>NC_090447.1:1007330697-1007930697 GCF_031143425.1 Pleurodeles waltl | reverse complement strand
TGTTTCCTCATATTATCAACAATAATTGTAGCAGGGATGTTCTTACCTCTTAAGGTTTGGAAAGTACACGGAGTAAACGGATGACTAAAATGCCTTCCAAATTTAACGATTTTGTTTTGGAATAATTCTTGTTTTTGTTTTATTTTTTTTACTTCGTTTTTGTTGTGAAGGGGGAAGATAATGTAATATGTGTTTACTTTGTATTTATTGCTTAACTGTGTATTTATTGGGTCTGGGATTTGTTCAATGACGCATGCATTCTCTGTATGGCTTTTCTTTGTTTTCTGCTTTAGAACTGTAATATTCATGAATTCTAAGTTCCATGTGACATCGGTGCCCTTGGGTTCTGGAGCTTGGTGTGAAGGCAGTTGGAGGTTGGCTCTGGACCTGTGAGGGTGTCGATGTCTGTCGTGGATTCAACAAGTAAACTACAGCTAAATAACTTACACAGTACTACACGGCTCTTTTCATTCTTAAAAGTGAAAGCACTGACGGGATAGTGATGTATTAAGTATTGGTTTGTGTTACTGAGCCTCTAACACTCAGCATCTTCCCTGCATAAACCCGAGCTGCTCTGCCCTCTACTCTGGAACCAGTGCTGAGTGCTACTTTGTTATCAAGTTGGCAGTTCAGGAGACCAGAAGAGGCCGGCGTTTGGACTGTTTGTGTGGTATTAAGACATTCTCATTAATAATGTTCTGATAGATGATATCTGATTGAAATTCTGCTGAGACAAGCACATCTGAATATGGTGGCTAAGCCAATGAAGGGGAAGCATATTGTTATGTTTTTTCAAAACATAAATTAGTTTGGTTTTAGTTCAAACGAGCAAAACCACTTAAATTTGCCAGTTATGGTATGCAATGTACAAAACACACACCATAACTGAGGTTGTCCGCCAAGTTTAACTCTTAATAGATTGCCCGTTTTGACAGTGCCATTGCATATGGATGCTCTTTATATGCTAGACGACATAGTTATGGAGTGGGTATGTAAGCAGTACAGCTTTGTGTTTAGGGCTACTACTTTTTCACTCAGACAGATGTGTCCATTTAGAAAGGATGTCTCTTTGGAAGTTTTCAGTCCTGATTGGTCCTGTAACCTTGTAAAAACTGATTTTCTTCAGAGGGCACAGGTGCTTGATTTCACCGTGGGCCTTACTTTCCCCTTTAAAAAAAGGTTCAAACTCCCCACCACACATCCCACTTAGCAGTCATGTACGGTTGAGGTTTACTGTGCTCACCCTGGGTTTATAAAGGTTTCATTAGATGTCTGTCAGACCCTGTTTGAAAGACGAAGGACCTGGCAGGGGCTACTGGCCCATAGCCATTGGGGCTGCGGTTGTTTTCCTCTGCTTTCCCGGAACGTGTTCTACTATGGATAAATAAACTGGGCCAAGTACAACAGTTTCAGCACATGAACCTCGGTGATGGCGATGATGAGCAGTCAGGCTTTTTCGGGTGCTCCGTGTTGGGTTACTTGGCTCCACACTCAACCCCACCCACAAAAGCGCAATGATATAATTGTCCCGCGCACTGCTTCTCTTTATAGGAGACTAGTACCTTAGTAGACAATCAAAAAACTATACACAACAATAATGTTGGAATACTCTACTTGAGAGTGTGAGTGTCTTATACATCAAAATGGGACTTCAACCAACTGCCTTCCCCTCCAATCCCTTTTCCCACCCCACCCCAATTCCCAACACGCTACTCATCCCTTTGTCTCTGGTGGTTCTCATGGTTAATTGGTGTAGTATCTAGTATGGGAGAAGTTCTTCTCCCTCCCTCCCCCCTCCACCTTTTTCAGAATACAGGCTCAAGGGCTCTGGGCCTGTTTCAGTCTTACACTGGTCTGCTGGTGTGACTCAGGAGCAGCACAGAACCTTCATGTAGTCCGGGGGACGTGAGGGGTGCCGGGTGTTCTATGGCGGGGGCAGAGCCTTCCCACACAGCATGCACCAGTCATTTTGCTGGTGAGCAGCTGCTGGCTGCATGGTGTGTCCTGGAGAGGCAGGAGTAGATATTTCAGGCCTAGGCCCACTTCTGGTTTCTGACAGTAGTGCTCCATGAGCACCGAGGATTCAGCAGGTGTGGTGCAGTCACTCCTGTGAGTCTTACCAGTCATTCTGAAGCCTCTGTGGGTGGGGGCGGTTAGTAGATCTGCTCTCCAGATGCAGAGCCCCGCGATTCTGATGCCCTGGTTCTTATTGGCAGTACCCCAATTGGGCTTTGAGATTTCCGGCATCACATCTTCGGCACATAGAGCCACAAGGCAATGACTTAGGCTTTTAGGAGTAAGGCTTGCTCCTTGGCATGCCTGAGGCTGTACCAGGTTCTCTTTTCACAGAGGGGTGACTTGGGAGGTCACGTCTTAGATTACAGTCTTTACTGCCTTGTGTCTGTCATATTTGTAAGACACAAGCTGACAGTTCTATGGTCACACTGGCCACGTTTACTGACACATGCACAGCGGATGCCACAGACCTATATACCTGTCCCTTCTTCAGTTAGAAGGATGCACAAGCTACAGTGCCCTGGTGGCACGAAGAGGATAGTGCTGGAATGCCTTGTACACTTTGGCAGTGCCACAGTTTCTCTATTGAAGCTGTTTCAACCAATCAAGGCTCTTCACCGCTGTCAATATTTAGGCTGCTAGTCTCCATTGGATATACCCCTGCACCTAGGTTGCATGTTACAGGCCTTTCCAAACAGTTGCTTCTCATGCAGGGTTGGCAATTTCCGTGTCTCTTACTCAGGCAAGGATCCTTGAGTCCCAGGAAATGTTAGCAATTGTTCCCTCAGATCTGAGTTCAGGAGATGTCCTCTCATCTTTTGGGAACTGGTTGCCTGTCAGAGAATAGTCCACAGAGTCCTCCGCAGAGTACCCCCTCCTTGGATAAAGAGACCTTCGAAATGGAACTAAAAGTGGGTCATCTTCGCCCACTTCTACACAGAGTTGGTAGACTGGATATGTGCCTTTTCAGAACCGGTTTTGGTCACTTCCCTGTATGTGTCCTTCACCAGGCTGTCTTCCAGAATCCACCTTCGCCTTGGGTGATGCTCCTCTCAGTAGTGTTGTCTCCAGGCTGGAGCACTCACAGCAGAGGCACAAAGAAGCGAGCAGTCTGCACCCTGACTAGCGACCACAATCTGGAAGGCAGAGCTGCTCCACTTCCAAAGGACACTTCACACGCTGACAAGAGAGAGTGTATGCCTAGACCTCACTCCTGACATTCACCAAAGGACAGTTTCAGGAAGACCAATCACCAGCCGTCAGTGTGCTGACTATTCAGCTGACACTTCAGTGTCTTCTCTGCCTCCTGTCCCAGAAATATCGGCAATACAATTTCACTGTCCGGTAAAGCAACATCACTTTCATCTTGTGCTTACAAACAGGCCGAGGACTTCTGAAATGGAACCCACAAGACTGTGTCACTCTGGTTCACTCTTAGTGGCAAACCACGCCGCTAGCATGCATGCACACGCAGGATCTTGGTACCATGATTCGGGGTTCATCTTGAGCAGCAGAATTTTGGGCAAGTGGACCGGTAGACTCCCGCTCACGTGTTACCGAGGAAAAGGCCTGTTCAGACTATAATCCCTACAAAACACGTTATACTGCCACCACCGTGCTATACATGTGGAATCCGTGACAGCAACAGTAGTGCAGCTGTCAGTATGAGTAGTTCAGTTAGTGCGCCCCTCCGGGTCTAGGACAAGTACAGAGCCTCTGCCACTTATGAACGCCTTATATTGCGGTGGCTGGGATGACGTTCTGCTGGTTAAACCTCTCTAACATCTCCCATGGTGTGACATAGACTTGTCAGTGTTCCTTTTTTAACATAACATCAGAAGACTGGCGGCCTCAGTACGAGTTTGGCGGAGGGGATCACTCCGTCCCAAAAGTGAGGGATATCATCTCCGCCGTTTTACAAGTTCCATAGCATATAATGGAATTTGTAATACGGCGGCGGGATATCCGCCGAACTCGTAATGAGGCCCTGTGTCTGCCTCTGTTTGAACTCCCCCTGACCGTGCACATTTTTTAAAGAGTCTGTGAAAGGCAAAGTGAGTTTAAGGACAGTGGGTGAGTTGGGAGAATTCATGTTTTTGATAATATACACTTGACCTATTTATTTATTTATTTATTTATTTATTTATGTATTCATTCAGACTGGCCTTTACAAGTGATATTGACGTCTGCCGAACATTGCACTTTTAATGCGGGGTAATATTTCCTGATGTTAAAGCTGCGTTTTGCGTCTACCCTGCACTCTTCATTGCTTAACCCTTGTACACAAATACTATTCTGGGCTTTGGATTGCTAAACTTTCACACGTGTACTTTTTTGTGTTGATCTGTGCTGTAATGCAGAATATAGGTACACCAATTTTTAAGGGGTGGCAGTAATTACATGAAAAATTATTTACCCATTCCACTACTGTCCGTGAAATAACTGATCAAGGGTTTTTGGTTGGAAAAAGAAAAACCTAGTTGCGTCTTTATGCTACTCAATATCTTGCATATATTGTTGGTATTTTGATATCAAAGTGATGTGTTTTCTCAAGTGAGCTTTGGAACAGAAATATGCTTTCTATTTTTATAGTGTCTCGGCCACAGACTTGCACGAGGCTTGTCCAATACGTTACCTCGCAAAAACAACTCTTTACTGTTTTGTTGTTAACTTGTCCTTTTATGTGAACATATTTCCGATAGTGATCTGTCGCAGTTTAGGTCTGGGAGAATGCACCATTATTTTAGTCAAGATTTAATTTTAATGTATGGCGTCTAAACAAGTTTAATGACCAATCGTTTCCAATATATTTTGTCCACTAGATGGTGCTACAAGTTTGCATATGAAATATGTGCATCTGTAGTTCACATCTCCAAATATAGCCCCGTGTTTATTGGGACACACCAAAGCCAGCACGCGTAATTGACCTTAATTAATCCTAAATCGTATATTTTATTTTTTCTCCTGGGTCGTGAATCGATTAGCGCATCTTGGCTACAAATATCCTTTGGATCTCCCGGGGGGCCTGTAATAGCTAAGCACATATGTACTACAAATGTAACTTTTTTTGAGGCTCGTGTTTGTGCATCCCTTTTCTTTAGTTCAGAGTACCCTAAATATATGAATTATATAGCCAGAGTATTTTTTCCAGCTACAGTGCCAAAATGAGCATATTTAACACTGTAAACTTGTTTAAACTTGTAATTGCAGATTTGCATACCGTTGATTTGTGTAATAAACACTGAGATATATACTTACACACGTATAATTGAATAATTACCTAGTGGAGTTATAGTTAGGACCGTGTTTCCATAAAAAAAAGTTTCTTGACTTGCCTATATCTTTGTCACCATTTGACAAATCTTTAAAAAAAAATCCTGATAAAGCGAAAGCGTGCTGGTGATTCTTGGTGTAGATGAAAAGTTTCTGCATGATCCGTCAAGTCTCTCTCTCTCTCTCGTTTGAGCGCACAATCCCTTCAGCTTTCTATTCCTTTGACTTAGTCAATGTTGGCACAAATTCTATTTAGGCCCCAGTGTCAGAACTCCACCCCTCGTGCTGGACACCCAGTGTACGCCTCCCGTTCATCCCCAGTGCCAACACTACACACCTTGCAGTCTTCTGCTCGCCTTTCTGGTTCTCTGTCAGCACTCATTACTCCTTAAGTCCCCATTGTTGACATTTCTTCACTCTAGACTCCCAATGCAGGCACTGAATCTCCTGGGGCTCTCTGCCAACTGCCTCTCCCATAAGACCATCCCCATTCTTGGTGGCTCTGCGCTTCCTACTGCTAGGACGACGGTGCTCTGGTCTCTGCCACAGCATCACCTGCAGTTAGAGCAACTGCAAATTACAAATGGAGATGCTGCGGATCTTGTCTCCAAGTGGTCATCATGGCACTGCTAGCCTCTGCAGTGTTATTGCTCATCTGAGCAGGTGAACGAATGAACTTCGTGAAGACTGGCCAGAAACAAGCCACTATACTCCAGCGCTGGGAGCCTTGCTGGCGGGAAGCAAGCCGTCCCCGCTGCCGATGTGAATTCTGGTAAAACACTTCCTAGAATTCGGAATAGGCCTCTGCACAGTGTGCTTGCAGCAGCATTTATCTGCTATGAAGGGGCCATGTGGTTGGGGGATCATGACAGTTTCATCTGGGGTACTTGCCCCACCCAGCTCCCTTCTAACAATGCCACTGTTGGCTCCCCTCTAGCGATGCCACTTTTTATTGCATCGCAGTATAAAGCTGGGGCATCTTGGAGTGTGGCTGCTCTTTTCTGCAGTCAGTCAGTCTGTAACCCGCCCACTGCTTCATGCGTCAAAGACTCGTTCATCGTAAATGACAGTACTACATCACCCCATCCACACATTATTAAACAAATTACAATATGTGTTTTAGTCTTTACCGAAATGACTCATTCAGGGAAGGGGTGGTAATGATGTAATTGTCATGAGATACCGATGGTTCAGGACTGAAGGGGAGGAAGGGTGTGGGTGGTGAGCTGGGTGAATCAGATGTGAAATCATTTACTTGCAAATCATGTTCAGGAAGTCATAAATTTTTTTCCTCACTCTACAATGATTCTATATTCGGAGCCCTGTTAAGCAAGCTGAAAAACTGGTAAAAAAGTTTTAGTTTGCTGCATGTGCTGAAAACGGATTTGCTAAAGTTGATCACAGTGTGCAGGTTATGTAGAAAAGGTGAGTCTTCTTTATATGTGCTCTTCACCTTAGCCCTCACAAAGTCTCCTTAACACAGTTATGATGGTTTGGCTCTTCTCTTGACTGCATTTGACTTCATTCTTGGTTTCTTATTCTGATCCTTTTGTCTAACTTCTTTGTGGTGGAGTGGCACCTAGACTCGTCTACAAGGGCAAGCCATACCTTTCTCACCCTACCAAACGTAAGTGTATCGACTGTCCAGTTGTGCTGTCATGTGTACCTGTGGTCCTGTAGGATTTTGCAGACCACCCTACACATGCAAACTTGGCAGTGCACAAGACCCTTTAATGTTCACCAGTCTTGTTGGCCTTAGACAACAGTGAATCCTTGGGTGAAAGCCCACATGCTTCACAAAAGCCATAAATACATTTTGACCAGGAAGAATTGAGTCTGTACGTTTTTAGGTGTCCCAATTTTTTAAAAGTCTCTGAGTGCTGGAGCAATGACCTTTAAGTAGATGTGCTTGGCACAGAAAGCTTGAACTCTCATCTATGAGGATGAGGAGGTATTGTCGAGTTGGAGAAGTGTTCAAAGGAATTCTTACCCTGTGTTAGAAAAGATATCAGTATCCGAAAACTGAACATTAGTGTGGTACAGAAAATCAAATCCATATCTGAAACCTTTTGTACACAGTGAGTGGTTTGGCACACAATAGTCATTGATTCCACAGATGCAGTTTCAGCACATTTAGACTGATCCATAATGTCACGACATTGAAACTATGTCTGTTATAGTGCTTGTTTTATGATTAGGGCCTTTTGCTTACAAAAATGTTTTCCACCAGAAGTTGAATAGAAGAATTGGAAAAGGTGTGTTTGTATGTATGTGTTTGTTTGTGTGTGTGTGTGTGTATGTATATATGTATATATGTATGTATGTGTGTGTGTGTGTGTATATATATATATATATATATATATATATATATATAAATAAATATATATATATAATTTGGATTTGGTTTATTTACCGACCATCTGTCTAGCGGGCATATATCATATTTGCTAAAGCTACAAATGATACACAAGGTTGTTGTGAAAACACCTCATTAGTGTTCCACTTCAGATGAATTGTACTTGGTTAGAACTGCCACAGCCTTTGTGGTCTGCAAGTTCTGAAATGTCATTTGCTGCTTTCATCCCATACTATATTTACAGTCCTGGACAATGTGTTATTTAGAGCAGCATGGTCTTGTGCTTGTCTGCATTGTAGTTTGACTGGGTTTGCCAACCCAACAGAACTGGGACTGGTGATTAGGAGGATGAGTTAAGGATAAACTCATTTTTTATGGATTTAATTTTAGATGATTAACAGCCATCCAGTCTTGACCACATTTTAGAGTATGAGCAAGACGAGTACTGGACATTCTTGTCAGAGCGTAAATTTTAGTCATGCTTTTAGTGCACCAAATGTCAACATTTGGTGACATTTATATCCATGTTAAAAAGCCTAATGTAGAGAAAAAGTTGCACTGACACGTATTTTAAAAGTGCTCACGTTTCACATATACGATGGACATTGTGCTTACCAGAACTGACAATGTGCTCACATGATTGAAGCAATGTTCAAGTATATTTTAATCACTAGGGTAACTGCTAGTAGTCACATTAATTTGATTTATAACGTCTAATGTGATTTACTAGTATAAGGTTACATGTGCATAAAATTAAATACACTTCTCTGTCATACTTAATGTAATGCCTTAAAGATTGCAATAAATAATGAAATGCTTTCACATATTCTGATAATATATTATTAATGCTGAAATTATAATTTTGCTTATTTTGTGTTTTATTAATGATGATATTAATGTATTATTTTTCTTGTTTTACCATAACTAGGCCTGAAGTTTTCATATTTGCAGCCATGTAAAAGTGTTGAATGATTTCTTTTCATCTAACATGATTTTTTCTATTACGCTGTTTCTCATGAATAGTAAAGAGCCCTATTGTATTATGTGTAAGATTTGTTTCCCAATTACCTTGATTCTGGTACATCAAGACCTGAAGACTGAAAGCTGAAGCAGTGCCATTGTTCAGTACAACGTTTTTCATGTGAACTGTGGAAATCATCTTGTATCATGAGAATGAATATGGATTGCAACAGGTGATGTATAAAAGTGTTCTATTAGTAGATTCACCCCGGAAAGGAGAGTTGACTTCTCACCAAACCTTGGAATTTAACATGATGTTTCAAACTGGATTTGTGCTAATAATCTGATTGGATATTGCCCCTTTTGCATAATGTGGACTCATCAAATTGACCAATAGAACTGTTTTGAGTATTCCCAAGTAGGGAAGGACTTTCTAAGTTTGAGGCAGTCCCATTTAGAATCTTGTTCTGTTAACTTGCCCTTTGGATGTTTCCTGATTTTCCTTGTGCAGCCTGTGTTCTGCATTTTCTGCTGTTGGTGCTTGCTAATGGACTTTGCTGATGATCCACATACTTTGACGACTAAAGTGAATTGAATGGTGACCCTAGGAGAGGTGTATCCTAATGCAAATATTATTTCCCCTGCTTTTCTGAGTAGAAGTTAGTATGCTGACACTTGCCTCTTTTGTTTTTGATTATTTTTATATACCCAGAGATAGATGCTTTTCCAAATTATTTTTTGCTTTCTTTTTAACTTTTGCCAGCATGTGTTAGTCTGTTCCCACACATGCCTCTCCTAATTTGGCATTGACTAATGTATTCACAGTCTGATTTGAAGCATGTTTCTGTCTCTTAAGTGATTGCTTTATCAACAGCGTTATTCTTCGTGAATGTCTAATGGTGTTGAAGTTGAGTAGATTAAACTTGTTTCATAGATGTAGCACCCTATGGTGTTTATTTACCTTTAGAATTTGATTTTGAGCACTATTTACGTGACTTTGTGGTTATAAAATAAAGTTTTGAAACTTTTTATTGATTGGAGTATTCTACTGTGGCCACTTGGGTTATGGTGTTTAAATTTGCTGTTGGCTTTTAAATTTGCTGTTGGCTTTTAAATTGGTTGTGTATGGTTACCACACTTCACTAGGTCAAAAGATCCCATCGGGAGGGGATTTCAGTCCTGCAAAGGATGAGGAA
This sequence comes from Pleurodeles waltl, assembly GCF_031143425.1. Lineage (NCBI taxonomy): Eukaryota > Metazoa > Chordata > Amphibia > Caudata > Salamandridae > Pleurodeles > Pleurodeles waltl. The sequence goes on along the minus strand of NC_090447.1, from coordinate 1,007,920,896 downwards.
AAACTTGTTACCATTATTGGGAGGTGATTTTAAGATGTTCCAATGTATTATGCACATATTATTAATAGAAAATCATAGATTTCTTTAGTATGGCCTCAAGTAATTCATTAGAGACGTTAAAGACACGGGGACACAAGGCTCAGTTCTGAACCCTACTGAATGAAAGCATATGAGTTTGAAAGACACAAGTCAATTTTGCTTCGCTATGACCTGTTTATCAATTAATAGGTGAGCTACTGGAGGACCTCATAATCAGTCTCCATGGATTTCTTGAGGGCTTCAGTAGGCATACAGCAATTCACATAATCAAAAGCAGCCTATCTGCCAAAAAGGACAAGGACACAGGAGCCAACCAAATCGGTAATGTGCAGTTTAATGTATAGACTACCTGGAGCTTGGTAGTTTCCATGCTGTAACCTTGAGTAAAACTCACCTGTCAGCCATTAAAGAGAAAATTCTTAAGAATGTGTTTAGTACGTTGTGTTGTGACATAATTTAATTAAAAGACCTGTGGCTACCATTATGTATAACCTTTTAATTGCCACTCCTGTAGCAGCATCTTTAAAGCATTTACATGACCAAGACATATTCCAGAATTAGAATCTTAACAATCCATTAGTAACAGAGTAGTATAACAGTCCTCCTCTTTTAAATGCTGCTCCTGTTCAGATAAGTGCCTCATTTTTTGTATTTACTACGGAGATGGATATGTTGTTTATTTTGTGACTGTCTTCTAATTTTCAGAAGTGAGGAGTCTGTTTGAAGGGTTGGAGTTATGTTGGTCGTTAGTAGGTTTTTTGTTTTTAATATGATAGTTTAGTAGTATTTAGAATGGCACTTTATTAAGAAGGATTTTTAGCGTGAATTACAAGCGCGTTACGGTGATAGTTTTCATGAACAATTATGTTTTTCATGAAATAAGGAAATTGTATGCATATTTTAGTTCAAGTTAGTTGGACGTGTTCTGGACTTGGCTGAAGGCGTTCTGTAATCAAATTAAAGCGAGCTCTTGTCTAAAATATTTGTGCGTAATAGCGGGTGCAAGCTTTTCAGGGATACAGTGCATGTTGTATGTTTTATTTTGGTTTATATTTGCGATTGTTAATATTTGAACACTGAGTGAGCGGGTGCAAGGTGTCCCTGGGTACTTTGCGTGCTGCTTTCAGTGTTGGTGGAGGGCTTTTTCAGAAGTGAGTTGACTAGGTCAATCTTAAGGCAATCAGGGGCTCTCCATTTTATTGTCTGGTTTGATAGCACAGCTTTCGACAGACAATTATGGGAGCATTACAAGAGAGACGATTTGGATCCTCCCACTTGTTTTGGAGTCAGGAATACATGTTTGGATTGGGCAGCAGGAGTTGTGTGCTTCCACAAAAAGTGCTTGCCCTGCACATAGCTGTGATCATTGTATTTATCCAGCTGCCTGAGCTTCAGCTTTCGGGCCCATATACATGCCACTGTAAAGCTGTTAAAGTGTCTTGGATACCTAGATAATATAGTGCTCTTTTCTCTGGCAGCAGCACCGATGGGACGAGTCATTAATGTGCATGTTTTTTTTTTTTTAGCTCTGGCTTGACAATACAACTGCCTCCTGACCTTTTAACCTTAAATAATATCATTTTTTAATTCTTGGCTTCCACACAAATACATATCACGTTCCCATTCTGTTTACTTGTAAAGCTTCACATTACCATACATTCTTTGAAAGCCAGACCTATTGAGGTTGCCAGTGCTTTTCTTAGCGATAGGATTACTAGATTGGCCCAATGGGGCAGCACCTGAAAAGGCAAGTCTTTGGTGGGATTTCCCATTATGGGATCCATTAAATGGTTAGAGGGTTTAGTGTTTGATAAGTTTTACCAAGTTTTCAGCGAAGACATAGACACGGTTCTACAAAGTAACCATGCATTTGTAGGTAGAAATCTAATTCAGATGTGACTCAGAGAAATCCAATAATTGCTCAACCGATTTCACATTGTGAACGAAGAACTTTAAAAAATTGTTCTAAGTTAGCCAGGAGTCTTCAACTCATGGAGAAGGATTGTTCTCGGCTTTCACTAAAACAGTTGGTTTATCCAATGTCGGTACACATTTAAAATGTAAAATAAGATTTGGGCACCAAAACTGGCGAAAATCCATGCATTTTAGCGGATAATGGTGTTTGATCATAACATGTAGCGCAGGTGAAGCTCAAAAGGTCTTCACTTTGGTTGAAGAGAGTGCCTCAAAGTGGAAGGAAACCAAATGCGAGGCAGTTAATTCTGTTTGTTTTTTCAACCGGGTGTGTAAGTGGGGAGCAGCATTTGCGGCTGTCTGAATAATTCTGACTCAATATTTACCTAACTGTATATTTTTATTGTACGTGACGAAACATTAAATGAAAATGTTGCATGTTATGTGAATGTTTAGTTTGCTTTAAATGGTGAGGTGATTAGGTTTCTTAGATAACGACGCGAATTTATGTTAGCATCCACTGGGTGGCAGTATTTTGCTGCGATTTAAATTTAGTAGATTTGGAAAATGTTGTCTAAAAGTTGACCATGTTGCAGACAGAAATCGCAGAGGTATCTAGTGCCGTTTTAACCTGCATTCCGTTTATTTTCTGTGTAAGCAGCTATAGATATACAGATATGACGTGTACAATTCACCTGCCTTCTTGCACACGTTTAAAAGAATATAAAATGACTGTAAATAAACTGAATTATAATTTAATTTTATGAAACGGAAATTCAAAAGAAGTGAAAATATGCTTCCTGTAGACCTGGCTTCATGACTGTTGGTCTGGGGCCTATGAAGAATCATGGATGAGCCATAAAGATGAGTGTGGTTGTCCATAGTCTCTCAGTTGTCTTGAAATCTGTGCTGAGGAATGCAGGATGTTCTTGAATGGATGTGAGCTGTGATGGAGATCAAATTTTACTAATACATTAGTGGTATAGAATTTAGCATGTGGCAATTTATAAACTTTCATTTAAAAGCCTAACTGAGAAATTAACAGGAAATATAAAATATGCACATTTGAATTATGGTGGATAATGTGGCCTCCATTCCTATTTGACATTGCATTTTGCTAAGAAATATGTTGTGCATTTATATTTCAGTGAGCTATTGACATGAATTAATATTAAAAGCATTATTTAGTGAAATAAGTAGATATGACTAGCTCATGTTCATTTAATACTCATAATATGCTTGTCATACTTACATTGACTTAGATGGTTTTATTATTACAGGTTACTTATGTGCAGAAAAATAAATGCACGTTTAAATTGTTCCTAATATGTTGTGAATAACGTTTACAGTCTAAATAAGTTGCTTTGCATATTAGATTCAAATTGTAAGGTACACAATAGGATTTATGTGTACTAATTGTATTAATATGTATTAAGGCTTTCTTAGCTAAACTAGGCCTGACGTTTCAGTTTTGCAGTAGTAGAGGAAAATTGCCTGTTCCCTCTGACCTGAATTAAATCTTAGGTTGCTGATGTATTGGTGAATGTCCTATTGCATTAAAGACCAAGAACACGTTTCGATGTTAACAAATGTAACAGTATTTGTTCTAGCTGTCGAAGAAGACAGGAGGCCTTGTTAATTTCATATGAGAATTGCTTAACTCATCCTGTGTACTGTGGGAAAGGATCCCAAAGTTGCAGTAAACAAATATGTATCTTATTTTGACGGAACTGTAAAAATCCATGAAGATGACTTCACATCTTCCCTGAGAAAATGTGGAATAGTTGCAAATTTGATGGTGTCAGCGGTTACCATTGGATGTTAGTTATCGTGAGCAAGATGAGCTCACCTGGAAGACCAATCAGAAACCTGTGGACATTTCTAATTGGGGAGAGACTTTTGAAACTTTTAGTGAGTCTGTTGGAGTTCTTTCTTGGGTTTTGATGTTGTCACTTCTTGTCTCTTCTACTCTTCTGCCATATTTAGTCTTTATGTTAATAGTTTCCTTTAATTTTATATGTTCCGTTATTAAGGCTGTTCAGTAATAATATACCCAATAATTCTGAACTGCTGACGTATCCTATGTGCAGCCCATGATCTGCACTGTCCTGATGTTGCTCTCTACTGATGCGAAACTGTGAAAGCTCTGCTTGACAAAACTTTCCTGTCTGCTGTCCCATGAGGAGAGGTATAATCTTTAATGTGGTTTTGTTTCCTTTTCAGCTTAGATGGTTACACCAGTGTATTTTTATAGTGAATTACCCTTGTTAGATGATTTTTCCTTATTATTTTTGTCTCTTCTTTTGTTTTGCCCACATGCGTTAGCTCCACCCCACACATGCAAGTCCAAATTCGTATTAGTGATAAGGATGGGCGAGCCCTGAAAACTGATTATTAATTTGAATTTCAATGATTTACTGATGTCACCATCATTGGCTTTGAAATCAGATATTAATGTGCACATGATAGTTTGCTATTTGGTGTTATTCTTTTGGATTGTTTAACAGTATTGATGTTTAGTAGACTTAATCTCTTTAAACATTTTGGTCAGCCAATGATTTTCATGTATGTTTATAACGTAGTTTTGTGCACCATATATGTTACATTGATTTTGGGATCGTAATAAAGCTTTAAAACTTTATTCAGTTTGGAGTTTGATTTGTGTTTGAATCCCTCATGGTGTCTAGAATTTTTTTAATGTTTTTTATGTTATTGATTTGCGTTGAATGAATCTGATTACCACACTCCTCGCTGAGTCCAAAGATCTAGTCGACTTCTAATAGGTGGGATAAGGAACGGTGTCTCACCAGAGCACTTGTGGTTTCTGAACCCGAGGCGGGAAAAAGACCTCCGCGGGCGCTCAAGCAGCTGCATACTATACCTAATGCCTGGTTCTGTATACGCATCTTTTCTGCTCTCTACGCCTTTCTCTTTCCATCATCTCACCTTTCTTCACCCTTCTTCTTTCCACATCACCTTACTGTCCCACTCATCTCACTCTCTACTTCACTTCGCCTCATCCTAATGGCTAATCTCGCTCCAACTTATCCACCTGTTTTGCTGCTGTGTCATTATTTCTCCACTTGACCCTGATTTCTCTCACCACACCCTCACTTTCCGCCTTACCCTAATTTTACTCTCTCCTAACCTCACCATCCCCTCACTGTGTTTCAACTCACTCTCACCTCACTTCACCCTTCTCTCTCCACTGCACACTTCCTCTCCACTGCACCCTTCCCTCTTCACTGCACCCTTCCTTCCACTGCACCCTTCCCTCTCCACTGCACCCTTCTCTCTCTTCCTCAACTTTCTCTCTCAATTACCCTCCCCTCTGTTACTCACCCTCCTCTTGCTCAGCCTCCTGTCTTTCTCCTGTCTTTCTGACTCATCCTCCTCTCCCGCTCACCATTCTCCTTTTTCTCACCATCTTCCCTCGGTCTCCTCCCTATTGCCCTCCTGTCTCTCTACTCCCACTTCCCCTCTCTTCACCTCACCTATCTCTCTCCACCTCACTCTCTTCTGTCAGGCCTTCCTTCATTACTGCCGCCTATAGTTAATGACTTTGTGCACGTAAATAAGTGAGGGGTGTGCATTTGCGTGTGTGGGTGCTAGGGTGTGCAAAATCTGGTCTGGCACGTCTCTGGATCTGTTCTTCATTGGTAGCTTTCATATTCTATACACTGGAAACAATAAGGCCTATATTTTATTGCACTGTTTAGCACCAACTCATGAGCACTCATAATATCTATAAAGACCTGAGGCTATGATTATTTTAACGAAGTAAGCAAGGTAACATTTGGAAGAGCAATAAAAGGTGGCAATTTGAGCAATAAAACCAAACCAGAAATTAAATGTGGGCCTTTTTCTACCCCATCTGCCCACTGTGCCAAGAGTACAACTTCTGAGGTTGACGTCTTGTAATTCAATGGCTAGTTTCTCAACCACTATTTTGTTGTCAGTCTTTTGAGCAGAATGTATCTAAATGGGAACTATGAGGAAACGTACAGCTCATGTAAGTACCTCAAAATTGAACTTTCTCTCCAAATAATGACTGGCGTGCTTCATCCATTGCCCCCTTTTTTTACACATAACACTCCCTGTCCATCATTTTCTCTTGCTTCCTGTTCTGCCTCTACCAACCAATCTCTTCACACTCCTTCTCTGGATCCTCCCCCACAACTTATCATTTGCATGTGATCCTTCTATGTGACCAAGTTCCTTTATCATCATCCCATCCTTCACAAGTGCTATCTTTCACCTTCACCCTTCTGTATTAATTTCCCTCCGCTTGCCTCTTATTAGCCCAACTCAGTAAATGCTTACCTATCGCCCTACTCTTGCCACTCATTTTGCTCATCAATACCCTGCTCCATCCATTCTACTTCCTCAGACTCCTTTTTTATCCTCATTCATCCATTTCTCTCACCACCTTCTCTACTTTGATGTCATCACCCCCACTATGTGCTAATCAACTCTGTTATAGTTCTTCTCTTCCCTTATCTCTTCTTCGTTTTTGTTTCATTCACCGGTTTCGCCTTATCCTTCCTTTTTTAGCTTACTCATCTTTTCAGTCCTCACGCTGTCCTCTAATCAACCTCTATCTCTTAGCTCTGTAACCAATCCTCTTTTCCTCTTGTCAAGATTCTAGAATCTTTGATCGTGTTTGCTACCCATTCGAGCCATGGTTCTGAAGGTGACCCTGGGTTTTTCAGGACTCCCAATTAAATGACACCACAGCTGTGAGTTAATCTTTAACTAACATCATTAGTGTTATAAGTGAGTTTTGCAGTCTACCTTTCAAAATGCCCCAAAGCATCACATTTATTTGTAGCTCAAATAAGTGTTATTTTGAAGATCAGGGACATCTAGCAATTCAGTTTTGATATTGATATCAACATTTTTTTTTCTTGTAGTCTGTAGGAAAGTTGATTATTTATAGTGGGCTGCTGCCCACCTCAATGAATACCAACACTTTTTGTCAAAGAGAACAATCAGTCACTGAATTTATCTTAACTCATCCCCCCTGGTAGTGACACTACACAGGCTTAACTTGTAGTATTATGTAATGTATTTATGCAATGCCAAAACTGTAATAACCAAAACAGCCAGGAATAAAATCCTAAACTGAATTAGAAAAATAAAGTAAAATGTAATAAGCAAAATGACACCAAAACGTCAAACATCTAACAAGGACAACTGTAATTATGAGTTTCTAAAGTTTTTAAATGAAAATGGCACCAAAAGCACAAAGTTTCAATGGTTGCAGTAGACTGGGACCTAGATGCAATTTGAGGTCAACCACAGTGGAGCTCTGGCCAATTAAACCAAGTCAATTGGTTCTGGTGAAAGTCTGGAAGTCAAAGTTCAAAAAGGTTTGAAAGTTCCACTTCAGAAAGGGACTTGGGTCACTTTTTTTAAAGGAAACTCCTCTGCCTTCAGGTGTTGCTAAAACTGTAACTGCTGCCAGCGAACCTGATACCTGAAGCAGGCTACCACTGTTGATGTCCTAAGCTTTTGAGATATCTTGTTCAAAATGTTTTAAATTCCAACTCAGAATGGAGTTAGTTTTTTCTTTTGGGCTGTGCAGTGATTTCTGCAGGGGATGAAGCTGAAATTCAGTCTGATGCCGTGGAAGTCCCAGTTGAATACTTACATCAGCGGATCACACTGGAGCCCTGAAGGTAAAGTTTTCAGAAGTTTCCAAATTGTTCTGGTGCCCAAACAACCACATAGTAACACTTCTTAGGCCCCCAGGACATTGAGGGGGGGAGGTGCTTAGAGACTCTGTGACATTCAGAGACCAACTGCAAAGTTTAGTTGAGGTTCTGCTGGGACTGGTCAGCTGGGCACTTTAAGGAAAAGGCCTCTTGCAACTTGGTCTGTCCCTGTAGCCAAACCGCTCTGCCAGCTGACATGATGGAGTAGCTCTAGTCCCTCTTCTATCTTCCACGGGATCCAAATAGTTTCTGAGGATAGTGCCTTGGGGTGCCATATTTATGGCTGGGACTGTCTAGTTGTTGGGGTGACTCCTGGGTGGGATAAAAGTTGCCTCCCAACTTTTTTCAGTAGTTTCTGTTTGCCTTACTGTAAGCAGGCCCAAACCTGTATCATGGTGATTCCAAGATGGCTTAATTCTTCAACCACCTTAAACTTGGACTCTTATAGATGATGGTGTGTAGGGAAGGAAATGTGCTATGGAAAGGACTAGTGTCCTCCAAATCTAACCCTAAAGTAATGTAAAAAGCAAGCCTTTGACCTACAACAAAAAAATGAGTGAAATACCTGGTAAGACAAAGATACATGATACACAAGAATTGTGATCTGATCCGGTTTCATCCCTTTCAAGTGCACAACATGTTAACATGTGCCTCAGTATATTATTTTAGCAGTTTAGGACCCAAGGAGTAACAGCAGCACTACAATTAGGGCCACTGGAATTAAACAACCAGGGGGGGGGTGCCAAATATGCAGCAGGGTTGACTAAATTATGCAGTGTAATGCAGTGTAGTATTACTTTCTTATTTTTGTCATTTTTTTAAAGATATGTTAACACTGTCTGGAAAGTAGTTTCATCTTATTAGTTCTAGTTTAAAACTACAGCAATGGGTAGCAAAATGTTGACCTGTTAACCCTTGCGAAATGACCTTTTATTGTGCTGCAATATGTCACTGCGTTTTAGTAACTTTTGACAAGTTTAAGATGGCTTTTTCTTAAAATATGCAAATTATGCCCAAATGATGGATTATGTGGCAAATGTGACACCCATAATTATTATGCATATAATCACATAATTCCAGTGGCTCTCACTATAATCCATTTCTGTTTATTTATGTGACAAATTGGGGTACTTTGTTGGAAGAGAGAGAATAAATGCAGTCACCCTTGCCCCAAAGTGGGGGTGTCTGTTCTTAACCCCTACGGTGCCTTGGACAAGCTGGTCTCGCCCTCGACCACGGTTGCTGTGTTGCTAGTGCTCACCCTATGAGCCAAAGGGGCAGGGATGGAAGAGATAATTTTTAAAAAAATGTTATTTTCTTTTTTTTAGACGTGGGGAGTGACCCCTTAGGCAAGGGTCGTTCCCCTGGGGGGCAAATTGTTTTTAGGCCATTTGTGCCCCCTTTGGGGGCAGATCAGCCTATTTTTATTAGAATGAGAAACCACTGGGCACCAGGGATTTTTTGTTTGTGCTAATTTCACGCAAGGGGAGGACCCCTTAGGCAAGGGTTGCTTCCCTGGGGAGAAAATTTATTTTAGGCCATTTCTGCCCCTCTTAGGCCGATCTGCCCCAGAGGGGGGCAGAAATCACTAAGGCACCATGGAATGGTGTGTGTGTGTGTGTGTGTGTGTGTGTGTGTGTGTATGTGTGTGTTTTGCTTGGGGGGGGACAGCCCCTTGGGCAAGGGTCGCTTCCCATGGAGGCACATTACTGTTGGCCATATCAGCCCCCTTTGGGGGCAGATCGGCCTACTTTTGTAAGGCCCATCTGCCCCGAAGGGGGGCAGAAAACCCACCAGAGACCAGGAAAGACTTTCTTTTTTCAAAAAAAGAGGGTAGGGGTATGGCCATACCCCCACCCCAAATAAATGGGGCCAAAGTTGTTCTGCCCACCGGTGGGCAGATGGGGCAATTACCCCAGATCCACTCCCCGGGGAGGCAGAAAGCCTGCTAGATGCCAGGGAATTAAAATATATATATATATATATATATATATATATATATATATATATATATATATATATATATATATATTGGGGTGGTGGCTACCAACCAGTATGGGCATGGTTATCCCCCCACCCCAACTGAAGGGGATAACAGTATTTCAGCTCTCCCCTGCACACTAAAACATGTTATCCCACGGCAAGCAAGAGGAAATTTGATTATTTTTGGTTTTGGTTTTACATTTGGGCCATGAGAGCTTGTCTAACTCTCAAAATTGTCCCACTTGGAATGGTGAGGGCTGCACTTTTTGGACTTTGGGACGCTGCCATGTAGAAAAATCCACGAGACCTAGACACATCCGAAAATTAAACATCTGGGTGAGTCCAGGGTGGTGTGCTTCACATGCACCTGCACCATGTTCTTACCCACAATGCCCTGCAAACCAACAACTTTGTTTGAAATCACACATTTTCCCCACATTTCTATGATGGAACCTTCCAGAATTTTCAGGAATCCACAAAATTACTACCACCCAGCCTTGTCGCATCTATACCAATAAAAATTCTGCTGCACTTGTCAGCCTAAAAATGTCTTTTTCCAAACTGCTGTTTTGGACCCGCTTTGGTTCCCCCTCAATTTCAACATGTTTTTGGCTCTTCCCTGTCACAGGCACTTGGCCCACCTACACAAGTGAGGTATCATTTTTACTGGGAGACTGAGGGGAATGTTAGGTGGTAGGAAATTTGTCCCGGTGCGGTGATCCCACACAGAAATGTGGGAAAAGTGTGATTTTTTTTTTTTTAGCTAAGTTTGAGGTTTGCTGAGGATTCTGGGTAAGAGAACACTGGGGGATCCACGCAAGTCACACCTCCCTAAATTCCCTTGGGAACGTTTTCAGAAATGTTTGGGTTTGGAAGTTTTCCCTATATGGCTGCTGAGCCCAGGACCAAAAATGCAGGTGTGCCCCCACCTCTCTTCCCCCCCACCCCCAATATAATAAACTGGTAGTTTTGTATTTGATAATTTTGATGTGTCCACATAGTGTTTTGGGCCATTTCCTTTTGCGGGCACTAGGCCTACCCACACAAGTGAGGTACCATTTTTAGCAGGAGACTTGGGGGAATGCTAGGTGGAGGCAATTTGTAACTCCTCTCGGATTCCAAAACTTTGTCGCCAAAATGTGTGGAAAAAGTGTTGTTTTTGTTGCCAAATTTTGAGGTTTGCAAAGAATTCTATGTAACAGAACCTGGTGAGAGCCCCACAAGTCACCCCATCTTGGATTCCCCTAGGTGTCTAGTTTTAAAAAATGCACAGGTTTGGTAGGTTTTCCCAGGTGCCGGCTGAGTTAGAAGCCAAAATCTACAGCTTGGCACTTTGCAAAATGTGATGTGTCCACATAGTGTTTTGGGGCATTTCCTTTTGTGGGCACTAGGCCTACCCACAAAAGTGAGGTACCATTTTTATCGGGAGACTTGGGGGAAGGCTGGGTGGAAGGAAATTTGTGGCTTCTCTCTGCTTCCAGAACTTTTTGTCACCAAAATGTGTGGAAAAAGTGTTTTTGCCAAATTCTGAGGTTTGTAAAGGATTCTGGGTAACAGAACCTGGTGGGAGCCCCACAAGTCACCCCATCTTGGATTCCCCTAGGTGCCTAGTTTTAAAAAATGCACAGGTTTGGTAGGTTTCCCTAAGTGCCAGCTGAGCTAGAGATCAAAATCCACAGCTAGGCATTTTACAAAAAACACATTGTTTCAATGTAAAAATGTGATGTGCCCAAGTTGCGTTTCCTGTCGCGGCCATTAGGCCTACCCACGCAAGTGAGGTACCATTTTTATCGAAAGACTTGGGGGGGGGGAACACAGAATAACTGAACAAGCCCCTTATCTTTCTCTACATTTTTTCCTTCCAAATGTAAGACAGGCTGTTAAAAAGAAGTCTATTTGAGAAATGCCATGTAATTCACATGCCTAGTATGGGCACCCTGGAATTCAGAGATGTGCAAATAACCACTGCTTCTCAACACCTTATCTTGTGCCCATTTTGGAAACCAAAGGTTTCCTTGATACCTATTTTTCACTCGTTATATTTCACCAAATAAATTGCTTTATACCAGGTGTACAAGGAAAACCGGTTGCAAGGTGCAGCTCCTTTATTGACTCTGGGAACCCACGGCTCTTGATGAACCTACATGCCCAATATATCCCCGCAGCCAGAAGAGTCCAGCAGTCGTAACGGTATATTACTTTTGAAAATCTGACATCGCAGGAATTTTTTTTTTGTTTTTTTACCTCAATTTCAATATGTTATTTTTTATTTCAGCTGTTTTTTTCTGTAGGAAAACCTTGTAGGATCTACACAAATGACCCCTTGGTGAATTCAGAATTTTGACTACTTTTCAGAAATGTATAGCTTTCTGGGATCCAGCATTGGTTTCACACCCATTTCTGTCACTAACTGGAAGGAGGCTAAAAGCAGAAAAAAAGTAAAAATGGGGTATGACCCAGTAAAATGCCAAAACGGTTTTGAAAAATGTGGTTTTCTGATCCAAGTCTGCCTGTTCCTGAAAGCTGGGGAGATGGTGATTTTAGCACCACAAATGCTTTGTTGATGCCCTTTTCAGGAAAAAAGAAACACAAGCTGTCTTCTGCAGCCCTTTTTCCCCCATTGGAGGAAAAAAAATAAAAAGACTTGCTGTATTTTGACTAATTTCTTGGTCTCCTCCAGGGGAACCCACAAACTCTGGGTGCCTCTAGGATCCTTAGGATATTGGAAAAATGGGATGCAAATTTGGCATGGGTAGCTTATGTGGACAAAACGTTACGAAGGTCTAAGTGCAAACTGCCCCAAATAGCCCCAAAAAATCGTGCCACCTGAGGGGGAAAAGGCCTGGCAGCGAAGGGGTTACGGTTACTTTTAATTATATTGTCGAGATCCGCCTTCTGTGTAAACCTCAGGAAGTTGAGTGACCAGGATGGTGGCAGCATATGTTGCCAGTGCTGGCTTGGAATTGTTGACATTGCTTTTTTGTTTAATAGTCATTTGCGCTGCTCCTTTCCATGTTGTACCTTGTATTAAATTACCATAACTTGACAGTTTCTTTCACTTGAGTCAAAACTTTGATTATCAGTGTTTTGTTTTGCTTAATATAGTGCCATAAGCAGGACCACTGGGGTTATATGATTCTGCTGCGGCAGTAATTCCCTCCTAATTATAGATTTGCCACATTTGTCACTTAATTCATCTGCATAATTTACAGATTTTAACAAAACAAAAAGTTAGTTAAAAGTTACTAAAAATACAGCAGCATGTGCTGCTGCACTGTGGAAGGCCCATGGTAAAGGTGACTGGCCACCTTTCATTTTGCCTGTTGCTGTATTTCAGTGTTAAACTGGTTTTAAGGGGGTTTAACCTTTTCCGAGTCCTTGTACATGTGTAACAATAATTAAATAGTAGTATCAGAAAATATGCCACATTATGAAAAGTAATTTGCCTATTTTTGAAACATAATTTACTCAAGCATGCCACTTACTTTGGTTTTCCCAAACCCCATAATTCCAGTGTCCCTAGCCATAAATTAGTAATAATGTCACGGCGGAAAGAAAATATAACAAATCACTACTACGATGGTTGTATGCTTATTTTCACTTACTTTCTTGCAGTGGCAAAGCCCTTCACACTGCTTCTGCCATGAACTGTTTTTGTCTCTTACTGCGTGACAGTAGCTTCTCCTCTCGATATATCAGATGTGTCTCAGCTGCCCCTTCTGTTTACATTTGCGCAGTAATAGGAGACATGCCCCAATACCTCACTCCTGTCTCCATGCACTTAATGTACCCCAATGCATTGGTGTTAGAGAGGAAAGTTGCACAGTTGTGCCTTGCCATCCTGCAGGTCTATATGTTTTTTTTTTTATTAAGAAAAAGGACAGATTATGGCTTTCCGTTTGAGAATGGGTTTTGAGTGGGCGGCGGGGTTATTTTAGGAGGACCTGCCCACACTCTAGAACCGGGCCTGATTGATAGCTGAGGATGATAACAGACCTTGATTTCAGTAGATTTTAGACAGTTTGAGTGTTAATCTACTTGCAAAAAGTTTGAAAGCGTCTACAAGAACCAAGTTTGTGGCTGGTTGCTCTTTCGTATGAGGCTTTAGCTTGGAACACCTTCGAAATTAGTCACCTCTTACCTATGTATACATTATTTTAAGAGCAATAACAAAGTGAGACTGCTTTCACCAAGGCTGCTTTTTGTGCACTGATGTGTAGGTGTGAAGTTATCTTAGCGCTGCTACCCCTAGCCCTTTAGGGTGAGTACAATTAGCGTTTTATCACAATACCATGCATGCAACATAATAATGCCAGGACAATATTTGTGGGTATAATATGTTGCAAGTTTATTGATTACACAGGTAGGGTTAGCTTACGGGCAATCCCGGTGTCGGAGATGAGTTTATTAAGATTGGGCGACACCCATCCTCAGAAAGCTAGAGCTGTTCCGTCTGGTGTTCTCTGAACCAACGTGCTTAGCATCTTACAGCTCAGCTCGTTCCTTTATCGTGGTTTACCACTTTGTTAGTTTGTCATGCTCCTGACAAGTCAGAGCGAGACCCCGGCCAGTCTCCACAGTTGCTCAGGATTCCAACTGTCCCTTGTGGGATTAAGGAGCGCCGTCGCATCATCCCAGGCCCCGCCGTAAAGGCTCCCAGTGCCCTGAGGAATATCTTTGGCTCCAGGAATCACCATTTGGAGGCCTTTTAATCAATTTTAAAGCTTTAGGATCGCCCTTTAACTCCGCCAAGCCTCGGGGATGGCATCTTGCGATGACCGGGCCCCCCACCTGTGCTCCCCCTTTAAATGCTAATCACAGCCTGCTCTCTCTCGAGAGCGTCTCTGATATTCATTAGAAAAAGATCTGCGCCTGCGTCTGACAGGTGTTACCCCATCTGCCTCAAAATTACCGCTCAGGCGTCTACTCAGCAGGGTATGTCTGATGAAACCAAATCCGTGCTGATTCGCAAACTTTTGAAGCGACCGGTTGATTCTCCTCCTGGACATTTCAATCGCGGCAGGAGACCTGGCTCCCTGCCACGCCTCCCTTGGGATAAACTCAGACCAAATTATTTCACCGCCCTCCATCAGGGTGGCAAATCTGGCCAGGCCCTGTGACATGGCCTGCCGCAGTGGGCCCCTCCCACAAGTAGTGAGGTCGTTCCCGCCCAGGTGGATTACTAGAATGTCCGGCTTAAGCCCTCTCTCCCCCACCAGCTGGCGGACTCTAGGTTCCAGCATGGCCCATGTCATTCCTGTGGTCCCCATCCAGGCGAGTTTGATGTTGCTGAAACCGTGCTTCCAACCACTCTCTCTGGCCCAGTGTCCTGCTCTGTCCACCAATGAGTGGCCCATCACCCAGATTGTCTTAGCCCCTAGACGGGCAAGAAGGTAAGCATTACCACACTATTTATTGACAACCGTGATCACACGTTTACGGTTTTATAACGTTTACAATATACTCAACACGTTTTGCACCCTAGCACCCCCTCCCACCCCCCGGCGAAGTGTGCTCTCATGCTAACAGCCCTTAGTATCCAAGGACCGGATGTACAGCTTGTATCTTCCTGACTGCCACCTTCCGATTCTCTTAATGGCTTCCGCCTGCAGGCCTTCCTCATAGGCCGTGGTGGCCGCACCGATTCTAAAGGAGTGCGTTGACCATTTACGCCCCTGGTACCCCGCCTTTGCGATTGCCCATCTCAAGACCCTTCTATATTGGAACTGTGTCAAAGGCTGGCCATTATGGTGGAGCAATAGGTATCCTGGTACTGAGGGACGGCATGCCATGTACCTCCTGATGAGTTCTATTGGGCAACATTTGGGGTCCCCTAGTACTCTCAAATGCACCACCACACCTATCCCCTTTCTGGTCAGTTTTTGAGCGCCGAACTTTTAGTTCAGCCATTTCTTGGCCCATCTTGAGATCACCGCATATTAGTGCCCTATCGGACGCGTCGCTCCTCGACCTTGCCACTAACTCTGAGGTCCTGAACGCTCCGAAGAAGGCTAGGGAAAATGTGACACTGAATAACAGCTCCTCGTACTGTGTTACAAATGGCTGTGAGTGCCCCCACCAAGCCCCTGAGCATGTCTAGATCAATAGGGCCCCTATGGTCGGGTGTCTTTTCTTCTTGTCTGGCCCATCCCTTCAGTGCTGCCCTCAACGGGAAACCGGCCGTAGGGTCTCCCTCTCCACTTAATTTTGAGAAATGGGCGATGGCCGCCAAGTGCCTAGAGACCCACGCGTGCGATTTCCCGTTGTCCTTCGCCCATAGTACGAAGCGATGCACCCCTGAGGCCGTCGGGTGGGCGTCACCAACTCCCCATGACTGTGTTACTGATGTGAACCTGTCGAAGCACGCCTTGTACTTGGTTCAGGTATCAGGGGCCAATGATAACTCTCCCAGCGCCCCTATCCTTTGATCCACTGAGCCAAGCACCACCACTCTGCCTTGAACGGTGTCATCTCCTCCGTCGCCTGGGGGCATGCCACCCTGAATTTCGCCCACTGAAAACGAGAAAGAGCATCAGCGGCCAGGTTCTTCACCCCTTGCACATGTCGCGTGCGAAAGTCCACATTTCTCAACAGGCAACCATTCACTAGCTCCCTCAACAGCCCTAACAATAGTGGGCAGTTCCCGGACTGGCAATTGATGGCCTGCACTACTGCCATGTTGTCCGACCAGAATGTAATCGTCTTGTTGGCTAACACTTGTAGCCACAAATAGAGAGAGAGGACATTACGGTAATGTTCTTTGTGAGCCCTTGCCTAACCCATGCATTGGGCCATTTCGCCGCACACCACTGACGGTCTAGTATGACCCCAAACCCCTCTCTGCCTGAAGCATCGATGGCGAGCTGGAGTTGCTGACTGGTACACCATGCCGAGCGCCACAATAAGGAACCATTGAATTCCTCCAAAAATGACAGCCACATGCGCAGGTCCTCCTTCAGGCCTGTACTGAGGCGCACCATGTGTCGGGGTTTCCTCACCTTCGCTGTAGCCCTTGCTAGCCGCCTGGCAAATATTCTGCCCGCTGGTATAATCCTTGCTGCAAAGTTGAGCCTGCCCAGTAGGCTCTGAATTGTGGCTAGCGTTGCCTTATCCTTACTCAGCACCTGCCTGATGTCGGCCTTCAGAGCCGTGACCTTGTCCTTCGGCAATCAACACATCCCTTCCGTTGAATCGATCTCAATGCCAAAGAAAGTCAAGCACACTGTAGGTCCCAGAGTCTTTCCAGGAGCCAGTGGCACACCCAGTGACTGACTGAGGTGCTCAAATGCGTTAAAGGTTGCCCTGCAGTCGCCTGAATCAGCCTTGCCGATAAATAGGAAGTCGTCCAGGTAGTGCAGTGAGCTCCCCGGGGGTGTGCTTTCTCTCAGAGCCCATTCCAAGAAGCAGGCAAAGGTTTTGAATAAGGAACATGACACCGCGCAACCCATGGGCATGCACTTGTCGTAAAAGTATTGACCATCCCACTGCATACCTAAGAGGTGAAAGCTACTTGGGTGGAATGGGAGAAGGCGGAACGCGGACTCAATGTCTGCCTTCGACATGAGCGCACCTTTGCCCACTGCGCGAACTAGGTCAACGGCCTCATCAAATGACGCATAGCAAACTGAGCACGTTTCCTCCTCGAGGTAGTCGTTCACTGATGACCCTTTGGGAAAAGATAGATGGTGGATTAACCTGTACTTGCCCTGCTCTTTCTTTGGCACAATCCCCAGTGGTGACACAATGAAATTTGGAAGTGGAGGCTGGGTGAAGGGGCCAGCCACCCTCCCCAATTGACGCTCCTTCTGTAGCTTCTCCTGCACCACCCCAGGGGCCTCCATGGCTGACCGTAAGTTATTAGCTCCCCTCGTAACTAACGTGCCGGAGTAAGGGATCCTAAAACCTTCACTGAAACCCCTGAACAGAAGCTCCCGTTCGGCTGTTCTTGGGTAGCCCTTAAGGATACGTGCTAAGGTGTTAAAAACTATGGGAGAAGGAGCTAATGAAGTGTGATGTGACTGCAGATAATTAGTGCTGCTTGGCCCCGGCATAGGTCGCCATTGGCTTGTCGGACTTGCTCCCCTTGCTACACTTGGAGCAGTTGTGAGTGAATTTGCAGGCAGGACCCCATGAGCATGTCCCTGCGTTGTATAGCCTGCACAAAGTATTTTTGAACCTATACTGATGACCTCCTCTCCCCCTCTGCGGGGGCTTCCCTCTAAAGGAGGGCCTCAGCTGTTGTTTAAAATAGTACGGCCTTGCTTGCTTGTGTCTAGCGAAACGGGGATCGCTGGTCGCTGGCCTGCTGCCATTGCCCATGTACTGCACCCAGAGTTCAATTTCGCGGCAATCCCATGCCATCTCTGGTGCCTGCTCCATCTTTTGCCTGAATTCCCTGTCGTAGTTCAGCCACCCTGTGTCCCCATTGCGGGTATATTCCTCGTATGACACGGTTATACTTGCATAGAGCCGGTCCCTGTTCGGGGAACTTCTCCATGATCACTGTGGACAGCATTGCGAACGCCTCTAGCCAATTTTCTATTGATTCCTCTGGCTTAACCTTACTCTTCCATTTATGCTTCTCTACCTCCTTGGTGGGTACCGTTATGTCTGCGCCCTCTTTGGCAGATGTGAGCAGAGAGAAAATAACAGTGAATTCCCTGTTCCATATTCTCTCCCTGGCTTCTAAAGGGACCCTCCAAGCCAGTGATGACCTCCCGGATAACAAGGGGGGATCCGGCCTAACAATCTCCCTTTTTTCACTTGCACCTGCTAAAGTGTCTGTCGCAGGCCCGACTGACCCCTCGACTCCCTGCACCTGAACCTCGCCCTGCCCCTTCGGCGGAGAGTTCGAGCCCTGGCCCCACACCTGCCCTGCGCATGCTCGACTGCTACTAGAGCCCTGGTCATCCGTGCCCAGACCCGCTAGCGCCTTTGCTGACGCCATGAAGCTGTGCATCGCCTCCATCATCTTACCCAGTTCCACCTGCAACCCATGCTCCTGGGGCGGGGCCGCAGGACAGGTTCATTGCGTGCTGTCCAGTTTGCGACTGCTCGGGACGCATGGTCGCCACCGTGGCGTGACGCCCCAGCTAATCGGTGCTCCCCACTAGCACCAGCCACCTCTTGTTCCAGAATGTCTGTCTTAGTCCTCCTCGTCCCTCTGTCCTTCTGCGACGCTGCGGGGCCTTCCGCTAAATTGCTGTCCGCCGCATCTTTTTTGGCCCCTTTGAGTTTGTTCCCCACCATGGCCCTTGCCGGCTGCTTCCGTTTGGCAGGCGCTACGACACTCTCCCTTCTTAGGAGACAGAGGCCTGAGTCTGATGACTGCACCTCGTTAGTATTCGTCACTCCGGTGTTTTCCAACTGCTGCTGTGCTCCTTGCGCCGCCACCATCTTCCTTGCCCATTCCAAACCATTCGCCTGCCCCATGGCCATAAATTTCGCCCAGATCTCCGCCTCCTCCTGGTTCTCCTCGGCAGAAAAAAGTGAAGGGGAACCGTGGACTTCCATCGTAGCCGATATGCGTGCAGGTCTGCAAATAAGATAAGACACCTTCATTATCGCGTCCTTGGCAATGCAGCCCTAGCTAGTTGAGCGCTCCCCCCATTTCCGTTCCCCTATTCTGATTCATTTTGTTTTTTTACTCATTAAGGCTGACCATGCCAGCCAACCATCTGCCCCCAGCGCCAATTCAGCGGTGCCGCTCTCTACTTGACCTCCTGGCCGCTACCTCAGCCGTCATGTGGAAGCGAGCGGGGCCAGCTTCAGCCACATATTACTGTGTTACCCGCCGGCGGGACTTGATGGTGGCTACCCCTCTGCACGCTTAGATCGCATGCCACGGGATTCTAGTGAGTGCCTGCCCCTTCTCAGTCTGGTCACTCTGACATACCCCCCCCCACTCCTGGAAACCTACGTCTACGCGTTGCAGCCAGGCACGGCCATATACCCGCTCGCGCGATATCTTCTAAATGTACTTGGATGTTTTCATCATCACTCTAATTTAACTACATTATCTCATAATGGATTACACAAGTTGAATTCCTGTATGGCATTCTTAGGCTGTGGCCGACTTACTTTCCTCCAAATAATTAGGACTGTGGCATGTACATATATCATATAGGGCCTGATCCTTGGAGTTATTCGTGGTAAATCACAATCCAGATTTACAGAACCATGATTGGAGCGCTCGCAATGCTATTACAAACTTTACTCTCATGTTTTGAATTAATAATTTTTTTTATTTTGTTTTTTAATTATTCGGCAGTCCGGGCACTAACATTATTACCTAGTGTCAGGGCAATCCCCCTCCCTGACCCTAATTCTTCCGACTCATCTCGGTGCTGATTTGGTCCGGTGCCGAAATTTTGATTTGGAGACACTCTCGCAGGCTTGCACTGGTCGATCGCCGTTACCCCAAAGAGGCCCAGCCTTGCCAGGTCACCCCTTAAGAGACCTTCTGGCCTCACTCCTCACTCCTCCCTCCTCACACCTTGGGGGCCGTAAACCACAGGTGGACCACCCTCCACGAGTACAGAGGCCCCTCTAGACCATCTTTCTAACGGACAGGGGAGCGACGCTAGAAAGCTGTCCACCCTATAGTCGCACTACGTGCGACGTGGCCAGCCACATTGCCTATAATTTGTTTTTTAATATGTTGATATCCAGAAAGTCAATGGACAAGGAATGACCCAATAACGTAATTCCGGTTACCAAAGACTACTGACAAGGCCCTGCATACCGTGTTGGACAGTAGCTAGAAAAGACTGGCCGGGTGATAACAGTATCAAAACAAAAGAACCAGACTGTAAATTAAGGCATAAAAGTGCTGGCACTAGTATATAAATTATACATAAAGATTCTGAACTGGGATTAAACAAGATTTCTGCACATTTTAAATATGATTTTGCATGCTAAGCAACATAGTGCACAGGTCAGCAAAGAACGGAGTCTAGCGTCCTGGTTTTAGGGGTTGTTATTGATTTTGCGTTTTTTTTTTTTTTTTTTTATTTTTTTACTTTTCTTGCTAAGATCAGACGTCCAAAGTGGGGATCAGGGACCTAGGGACTCCTCCCCGCTCCATCTGTCCATTGTGATAATATTGTCATGTAATTAGTTGTTCTTTATAATCACGAAATGTTAAATAAAAAAAAATCAGTTCCTCAATGTGGGTAAAAGGTTAATGAAAAACTGTTATATTTACTACAATTCTAGAATGCATGTGTTATCTAATTAATAAAATTTGAATTTTTCCGTTTGATATTATCAGCAAATCGGGTTTAATGCATTGGTTAAATGAATTTTCATGAAAACATTTCAGCGGCAGAGGACCTCTGATACACTGTAGTGTACCAGGCAATTCGTTTTTGAGAACTTTAGGTTCATAGTGAAATGAATGTGAATGAAGTCTAACATTCTGATGGCCATCACCAGAAAAATAGGTCTATCTTTACGCCACAATTCTGCAACAATAACACAACAAGTGAGAATGGTTGCTACCTATACAAATATAAGCAGGGCCGGTGATTGTTGAACGATTAACCGTACTTATTTAATTGTTTTGTGTTCCAAGATGACAGACCCATTTACAAGCAATGTGTCAGCCATTTTGGAATGGGAAACCAATGAAAAAGTATTGGTAACTATTCTACGATCGCGGTCACTGCAGTTTGTGCCCATGTGAGAATGACAGCACTGCAAGCTATGGTGGGGGAAGCGTGTGACCCTGTAGCAGTGTCTGTGGACCTACTGGACCCTTCCAAAAAGTCTGTCAAAGGAGTAAAATGAACTTTTGAAATTTAAAGGTGGCATTAGTAATGGATTTATTTTCAGGTCTTGCTAGTGATGTCATCAATTATGTCCTTTACCATGTCATGCGTGATGTAATATTTAATGTCATTAGCAGTGCATGGTGAAGGCAAAAGTTATAGGTAGCTCAGTAAATTATAACATTTGCATTTCAGTGTTTTTTTGTTTTCCAACTTCTTCTTTTATTTCAAGAAAAGAAAAAGGCAGAATATTGCAGCATCGGAGTTGACAACTTCAAGTCACAAGACATCAACATTGTTCTTCCCAGTAGTCTTGTAATTCTCCGCCCCTCTGCCCAGCCCGCATACGAGTTAAGTTATCCGTAGCATCAGCTTGTACCTGGCAATGAACATTAGCTCCTGTAAGTCCAGGTGTGGTACACAGTCCACCTCTGTGGTCGTTCGATTTCCATCAGATTTTGGTCCACTTTCCAGGCAGCCCCTACCCGCCTATAGCACCCTTTCAGCTAACCTGTACCAGTCTAAATCAAGCTTCCAATCCACCAACTCCGACGGCAGTTATGCTTTCCAAGTATGAGCACTATTATGTTTTGCCACCATTAACCCCAAAGTCATCCAGGTTTGGTCCATGCGGGTGAGATCAGTTTTCTCCCAGCTATTTAACAAACACCATTTTCAACAGTGCTCCCACAAGCATTATTTAAACAAGTCATCACAGATTCTCAGTACCCCTGTAAGACCAGGCAACTCCATAGCATGTGGTAAAATGTATTAATTTGCCCACAATTTCGAGGACAGTGGGGTATGGCTGCTCTGCCCATCTTCACTAGAGTAGTGCAGGCATAGTAACCTCTATGGAGGAATTTCAATTGCAGTAAATTGAACCTAGAATAGATGGCCACTGTTTGCGGGGAGGCCAGGGCCTCCAGCGACTCATTGTTGTCCAGCTCTCCAAGGTCATGCTTCCGGTGTTCTCTTAAGCTTACTAGTGGATCTGGTAAGTTGTTAATTAGCTTACGATATGTAAGGGGAATTGCTATTTTGGAGTTCATATTCAACCAAATTCAATCAACAGTTTATCCTCGAATGGGGAAGGTTCGGGGGGCACTCCCTTTGGCAATACCTTTTGTAGTGCATGGCAGACTTGGAGGTACCGTAAAGCTTTAGTAGACGCAAACTGCTAATCAGCTTGTAGGTCTGTGAATGGAATGATGGCACCTCGTGTCCATAGGTCTCCTACCTTTACAATTCCAATGAGATCCCATTTATGGAATACCGGTTTGTCCCCAAAGTGCCTAGCCTTAACTATTAATTTTTATCTTATTTCAGTAACTGTAAAGACACTTTAACCTTTTTTTAATGGAATTTCTGTATTGTTTTGATTATATTCAGCCAACTCCGCCGCTGTGCACTACCTTTTTTTGACCTCCCACTGGTCGTGCAGCACTCTAGTGGAATCCCTAGAGCCAATAAGAAAGTACAGCAGGAATACCACGTGAGTTTTCCATCTTGTTCTGGGTCCAAAAACATTTTTAAAAGGTATCATGTGAAAGGGTCCTTTTATTTAAACTTTGAGCCTAGGGGATTCCCCCCAGGCATATGTTGCATTTGTTTGTGAAATTTGTGAGTTTGTATGTGCCACAATGTCTGACAAGCACTGGCAATGCAAATAGTTCTGGCTTTAAAGAAATGTTGTACAGTATTGTGCTACATTACAAGTAAGTAACATAGAAATATGAATGTATGTGTGTGGAAGCAAAGAACTGTTGAGTAATACTGGCGTATGTTTAAAGATCAGGTACTAGCTACATCTAAAAATCCATGTAATTTAACAACTGCCTTCCTCCCATTTGTGCTGCTGCCAGACAAAAAGAACATAAATTATCTAGTTATCTAAGACACACTAATAGCATTAAAATGTCATGGATGTGCCCTTAAAGTTCAAGCCAAGCCAGATGGACATATAACAAAATGATCAAAGCTACATGGAGGGCATACTCTTTTTTTTGTTTGTTTTTGTTTAATGAAAGCACACAACCTCTGTCTAATAAAAACATGTAGGTGGAGCCAAAGACCCTCTCTAGTAATGCTCACATGATTGTCTGGTGACCACTATTCAGGGAAGTCGGAGCATAAAAATGGTGCTGTGGTACACGCAACTCGAAGCAAAACTTTCTGTTATTGATTGTTATGGTCTCTGTTCCTCTTTACATTGTTCCCACTTCATCACTTTGATTACAGATATGCACTTGAGAGAGTTCACATCTATTGCACTCTTTCTGGTAGTTGTTTTGGTGAATAATTATAGCATCATGAAGAAACCAAGGAGAACATTGATAGCTTCAGCAAAAATACTTAAGGGAGAGGACCATGCTTCAAACTGTAGTGTGGGATTTCTTCTCTACCGCTGAAGAGAGAAGAAAGTGTCTGCCAAAGCTGTGACTAACAATTTATGGAAGAGTGACTCTAGTCATGAGACCATAAAAAAATATTCATTCACGACTTATGGAATGCTCAACCATCTCAGAGCATGACATTTCCACCAATTCAACATGGCAAACAAAGGCATGATGAAGAGTAGGAACCTTCTACAACTTCCGTGGCTCTCAAGAATCTCCAAGCTGGCGATAGTATTTCAACAGTTGTAGTGCTCAACATACGGATCTAAACTGGTTCTACTCAAAGATTGGATTATGGTTTGTGCAAATTACTGTGTGTAGTAGAAAAGTGTGCTGCAGATTGCGACATGCAGTGGCTGGCTGATCACAAAGCCATTAGCAAAAATAATTTCAGTTAACTCACACAAAAAAGAAAAAATACAGAGAAAAAATAAAATGAAAAGCCCAAAAAATCACTAAGGTTCTGGATAGAACCACCTTTCCCAACAAAAAGCTAGAAAATGTCCTGCAGCCAACAACCTCACACGTGGCCAACCTCATGTAGGTGGCCAGGTCCTGCGCCCTAACACCAGCACACAGTTCATCTGCACACAGCCTTGCCTGCACTCATCATGGGGTTTGCAGCAGGACCTGGCATATGGCATTTGGTAGTAAGGTATTGGCTTTGAGCCAGATCTTGCATCCAGCACCCCTGTGTGGACGGCAGGCGGGGCTTAGCTGTAGAACATGGCTTTCTGCCAGGCCCTGCACTCAAACCCCACCCCCTCCCCCCCAAAATCGACTCCGGTTACCCCCTCCCAAATTTGGTTGTTTACAGCTGTGGCTTGCTGGAGGCCAGCTTGTGTGGCCCACCCTTCTGCGGGCTGTCAATACCCTGCTGCACACAGACAGGCGCTGCCCCAAATCCTCTGTAGATACCCAGCTCGCATTGTATTTTTTATTTTTTTTAAATCTTTTTAGGTACAGCAGTACACGCTGTACAAGCATCACATCTATGGTAGTGGTACCGTGTGTGTGTGTGTGTGTGTGTGTGTGTGTGTGTGTGTGTGTGTGTGTGTATGTATGTATATATATATATATATATATATATATATATATATATATATATATATATATAAAAATCCTGAAAAAAAACAAAGGTTAAAGTGACGTTCTAGTTAGGTGAACTGTAACAGAAGAGTGCTTCACCTAAGGAGGTTGTATGTGTGATGGCATTAATGATGCTTATCACTCGTTCATAGAGTAATGTGTACAAAAGAAGCTTGAATGATGTCATAAATGATGTAATAAAACATACCATGAGTGATGCAATATGTGAGGTCATAAGCAGTGCATGGTGGATGCGCAAATTATAGTTAGCTGCCGAATTTCTGTGGCTTTTGAGTTCAAAACGTTATGTTGGCACTGACCTATTCACCTAACTATGATGTCACTTTTACTTTTATGTTTGTTTCAGATAATTTCTAGATTTTTGTTTTACTTAAAGTAATATTTTGTTAGCATACGTAAAGCCAACCTCCTGCCATGTATTGCCTTTGGTTGTGAGCTATTGTGCATTCCCCCCCAAGGCCTGGCATGTGGCCAGGCTCTGCGGCCATCCCTCTCAGGGGCAGCCAACCCCACGCCTCACACAGCCTTCGGTCATGGGTTTGGCTGAATGGTGCACACAGCTTTTGCCTATACAGAGCAGGGGTTGGCCACTGTGTCTGGTCTGCAGCCAGATCCTGTTGCTAACCACTCCTCTCCCCCCCCTTGCAGACAACCGCTAACCTAACCCCCTAGCGTTGGTGCAGGGGTACCCCTGATACTCTGCCAGAGCAAAAAAGTTTTAAAAAAAATATTCACAGTGAAATTCGTTCAAACAGCAGAGTTAATAAGGTCCACTTCTCCCTTCCTAGAGAATGCCCAGTTATCTGCCATATAGTGGGTTGTCAAAAGGGGTGTGGACCGGTTTACCCCAGGTTAGAAATTTGAGATAAAAGAAGGTTGAAAACCCACTTATTTGTAAAATATCAAAATTGCAGTGAATTAATACAACGAGTCAGAACGTTAAGTCCAAGTGCATTTATTAATGCCCATATGGCCTGGGGATCAAGGACACTTGTTGATGTCTTTTTTTATTAAAAATAGTTTCTTTGACATGTAGAGGGACAGCCGACACGTGTTTCACACCCTCGTGGTGGATTCACCTGGAGCTTTGTCAAGACTGTAAATAATACATAGTAATAGAAACAAGTAGTGAAACATGAAATTGTGAGGGTGCCATAGTTTTGGGTAACTAGAGGAAATACTGGATTATAGCCCGTTAGTTAAGTGTGGTGATTAAGAAGGAGGAAAAGGAAAGTCACTTGGTCTTTAGAAAGAAAATCTTTTCCCAACTAATAGTCCCGTGATCTAACACAGTGTGGTGAAGAGTTAATAAGTAGGAATTCATGTCAAGAGGTGTTAAAGGTTCATGCACGAGGAATTTTGCCACCCAGATGTGCGAGAATGGTGCTGGCAGAGAGTAACTCGAATTGTTATCCCATTATTATTTGTTCATTAATATAGGTTAGTAGATAGCATCCGGGAGTAAGTATAGCAAAGAGAAATCATACCTAATATTGTTAATCAAACAGAGTCAATTTTATGGGTCATTGAGAATAATCTGAATGAAGATGATATATTATAAGTAAATATTCTCCTAAAAGTATATTGAATGCACTTGTAAGTAATAGTTAGGAGATGACGTTATAGTAGACAATGACATTGTTATAATTCTATGCCTATATTACTGAGCAGGCCAGATACTATAGGGCTAATACATTCATTGGGGCAGGAGAGCACTGGTCGATATCTAGATCTATCCAATCCTGTAATATGGAATCAAAGAGTACCTAGTATTTGAAATGGAATGTAACAACAAAGGTGAGAGTCTCACTTGCACAGTGAAATTTGTGCTTGCTATTAAATTTGTCCCAGGTAGGCCAGGTCCTGGGGTTATACTTTTTTATAATATTAAGGAGGGGTTACTAAAGCCCCAGGGACCACTCCCTCCCAGGGGCAAAATGTACAGCTTATCTCTTCCCTGCCCGTTAACATGTGAGCATGGGAAGAGATTAAAACATTGCTCCCGCACTCAGGGAGCTGCTATTTGCAACAGCTCCCTGCATGCTAGAGCAATGCCTGCTGAGGCGGGGGTCCTTCATGCTCCCCCCGCGGTCCTGCCTCTTAATAGAATGGAACAGAGAGAGAGAGAGATTATTACTGAGATTGTTAGTGCAATGGACTTTCAAAACAATGACTTGAAAGGGTCACACCAGCAAGATGTTAGGTACAAATATTATAGTTACGTTTTAATGAACAGCAGAACAGAGTCACCTCTGGCCAACTGGTAAAGCTTTTGGACTGTCGCTCAGTAGGTTGAAGGTTCAAGACCTTGTATCTCATGGCAGTATCTGTTTATTTACTTTTGTTTTAAATGTTAAACATTCCAAGTGATGGAACATTTACGTCTTTTTCCCATCACCATCTTTGGATTGACTCTCATAGATGCCAGGACAGTGTGTAGTAAGGAGTCACCTGTCACCTAGTGGTTAGGTTCTCAGACCCTTACACAGAAGGTTGAGGGTTCCAGTCTGAGTGTGTGTGAGTTGTCATTTCTCATCTTTAAATTCCTTTCAACTTCAAATCTTTAAGGTACATACAGAAAGGTGATCTCACTCTTTTTACTTGTCAAATAATTTTTTTTCAAATTTTTCAGAACATTTCTAATTCTGAGTAGCAAGGAGTTGGGTAGTTATAGGGGGTTGAATGCAGGGCCTGACCATGCATGATGCGGGGTTGAGTGGTTGTAGGGTTTGGTTGCAGGGCCTGGCCTCAGGCAGTGGTGGTTGGATTTAAGTATAGTAATTAAAATTACTTTACACAACTCCCCATGCACTGCCAATTACACCACATAATACATCACTCATGACGTCTTTGGTAACATAATTGATAATATCAATGAAATATTTGCAGTAAATATATTGAGGAGAAAAATGTGCATGGAAAAGGCGTGAGTTAGAGTTACCTTGAAATAACTCTAACTGAATTTATATGGTTTTGTACGTTTACAATGTGAGCTTAACTATAACATCCCTGTAATGTTTGTGGTTTTTTTTTTTTTAAGTGAGTTCCTCTGTTTTTTTTTTTTAATTCTATTTCCTAACTATAACATACCATTGTTTTTTATTCAGTGAAGAAAGATATAAATATATATATTATAAATATGTTGCACAGGGAAAACAGGTTAAAGTGGTTAGCCTTGGTTGTTACACATTAACATAGGCTTGAAATACCTTAGAAAGTTAAAATACAGTGATGGCTACAAATTTCTAAGTTGTTGTAAGGACCACAACCTGTGCCCAACCCACCACTGGCAGCCAGTCACTATTGCACATGGCCCCTGGGTAGCCATCTTTTGCTACACGCTGCCTTTGGTTTTTCCTTATTTATTTTTTCATCTGAAAATTATTGTCCTATAGTTTATCTTTAGTGAAAATTCGAAATCTTATTAAAAATTGCAGTTTACTGAAAATAGTACCTTTTTTCAACTTGCCTAATGGCAGCAGAAAGATTGCTATACTCACTAGAACTTTCAAAGCTTTTTTGTCACATTTTCTACACCTCTTAGTTCCTTTTACCACTGCAGATGGGTAGGATACTTTAAATACTGTGATTTTCTTTTCTTTTTTTTAGCACATATTTCAAGATGGCTGGAAAAATTCCCCTTCATAAGCCTATCTCTTGTCCTAAAAAAAATTCAAATGTAGTTGACATTTTTGTGACTTTCCTGAATTGTGATTTTAAACAGCACATTGTTCTCTCTTCAAAGCTTACTCAGCATCTTTTATAAATGCTTATATCTCCACAACTACTGAGCAGATTTACTGTAATGGAAACCGTGGTATCCAAGTAAGGTTCTACTTTACTGTCAAGTTGGACTTAAATCTGTTCTACAATTAAATTTTGGTAATAGGCATGAGAATAATTAGTGCTAAAACTAAAATTAAAAAATGCAAATGTTTTGACATGCCCCCACCCCATCGTTTTGACTTTTTTCCCCACTGTACTGATCGTCATGAAAGTTGGAATGCTGAATCTTAACTAGCTATGCCAAGTCAATGCCAGCTTTGATTAAGATCATTTTAGGATTTGTAGGAAGCTGGCTCTGTATATACTATATCAAAATGAGATAGTGTGCACAGAGTCCAGGAGTTCCCCAGAAGCTTAACAGAGGCTAAAGTTGATAATACTAATGCTCTCTCCTGTGGTAGTGTGGTCGAGCAGTTAACCAATGGTTTTTATATAACAAAAATATATTTTCTTAATTTATTTTCAGAACCTCAGGATTCAAGTTGCAGGTAAGTACTTTAAAAGATTTGTATTTCACACAGGTATCAACAGTACTTTGATTGAAATCGATAAGTAATCTAGTTCTTGAAATATTGGCAAAAATCTGTTTTAAAAATGGACACTGCAATTTTCAGAATCAGTTCCTGGGGGGGAGAACATTTTGATTGGTTTAAAGGTAAGTACAACACTTACAATTTAAGTCACTGGGTTTTAGGAAGTCCATTGGTTGGGATTCAAGTTAATCCCAAACACCCACCACCAGCACCACGGGGCCGGCTGGGTGCAGAGGTCAAAGATGAGCAATTTTAATGTGGGCTTCTATGGAGACCAGGAGTACTCTGAATCGGGCCCGCCTGTAGGTGAGTACCCACGGCTCGGAGGGCAGACCAGGGGGTATAGAAGGAGCACTGGAGGGGCCACAAGTAGGCACCAAACACACACAAAAGTGGGGCTTTGTCTGGGGGTGCAGGCATCTCCACTCGCTGGAGTGACCTGGGGCACTGTAACATGAGGCTTGAGCCTTTAAGGCTCACCGCCAGGTGTTACAGCTCCTGCAGGGGGGAGGTGTCAGGCACCTCCACCCAGAGCAGGCTTTGTTTCTGGCCTCAGAGAGCACAAAGGCCCTCACCCCACGGGGTCAGAAACTCGTCTGTTAGTGGCAGGCTGGCACAGACCAGTCAGTCCTATACTACAGGATTGGGTAAAATACAAGGGGCATCTCTAAGATGCCCTCTGTGTGCATTTTTTAATAAATCCCACACTGGCATCAGTGGGGGTTTATCGTGCTGAGAAGTTTGATACCAAACTTCCCAGTGTTCATTGAAGCCATTCTGGAACTGTGGAGTTCATAATGACAAACTCCCAGCAATATACATAATATGGCCACACAGCACTTAAAATGACGAAGAATGGACTTAGACACTGTAGGGGCATATTGCTCATGCGACTATGCCCTCACCAGTGGTATAGTGCACCCTGCCTTAGGGCTGTAAGGCCCGCTAGAGGGGTGACATACCTATGTCATAGGCAGTGTTTTGTGGGCATGGCACCCTGAGGGGGATGCCATGTCGACTTTGCCTTTTTCTCCCCACCAACACATACAATCTGCAATGGCAGTGTGCATGTGTTAGGTAGGGGTCCCTTAGGGTGGCACAACACATGCTGCAGCCCTTAGGGACCCTCCCCAGTCAAAGGGCCCTTGGTACCACTGGTACTTTTTACAAGGGACTTAGCTGTGTGCCAGAGGTGTCCCAGTTGTGAAAACAATGGTACATTTTTAGGGAAAGAACACTGTTGCTAGGGCCTGGTTAGCAGGATCCCAGCACACTCTGTCAAGTCAGCATCAATATCAGGCAAAAAGTGGGAGGGGGTAACTGCAACAAGTGCCAGTTTCCTACAGGAATCCAATGTTAGAGGCAAATCAAAAATGTTTTTTTTGACAGAAAGGGTGGTTTAACCATAACTAAGTGGCCACTGCGTACTAAGTATCATATGGATGCCGGTGGGCAGAGTGTGATATGTTATTTAGTACTAATGATTACTGTGAAAGGGTCCCGTGATTCATGAGAGGCTAAGCCTTGAATGAATTATAATGCCCCTACCCCCCCCACAACAATGGTAAAAATAAAAGCACATCATACTTTCTGCACATCTGCATATTTTCTCTAGGCCATTGTATTTTTTTCTTGTGTATTTTTTAATGTACTTGTCCAAAACCAGAATGTAAGGGGATAAATGTGCGCAGCAAGGTAAAATTATACCCAAGAAATGTCACTGTACGAGCTATTCCATGTGTAAAGTTATTCTGACGTTGGAAACGCACATTTTACTGCCTCGCAGCAAATGTGCTACTGGACTGTTGTAATCAACTCGACATTGACTTTTGCATTGGAATAATAAATGCGTAAATATGAATTTAGTCGTACAGTTGATATCGCGTATTGGGCCACATTTACTTTCACCGTCATGGCAAAAATATGTATATGATTTTTTTTCGTTCAGTACGTTAGAAAACAGCAGTTTGGTTAGTGAAACCAATGGAACCCCTCCCTTACTCGTATACAGTTCTTTTGGTCATACAGAATATTCTATGCGTGTTAATCATCATTCACTTAGACCCCTGAGATGTTCTCTATGGATAATATAATTTTTCATGGCAAAATAAATGACAGCCCATTTTGCTGCTCTTCGTGCTTCAAATAATGTGAGTTAGGTGGTTCTAACATATACAGGTATGATGAACAATAGCTTAACTAAAATCTAAGTTCTAACTTATCTAACCGTATGTAAGTCATGTCTTCATCAATGTCAGTGCGATGTCATCCTTGATGGTAATGCATGCAGTCCTGAGTAATGAATGGCATGTTAGGAGTTAAGCTATTGTAGCCTACGATAATTAGCAAATGGTGGTGGCCTTTGAGTTTCGTGTTAGAAAATTAGCAGTTTAGCCTAATGATATTTCTGTGGTTTTTGTAAACGAACTTTTTCTGCATGATTAAAATGAGCAGTAACTTTCCTTACAAATAGTTCCATCGTTGAGTAATTGTGTGTGAGGCTGTCTTCCGCGTTGCTGCAGTGCTATGTTTCGAATGTTCCTTAGTATGTGTATGTGTGGTGTCAGGGCTGTATGTGAGAAGCCAGATTCTAAAGCATAGGCTGCCAGAATCTGTAGCGTGCGTATCTGTATCCCTGAACCCACTTGCACTAGTAAGCACTTGCCTTCAATTGTGCTATGGCGGAGGTAGATTAGTAAATCGAACAGTCATATGGTTCACGGGTAGCCTGTCATTAAGAGCTTGTGAACGTTGTCGGGAAGAAGATAGTTCTATTTAGTTGACATTTTGCCAATTTAGATTTTGTGGGTTACATGCAAAAGATGTATTTAAGGTCGTGTTTTTACATGAAACAGATGAGCTCTTCAGAAAATGTTGCTGATGGGGTACGAAAATGTATTGAATTGCTAACAATGTCAGCGAGAAGCAACTCCTTTAACATTCAGAACCCTATTTTGAGGGGGAAAAAAATACTTAAGTATTTTCCAAACGTATGCGTTTCCTGCAGCTTTCTTGTTTATTTTTTAGGTATGGTCATTGGGTATTCAGCGAATATGAATTTAGGATAAAGATGAGAGGTTCTCTCTGAGAAAACGATGCGCGAACGTTTGCCTCAGTAGACCTTTAGCGCTCAAGCGTGCTGCAGGGTTCTTCGTAGTTTATCTGAGAAGGATATTCGTCGACGGAAGAAAACGTGTTCTGCTTCTGGTCCTGAAAGGTATTTTTTAGTGTCTGCCAAACTAAACATCACTGACCACTTTCTGCCACTGCCACAAACCCTGATGCACTCGGAAGTGCAGCCGGACCGCCACTGCTGATAAAATGTGTTGATTTTCCAAAACGGCCTGATATATTTCGGTAGACCGGGCCCACGTGTGTCCTGAAAATAAAGTGCCTAAAATATTAAACCTGTCCCACTGCGGGAATAAACGTGCCCAAGGAAAGTAAATAGGACTACGTTTTTCACCTGTAATTGTCCCTAGTGTAATTCACCACGGGCAATTCTTCAGAGATCCATAATGATGGTGTGTATACATGACAATTTTGTTTGAAATAAAATACTGCACTTTTTTTGTATTCCCTTTTTGTTGCACATAAAACTAAAGTCTCCTGTTGGTAAATGCAGAACTAGTGCCGTATATTCTCCCTCATAAGGCTCAAGAACTTGTTAGAACTGTGATTTCCGGTTTTACCTACCTCCTTTGAAAACTATAAGTAAAATAAAAGAATACCTAAAAATCATAAGGGGTCTTTCAGAAACAGAAAAATGCTGCAGGATACCTGTATATTTTGAAAGATATGTTAAGTTTCGTTTTTTAACTGCTCGTGGGTTGATTGATGATCTTTGTACTTGAAGGTTGACAAGAATGGTGCAGGCCTGCTGCTCGGAAATAAAAATGCCTAACCTTGCGACATTTCAGTAATTTTTTATGAGGCCCTTTTATGACCAAAGAGCACTATCTGATTTTCTGTGGGTATCGTCTTAATAGGTTCGACTTTTAATTCGACTCATTAGACGGTGTGTAAGAAACTGCATTTTAAGTCAGTATCTTTTTGTAATCTGAAAATGCTTAAGGTGGCTTTCTTTTTTTTAAATCCGAAAATGCTTAAGGTGGCTTGAGGCATACAGGCAGATCTTCTAGCTTTTAAGAGCTTTGCTTTGGCACCGAACTTGCTTCGAATCATGCTCTCTTCCTCATCCCAGACTCCTCAGTTACCCTCACTCTCAAGTTGAAAAGCAGAGACGCCACCCTTTCCTTACAAATTAGTTTTGATGCTCAGAACATAGCAACCTTCCTCAATCTACTCACGCACCCCCTCAAAGGACTATTCAGTAGAATTTTGCTCTCTTGTAAGCGTAAGTCTGAACTACACCAACTCTGTCTACTCTGGACTGCCAGGATATGTGCCCTATCAATGCCATTATCCACCTTCAAATGTCTATATTGGCACTGTAATGCCTTCAGCGGAGAACTTCAAAGTACATCATAATCATGCTGTGCCACTTCACCTTTGCACAAGTGACGTGCACATTTTTCCAAGGTGTACTGCAAATCCTTTAAACGTGCTACACTTCTGAAATAAGGCAGACTCTTCACAGTCTGATGTCCCAGTCTGTGAAAGGTACACCACGGCACGCAATGCAGCATTTCGACAGATTTCTGCGATGTTGTCAGCTCTGTATTTCGCCTCAGGGTCTACTGCCTAGAGATTTCTGTAATGTTGCATCACTTACCATAAAGTGTAAGACTCCTTCCAAGTATCAATTACGTCTGTTGACGAAATGGAAACTGAACACCACCTATTTCTCAAATGCAAGTAAACGTTGCTTTTCAGTGCTCTTTAATGGTCATGATGCAAGATATTTGGAAAGAGAGTCTTCCTTTATAATTAATTTGCAAATGTGTTTAAAGTGAATTTGTTTATGAACTTAGTTTCTGTCAATCTTGTTTGCAGATAGCTGATTACTAGATGGCAACCATTGCTTTGCCACTGGTACTCACAGATGTCCTTTTCCCTTGAAGTTCCACGGCCAGATTGTTTACACCGCAGTCAAGGGATGGAGAGGAATGCGCTCTCAAAGAGTTTCATTATAGTGTAAGGCACCAATTGCCTCAGAAACTCATCCCTCCATGAATTGCATCACTGGCAATGCAAACAGTTGTCTCATACTGTAAACCTCATTAATCCTTATACTTTGGAGGTAGCGGAGTTTCTCCTGAAGTGGGATTTTCTGACACCAGTTTTTGACTGGTCATTGTGTAGGAGAACAGTCAGGGTCCCCTTAATAGTTGCCAGCGTTGGTCTGGTGACAGTTGTAGTCCTTCCTGAAGCTCTCCAGCAGGAGGATTGTTCACCTCTGCAGAGGTGAATTCTCAGAAAAAAACACCAGTGCACTTTTTATGTTTTACAGAGTGTGAACTACAGGTAGGCTCTAAACTCACCTTTCTTCTGGAAAAAACAGCAGGTCTGCAGGTTGTGCCCTAGCTCACAAATGTAGTGTTTTTTTTATTGGCATTTGGATCATAACAGTAACATACAACACATAGTAGCCTCTACTCATATTACAAAAGTTAATATGTGGATATCCTTATATATCATACAACTAACAGTAACATGCCTGGTAAATTACATGTGAGCCCAATTGAGCAGTATATCGTTCATAACTTCAGTGTAGTCCCGTTACCCCCCCCACAGGTAGGTTAATTGGAGGTGAGTTCCCACATCAAGAATCTCTATTGATAAGCACTATGCATAGTATTGGCGAATATTTAGCAGTTATTTATTTTAATTAGGAAAAGAAATCATGAGTAGCTACAACGCAAAACATCGCGCTAAATTCCACAGTTGCCAGGGGTTTCACTGATTTAGAGCCCAGTTGGTTCTTGACAAACTTGAAAAATGTTAAGTTCCAAGGATCGGCAAGAATCGCGATTCACCGCAGGATGCGCCGGGATTTCTCGGCTGTATTTACTTGTTCCCGTTTCGTCAGATCTATCCCATAATTGTGACAATTGATGTCAGAAGCCTTTCAATGTGTACTGAATTAGCCTTGAGAAAGCCCTTGCTTATCCGCTAAAGGGGCGAAACACGTGTTGGCTGCTACTCCTCCGAACACTGCTACCTGATCTCTTTCCAACTTTGGCATTACTCTATTGGATTGTAATCTTGCCGATCCTTGGAACTTAACATTTTTCAAGTTTGTCAAGAACCAACTGGGCTCTAAATCAGCGAAACCCCTGGCAACTGTGGAATTTAGCGCAATGTTTTACCTTGTAGCTACTCATGATTTCTTTTCCTAATTAAAATAAATAACTGCTAAATATTCACCAATACTATGCATAGTGCTTATCAATAGAGATTCTTGATGTGGGAACTCACCTCCAATTAACCTAGTACTGTAATTATTGGGAGGTTAAGGGTCCAGGCCTTCCGGTTTGTAGTTCCTACAACCTCTCCACAATTTTGGCATTCTCAAGAAGTCATTCGGCTGGACTCTCTTCTCTCTTTCTCCCCCCCACAGGTATTAACATCAAATACCACGTTATAGGCACCCAGTACTCTTTCGGGTGTGACACTGGAGGTAACTCCTCTGCATACACTTCCAATTAGTTCTTACAATAAGCAATGTCTTGATACCATTGCATTACAGTCAGACATGCACCCCACCCCGCCCCCCCAAACCCCTGTGTGTTGGGCCAGCAGAATAGCCATTTCTGCCAGCTTTTGATTCAGAGGTTGCAGCAATTTGACATACCCTCAAAGACATATGCGAGGGTCACACGAGACCGGTTCAGCTATGACTGCAGTAAGTATACGTGAAATAGAATTCTAAAATGTATCAATTTGGTGACATCCCCAAGCAAGGTATCAAAAATCTGCACCTGGTGCCCTGCAACGATGGCAGCAGTCACTCTGCCGGAACCCATACCTGGCCAGCTGCATAGACGTATAATACATCTGCTGCAGAAACTTAAAATTAATAATGCGCAAGTTTCCATTCGCTGTGAGTCTACTGGTCAAAGCGGAGCCGAATGACCACTCTGAACGTGTCAGTGGGGGGGTAGAGCACCGCATTCCACCTGTCCAAGGGCCCCGTAGTACAGCGACATGCCTCTATTTACACTATATTATAAAGACTGGTAATCAGACCTGCGCGGGAGCCCTTAGCTCTCTAAGGGCTCCCGTGCAGGTCTGATTACCACTATTGCCTGGAGAGCGCCGGATACAGGGGGATCAGGCGTAAAGGAAGGGTAGTCCTTCTTCAAAGCAGCCCGTAATCTCAGATATGTGAAGTGCATGAGGGGAGACTCCCTACTGCCCTGTGGCACGTTCGAGAATACTACAAAGTTATCATCTGGGAATAAGTCCCCAAGTGTTCGCAACCCCTTGTCTTAAAGCATAGCCAGTGCTCTCGACTCTTGTGTAACAGAGAGGTTAGGGTGCTGTGCCAGCGGCATCGCCGGAGCATACAGAGGTCATCGACCAGTCCACTTCCAGGTCAACGTCGTCAGCAGGGACTGCAATGTTTAAAAGTGTGGGGATAGAGGGATTAGAATATTTATTAACAAGTAGAGGAATTGTGGCAATAATACAATTTTTATCACTGCAAGAGGTCAGCTAGGGATCAGGAAAGGCGAGACCAGGGTTGCACCTGGTCCTCTAATTTAGCGACTGCTATACCATAATTACGTCAGAGGACTATCTCTTGGTCCCTGTGCACCCAAACACCCAGGTACTTCACTGGGTCCATGCACCATTGTAACAGGAATTTGTTGTGGATTAACGTAGTGCTACCCGTAAGTGGGAACACATTAGATTTCTCACAATTAATACTCAGGCCAGAATACCATTTAAATCTCAAATATTCACTAACATGGGTATCCAAGTGAGTCTCTGGTCTCTCACATGCGATACCATGTCATCTGCATAGACATAGAGGGATGTGGCTGGAGGGTGCAGCCGGAACCGAAGAGCTGGTGCTGCATGGCGCTGTTGAATGATGCTTGCTAGGGGCTCACAAACTAGGGCAAACAAAGGTGACTATAAGGAGTAGCCCTGACGGGTGCCCCTGTATACAGGAAATGGATAGGAGGTCACTCCTTTTAGCCATACCCTGGCGACTGGATCCGTGTACAATAATTGAATCTAGGAGAGGAAACCAGTGGTAATGCCCATCTGCTGCAGAATGGTAAACACATAGGTCCAGGCAATAGAATCGAACCCCTTGGCAGCGTCTAAAAGGAGTGCAACAGCTTTGAAAGATGGGTATAGAAGATGGAGCAATGCAAAGATGGTCCGAAGATTGTGCTGCATGAGGGAACAAACCCTCCCTGATCTCGGAGAACCACTTTGGGCATCAGCGGTAACAGACGCATCACTATCAATTTAGACAGGATTTTAGTGTCCGAATTGATAAGAAACAATGGTCGATACGAAGCAATGTAACAACTAGGGCCTCTCTTAAGGAGGGTGGAAGCCGTCCTTCTGTGTACACTTCCTCTAACATAGCAGGAGATGTGGGGGCTAGAAGATCGGCATACTCCTTGTAAAATATTCCTGGTATCCCATCAATACCTGGGGCCTTGCCAATAGGAAGCCCACGAATGGCTTCCTTAACCTCTTCTATGGTAAATGTCTGGCGATGAAATTCTCTCTGGCCCGACGATAGCCACGCTAACGCAATTTCATTTAAATATGGTGCTCTCTCCGGCGCTGTGGCGGATTACCTGTGTCTACACAGTGCAGAATAGAAGGAAACAAACTGTTTAGAATAGAGTAATTATTTCATCACGATTCCCCTTCCGAGCCGATAATGCATACAGTGTGGGTCGAAGCTCTAGGCGAACTAAGTTTGGTGGCCATGAAGCACTTTGGCCATCTACCTAGGTGTCGAACCTCCTACTCTGCAGTTTCATTATATTCAGATACATGTTATCTGATCCACGCCAGTAGATTTACAGAATGAGCAGAAGCATGATCCCTTTCAAGATCTTTCAAGAAGTCTTCCAGTGAGCGCAGATGAGATCGAAGAGCCTTTAATATACTGGCTTGCGCTTCAATACATATCCCCTTATAGTGGCTTTCAGTGCATCCCACAGGACACCTACAATCTGTACTGATTCTTTATCTAAGAGGAGACATTTTCTGTGGCCTCCCTGACTGTGTTACAAAATACCTAATCAAGCAAGGCTAAATTGCGAAGACGCCAGGTGAATGCTGATGGGGGATATAGGTGGGGACATGTACAGTCATATGTAGTGGTGCATGATCTGAAAGGTTCCGTGGGAGATGTCGGATTCCCTGTACCCATCTCTGCACCTCATCAGAAGTCAACCAGTAGTCAAGGCGCGACCATGAGCCATGTACTGGAGGAAAATAGGTACCTTCTTAAAGCCCGCGTGGTGCGCTCACTATGCATCTGAAACACCATATTGAGCCATGGATTCCCTAATTAACCTCGCAGCATGTTTATTCTACCCTCCACCTGGGCCGACTTATCTCATGCAGGATCTAGGCATATATTGAGGTCTCTGCATGTGGGCGATCCCATAGATGTTAAAAGACGTCTGGATTATCCACATTAGGCCCAAAGGAATTCAGTAAGGTAACCATGGTGATGCATAGTCTGCCCTGTGCTATAACGTAATGACCTTGCTCATCAGTTTCAGAGTATGTCACCTCAAATTGCACTCCCTTTTTACCAAAATCGTAACTCCCCTCACATATGTAGAGTTGGAGGAGGCCAAATGAAATCCTGCCCATCGGGTCCCCAATATCTCCGCAGCATGCCCAGTTAAATGTGCCTTTTGCCTTTCTAGATATTCTAAAACCTGCCTAATCTTCTTTGGGTTATTCAGTCCCTTGACGTTCCAGGTTAGGAATCTAAGAGGGCAACCTTTGGACTGCTTTCAGGACTCACAGGAAGCGGTCTTTCTCAAACTTAAACAATGTCATGTTAGGACCTGAGCAGACTGTATTGCAAGGTTCACACAGATATGGGCAGAACAACTTACCCCAACACCTCCCTCCTACCTCCAACTTTAGCACAACCTGCTTACTAAAGGCACATACCCCTTCCCCCACAAACAGAACATGAATGTGCCACGCCGCGCTCACACCCTACAGGTGCTGCCGGAACACGTGGGACACTCCCCCTGGGGGGCAGAAACAGTCGACCAACCCAATGAGCGGGGTGACCCAGCCATTTATAAATGTAGTATACCTTAGGAACATAGTAAATACCACAATATCCATTGTCAACCACACCTGAGTGCTCAAATATAATGACCAGTACTCCCAAGCCTGGCCGCCCCAACCAGGCCAGGTACAGCATGGCATAAGACAGTCCAATCAATCAAGGATTTGTATAATGTGGCTAATCACCCATAGGGTCTCAAAGCTCTGCCTGCTGTGGTTTCTTTTCTTTTTCACAGTAGTAAATTCTTGCCATTCCATTTGAACTGCCACAGTAAAATCCAGGAAAAATGCAGTCTCCATGCCCTGGTACTGAATTATCTTCTCTCAGGAGAGCCGCAGCACCACATCCTGGTCCCTATAGTTGAGCAGCTGGCAATGACCAGCCTTGGCAGTGCCCCAGAAGAGGGCTTAGCCCCCAAAGATGATAGGCATGTTCTACTAGTAAAAATTGGAGAAATGTTCAGCACCAAAAACATCTCGGAGTAGCTGGTCTACATACAATTCCATCTTGCCAGTGTTAGGGGCTTCTGGTATTCCAAGAATTTGTATGTTTCTTTGTCTCAATCACGCTTCAAGGTCTTCATTTTTAGCCTGAATGAGGGCAAGGACTTTGTCCATGTTTAAAAAAGGTTCCCTCGTACTGTGAAGCATGTCTCCTGCCATTGACCTGCATTGTTCAGCTTATGATATGTGAGTGCCTTGTTGGTCTAATTTAGTTTCCATTTGGTCCATGCGTAGGTTTAATGAGTCGATTTTGCTATCAAAGGACTGTAAGCTTTGTTGCATAGCAAGTAGCATGCTTTCCAAGGTGGCCCCTGCTGCCGCCAGACCATCATTTTCAGCCTCAGGGGACTTATTGCATGGGGTCTTGGATGCACATTTATCCTAAAACGTTAAGCATGAATGGTGCTTGTCTGCTTTTCCCATGTTGGCGAGCGCTGAGACTGCAGTGTTCAGAGCGCAATTTTGGCTGCACACAAACTGCTTTGATAGCTACTGTAAGGGGATTATTATATATATTAAAGACCATGCGCTACAATCACCTAACATGCAGCCTCTCCAGCTGTGCCTCTAATCTCCACAGTGCGACCTAAATATTGTGACTTTCTATTTTTTCTGTTGCTGCTTAGGCGGTTGAGTTCCCCAGGGACGTGTTAGGGTAACCCAAGACTGCCCAGGGTGTTCTTAGGCGGCTGGTGTCTTCACACTCTCATTGACTTGCGAGAGGCAGTAATCAACCAGGTAGGGGTCTCCAGGGTCACCAATCATGCCTTTACAGTCAGTACTCCGCATGTCCAGGGAGTAACGAGTCACCATCCCAGCATAGGTCTGCTCTGGATTGAAAACATGAAAGTTCATTAATGAGGGTGGTGAGTACCAGTTTACCTAATAATTTACAGTAACGAAAGTGGTCTGTATGATCGTACATCTAGTGGGTCACGGCCCGTTTTAGGGAGTACCGCTATTAGAGCCTCCCAGCAAGTGTCAGGGAGGTGGCCGCGCTTCAGGGCTTCAGATAGCATAGCGAGATATGGAGTTAATGTTTGAGTCGGGAACGTGCTGTAATATTCTAGGGGTAACCCATCGCTGCCGGGAGCCTTGCCTTGTGATAGTTGTTGTAAAGCCTGTTGTATTTCCATAATGTCTATTGGCCTATCAAGGTCAGCTGTTTGTGGGGCGGTCAGGCAGGTCAGTGTGAAATCATTAAAAAACTAATTCAGTGATTCTGTGGGAGGTGGTGGGTGAGCTTTGTATAGTGTACTGTAATACTCTCTGAAGGCGCAGTTTATCTCAACTTGCGTGTTTACTATTAGTCCTGTGTCGAGGCGGATGGCCCCTATAGGAGAATTCCTTGGTTCGGAACGCGTGAGCCATGATAGGAGTTTGCCTGACCTATCTCCCTCCGCGTGCGCACGCGCCGTGTCGTGTTTGAAATCGAAGCGCCTTAGTCGCTTATCCGTTTCATGCCATTGTGTACGCGTTCTGGTGAGCTCAGCTTGGGTAATTGTGCCACAGGCAAATTTACATTCCGAGGAGTGGACTTCATCCTCGAGCTTGCGGAGCTCACGTAACAATGTTTGGCGTACCCCTACCGTTGTTGATATGCAAGCACCTCTTATAACTGCTTTGTGGGCGTCCCATTCCTTTGCTCTTGTGCTCGTTGATCCGTCATTGTGAGTGAAATAGGAGGAGATATGTGTGGCTAGTTCTTTTCTGAATGGCGGGTCCTGTAATAACTGTGTTTGCAGGCGCCAAGTTGGGATACAAGCGCGTGGCTTGCCCCACTTGATATGTGCAATAAGTGGGGAATGATCTGAAATTACTCTGGCAGTGTATTCGGTGCTTGTGATTCTGTGTATCAAGTCTTGTGTAGTGAGAATGAGATCTATGCGAGTGTGTAGAAGATGTACTGGGGAGTAATAGGAGTATGTTCTGTCTTGAGGATGTAAATGTCTCCAAGAGTCTATCAAGCGG
This sequence comes from Pleurodeles waltl, assembly GCF_031143425.1. Lineage (NCBI taxonomy): Eukaryota > Metazoa > Chordata > Amphibia > Caudata > Salamandridae > Pleurodeles > Pleurodeles waltl. Next base: position 1,007,878,969 of record NC_090447.1, on the reverse strand, counting down.
TGATCCGACATCCATAGTCGCAGAATTTGAGAGTTTTTAGCTACCGGGGTGGCCGCTATGGGGGTGTGTGATCTATCCATGTCTATCTGTGGGACGCAGTTCATATCCCCACCCCAGATGCATGCTGAGAGTGAGTCGTTTGATATATGCGATATCGTTCTTTGTGGAAAGTCGCCCTGAGGTGTTTATTGTAGTCAAGTACTTACTACTTAAGGAATTTTGTTTTTCTGGTATCTAATTAAAGATTTTTTCCTTTTTTCACCTTTACTCTCTTTTTTTTTTTTTTTTTTTTTTTTTTGTCCTTTCGTGCTTTTCTTTGTTTTTTGGGTTTCTCCAAAGTAGTTTTTGTGACTAGTCCTGGTGCACCCACGGACTCCGCCTCAGGATTGTATTTGCTCGTTCCTTGTTGCTATCCTAGGCCGTGGACAGGCCCTCTTGTTTTCCTCGGTGTGGGGGGAGGGGCAGTCACTTCAGGTAGGCCATATTTTCCGGCCTAGTCGTAGCGGGCCCAAAAAACAAAGTTCAGGCCGCCCCGGTCCGTGTGGGGCGCGCCGCAGAGTGTCTGGGGGCCCGGGCCCCCCGCAGACGGCCCTCCACAGCTCAGCACCACTCCAGGGGCGAGCGGCCCCGACCGGGCAGAGCTGGGCGCGCGTGCGGCCCGGGCCCGATTTCCCTCGGAGGCACCAGGGCCCGCGCGCCACCCCCGCATGAAGACAATGAGGTCTGCGGGTCGCAGCTCCCTGCCCGGGGGTCGGCCCGTCCGCCCCTCGCGCCCCGGGCTGAAACCACCCCAGTCGACCGTGACCGGGGCAGAGGGTGTCGGAAGCGATCAGCGCGTTCCGGGAGGCAGCGCGCAGCCCCCGCGGGTCCCGTCAGGCATCGGGGCCGCAGCGGCGGCAGCGGACACCACGCGGGCCACGGGCGGCGCTCTCCTCCCCTCACCTCCTCCGGTGCGGCCGCTTCTCGGTGCCGGAAGCCTCGCGCCCTTCCCGCTCCGCTCCCCGCATCAGAGACGCCGCCGGTCCAGGGCGTTCGCGTGCTGGGCTTCCCCTAGAAAACAGGGGGGAGCCTCCTTGCGGTGTTGCGCATCAGGGATCAGGATATTTTAATAATCGGTGGGCCGAGAGCGGAGCTCCTGAATCAGGCGTCCGCTCCGGCCGCCATCTTGGCCACGCCTCCCGGTCCCTAGTATTGTAACACACATTCTGGTTCAGAGCCCGCAACTTCAGACATCTTATCCCTTTTACCTTCTACTTCTAATTTTCTTCATTTCCATTCTACCCCCCTACCTTTATTTTTGTTCTTTATTTTCTCTCTCCATTGTATTTGTTTCTTGTGCCTCTTCCTCCATTTTATCTATGGTTTCCATTTCGTCTTCTGTAACTGTGGACCATTGAAAGAGGAGTGGAGATGTGTGTGGTAGGTGAGGTATAAGGATGGCACACTGCAGTAGAACTGTGGGGTTTGGTAAGATGTACAGGGAGGATAGAAATGTACTTGATGGGTGGACGATGTAGCCATTGCCATGTCTGCTGTCTTTAACACCTTACCTGTCTTGCCATTCCTCCCAATATATTTGAAAGGCTTAATTGCTAATTTTGTTTGAGGATGCTATTGTTCTGTAAAAAGCCAGTGACTTTGGAACTTATCAGCCAATATACTATTTTTCAGTGTAGTTTGAGTGCTCTTTTAAAACAAGGACTTGCTTGGTTTGTTCTGCAAAGCTGTATCAATTGCTCGACACAGAATACTTTTACTTGATGACTACCCATACAAAGCAAAGATAAATGTTAGTGCACTCTTACAGCTGCATTTATTGTAGTGCCACCTGTGGCCAACTTTCAGCAGTGGAAGAAGTTTGTTTAAGAAATATTGATGGATGGTTTGGAATTTATCTGTATATGTGTATTTATTTTTTATTTATAATTTTGTTCAGCAAGAACCATGCAAATAGTAACATATGCTTAGCTGACATTAATACTAAGTTATTAATATGCACACTTCCATGTTATACACAAATAACGTGTAGGTTACATCTGTCTAACAGTGAGCAAAAATGTGCCATGAAGCAGCATCTTTGGGAACCAGAGGTTTAGCTTATAGCAGCTACATACCTGGCATAAAACTATCTATTAAGAGCACCTACATAGCTGTCAACCGATTGGGAAGAGTTTTAGGTCTTGAGTTTCGGGGGAGGGAATGCCCGATTCTCATTGCCCACCATTGTAATGATTGCTCTGTGGTGGAGTCTTCTTAAAGCCTGTTTTCGCCAGAGGAGTGTATATGTGCTGCTGCAAGAAGATTTCCCTGAATTGTTCAGTTTCTGCACTAGGCACTAGGGCAGCCAGTATGCAGCCAAGCAGGACATTTTTAAATGCTCCTGGCGTTAATATGCAGTCATTTTAGTTTTAAGAATTTGTGTGACACTGAAAAATTATTGTATTTTCCAGCCATCAGATGGGCCTTTACACTAAGAACTGTACTACTAATCTAAGGTCGTATTCACAAATGTCCTTTTGTACTCCTTTGAGGAGTTTAAAATCGAATCCGGTAGTCCTAATCACTATATTTATGTTGGTGTGTAGGTTAATATGCTTGTCAAGGCACTATTAAAAATTTTGTGTAGTTTCCGATGACAAACTTGTGTTAACGTGTCCCTCTATGATAATTTATTACACATCAGGACTCGTTTTAGGCCAATGAATCTTTTGACCCAGTTGAGAGACACCTTAGGACGAGATAACTAATCAATATGTCAATCAACACGTCAATAATGTCATCAATATTTATCACGACAACATATTTCACTTTAGTCAAAGTCATTAATCAATTCAAGATTCTACCATGACCTTGCAGCCATGAATAACCACACCAGTTTAGTAGAATTTTATAAGTTTTATTCCCTATTAATTACAAATCTAAGAGCAGGTGCGTTAATCTCAAAACATAATAGCATAGTCACGATATGGCAACTTTGATAAGATTTCATTAAAGCGAATATCACAAACATCAGAACATAACAGGGCCTGAACATACATCAATTTAGCAGAGTGTCAATAACGCGTCAGTTTAACAAAGCAGAGATTTGGTCGTTTGTCTATTTGCGTCAGTTTAGTGAACACCTGTCCTAACCACTGATTAGCATTAGCATGTTGGGCTTCATGCAAAACAATTTAGAACACCAATTTGGAAAAACATCTAAATATGGTCTCTGTCAAAAGTAAGCAGTTGGTACCTAGAAAGGAAAAGCAAACAGACAAATCACAAATGCATTGTCATAATTACCCTCCAAAGTTTAGGTCAGCGCACAGGTTCAGTTTTCATCTTCAGGACATCAGTCAAATCGCCATCTGTCAGAACTCGGCTGTGGGGCAAAAGGGCACTTCCCTCATAAGGAGGTAAAGTGTAAAATGGACAAATCTAAGGGCAAGGATGGTTTAAGTAAACCAAGTAAGTCACCGAACTGAGTGACAAAGTTTCTGGATCAAATCAATAGCATTCCCTACCTAATTCCCAATGGCTCCCAGTGTCATGGGTTTTCATCCCTTTTTCGTGGTACATTCCCCCAAACTTTTATTGGACATTTGTTATACCCCACTATCTTTAACCTATCAGAAAACACATTAGGTCACCTACTCTTTCACCCCATATTGATTTACAAGTCTCTGATTGGTCCTCTTATTTGGTGTCTTCAGAGGTGGCACGTCCGGTATGATTTCATCCTTCTGTAATTCTTTGCACATCTTTTGGTCAGTAGCTCCATTGTCTTCACCGGTTTGAATGACCTTGTACATTACATTAATCTACACTGTTTCATTTTGTTTTAACATTATTCTACAAGCAAGGAAAAATTCATGGGAACGGATCTAGCATAGTTACATTTGTCTTCTAGTTTGGAGGAAAAAATAATAAGGTTGTGTCCTTTTGTGAGTCAGCACACTGCGAGATAGGAAAAATACACTTAATATGAAAGCCAAACAGCTAAGCTTCGACTCATGCTAACTTAAGGCCTATAAGGATTTCAACACAAATTCAATAACACAATTAGTGCTAATTAGTATAAACTTATCTAATATATTGATACATAAACATCTTAATCACCATTATTAGTCCACGGATACATTGGTGGCCACTCCCAGTGGTCACATTTCAGGTGCACGTTTAGGCAAAATTATTATTACAGTTTCTATGCAGCATTATCACACATTAATTCATAAAAATGTCATGTTAATATAGATTATATAAGCTACGCTCTCTCACTTGCATTCCAAATTGGATTGGAATCTAGCCATATATGGATAGAAATTTGTAGTTTGGTATACAGATGAACAGAAACTCTTGTTTTCTTAAGCCATCCAGTGAGAGTGCCATTGCTCTCCTGTCCTGTGTCCTAGTGGGGGTTCATCTCTCGACAGAGACCTTGCTGCTCCAGCTGATTCGTAGTGTTAATCGGCCCCGTTGCACCCTTGGGAGCTAACTTCTAGTCTGCATGTGTAAATTGAAGTCCAGAGGCTTCACAGGCAGAAGCTATGCTTTCATGTGTATTTTATTACATTAACTGAAATGTTTGTCAACATTAACATGCAGCTGTAGCTGTACTTTTAGTTTGTTTTCCCAAATATGTTCTGTAACATTTGTCATAACTTATGAATAGTACTAGAAAGAAGGATGATGAGTGCTTCTGACAGAGAGCCCTGGCACATTTGGATTGAAAAGATGTATTAGTACTAATTAGGCATTGGTCTTCTACCAACTGCCCACCTTTTCATATATAAACTGCCTAGTATCTCTCTGACCTGCTTTTGAACTTGGACCTGTGTAGACTCCTTATTGATGAACTGTCTGTAGAGTGTGGGGCCTGAGAGCCTGGCTGGGGCTAGGGCGAGACCCTACTGAGCCTCTTGTTTTGTATGTTAGCTATGATTTTGAGAAATACAGGTGCTCTGATCAGTCGAGTGGTATGGGATCCTCAGCTCAAACACTGCACTTGTAGAGCTGATGAGCTCCAGCAGAAACCCCTTATCCTAAGTGGATTTATGCAGTGTTGAACCAGGTCATAATTTTGCTGGAAAGGGATAAAATGGGATAAAGCTGTGTCTCTGGTCACTGCAATATAAGTTGATATCTCAGAAAAACATGGTTTGGTAGACAGAATGAATGTGGAGGCAGTATGTTCAGTTCACTCCTTGACTACTGTGGAGTTGTCACCAAGGGGTTGATATGATGTTAACTCTAATGGCATAAGAGCGGTCAGAGTTCAGCTGTACCAACATGAATAGGAAATTGAACTAAGATTCACTAACAGTGTTCTTGAATTGCAGGGAGTCTTTGCCGTTCACTGCCACCCAACTACCATTTCATTCTTAAATTAAGACCGCTCAGGATGTTGCCGCATGGATTTTGAAAATTTGCGGCACACTGTTGCTTTTTTTGTGGCAAATGTACATCATTTTATGATATTGCTAATCATCAATTATTCATATTTATGAATTGTGATTTCATTTGAAACCTATGGTATCCATTCTAAATACCCGACCAAGTGCTTACTAGTAACACCTTTAGCAACTCCTAGCAAAAGGACTTTGTGTTTTGAAATTGTACAGTGTCTTCAGTCCGATGAAGTCTGAACTGATTGTGACTTTGTGAGCTCTTGCTGAGTTCGCACCAGTAGATAAGGACCATAGTATTCCATGCTCGGGCTTCACAAAAGAAGGCTTCCTATGCTTGCCTGATCTTCTGATCATTAAACTTTATACTGATGAGAAGAGCATCCCGGCCACCACACATAAACTATGCATATTGCTTTAATTTTATCACTTGGGCTCTCAGTGATATTCATGCAAAATATAGCACTATAAAGTAGCATTACATCAACACTAAATACTTTTAGAACCAGCACCCTAAACTAAATGCATGATTGATCTGTGCTACTGCAGTCTGCATGTGTAAATGTAGAAAATCCTTGAACCAAGGGTTCAGATGACAAAAGCAAACAGTAACAACATCAAGCCAAGACCGAGTTAAGGCAAGAACAAATATTATCAAACTAAAAGTTCTGAAGTGCTAGGGCACAAAGTTTTTCTGCCCACGGAATATGGTGTGCAGCTGAGCTAATTAACACAGGTCGGGTTAGATTATACTTGAACATAAAGTCATGTTTGATTGACTACAACAAAATAACCTTGTGCAGCTTATCAGAATCTATTTTTGAAAAAATAATTTCATATGCTGTCAAAACACCTTTCAGAGGACCACGGGCACGCAGGGATGACTGGGCCCAAACCTGGTGGTTGAAGCCTTTTACTTCTCATGTCCCTGGTCCTGACTTACTATAGATCCTGAGGACCTGGGCCAAGTACCCTTTGTGCACTTGACTCCAGTGGTAGCCGTGGGCAAGCAGTCAAAGGCTCCATCACGGGGATTTGGGGGGCAGTATAGATTAAGGTAAGTGAACACGACTTATAGCTCAAAGTGCAAACAGTTCGAACAATAGATCAACGTCCAGACTAATACTTTTTTTTATTTCGAACTCTATACATGCAAACGAATAACATGTACATGTATTGGGGGGAGCTAGCGCTGCACGATCGCCGAAATGCCCACTAGACACCAGGGGTAATTGTCATGAGGGGAGCGGGCCCTTGGGCAAGGGGCCGCTTCCCAGGGGGCGATTTATTTTTAGGCCATTTCTGCCCCCGCATCGGGGGGCCGGGAGGGGCAGAAAACCCCTAGCCACCAGGGATATGATTTTTTTTTTTTATATGTGGGGAGCCAAATTATTTTTAGGCCATTTCTGCACCCCCTGGGGGCAGAAAACCCCTAGACACTAGGGATAATTTGTTTTTGTTTATTTATTTTTTTATATGTGGGGTGCGGCCCCTTAGGCGAGGGTTGCTCCGGGGGGGGCAAGTAATTTTTAGGCCAGAAACCACTAGACACCAGGATTTTTTTTTTAACTTGCGCATAAGGGGAGCGGCCCCTTGGGCAAGGGCTGCTCCCCAGGGGGGCAAACTATTTTTAGGCCTCTTCTGCCCCCCCCCCACCCCCGGGAACCTCTAGACACCAGGGATATATATTTTTTTTATTTACTTTTGTTTTTATGTATGGGGAGCGACCCCTTAAGCAAGGGTCGCTCCCCTGGGGGCAAATATATTAGGCCGATCTGCTCCCGGGAGGGGGGTAAGGGAGGAAGAAACCACTTAGGCACCAGGGATTGGTGTGTGTGTGTTTTGTTTGGGGGGCAGCTCCCCATGGGGGCACATTACTGTTGGCTGTATGGCCATATGGCCATACCCTCACCCCAAATGGGCAGATCCACACCGGGGGGGGGGGGCAGAAAGTCTACTAGATGCCAGGGAATTACAAAAAATATAGAGTGGGGTGGTGGCTGCCAACCAATATGGGCCTGGTTATAAACCCGCCCCAACTGAAGGGGGTAACAGTCTTAGCTCTCCCCCACACACTAAAACATCTTATCCCACTGCAAGCAAGAGGACATTTAATTATTTTGGGTTTTGTTTTCATTTGGGCCATGAGAGCTTGGCTAACTCTCCAAATCGTCCCACTTGGAATTGCGAGGGCTGCTCTTTTTGGACTTTGGGATGCTGCCATGTAGAAAAATCCACAAGACCTAGACACATATGAAAACTAAACATCTGGACAATTCCAGGGTGGTGTGCTTCTCATGCACCCTACACCTATTTCTTACCCACAGTGCCCTTCAAACCTCCAACTTTGCTGGAAATCACAAATTTTCCCCACATTTTTGTGATGGAACCTTCTGGAATCTGCAGGAATCCACAAAATTCCTACCACCCAGCATTGTCTCATCTATACCGATAAAAGTTCTGCTGCACTTGTCGGCCTAAAAATGTTTTTTTCCAAAACTGCCCTTTTGGACCCGCTTTGGTTCCCCCTCAATTTCAACATGTTTTTGGCTCTTCCCTGCCACAGGCACTTGACCCACCTACACAAGTGAGGTATCATTTTTACCGGTAGACTGAGGGGAACGTTGGGTGGTAGGAAATGTGTCCTGGTGTGGTGATCCTACACAGAAATGTGGGGAAAATGTGTGTTATTTTTGTTGTTGTTTTTTTTTAGTTAAATGTGAACAGAACCTGGTGAGAGCCCCAGACATCTTTTTTACACACTGCCTTACATTTGGAAGGAAAAATTGTAGACAAAGACAAGTGGCAATAACACTTGTTTTGCTATTCTGTGTTCCCCCAAGTCTCCCGATACAAATGGTACCTCACTTGTGTGTGTAGGCCTAGCGCCCACGAAAGGAAATGGCTCAAAACACAACGTGGACACATCAAATTTTTTCACAGAAAACAGAGGTGTTTTTTGCAAAGTTCCTACCTGTGGATTTTGGCCTCTAGCTCAGCCGGCCCCAGGGGGGGCATAAATGGCCTAAAATAAATTTGCCCCCCAACCCCACCCTTGCCTACGGGGTCGCTCCCCCTGCGTGACATTGGCGCCAAAAAAAAAAAAAAAGAACCCCGGTGCCTAGTTGTTTCTGCCCCCCCCTTGGGGCAAGATTGACCTAAAATCGTCCGATCTGCCCCTAAGGGGGGCAGAAATGGTCTAAATAAAATTTGCCCCCCAGGTGAGCGACCCCTGCTTCATGGGTCGCTCCCCCATCTCTAAAAAAAATAAATAGAAAAAACAAAAATTAGCCCTGGCGCCTAGAGGTTTCTGCCCCCAGGGGAGGCAGAAATGGCTTAAAATAAATATGTCCCCCAAGCCCCCCCGGGGAGCGACCCTTGCCTAAGGGGTCGCTCCCCATCTGTAAAACAACAACAACAAAAATCCCCGGTGCCTTGTGGTTTCTGCCCCCCTTGGGGGCAGATCGGCCTAATTAAAATAGGCTGTATGGCTTAAAATAAATGTGCCCCCCACGGGAACGACCCTTGCCTAAGGGGTCGCTCCCTTTGCGTGAAATTCACGAAAAAAAAACCTCCCTGGTGTCTAGTGGTTTCTGTCCCCCTTGGGGGTAGATTGGCCTCATAAAAATAGGCCAATCTGCCCCCAAGGGGGACAGAAATGGGCTAAATATAATTTGCCCCCTAGGGGAGCGACCCTTGCCTAAGGGGTCGCTCCCCACCTCTAAAAAAAAAAAAAAAAAAAAAAAAAATGATCCCTGGTACTTAGAGGATTTTCTAGCCTTTTATTCCGATGTGTTTCGTTGAAGGCTATTGTGCTGCCTTTTTTCAAATCTAGTTTAAAATCGCCGGACACAATGAGGATAGCATCCTTATTTCGCTTCTGCAGCATTTTTAAAATACTGATCAATGTTTCCGTATTTTCACTGTCTTGAGTTTTGTTTGGGTGACTCTATACATTGATCAACAGTAAGGTACTGTTGGTGCCTGATGAAACCCGGTGTTCCAACTTTATTGGTAGCAGACAGTCGATTTCCATGTCTATCAGTTTGATCATCCAGTTGATTTTCATAGAACAGTATGTTGTGAGGCCACCCTTGGTGTGTCGGTATCTTTGAGGTTGTTTTGTGGAAACGTCTATCCCAGTATATCCAGGGATTTGAATCGGCTCCAGACACCATGTTTCCTGGAACATGGTGATTTCGAATTGCTGTCAGAAGCTCAAAACCATCTCGTCAGTAACCAGATTTTTTTAAACCATGAGCGTTCCAGGATCATATGTGGATGTTTACTGGATTTTCATCAGGACCAGTTGCGACTGTTGTCGTTTAAGTTTTACCTTTCTGTCAGATTGACTGATGAGGGCATACCAATGAAAACTTGTTGGTACGTGCCATGATGAAGCATGCTTTGGTGCTTTACTATTGTTAAATGTTCCCTTCTACTTGTGGAAGTTTCTACTTCCACCGCCCCTTTTAAAAACAAGCCGCCCTTCTTTTTTTCCAGTATCAAGAGATTGGGATATTGAAGCGGTTCTAATTTTTGCAGAGCGATGCCCCATGCGCTGAACGTGTCTTGATTTACTAGAATTTGGTCTATTATGGCAGGCATGGCCCAGGATGTCAGTGTTTCCTCTTTGTCTTTATTCTTCGGATGTGGAGAGAACTCCACAGTCATCAATTCTGTCATTGGGATATGAGCCAGGGGCTGAATCGCTTTTATTAACTTCAATATTGTGCCTCTGTTTAAGATGTTGAATGTCCCCTTCGAATCATAACAAGAGATTAGAAGTAATTTATTGTCTTCTGAAGCCACCTTGCCATACGATGTCTGAAGTCCTAGAATTCTTGTTTGTGCCGCACTGATTGTGCAATTATCTGGCCAAGGGTAGTAAACTTGATCTGAAATCTGTTTATTATTTCCCGCAGACTGATTTAGTGAGATCGTATGATGTTCGGTGCTTGCACATTGTAGGTTATATTCCCGGAGTTTGACAGTTTCCAACCTGTCATTAACCAGCTGGATTCCCTGTTCAGGGCACTGACAAATAATTTTTGTTCTTTTTCCCTGTGATTCTCTTGAGGCCACCTCACCATACGAGGGGCTACCGCCCGCTCACCGCTGAAAAAAGGGGTTTTAGGTGACTGTTGCTGTAATACTAATTGATTACTAGGAGCCCTTAGTTCAAACGTGGATTTGACCTCGCTAGCCGGCTGCTCTTCCCTCATCCGTCTGGATTTTATCCTGCTTGCTACCTTGTTACTATTATCTGTTCTTCCTGATTCCTTATTCTGCAAGCAGTTGAATTTAGCGAATGATTTCCATATACTATTTTTCTGGATCCCCTTTGATTTTTTCAGTGCTTTCCATTGTTCTTTTCCCTTTTCGTGAGCGAGGTTTCCTCCACTACTGAGTTGTTAGCAACTGATTCCTTCGATCCGCCCATGGTCGATCCTAGTTCTTGTGTGCTGAGACATGATCTACCCTCTGTTGCTCGAAATCCTTTCCTGTCCGGAAGAGTGGTTTTCAGTGAGATTTTTGCTTTTGTGTGGGGGATCCTCTACATTTTGTGCACTTTCCTTATTCATTGGGTTTTTGAGGGCCTTCTCACCGCTGCTGCTAAAGTGGTCTTGAGTTCTAAGGGTCTGAACTTTTACCTCTTTCAGGATGTCAGCAACTATTGATTTTCCACCCCCAGCAGTGACGTAAGGCTGTAATTGTAAGTGTTGTAGTTAAAAACACAAGAACAAAGTAAGAATGTAGGGAGAAGATGAAGGGGGTTAGATACCTAAAAGTAGGACATTAATTAATTTTTATTTGCCCTGTCAAAATAGATATGCATTCTTTTTCATAATCTTCCCTCTTCTCAGTCTTTTTTTTCTTTCTTCTATAGCTGTGACATCGTCACCTACCACCATCTTCCCATTGATTCTCAATGAAGACATTTTTTTTTTTTAGTTTTTTTTTTTTTAGGAAAACTCAGCTTTCTGTGCTCCTAGGTACCTACCTCAGGCAGACAAATGGATTATTGCAGTTTAAGGAAGTGTAAGAACGGTCGGTTTCCATGCCTGTTCCATGACACTTTGATACCCCTTAGATTAACTGCTTATGGGATGAATTTTCGTTCCCTTTCTGTTGTCCTGTGTGGCACGCACATGCAAGTTAAGACATTAAACACACGGTAGCAAGTAGAAAACAAGCATTTGCAATGTAATAGATCTCGTATTTGGCGAGAGTTAAAGCTATTGGCGTTGTAAATGCATGACTGGACTTTTTTGCAACATAAATTGGTCAAACTTGCCGCATAATTTGGTCCTTTCCTGCCACATAATTCCAATGGCCCTGCATATAACTAAATTACTTCCATTTACCTTCTGCAGCACATTATCTGGGGTGCCGTGCCGCTGCTGAAAAGAAATGTGTTGAGTGCACATATGACACTATGGCAGACTTCTAACCCCTTCCTCCAGGGCAAAGCTTTCCAGCTTTGCCGTTATCCATGAACTGGAGTCTCTCAATGGGACTTCGAATTCATTATCATCCCCCGGCCGTAGAACATGATTTACTACATTGTTTACTACGGCACTCGGAGCAAGTCAGGCCTTTTCATATACAAAGTGCATGTACTTAAGAAAAGTCCCTCTCCTTCACGAAATGCAGCTCGTATTACACAACTCCATAAAGGCTTATGCTATAGACTGCAGTGTTAGGACATGACTATTACCATAAAAAATCAGCAGATCAAACGTTATTCACATTGCATGGAAATGGTGAAAATTCCAAATAATGAACGTGTTTTGATAAAAAAGCAAACAACATGACAGAGCCCAAAAAAGGCTACATTTGTAACCACACAGGCGAAGCTTTGTAAAACTCAGTTTCTAAGCAATATGGAAATACTTAATGTTACGTGAACTCCCAATTAGCCAGGTCCTCGAAGTTTGTCAACAGACCCTCCAGATTGAGAAAGGCTTTGGTTAATTTGCTTTCTTAGGCATCAAGCATCACCCAGCTCATTGACACTATGGCAGGGGAGAGTTTTCCTAGAGGGATCAGCCTCCTCACAGCTCTTCAAACCCGCCAGACCAAGCTCCCAGAAGCAGTCTTTAAAAAAACAAAAGCTTAAACTTAATAAAATAATTTTCAAATGTGCACTCATGTGATACGAAAAAATTTATTTATAAACTGATCTCAAGCACAAACTGACTTTACGACGTTACATACGATGTTAAATAAGTTTTAAGTAATTATGGGCCATATGTACGAACACTTTTTCCCATAGACACAGAATGGGTAAAAACCTTTGCTACATCTGGCCCTATGTTCCGAATAAGGTTTGCACCCATTTTAAAATCGCAAATTAATGACCGACTCGCAAACACTTCACGAAGGCTGCAAGCACGTTAACCCCTGTGGGTCCAGAGAGCCGAGGAATGTAAGTGCAGATTGACACTGACAAGCACAGCCTGGACTGCTCGTGCTCTGAGCTTATGGGAGCGCTGCACCTGCAGGAGTGGTCACTACACTGAGTTTGGCTCACGACTCGCAAACACTTCACTCTGTGGCGGCGTACTGACAATAAAGTTTTGTATATATCTTAAAGCTTTTCAAGTAGACATGTCGAAAAAGGAAAACTTTATGAAATCGCTCAAAACCACAAAAAGCTTCGGCTTAAATGAGCAGTGTAAAAGGTAACCAATTAGGAAGTAGCAGGGATGGAATACTGCAATAAAATGCAAGCAGCTATCAGCCTGATCACCCACAGTAAAATGGGAGCAGCAAAGGTAATAGTCTGTAAAAGCAACTGATAAAGAAACTAAAGTGGAATAATACAGTAGTTTATCACTGCTCTGAAACAGAAAAAGGAGGGAGAAAAAAGCAGAATTAATCACTAGCGAGCAAGAATTTTTTAAGGACACTGCAACCAACAAATTAAATTGTTTGAAGCCATAAGAAGCATACCATAAATATACATGAGGTCGAAAGCTTACCCTCGATCTAAAAACAGCACACGGAGGCTGTTTGTTTATTCTTTATTTTTTTTTAGCAACGTTTCTGAAATCGCGACCATCACATACCGCCACATATTTGGCAATAAAATAGTGATTTGTGAAATAGCTAGAAGCTGGAGGGTCTGCTGAATAGTCCAAACAAATGACCGAGTAGTTGTGAAGTAGGAAATCCATAGTGCTTTATAAGTTTACAGTTATACAGATAAGGGACAAAATTTCCGAGTTACATCGCTACTAGTCTCTTTTATATTTGACAGCTGGCCTCCAGTTTTGCGGGAGATATCACACTGAATAGCCCTCCACTCTGAAGCTACGAATGTGAGTGGAGCTCAGTGAGATCTGTATGATGTTGTGCTCAACTCTCCTTGCTGAATTAAAGGCTTGAATGTCTGAGAGCTGAGACAAATTGAAATATGATAGCTGAAAAGAAGTGTATGGTGTGATTGCAAAGGGTAGAGAACACTTGGCGGGGTGTTTGTTCGAGAGATCAGACATCTGTAAGAAAAGAGATCTTGGTACCTTCCAGGCACAGTGTACAATGCCAACAGTTGTCATATGATGGACCTATGCTGTTAGTGCCTGTTCATAGATGAATGTAGATTATTGTTGAGTGTCTGGGACTTACATGTCAAAACTGGATCTGGCTCCATATCTAGCCACCTTGTTGCAGGCATTTCTGTAGATGATGCAGTGGACTGAATCTAATTATTTGGGGTATATTATCCCATTGTGTTGTGGAAGTGTGCAGAAAGGGCATGTTTGAGAGGAGTTGGTTTAGCTGAGTTGTCAAACTGTAGTGGTCACTGGAGGCATCAAGGTTGAATGAAGCATTTGGCAATTAAAAGATGACTATATGACTGCCTGGAGGTGGACAAGGAGATATGAGACAAAGTAGTTAGAGCATTGGGGATAATGTTGCTAGCGGTTGCAGAGGCTAGAGCAGTCATATTACTAAGAAGTAGTGGTAGGGTGTAGAGTGAAAGGTGGTGCAGTTATTGAGATTAAGAGCACTGGAGGAAATAATTATGTAGAAAAGCAATAGTGAAAAAGGTTGGGCTTATGAAAGGACCATTGAGAAGGTGAATAATTGGCCAGTGTTAGTCAGATATTTTCAGGTTATCTTCAAAAACCTGAATCCTATTATCACCTCTATTTAATAGGGAGATGGCCAGGTCAGCATTTTTATGGAACGAGGAGTGCAGAGATAGCTTCTGGTGATACAGGATTTTCGAGTTGCGTGATCCATAAAGGGCTAGGAGAAGGGATGATAGGTGAGGGGGGGCTGAAGGCTAGTGGTGCTGGTGGAAGACAGTGTGGCTTGAACGTTGTACTAGGGAGCAGTTTTGCTGTAGAAGAAAGCATCAACAGTCTTAGAGAAGATTAAGGACTAGTTGTTTTGTTAAAATGGTATTTTGAGTAAATCTTGATTTTTTTTTTTTCTGGAGGTATTCGTATTTTAGGATAGATTGTTAGTGCCGTGGTGATGTGTGGGGCGGAGGGCCATGATTATTTACAAGACAATTGTCGCACCTAAAAGGTTACACATATAACAAGGACTGATGACCCAACGCAATAACCATAGGCTCAGTTAAATGAACTTGGAGTACCATTGGTAATAAGGTAGGCTATGTTCACCTATACAGATTAAGTAGCCTTTGAGAAAACGGAACACAGGAGCCTATTAGCACCTTAGCACAACTTACTTTTCAACCACCTGCCCTAAACGGTCCCGGTCTGGGTAGCTCTGGAAGGCCAGAAGAAATGTCAATGCAATGGAGGAGCGTAAGTTTCCGAGAACAGACCTAGTGAGAGTAGTCTTGAATCAGGGGCCTCAACTAAGAGGCGTCGCCACTGACTTTCGAACTTCACAGTCACCATAGGGTCTGCTTGCAGGAGCTCAGATAAATACACTTGTGCAAACGTTCACACCAGCCCTTAAAGTGCATGTATGTTGCATAACAGGAAATTGGCACTGTAAGCAGTATTACTGTTAAATATGTTTTTAAAGTGTTCATTATTTTATAACTGTTACCCGAGGAATGTGTGCTTTTTTTTAATCTTCTGAAATCGGAATCTCTAAATGCTCCATAAATCTGATTCAGATTGTCTCTTCAGAAAACGTTTTAGCTGAAAGTGAAGCTTGTTCTGAATGTATTCGATGCTTTTCTTTAATGTAACGACATTCTGTATTCCTTGTTGTAGATTCGATTCTTTGAAGCGGTGCACCCATTACGAAATCAACTTAATGACCTTAAGTTGAAAAACAACAACCTGTCGGAAGAATTAAGTGATTGTAAACGTCAACTCAAGAGCCTGATGGAGGTTTGTACGGCCCCTAAACGGACTGACTTCTTGAACAAAGTTCTGTTATAGTTGTGTTCCAGTGGTGGCTGGTGACTGAAAGCAGTGGTGGGGCACAAATACAACACGGAATTGCACCTTGTGAGTGAGCCTCACTACCCACGTATTTCCATTCTCCTACTCATCCACTGCCTTTGGTCGCCTACCCATTCACACAACTCTTATACACAGACACCCACATTTCTCAGCCACTAAGTCAAGCCCTGCAAACACTTATTCAAACAAACACACATTGCCTCACCCATCCAGTACCAGCAGTTTCAGTGATAAAAGCTGCGCTTTTATTTGAGCTGCAGATTACATGTTTAATATGACATATCACGTCTTTAGTCTGCAGAAGAAATAAAACGAGCATAACTAGCCATGACAAATTACTGGAACCATTACTGCCTTTGAGAGACGAAATCACCTACAGTGGCAATGAAGGGAGCTGAGAGAACAGATTTTTTTCTTATTGTCTGTAAAAAAAGATAGAGCTCCAACTTACTTGTGTGCAGGGTTGTCCTTGGCATATTTATGACTTGAGGTCTTCAGGTCACACTCCTGTCTCCTAGAGAGCCCTGGACCGAGTTATTTATTGTATTTATTCAATTTATCTGTGTAGGAGGCTGGCCTGGCTTGTAGTGGGTACCAAGGGGTACTTACACTTTGTACCAGGTCCAGTTATCCCTTATTAGTGTAGAAGAGGTGTTTCTAGCAGCTTAGGCTGATAGAAGGTAGCTATAGCAGAGCAGCTTAGGCTGAACTAGGAGACCTGCAAAGCTCCTACTGTACCACTGGTGTCGTATGCACAATATCATAAGAAAACACAATACACAGATATACTAAAAATAAAGGTACTTTATTTTTATGACAATATGCCAAAAGTATCTCAGTGAGTACCCTCAGTATGAGGATACCAAATATACACAAAATATATGTACACAATACCAAAAATATGCAGTAATAGCAAAAGGAAGTAATGCAAGCAGTGTAAAGTTACAATAGATTGCAATAGGAGCACATAGGTATAGGGGCAACACAAACCATATACTCCAAAAGTGGAATGCGAACCACGAATGGACCCCAAACCTATGTGAGCTTGTAGAGGGTCGCTGGGACTGTAAGAAAACAGTGAGGGTTAGAAAAATAGCCCACCCCAAGACCTTGAAAAGTAGGTGTAAAGTGCACCTATAACCCCCAGAGAGCACAGAAGTTGTGATAGGTGGATTCTGCAAGGAAGACCAACACCAGCAAAGCAACAACAGTGGATATCTGGACCGGAGTACCTGTGAAACAAGGGGACCAAGTCCAAGAGTCGCAACAATGTCGAGAGAGGGCAGATGCCCAGGAAATGCCAGCTGAGGTTGCAAAGAAGCTGCCACCGGATGGAAGAAGCTTTGTGTTCTGCAAGAACGAAGAGGACTATGAACTTCCCCTTTGGAGGATGGATGTCCCACGTCGTGAAGAAGCTTGCAGAGGTGTTCCCACGCAGAAAGACCCCAAACAAGCCTTGCTAGCTGCAAGGGTGGCAGTTAGGGTTTTTTGATGCTGCTGTGGCCCAGGAGGGACCGGGATGTCGCCACTTGGATGAGGAGATAGAGGGGGCGCCCAGCAAGTCAGGGAGCTCTCACAGAAGCAGGCAGCACCCGCAGAAGTACTGGAACAGGCACTTGGAAGAGGAGTGAACCAGAGTCCACCCGAAGTCAGAAAAGGGAGTCCCACGACGCCGGAGGACAACTCAGAAGGTTGTGCACTGCAGGTTAGAGTGTCGGGGACCCAGGCTTGGCTGTGCACGAAGGAAATCCTGGAAGAGTGCACAGGAGCCGAAGCAGCTGCAAATCACGCGGTACCCAGCCATGCAGTCTAGCGTAGGGAGGCAAGGACTTACCTCCACCAAACTTGGACTGAAGAGTCACTGGACTGTGGGGGTCACTTGGACAGGGTTGCTGAGTTCCAGGGACCACGCTCGTCGTGCTGAGAGGGGACCCAGAGGACCAGTGATGCAGTCTTTTGTTGCCTGTGGTTGCAGGGGGAAGATTCCGTCGACCCACAGGAGATTTCTTCAGAGCTCCTGGTGCAAGAAGGAGGCAGGCTACCCCCAGAGCATGCACCACCAGTAAACAGGCGAGAAAGCCGGCAGGATGAAGCGATACAAGGTTGCAGTAGTCATCGTTGCTACTTTGTTGCGGTTTTGCAGGCATCCTGAGCAGTCAGCGGTCAATCCTTTGGCAGAAGGTAAAGAGGGAGAATCAGAGGAACTCTGGTAAGCTCTTGCATTTGGTATCTGAAGAATTCCCCAAAGCAGAGACCCTAAATATCCAGAAAAGGAGGTTTGGCTACATAGGAAGGAGGATAGGCTAGTAAGAAAGGTAAGAGCCTATCAGAAGGAGTCTCTGATGTCACCTGATGGCACTGGCCACTCAAAGCAGTCCAGTGTGCCAGCAACACCTCTGTTTCCAAGATGGCAGAGGTCTGGGGCACACTGGAGGAGCTCTGGGCACCTCCCTGGGAGGTGCAGGTCAGGGGAGTGGTCACTCCCCTTTCCTTTGTCCAGTTTCGTGCCAGAATAGGGCTGGGGGATCCCTAAACCGGTATAGACTGGCTTATGTAGAGATGGGCAGCATCTGTGCCCATCAAAGCATTTCCAGAGGCTGGGGGAGGCTACTCCTCCCCAGCCATCACACCTATTTCGAAAGGGAGAGGGTGTAACACCCTCTCTCTGAGGAAGTCCTTTGTTCTGCCTTCCTGGGCCAAGCCTGGCTGGACCCTAGGAGGGCAGAAACCTGTCTGAGGGGTTGGCAGCAGCAGCAGCTGCAGTGGAGACCCCGGAAAGGCAGTTTGGCAGTACCCAGGTTCTGTGCTAGAGACCCAGGAGATCATGGAATTGTCTCCCCAATGCCAGAATGGCATTGGGGTGACAATTCCATGATCTTAGACATGTTACATGGCCATGTTCGGAGTTACCATTGTGACGCTATACATAGGTAGTGACCTATGTATAGTGCACACGTAAAATGGTGTCCCTGCACTCACAAAGTCCGGGGAATTTGCCCTGAACAATGTGGGGGCACCTTGGCCAGTGCCAGGGTGCCCACACACTAAGTAACTTTGCACCCAACCTTCACCAGGTGTAGGTTAGACATATAGGTGACTTATAAGTTACTTAAGTGCAGTGGTAAATGGCTGTGAAATAACGTGGACGTCATTTTACTCAGGCTGCACTGGCAGGCCTGTGTAAGAATTGTCAGATCTCCCTATGGGTGGCAAAAGAAATGCTGCATCCCATAGGGATCTCCTGGAACCCCAATACCCTGGGTACCTCAGTACCATATACTAGGGAATTATAAGGGTGTTCCAGTATGCCAATGTGAATTGGTAAAATTGGTCACTAGCCTGTTAGTGACAATTTAAAAAGCAGAGAGAGCATAACCACGGGGGTTCTGGTTAGCAGAGCCTCAGTGAGACAGTTAGGCATCACACAGGGAACACATACATATAGACCACAAACTTATGAGCACTGGGGTCCTGGCTAGCAGGATCCCAGTGACACATAACAACCACACTTACAACTTAGGGTTTTCACTATGAACACTGGGCCCTGGCTAGCAGGATCCCAGTGAGACAGTGAACACACCCTGACACATACTCACAAACAGGCCAAAAGTGGGGGTAACAAGGCTAGAAAGAGGCTACTTTCTCAAAATCTGCCACAGACTGCTTGTAATGCAGGAAAAGGGGATTTTGTTTGCCCAACGCCACATTCTTTTAATAAAACGTGACCTCTGGTACATAACATGCTAGAGTGGGGTGTGGTCAGTAAGGCCTTCTGATCACACCCCACCATATGAGTTTTAGGAAAGGGTGGATAATAATATCGGAGTGGCATGCAGTTTTAAGAAACCCGGGCTGAACAAAAAACGCTCCAGGTTGTTTACTATCAGGCCTTCTGGTGGAGGAGGTGATGAGCCAGGGACGTCACTGCGTTCTGAGAAAACGTAAGGGCTTTGCGCGGGCAAGCCCTGTCAGCCCTACTGTGCAGCTTTCAGCCACATACTGACGCAGGCGCAGTGGGGCTTTTGAAAGTGCACAACTTTCACTCGGAAACTGTTGTGCAGAAAATGTTTTACTTTCATCATGTAATTAAATATATGCTTCACTAGAGAGGCCAGAAAAGGCTAGGGGCGCAGCCCCTTAGCCCTTGAACACCAGCTGCCCCTGTTGTGTTCGCTATATTAACCAAGGCTGTTTTCTGGAATAGTGGGAATACCGAACGCACAGTAACACCCTAAGGCGCTGTGCTCGGGCACAACAGCATGTGCATCTCAAAGTTAAAATAGAAGAAAACCAAGCAAGTGCTTTACACTAGTAGACAACTGGTTTAAGCAGTCAACTATATTTTTAAATGTTTTTATTGTATTTTATACTATGCAGGGCAGTACCAGGTAGACGCCCCAGTGACAAAAGGAAACGTCAGGAAAATCTCGAAATCGGTTTTCTCACATCCATGTCAGATCATCTGGTCTCATGTGATCAGTGCTGTCCTGACACTGTATGGCGCAGTTGCTGAGACACACACGTGTGTGTCCCGGCCTTTCCGCATTTTGTCTGGAACAGTTTCTTGCGGCGAAGGCTCAATTTATTGTTTGTAGTAAGGGCAGATTATTTGGTCGGGTTGTCAACACAGAAATGGGCCCCTTTTCTCACATCTGGAGCATAATTGAAGCTGCTGTCAGCATTGACTGCGAGAAAGCTCCATTGCGTTTTGCCCTTTCTCCTAAAATATAGCTGAGCTGAGCGAACCACAGCAATAAGGCGGCGGTATCAAGAGTAACATGGAATGTATTTTTTAGCTCATTGGTTCTTAACCTTTTGACTTCTGTGAACCACCACTTAATACTGGAGTCTCGGGACCCAAGGTGAATAATTATTGGACTCCACGACCTCCACTGTGTCATTATTACTACTTGAGGGACCTTCAATGTCATTGATTTGAACCGGAAAACAATACACAAATGATGATGTTTTTTTTTTATTCACAAACACAATACAAAAAAATTATCTTGGTAATTAGAAGCTTTGAGTTTTTCATAAGTCAATTAGGGTAACCCTTCGCTATACTATATTCTGTTTGATGCCCACAAATCAATCGAAGTATACCAAATTCATTTTTAGCCTCCAGTTTACATTTACAGAATGTTAAAAAAATCATTTTTCTATTTTGGTTATATATACACGTTATTAATCTGTTAATATTGTTACATTTTCAGAGTAGTCACAAACGGTGAGTAGGCTTCGCAGATCCACAGGGGTACTTTGACCAAAGGATAAGAACCACTATTTTACATCATTGTTATTCAGTTTAAAGTGCTATTTTAGATCATCGTTCTTCAGTTTAAAACACTATTTTAGATCATTGTTCAGTTTAAAGCTGTGAAACACAGCAGCGACATTGTTTGTTGTCTAAATAATCCTATTATCTCTGAAAACATTGTTAACAAAGTGAGTTTTGCTTTAGGGTTATGAAGATGAAAGAAAAAGCCGTTCAGACCTGGAAGTTAGATGTCAGCGATTAACACTGGAATTGGCAGACACAAAACAATTAATTAAACGAGGTGACTACAAACAAGAAAACTATGATAAAGTCAAAAGGTATGCATAGTTGCATGGTCAGTGCTATATTCCATCATATTCTGTTACATTGATGTTTGAAAATGTGTAATATCGAAGCATACGTAAAACCAGGACACAGCTCCAGAAGTAACTCGTGTAGTTTATTGAAGAAACAGTAATTCTTTCCGTAGAGAAAGCATCCCGACCTCCCTCTCTCTCCGCAGCCGTCCACTCTCTCCTCTCACGCACCTTCCATTCCATCCCACGCTCACCATTCTCCATTCCTTTTTCCTCGCGCACACACAGCACACACATTCTCACGTTCACCTTCTCGCGCTCCCACCTGGATATAGGATATAACAAAATGTTATCACTAAATTCATGTTAAACTGACATTGTTATCTTGGAAATTACATATTACCTAACAAAAGGTCTGTTTGTGATTCATGTGTGTCAAAGTGAGGCTGCATCAGCTTAGCTGCTAATGGTCCCCTCATCCTGAAAGCCCCTGTTGTAAGCTCTTACGGAAAACAGTGTCTGCTACATTTGAAAAAGAAAACAGCAACTGTCATTATGAGCTAAATCTTGTTGCTTCTAACACTTGGAAATGCATTTTAAAGTTTGAGAGAGGTTCCTGACGTAGCCGCGATGCCTGCCACATCAAGCAGTGCCACTTCTCACAGAAGAGTCTATATTTGGAATTCAGTCAAGGCTGAGCATCCAATGTACATTTGAAAAACTTTTTTTAGAGTCTAGATGGTATGGCCAGAAGTAACTTATTGATCAAGATCCAAATGTAGACTGTCTGCATACCCCTGATGTTGCAAATTATGAAATAATCACTACCCTTTTCTCAGTAACAACTCCAAAGAGAGCTAGGAAAGAGCTCCTGTTTTATGTTCTATTATGATAATGAAACGCCTTCAGAGGATGAACGCGATTCTCCTCTCTCCATACAATTACACTCTCAACTGGTTTCATTTGCTCCATCATTTTAAGCTGTGGTCATGTGTTGTGAATCCATTTTAGTTTTCCCCTGGGACATGGAAGTGTAGCCTCTGGCTTGCAGGCCTGTGCCCCCAGTCACCTAGTGACCTTTAACCCACTTAGCATTCTCTGTTTTATTCCATAAATTTTATTATTTCGTTTAGATTTTTCATTGCTTGCATTTTATAAGGATTGTTTTGATTTTCGTTATCAGTGCCATTCTGAAAAGGTGTCATTATCAGGGTCACTATCTGTGAACACGTAGGTATTGTTGTCCTTTTCTCACTTACGTGTGATAGGAACATCATGTGCACTTGTTAGGGATTGTTTATGCAATTGCTGACACAAGTCGAACATACCTGCGTCAGGGATCCTATATGATCTGTATAAATACATCTCACATGGACAAGGTCATTAAGGGGTTCCTTCCAGGTGCCATTATGCTGCCCGTCACCTTGCTGCAGAACTCAGCTTTTGTGTCACCACAGAGTCTGACCTAGAGACCTCATTCCAAGATAGCAAGGGTTGGGGAGCACGTCTCATGGACATGGTACTGATAGATTAGGGTTATCACACCCAGCTATCGTTAGGTGTAGGATTAGGCTTCCTTGGTTAGGAATTTTATATCTAATGTTTATTGTAAGATGGTTGGGGGTTTTATATTCACAACTCTCATCTTCACCGTTCTGATTTTATTACTGTTCATTATCCTAATCATTGCAGTACATGCATTATGTCGTAGATTGCACTCTTTTCAGTAAATCTATTGAAAACTCTCCTGCATCTCCTTCATTGCCTTTGTGTGTATGTAACTTACTGCTAACAAGAGAAAAGGGTAACTTCTCTTCCACCACGACTTTCCTGAGAGGTCTAATTTAGAGTCCATGCGTAAGGTTGCCAGAAATCACCTTTACTTTCTGAGTTTTGGTGAGGTACTGCCTCTGAGAGTCAGGAGGGTTGGCCTGACAGTTGCGACTTGCAGGAGTGACTCAGATGCCTACAAACAAAAGTGGTGTCACCCCTAAACCAGCAGTCTCACTAAGGAGCGAAAGTCCAACTACGACACATGTTCTTGTCCATGCTCTTGTTCTGTTGTCTTTGCCTATACTCCATCTAGTAATGTTCTGCCTCTCAACCTAGTCTTGTTTTCATTCCTCTTCTGTGCCGAACCTCTCTTCCGAAAATTCTTTTACTTGCCCACAAAAATGGAACAGCCTTTTCTTTTACATCTGCTGTAAAGAAATGTCTCCCTGTTGCAGTTACCCCCCACTTTTTGCCTGATACTGATGCTGACTTGACTGAGAAGTGTGCTGGGACCCTGCTAACCAGGCCCCAGCACCAGTGTCCTTTCACCTAAAATGTACCATTGTCTCCACAATTGGCACAACCCTGGCACCCAGGTAAGTCCCTTGTAAGTGGTACCCCTGGTACCAAGGGCCCTGATGCCATGGAAGGTCTCTAAGGGCTGCAGCATGTCTTATGCCACCCTAGGGACCCCTCACTCAGCACAGACACTGCTTGCCAGCTTGTGTGTGCTGGTGGGGAGAAAATGACTAAGTCGACATGGCACTCCCCTCAGGGTGCCATGCCAACCTCACACTGCCTGTGGCATAGGTAAGTCACCCCTCTAGTAGGCCTCACAGCCCTAAGGCAGGGTGCACTATACCACAGGTGAGGGCATATGTGCATGAGCACTATGCCCCTACAGTGTCTAAGCAAAACCTTAGACATTGTAAGTGCAGGGTAGCCATAAGAGTATATGGTCTGGGAGTCTGTCAAAAACGAACTCCACAGCTCCATAATGGCTACACTGAATACTGGGAAGTTTAGTATCAAACTTCTCAGAATAATAAACCCACACTGATGCCAGTGTTGGATTTATTAAAAAATGCACACAGAGTGCATCTTAGAGATGCACCCTGTATTTTACCCAATTGTTCAGTGCAGGACTGACTGGTCTCTGCCAGCCTGCTGCTGAGAGACGAGTTTCTGACCCCATGCGGTGAGAGCCTTTGTGCTCTCTGAGGACAGAAACAAAGCCTGCTCTGGGTGGAGGTGCTTCACACCTCCCCCCTGCAGGAACTGTAACACCTAGCAGTGAGCTTCAAAGGCTCAAGCTTCGTGTTACAATGCCCCAGGGCAATCCAGCTAGTGGAGATGCCCGCCCCTGGACCCAGCCCCCACTTTTGGCGGCAAGTCCAGGAGAGATAATGAGAAAAACAAGGAGGAGTCACTGGCCAGTCAGGACAGCCCCTAAGGTGTCCTGAGCTGAGGTGACTCTGACTTTTAGAAATCCTCCATCTTGTAGAAGGAGGATTCCCCCAATAGGGATAGGAATGTGACCCCCTCCCCTTGGGAGGAGGCACAAAGAGGGTGAACCCACCCTCAGGGCTAGTAGCCATTGGCTACTAACCCCCCAGACCTAAACACGCCCTTAAATTTAGTATTTAAGGGCTCCCCTGAACCTAAGAATTTAGATTCCTGCAACTTACCGAAGAAGAAGACTGCTGAGCTGAAAACCCCTGCAGAAGAAGGAAGAAGACACCAACTGCTTTGGCCCCAGTCCTACCGGCCTGTCTCCTGCCTTCTAAAGAACCCTGCTCCAGCGACGCTTTCTCCAGGACCAGCGACCTCTGAATCCTCAGAGGACTGCCCTGCTTCAAGAGGAACAAGAAACTCCCGAGGACAGCGGACCTGCTCCAAAAAGACTGCAACTTTGTTACAGAGGAGCAAGAAGCGTGAGACTTGCAATACTGCACCCGGCGACCCCGACTCGACTGGTGGAGAAACAACACCTCAGGGAGGACCCTCCGGCGACTCCGAGACTGTGAGTAACCAAAGTTGTCCCCCCTGAACCCCCACAGCGACGCCTGCAGAGGGAATCCCGAGGCTCCCCCTGACCGCGACTGCCTGACTCTAAAATCCCGACGGCTGGAAAAGACCGCAGCCCCCAGCACCTGAAGGAATGGAACTTCAGTGCAGGAGTGACCCCCAGGAGGCCCTCTCCCTTGTCCAGGTGGTGGCTACCCCGAGGAGCCCCCCCCCCCTTGCCTGCCTGCACCGCTGAAGAGACCCCTTGGTCTCCCATTGAATCCTATTGCGAACCCGACGCTTGTTTGCACACTGCACCCGGCTGCCCCCGCGCTGCTGAGGGTGTACTTTTTGTGTGGACTTGTGTCCCCCCCGGTGCCCTACAAAACCCCCCTGGTCTGCCCTCCGAAGATGCGGGTACTTACCTGCTGGCAGACTGGAACTGGGGCACCCCCTTCTCTCCATTGAAGCCTATGCGTTTTGGGCACCACTTTGAACTCTGCACCTGACCGGCCCTGAGCTGCTGGTGTGGTGACTTTGGGGTTGCTCTGAACCCCCAACGGTGGCCTACCTTGGACCCCAATCTTAACCCTGTAGGTGGTTTACTTACCTGCAAAAAGTAACATTACTTTACCTCCCCCAGGAACTGTGAAAATTGCAGTGTCCACTTTTAAAACAGCTTATTGTGTTTTATGTAAAAAGTATATATGCTACTGTGATTATTCAAAGTTCCTAAAGTACTTACCTGTAATACCTTTCAAATGAGATATTACACGTAGAATTTGAACCTGTGGTTCTTAAAATAAACTAAGAAAATATATTTTTCTATAACAAAACCTATTGGCCTGGATTTGTCTCTGAGTGTGTGTTCCTCATTTATTGCCTGTGTGTATGTACAACAAATGCTTAACACTACTCCTTTGATAAGCCTACTGCTCGACCACACTACCACAAAATAGAGCATTAGTATTATCTCTTTTTGCCACTATCTTACCTCTAAGGGGAACCCTTGGACTCTGTGCATACTATTCCTTACTTTGAAATAGTGCATACAGAGCCAACTTCCTACATCTGCTCAAACCCAACCCTGTCCGTCTGAAGGTCAAAGGAGCCCCTGTCTCACTTGCAAGTTTGTGATCCTGATTTAATTTTGCATATCATTTGAGCCACTGTTAATTATTTGGAAAAATACCTCTATTAATTAAAATGAATAAAATTAATACCTTAATTTAGAAATTTCACCAAAAAAGCTTACATGCAGTGCTATATCTCTGGGTTCAGAGGTAAGGAGCCTTTCCAGCTCCTCTCGCAAATTTATAAGTGTTGAAACTGACCCCAGGGCACAAAACGCAAAGCCAGAAGATGGTAGGTCAGGCAGGCAAAATGGTGCCACAGTTTTAATGTCATTGCATGCTCTGTCAATCGGAAGTTTGCTCCCTTGCTGTCACTGTTCAAAGACAATTTGTCGTCTCCTCCTGAAGTTGTCATTGCCTCGCCCTGCGGCAGAATTTCCCAAGCTTTACAACTTTGCTTGTCAGAGGTCTGTGTGCCATGCCATCATGGTCACTACTGAGCTTATCATTAATCAGTTGCATTACACCCTGAAAGAATTCCAAAATAGGGGAAACGTTGCAAGAGTGATGAAGGTGCCTTTTCTCCTCTGATGAATGTTTGTAGAATTGGTAGATTTTCAAAAAAATATATATATGTTTTACCTCATGTAAGGCTAAACAAAATGAAATGTACCGTTTGCTAAAGGGAGACACAGAAGTGAGAATGACAAATATGAGTGTTATATGGACAGTTAGCCTCAAGATGATGGGGAGTTGTGGGATTGGTTATGGGATTTATTTAACAACTGACTGTCTTATAATACTCACGAACCCACCCTCATGCGAATACATGACTTTATCCATATCCAGTTTCAGCAGAAATTGATTATATTGTGGTCAAATTGGATGATAACACGTAGGTACAGTAACTATTTACCCAAGCATTTTATCATTGTGGCCAAGACCCATTCATTAAATTCTGCAGCTTTTTTTTTCCTTTCCCCTGATACACAGCAAATGGACAGAGTCCATCAAAATATCCATGAAAATATCATGATGATGTGCCTTGCCATTAAAGTAGTTAACGTCTCTGAAGTTTTCCTCCAGATATGAGAAGGTCTTACTGCATAACATGATAAACCTCCTAATTTCCTACCAGATAACCTGCATGAGACGGAAATAATCTAGAAGAGGCATAGTTGACCTCTAATCATGCATCAAGGTCGTCCCTGAAAGTAGAAAGTAATGTAATTGAACATGAATACTGGAGTCACACTCTGTAGATTGTTTCACATCAACCAGGTTTAAACCTAATACCATTTTACTAAAAATGCCCTTAGGGTTCAACAGCCATTTGTGCCCTCTTCTTGCACCTCTGTTGCACTTTGGTGTTATAGTAGGTGCAACAGTTGCTTGTGTGGCCCCTTCTGTAATATAGATTAGCCCGTGCACATTTTGTGCCATCGCAGTCATGGTGGGGGCCATTCTTTCACTTGCGTGTTGGTGTGATTCTCCTGCCAATGAGGGAACACTTAGCCTTTATGCCCGCACTAAGTTACAGACATGGGCACAGAGGTAGAGAAACTGTTGGGAGGCTGATAGACTGTGCACCACAGAGATGGTGCACAGTCATTGCCCCACCCCCCCTTATTAACAACAGCAAAACTAGTGACTAATATGGCACCACCTACTAACAAAGGCAAAGTTATATTGCTTGAACAGTAAGGCTGTACACCTCTGAACTCTTAGTAAAAAGGGGAAAAAGAGCAAACATGCTCTTAAAACAGACCACTTAGACTGAAATGTTTTTAGATATTATTTTTTTGTTTGTTTTTGTTAAATGAAGCTGCCCACTTTATTTTCCGTCCTTTGGTTTATTTCCTCTCAAGAAATTAAAGTAATACTTGTTGGTTTGCACTATTTGTCCTCGGGTTAGAAAGTGTGTGGTCCCTACATACAGAAACTGGATTGCCATGCATTACAGTCGGCGGATTATGTTGCCCATGTACTGTGTAAGTTTCAGCTGGTTAGTGGCCGTGTCACATTCATTTTAAAATCCTTCTAGTCTTTAGCCCTTCCCCACTTTTTTATATTGTCTTGATGATAGCTTGCTTCCTCTAGAATCCATCTTGATGTAAGGCAGCAGAGTGCAAGAATTTAGGGAGCATGTTAGGTGAGTATTGGAACAATGGGGTGCATTGCACCCTCCCTTCTGTTATAGCAGTAGGTTCAGCTACTGTAATGAATGTAAACATCAACATCTAACTGTTTTGCTGATCTTGAGAAATGGATATTGTTCAAAGAATAGCAAAGTTTGTACACCGCAAAGCTTATGGATCCCTGGTTGAAAGTAATGTAATTGTTTTCCTATTCATAAGCGATTGCCCGCCTCATCTAATATAGCCTTATACTGTACACAGAATCTTTGTATAGGTGTCAGAGTGAATCTGTGTCTCATGAATCAGGATCACTTTTTCCCGACTGATTTAGGTGTGATTCTTCTCGGATTGTATAAAAAGGTAACCTTATGATAACTAGCTGAGCATTTTATGGTGAAGCCTTGCATGAGTTTCCAGAGGTCATGTAGTTGGGAAAATATCACCAGTGATAAACTGACAGTTGTCCAGATTACCAGTTTACCGAGTGGTAACTTCTGTGGTAGTGTAATTGCGGATTATTGCCAACAGTACATTAATTCCACCTGTGGCAATAATGCCACGGATCATTAAAAAAAAAAAATAAGTAGCCAGTGGAACATTTTGTCTTCAGTTACTGAATTTTCTGTCACTAAACTAAATAATGCTTGAAATTAAACATTTACTCCTGGCAGTAATAAATGCAATTGAGTACAGTAGATTATATGAGTTCCCTACAGAACATAACCCTTTTCTGTCATCACAGGAGTGTTTTTTTACCACACTTTTGCTGGGAGAACGCTTATTCAAAGTGAAGCAAAATTTTGAGTTTTTTGAGAAAAATAGGGAAAAGGTGCTCCAGATGAATGTCTTCTTTTTTCCCCCCTGAAAATGACATCCACAAACGGTTTGCTGTGCTAAAGTCACCATCTTCCCATCTTTCAGGAACATGCGGAGCTGAATAAAAAAAAAAAAAAAATACCACAGTTTTAGAATTTTTCTACTAGGTAGCCTATTTGCCATATTTTTTTGTGCTCCAAACCGACTTCCAGTTTGTGGTGGAAACCAATGTAAAACCCATAGGTGATCCAGAAAAGTTATACATTTCTGAAAGGTACACCAAATTCAGCAAGGGATCAAATGTGTAGATCCCTCAAAGTTTTACCAAGGAAATTAATAAAGGTTGAAAAAAGAATTGAAAATGAGTAGGAAAAAAAAGAGGCATTTGTAACAACTTTTTCTTCTGTAACTTTTTGTCACAAATGGCTGCT
Organism: Pleurodeles waltl; assembly: GCF_031143425.1. Taxonomy (NCBI): domain Eukaryota; kingdom Metazoa; phylum Chordata; class Amphibia; order Caudata; family Salamandridae; genus Pleurodeles; species Pleurodeles waltl. The sequence goes on along the minus strand of NC_090447.1, from coordinate 1,007,849,364 downwards.
TGACAAAAGCAGTATACCATTACATCTACTAGATGCTTCTGGTTGCGGGGATATGTAAGGTTTGCGGGTTCTCCAAGAACCCAAGGTGACCAGAGCCAACAACTGAGCTGCACCGTAAAATGGTTTTTCATTGAGTACCAAGTACAGACCAATTCTTATAGCGAAATAGGCAGGGTGAAAAATGGGTATCAAGGAAACCTATGTATTTATGAAATGGGCGGAAGATATAGAGTTTAGGAGCAGTGGTTATCTCTACATCTCTGAATTTGTGGATACCCATGCTAGCGTATGATTTGGAGGATATGTTTAAAAATTCCATCTTTCTTATACACAGGTTTACATTTGAAAGGCACAAATGCAGCGAAATCTAATTGGTAATAACAATTGTTCTACTATTCTATGTTCCCACAAGTCTTCAGATCAAAATGGTATCTCACTTGTGTGGGTAGGCCTAGTGCCCTCGACAGGAAGCGGCTAAAAACAGAACATGGACACATCATGTTTTTCCAGAGAAAACTGATACTTTTTCCAATGTTAGTAGCTTTCGATATTGGACCCTAGCTCAGCCAGCACCTAGGGAATCTCACCCAACCTGTACATTTTTTTTAAAACTAGACATCTCGGAGTATCAAGGGTGGGCTGGCTTGTGTGTCTCTATCCACGTTTTTTTCACCCAGAATCCCTTGTAAACCTCAAACATTGACAAAAAATCCTATTTTCCTTACATTTCTCTGAATGAAAGTTCCCGAAAGTGTGGGGAGCCACAAAGTTTCTTCCACCCGGCATTCCCCAATTCTTCTGGTAAAAATGGTATCTCACTTGTGTGGGTAGAGCTAGTGCCACCAACAGAAATTATTCCCAAAACACAACATGTATGCAGTATATTTTTCTACTAAAAACTAACCCTCTTTTTCCAATGTGGGTGTATCTAGATTGTGAGCCCTAGCTCAGCTGGCAGCTAGGGAAACCTAAACAACCTTGTAAATGTTTGAAAACTAGATGCCAAGGGGAATCCAGGATGGTGTGACTTGCGTGGATCTCATTAGTTTTTTTTTTTTTTACTAACAGTGCCCTGCAAACCTCAAACATTTCCTGAAATCACACATTTTCCTTAGATTTCTCTGATGGAAGCTTCTGGAATCTGCAGGTAATGTGCAAAATTCCTACCACCCAGCATTGCCCCACCTGCGCCAATAAAAATGCTGCCCAACATATGTGGCTGGGCCCAATGCCATGACATGAACGGTTCAAACCAAGGACAATAAGAAGCCTTGCATTGAGACTCTTTTTTTAAATTTTTTTTTTTTTACCTCGGTTCGGTCTGTTCCTGTCGCTGGCACTAGGCCCAGCCACACAAGTGGGGAAGGCCCCACACTCATAAAACAAATAGTCCATGATGCCTATTGGGCTTTTTGCTCCCGGGGGGCTGATCAGGGGCAGAAAGACTGTGCCCTTTTTTTATGGGTGTTGAGGCATTGACACTCCCATCCTGAGCAGGCATTGACACTCCCATCTTGAGCAGCCCTCACCCCATCACTAAGTAAATGAAATACTCCCTGATGTGCAAATAAATCAAATAATCCCTGGTGTGCCAGTGGGCTTTCTGCCCACCTCCCCCAAGGAAGATCAGGAGCTGTTGCTCCCATTTGAACCCCTGCGGGGGCAGAAAGACTGAATTGCACCATAAAAGTATTGGGGTAGAAAAAGCCCTTGCCCAAGGGGCCACTCCCCATCCCTGGTGTCTAGTGGAGTGGAGTGGATACCTGCTTGGGGATCACCCTTCTTGGCAATCCCCAAGCAAGGGTCCACTTGGGAAAGGTACTATTGGAAAGGGGAGATTCCCGTCTGGTTCGGTGCTCAGGGGGCTGAGATAGCTCTATGAGCACCAATACAGAGAAAGTGAAATGAGCTGATCGTCTCATTTCACTTTAGGTTTCAGAGAAATTATGTCAGCGTGCCACCAATTTTCTAACAACCAAAAAACATCCTTGGGAGATGGGGAAGCTGTTCCCTGTCTTCCGAGGCTGTTTTTTGTAAGAGAGGAAATCTCTCTGGTGCTGGCACCAGAGAGATTTCCAGTACTGTGTGCCTGGACGGCCAGGAGCTGTCCGACTCGCATGAGTACTGTAGCATTGGACGGCTCTAGACTGTCAGATGCACGCAAGTGGTTAAAGGTGTTTTTTTTTTTTTTGCTCTTTTATTCATTTATATTTTTTAATCTGTTTTATTCAAATTTCACATCATAACAATCAAGATACACCGAAATTACATTGCCCTCTCTTCCCCCACTTTCTCCACCACTGCAGACGACATGGGACTGTTATCACATACAAAATCTCTGCAAAACATGGTCAGAACAAATTCACACTTTCCAAGAAGCCCAACTCTGACGAGCTGTGTCTGGATCACTCAGTTTTCATCACGTTCGCTCTTTCATTTATTTTTTAAATGTTTTTATGATTGCGTTCATTTTATTGAAAACTTACAATGGGGGCATTTTTAGTGTGAAAGAGCATGATCTGTTAGTTTCAGTAGAAGCAGATCATGGTTCAAACGACATGTCTACATAAACTGAAATCAAGCATGAGCTCCATTCCTGTTTTGTGACCAAATAGTCTGCCAGTTGGCATCCATATCACATTCTGGCATCTCCCAAGTCGACTACTTTTTTTCGGGCAGCCCTGACCCTTTCTTCCTGGTAATGTACCAGTATCTATCCTTTCTCCATCTGTCCAAAAAGAGAATTCTGCCTCTGCACCTTGTACAAGCCATATCTCTCCTAGTCACCATAGAATACAAGTTTATACAATTTTGTTTTGAAGATCACTCACTTAGTACCCCAAATTTAGCCATGTGAAGAGTTGGTGTCTCAGTCGCACACAGGATATGTGACATTTTTTTGTTCACCTGGTACTAAAAGGAACAAAGGAACTTACTGCAGAAAAGTACCAGATGCCGAGATTAAATGCACCCTGTTTGGTAATAAGAATCCTATTAACAATATATATATTCTGCCAAGTCTTGGATACGATAGCCTGGAGCTCAAGCTAAGGCAGTTTAAATTTGATGTCTCCTTTCTTTTTATTCACGCCATATCATTGTTTTTAATTATAGTTTGGAGAATTTGTTATAATTCTGTTAAGCGTGATATAAAGTATGACTACTGAATTGTTTTATAAGCTTTCATAAGTATTTTATACTTGTGCATGATCTATTCCTTGTATATATTTCTCTTTTTCAGGTGCATATTTATGGATATTTCATAATATGAAATCAACATAAATAAAATGTAGCAAACAGTTTGGATCGATTTATTCCTTAGAGTCTGATAGGCATCAGATAGATTGCTTGGAATATTGCTATAAATTCAAGATCTAGCACCTTCTATTTTTTCCTCCATTAAAAACCTTTGCCTTCATTGGGAGTGATAGAGGTACACCCTCCCGCCGTGTCAGGTCATTCCTAAGGAGAGTGTTTTATTTTTTACTCTTTTAAAACCAACTTGGATAACAATTTAGCACCACTGTTTTCTCAAATACTACTGGCAGTACTTGTACTTTTTTATAATGGGTCTCTCTCTCTTGAAACCGTTTTAATTTAGCCCAGTAACCGTCTAACATTGTAGAAACGGTAAGGTGATGGAATGATTAAATTAATCTCAGCCACTGGCAATCTCTTGGTGTCGCATCCCAGTCCATTGTTTTTTTTGCCCACCATTCCATCTCAGTTTTTACTCAGCCATATGCAAATCATTCAGCCATAGGAACAGTCCAGCCTGAACTACCAAGCCAGGTCCTCCCTTGACTGGAAACAAGCATCCTGGGGCTGGTATCAGGGTATCACCCCTCATAAACCAGGCTAGCTTGAATCCTGTGGCATAGTGAGCCCGGGACCCATGTCTGGGCATACCCAGGTAACGTAGGGTGGCAAATACTAAAACAGCAAGGTGATGGATGGAATGCTTGAATTACTCTTGGCACAGGCAGTTGGTCCGTCCGCATCCCAATCCATCGTCTAACATATTGTTCCACAAATTGATCAGTCCTTTTTATGTGACATTGCCAGATTCCTGGGTGTACTTAAACCAGATGAAGATTTATTAAAACCGGTCTCAGGATAGAAACTTGGATCCACTTTCTTTCAGGTACTACATTCTTTCTCTAGAGATCAAGTGTTTCCACATTATGTGATAAAATAGCAGATTGATACTACTTATAAATGATAAACCTGAAAGAGGTTATCCGTGCTAAAGGAGTATAGCTTTGTCTATACTGAAGGACTTCTTTTCACCCTCAGCTAGATAATTTATTTAAGAAAAAACCTTGAAAACCAGAATCATGATGTACCCTTTGGTGTTCAGCAGTGTTCATGTGTTAGTAGTCAATTTAAAGCTCGCCCTAACGTTCTTCCAACCCAGACGTTCCTGTCAAAGTATAGGCATATCAGTCACTCAACACCGGGGGCCATGCACTGTCTTCCCATGGACAAGAAATACAGTGCTTTGTATATCCAATGCAAAGGCTCTACTCTCATTTCTGAGTATTCCATTCTACAAAGGTAAATTCTCAAAATTGTGTAAAGCAGTCTCTAGAACACATTTAGGTCTTTGATCAACAAGTTCAGCTGGGAGGATGACTCAGTTAACAGAATGCATGTTCCACATGTCACCGGCATTTTAAATTGCAAAATCTTGCATTAATTAGATGAGATGCAACATGTTCAGCAAGAAAACCTCTGCTGGCCTAATACAATGTTGAGAGATAACCACACCACACGTAAAGGAGAATGGAATGTGCACTTATCAGTGTTCCAGGTGTTAAAATTGTTTGAATTACTTGGTTTGGATTATAATTTTCAGTACGGTGTGCCATTTTTATTATTATTATTTATACTTTTTTTTTTTTTACTCTTTTGCGTTAAGAAACTCTGGTGTAGATACGTTAAGTGTATATTTTCAGGGGTCTTTGAACACTGATTGCATTTTGTAACTTAACCTCCACCTTTTTTTGGGATGTGACCTTCAGATAGTCCTTTCTTATATGGTTATGTAATGCCATCCCTGTGTGTCACCTGCGGGTTGTCATATCAACAACTACATGCACTCATCATGAATATTTACACAAGTGAAAAAATTATGACTTAAGAAAACCAAGCATCTTTGTCAGTGAGTGATGAACAATTTATGCAGTCACTCAAAATTCTTTGGAGTGGAAGATCAAATCATCTTGACATGAACAGTCAAGAAGAAATAACCTTCAACTATAGTGACTGCCAGACCCCAACTCTAAATGATTATGGGAAATAAGACAAAGGTTTAAAGTTGCATGGCCAGAGACAATGGCACCAACTAGGATCCTGATTGGAACCAAGTTGGTCCGTGGACCCCGCCACCCCCCCTTCCACCTTCCTGCTCCACAAAGCCATTTCTCGCTCTACCACATTTCATTGAAGTCTCAAACAGATACATTAGATAATTCCCTGCTGGGATGCTCTAAACAAAAAGAAACTGCTGTGCCTACTACACCATAACAACTGCCCTTAGCTCCCCTAGAACCCTCCACCTACTCCCATACCTTAAGATACAGGACAGACCCCCCCCACCCACATATATAAATGAATGCAAGGTCTGCAATAAAAAATGTAGCACATGTGCATGCCCTAATCATCAACAGTTTCACATGCCAAGTTGCTTTTTTAGTACTGATCCAGTGATGTATTGGTCCCTGTTATCGGGGACATTCCTCCTGAAAGCGAGAACACCATAGCCAAGTACAGTTGCAAAGAACGACGGAGAAGTGCCTATTATTCTCTCATACTATATGCTCTGCTTAGATCTCCATTTTGAAGAGGGAAATCATTGTGGGATCAAGGAATTATTGATGACGTTGAAAATATGGGATTAACCCAGAGTAACAACCGCATTTTTCAAAAGGCCACAGGCTGGATAATCTGCTTTTCCTGATCCATCATTCTAGTCTTCCAACTAGGTCTTAATGAATTTATCATCAAAAGGAGCTTAACTGTAAGGCAAGTCAACTAACTGAAGGTTTGCAGATCCTCCTTTATAGATCTTAAACAAAATCCACGCATACAAGTTTGTTCTCCTTTCACCTGTTACAGGGACTAGAATGTTCAGACATACTGAATAGAAATTAACCAATGCTTTCAATCAAGTGACGCCTTTCAACTCATCCCCAGCCCCTAACTGAAGCATCAAAATAAAACACTCCCACATATTAAACAAATCCTACCTCCTAGCAGACCACCAACTGTAGCATTGATGCACATGGATGCAAAGAGAACAGCAGTGAAAGTGAAAAAATAAACTTGGTGTGAGTGAGCCTGCAGCCATCATGACCTTTCTCCAGCTCAGCTTAACCCCTTCAGTGCAGAGAACTGAATGTCCATGTGCTCCACACAATGTCTAGAGGGCAGATGTTGGGGATATCGGGCCATCTCACCCAGAGCATGGTAACCATCTGGTGCTCACATCAGAGGGCTTCCTTATACAGCCCTCTACAGAGGCTGGGAAGAGCTTTCTCTGCAGCGTGATTTGTTTTTTTTCCTGGTACTAGTGATCAGTGCACCATGCACCCTGTTGTAATGTAATGACTACAGAATGTGCAAGTATAAGGACCCTTTTTGGCTGCTTCTGCTTTCACTTTGTGATGCTCAGGGAACACAGCTCAGTCCCATGAGTTCTGATTGCAGTGGGAGAGATATTGGTGATATAAGGAGGCTCTTTCCTTTCCAAGGGTATCTTATCCTGGTGTATCCCTGCTCTTCGGTTGCCACAGGGGGGCGTCCCCCACGCCGGCTTCCATCCACTAGACCCCAGGGATGATTGTGACGGCAGAGTGTGACCTCAATTTGCCCACACATGGTTCAGAAGTCAGGGGTTAGTTTAATTTTCCGTTTGTATAAGGTGGGCAATGGTGGTTTGGATTGTAATTGAGTCTTACAACTTCATCCCATCGGCACCAACAGTCTTTTCTGGTGGCACATTTTGTGACATTATCCCTATTCAGGTCCACAGATGGGGTTATGGATACCACTGGAATTGTGTTATTGGGTGGGGTACTACCTGCATGAACTGTTTCCTCCCATCCCTTTCTAGGGCCATAAAACATTTTGTCCCCATCGGTGATCGGTGCTAGCCCACAAGCCCTCACTCCCAGGGCACAGTCAGTCTTTCTGCCTCTTGTGGGACAGGTTGTAGTCAGTGACTGGAGTGCCTAAACCTATCCTAACTGCTGTGAATTCCTTCTCAGTTTCCAAAATGGATGGCTACAGTATCTGGATTTGAGATCAGCCAGGTGAGCCCACTTCTCCCTGGGCAATTCTGAAAAATGCAGACTTGGGACAATTGAGGGTAGTTTGGCTTCCATAGAAATCTGCATATTGTCTTTCTGTGTATATCCTGAAATCAGCAGTATATGTAAAAAATAAAAATAAAAAATAAAACTAATTTACCATGAAGGCTGACTACAGTATTTGGGTCTGGTGTCGTTGACACCTCTAAAACCCTACCAACCTTAGGCATTTCTGAAAAAATAGAGACCCAGGGGATGTCAACGTAGTATGATATATGTATCCCAGCATAACTATAAAGTGTGCAGAGCTTTCAGGGTAAGAAAAAAGTATTTGGGTCCATAGAACTACACCCCTCTTCACTCCTCCGCATGTCTAGTTTTTAGAAATTGCTGGTCTTGGTAGGTTTCTCTTGTTGCTGGCAGACCCCATGCCCAAATACTGCAGATACTCCAGAAGAATAATTGTAATAGGAAAAGGTTTTTGAAATTTCACAGTGCATTGTGGGGCTTTTTACTGTCCTAAGTAGTAGGCCCACCTACACAAGAGGGTACTGTTTCTATTGAGAGAAGAGCAGGAATTATAAGTGGTAGCATTTTTGTTAAACTCAGAAGTTCCTCTCACAGAATTAAGAATTTCAGTGATTTCACATCAATTTTGACATATGCAGCACATTTAGGTTATGAAACTGCAGAGGATTCCAAGCTAGCCATTCCCGCAGACTCTCCAGGTCTTTAGTTTTCAGAAATGTCTTTGAATGGTAGGTTTCTTTGAGTGCAGGCTGACCTCACATCCAAGTCTGGCAGGCAAGCACAACCACATAAATGTATCTCCTCTAAACATTATTTCCCCTCTTCAATTGCTTTGGTTTTTTAGGTCTTGTCTGCTGTAGGGGCCTATGGGGTAGCTGAATTGTGTTGTTTCGGACATTAGTAGATCCAGTTTTTGTTGTTGTTTTTTGGTGTATGGGTCTTCCAAACTATTTCATTACATCTTGATGTGATCTGTGCTCTCTGCTGTAGTTTACTTTTCTTTCATTAGCTCATTTTGAACTCTGTGTGAACTAGTGGTGGCATGATACAGACTCAAAAAAAGTACTGAAAAAGACAAGAAGCTAGAGCTCACCCTGACAAGTGTATTGTTGGCCACAAGAGGGGAAAACAATACCTGTTATGGATGTACTAGAGTTCACAGATTCTGAAATCAATACATATTTCCAATGTTTTAAATTTCTTATCTAGTTCACATTTTTCAAATACAAGACTTACAAAGGTATTCTGTAGACCCCCACTGAATCATTATTGGAATCCAGGGGACATCCACTAAGTCATCATTAGGACCCTAGGGACCTCCTGCCTAAGCAACTTCTATGATTTGAAGCTCAAAACGATGCACAAAAATACAAAAAAAAGTATAGACATTCACAATAAAATATAGAAAGTTTTAACATGATGAATTTTGCCTTCTATTTGTATATATTTTAATAATGTTAATGTATTAACCGTAATATTTAATTTTGTAAAACAGTTGTGGACCCCCTGAGTGGGCCTTGCTGACCCCTAGGCTTCCATGGACCTCGGATTAAGAACCACTGTTCTAATGCATAAGGAAAACTGGGGTGGAGGTTTAAGCCACACCAATGCTGATCTGCAAAATTTAGATTGGCAAAATTGGTGTCGGACAAGCAAACCAGTTCTTCCATCTAGTTTAAGGCAAGCTATTGTATCAAAGGGGGTTGACATCATTGAAATTGGGATCCGGGCTTCTGGTGTCCTATATTATAAATACTCAAGTCTGCATCAACTTTGCATCCTGAAAAATTGGAAACACCTTCCACAAGAAGATGCTACTCCCTCAAATGGGAGATTTTTTTTCATCTGTTGCAATATAAAAGGTATTGGCACTCTTCATTTTCAAGGTGGGGACATTTTTCTTAATTTTCGTTTTGTGTCATTGGGCATTTGGTTCTGTTGCATGTGAAGGTACTTAAATAGTGTGACCCCAACAGGAACAGCAATAGAACACCTTTTTAGGAGTTCATTTATCAGTCATTGTTGGCAAAAATCCTTTGCAGAACTTTTTTTCACTATTTAATAAATTGAAGATTTTTCCATCTAGTGTATATATTTTTTGAATGAACCTGCCACACTGAGATATGTATCTATGAGTTAGTATTAAGCCATGAATATAGAGATACTATTTGTGTCTCTTTGTATTTGTCACTAATCGTGCCTTGTTGACAAATTGGAGAGAAATGGGGGCAAGCCTATGAGCAGTTCACAGCCCAGCTCTTCCCAAAATAACCGTACAATGGCACAGCTGCTAATTGATATAAAAAAAAATACCCTTCCCCTTTATAACTTCAAATACAGATGAGCCCTACTGCTTAAAACGTTGATCTGTGGTAATATATTTTCTGTAGAAACTTCACCTATAAAGTCTTGAGACTAATTTGTATGATCACTTTCCAAGGTTCTTGTAGTTCCAGCCTGTATCTTTAGTGGGACTAACAAGACATGCCTGACCGTTCGATAAACTCTGTGTTCATGACTACAACAATATGATTTATTTTCCATCTAGCATATCACTCTATGTAGATATCCCCTCATGTCCCACTTCCAATGTCCCTTCAGTCCATTCACTTCCTAAGTCCTGGATCCTGACCACAGATGGGTCTTTTAAGAATCTCTACCCTGTCTCTACCCTTTAACCCCATCCTCTTTGTAACTGTCTGCTGCCCAGACCTTATGTAATATAATCGTAGCTTTGGACAGAGTTTTTATATCTCTTCCTTCACAGGGAAAATAGAATCATGCTTTGCTTCCCATTGCTATTTTATCCGTTTGAACCAAGCCTATGCTTGAACCTAAATTTTACAATAACTCTGAACCTGAAGCTTCCCCTATCCCCAAATCTACTAGTATACATTCTTTATTCATATTTAAGTGAAATATATTTTTCAAATATTTGGTTCTCGTTTTGTTTTTCAATATGTTATCTGGGCTAGACACTGTTGCAGAGCCTTCTTATCAAGATAAGCAATCACTAAATGTTTTGTGTATTTTATTATGGTTAATTATATTTTAACAGTGAACGTGATGCATTTGACCATGAATTATCAGAACTTAGAAGGAGATTTGAAATATTGGAAGTTTCACACACAGCACAAACGAAAGATAAAAATGAGATATCAAAAGAGGTGAGTTTTCAAGTGTTCTGTTATTTTCTAGCATCTAGTTTGAGGCCTGTATCACAGTCATCTTTTGGAAAATGTCTTCTTTGAGCTAATGGATGAAAACTAACGTAACAGGGCTTACGTTCGCTCTCTATAAAATGCTCTGTGTTTTAATATTCTCAGCTCTACTTCACTGCTATCTTAGCACTTTCTTTCTTAGACTAACATAATAGAAATCTCCTTCGTGCAATGTCAGAGCTATGGTTTGTATTGCATATCTCTTTGCTATAGACTCCAGTTATGTTAAAAGAAGAAAGATTTCCACTGTTTTCATTGCATGTGCTCAACTGTTAGTGGTTTTTTTTTACATTTCTAATTGATTTCAGTTTTTAAGCAGTGTTATTGATTTTCTGTATTGGAGTTTAAGAAAGTCTAAAGACCACTAAAGATACTTAGACAAGGATTTTCATCTTCACAATTTACTGATTAGCGCCTGCTCAGCATTGCCTTTTAAGAATGATTCTCAAAATGTTTTAAATATGGGTTGTCCTCATGTGCTCACAAACTGTTTATTCCAGATTCAATTGTCTGACTTGGCTTTGTGTAAATCTGATATCCTGGAGCTCTCTTCAATTTGTCGGTTTGTCAACAAATGACTGTGAATGGGTGAAAAAGTTTGTTATTAGATATGCAATATGGTTATTGGACCATGTATAAATCTTCCTGAACGTTGGACCACTATTGAGTTTGAGATGTTGATGCTTGGGATCCTGACTTTTCAAGATTCATTTGAAGGAAAGTGTTTCCTACCTACTGCAAGACCTATGTTTGAAGATGCTCATAAATAAATTAGTTCTGTATCCCACTCAGTGCAATGAGCAATGAAAGCTGTTCTTCCTTCTACAGTTTTTGGCCCGACCCTTCTAGGGACCATCTAGACAATGAATGTGACTTACATGTACCTTGTTCAATAATATTTTTTTGAAATGCATTTGAAGTGTGATTAACACAACCAAGTATTTCTTTCCTGCTTGAGGACTCTGAACAAGTTTACTTGTGTAGATCATGGTAAATGGATGGCAGACAAGGTTACTTGGCCATATGGTGACTGCAGGGTCCCACTCTTTGAAAATCTTATTTCCCTACATGCAACTTCTCTGTTCAGGGTTTTTTGACATTCAAACTGGGACAGTGATGTGTTGATTAGTATCATTTAGGCCTATTGTTCCCCTCCTGCCCTAGGGTACATTGGTCTGTCCCAAGAGGTGGAAGGCTGCACCCTCAGTTGTTTGTTTATTCCTGTGCTCCTTACTAAATGTTCCCAATTTATAACACCAGAGCTGTCAAATAGATTTTTCCTTTTTTCTTTTTCCTTTTCTATTACATAAATACTATTTTTCTAACTGAAAATTTCTAGTATGTTAGCATCTTTCATAATGTTATGATGTTAACATTTTGTCACTTATAGGCCCCTACGCCGTGGATACATTTAACATGTAGAAAAGTTTTTCACATTTTTGGCAGCCGTTCATCGTCTAAAAATGACATGCAGAATCTACAGCGAATGTTGTAGATTTGAACCTGTGTTTTATTTTCAGAAGTATGTCTGAGCTACCTTGGCCTGCCTTCTATTAAATAAACTAAATAAATTACCACACACATTAGAAATTAGATTAGATTGGTACACAACAGGGATCATAAAGCTGAGCCTAGTGATTACCATTAGGGTGATTGGTTATCACCAGTTGTGACTTTCCCTACTGTGGGTTCCAAATCCTCTTCATCAAGGGTAAAGTAGTCCTCAGCATCATCTGTATCCCTAAACTTTTGGCAGTATTCCAGGAATCTGCTTGCCACACTTTTCACCTAGTTTGGTGTCCGTGGGAAAAGCAATCTGAATATAAGGTTGTCTTGAGAAATTCAGACCCATAACTAGACCAGCCAGTCCTGTTTCCTCCATTCATACCCTGGGAATGGGAAGCTTCCTCCAACTCACAAGGGAAATATTTATTTGGCAACATTTCTTGTCCGCAAATAGTGCAAGAGTGTATATCAGTCTATGCAAATATCACGTTATTGAATATCCTTGTGTTCAATGTCATATATAAAGAGGAAAGTAAATACATAATAAGAAGATGATACAAGCAAATGAAAAAAATCATGTATCATATGCTATGCAGAATAACAACGTGGTCATCAGTTTTGAAAGGTCTTAGGATCTACCATCAGTTCTTTCATTTTTTATTTTTCAATACGTGTCCAGCTTAAGTCTGATTTTTAAGGGTGCAGTTGTCACCATTGATAGTGGGATAGTGATTACAAAGGTAATTGTTCAAGTGTATCCTCAGCATAATACGTAGACTTGAGTTCACTATGCTGCATTAGAGGGAGTTCATGTATTACATGAATATATTATATTATTTGAAGATTGTTTGTCTTAAGTTGTCAAAAGGTTGTCTGACCATTTGGACTTTGTGCACCTGCCTTCGATCCAGGAAAGGTGTTTCAATATATACAATTTTGATCTTCTGAAAAGCCTGATCAATACTTCTGCTGTAGTAACTTAAAGGGCATACTAAGAGTATTTGATTCTTGATTGCACGGAATGGGTGATTTAGGAACTTGCTTGACCACGCCAGCTACCTTTGATTTCCAGTTTCAGTATTTCTTTTCGGAAAGTGCTTACCACAAAAATAATTTCCCACCCAGCAATATTTCTGTAGGAGAGAGCATTTTTTTTTTTTTTTTCTTATGTAGGAAGGTCTTACAAAGAGCTTCTGCTAACGTTTCTGAAAGATCTACTCCATTCGTTTTAAACGGGAGCCCTTTTCACATTCTTCCTCTTACAATGAGATTTTCATTCCAACTTATTACACTGAACGTAGTAGTGGTTTTAGTTTCTGGGTGACATGAGAGGCGTGGCTTTTGGACTACAAGCCAAATAATTTTCATTTTTCCTATTACAAAGAAAAACAAAACATGTCGAGAATTCTGTACCTTAAAGTTTTCAGTAACTTGCCGAAGAAAGATATTGAAAACATAGAGTGTAGCTCTGCCTATCTCTGCTTTAAAAGGAAAAATAGTTGTGAGATCTTAGCCTGAAAGTTGCATGCTTTATTCTTCCTTTAAAACCCAATTTTAGAAAGCTACTGTGCTTTCTATTGGGAAAATATTACTAACATTCTCAATACTTGCATTTCCTTTAGTAACTGTTTTCCCCCTTTCCTAATTTATTTTCAATTGCTTGTCAATGAAATGCGCCCGGATAGTGGTCTAAGTCTGCTCTGGAATTGGAATTAGTTGCATTTCATTTTTGTTGAAAAAAGTAACTTTTTAATCCATTTTGGAAGTTCTTGATAATATTCCTCATGCAGATTTCCTTCTACAACATCAGTCATTTGCCACACATGATGTATTGTTTAATGGTTTCAAGTAGCACATCAAGTTGGACAAATAATGAGGGCATTAAAATTGTTTTTAAAGACAGAGGTGCCCTAGAAATTAAACCTGTTCCCTAGAAGCACTGTGCTAACTTCAGTCTTCCTTTGATGGTGAGATCCATACTTCATATATATTTAAAAATAAACAAACATTTTTTACTGTTTTGTATAAACACAGATTATAACCATACAACAACACATCCTTCAGAACTTCCCCAGTCTGTCTCAATCCCACCGTCCCCTTGCAGCAAAACCAATCAGTCAAGCATTGTAGCAGTGTCCTATGCAGGCCCTCAGTCAGGAAGCCCAGATTCCAGGCTCTCCTGACCTAGAGATTGTGTTTGTGATCTCTACCACCTCGTATTAACTGAACAGCCCTAAACATCTTTCTCATCCCCACTTACGAAGTCCCCAGGCACACCTTTGTCCCCTCTAGTTACAGTTCCTGTTCCCCCACCACCCCATATCGTATCAGACTTGTGTGGGCAACCCTTGTCCTTGTAGACATCCCTCTCCAACAGCATGCAACTATCATTACCCATCTCCCAGTCTTGCACCCTGGGAGCTGTCTCAATCCCCCATTTGTGTGCGATATCACTAATAGCCATCATTCAGCCTATGCTAACCAGGAGTTTTTCATAGCGTGTCAGAATACCAAGCAGAGCGAGTTGGGGTTTTAACTCTGTGCGAGTCTAAATTGCCTCCTCTAGCAAGCTTGCAACTAACTCCCAAAAGTTTCTCAGTTGCAGACAGTACCACAAAGTATGCATAAGTGAGCCTTCCATCCCACTATGTCTGAGACATCCCGCATGTCCCACCTTCCCCATTTTGAACAACCCAGTCTTGTACGTCCTATGTAGGACCTTAAGTTGTGACTTGCCTTAATTGCTGCTTCCACAGGGAAGCCCAGTGCTGACTGCCAGTCTACGTTGTCTAGCGCACATAAGACCTGTTCCCAGCGATCCCTCAGTTGTTCCAGCTCCCCTTGTATTCCTTAGCAGAATCCCATATGTTACTAAGATGGCCCTGAGGTGTCTATCTAATAACCTCCTTTCCAACAGAGAGCCCTCTAATGTCTCCTGCGCCCTAAGAATACTGCCCTGGAGTGTGTGTCTCAGTTACCAATACATAAGCCACTGCGTCCTGGACATCTGATACACCCTTTGCAGGAGCTTTAATGGAGCAATCTATTTTACATCCCACACATCAGCCAGCATCAAAAGGCCGATGTCATCCCACCTTTGGAAGTCTTTGTTTCCTAACAGGCCCCAGCCTAATCCCTTCCCACAGTGGGGTGTTTGGGGTCAACCGTTTACTTCACTTTGTTTCTCTATTCAGTCTGCGCCACACTGACACCACTGTCAACGTTGCTGGACAGTCGGTGGGAGCTACGTTCTAACCATACAACTGATGCAAGTAATTTTTATCGCCCATTTCCCTTCTATCCCTTCGGAAAGCCAGGTTGTCCCCATGTGCATATTCCCAGTAATTCACCGCTCTAACCAGGAAGACCTCACAATACTTCCTGACGTTTGGCAGCACTATACCTCCCTCAAACTTTGATTGCTGCAGCACAGACATAGCAGTATGGGGCGACCCTCATGCCTACAGAAGCATTCTAAGCAGGGCCTACAGCTTGGTATAGAAGGCATCCGTAATAAAGTGGGGGCTGTTCTGAAACACATAGGGGAACCTAAAGGAATGCAATAATTTTAAACATTGTTGCCTAACCTAGGATGAAGAGCGGTAGTGTGCTACATTGTCTAACAACATTCCCCAGTGCCTTTACCAGTGGCCCCAGTTTTGCAGTAATGAGTCTCAGCTCCCCTGGTCACCCAAATACCCAGATTCTTGAATTTATAGGGCTCGACCCTAAGGGACCGCTGGCCGTCTTGTGCCCAACCAGCCATTAGAGAACAGCAGAGACTTACTCCAGTTGATCATAAAGCTGGAGTATCTCCCATAAATACGCAAGATATCCTGCAATATGGCAAGCAACGGGTCATGGTTTTTGAGATACAAAAGTATATAATCTACGCAAAGTGATATTCACTCCCCCTAGTTCGCTCCCCCGGTCCATCCCCAAATTTGCACATCTATGCGCACCCATTCAGCCAGCACCTCCATCCCCAGCGTGAAAAGCATCGGCTAGTGGAGGCAGTCCTGGCTCCTCCCTCACTCAATTGGAATTTCCCAGAAGAGGCAGCTATTGAGCTTCACTCTAGCTCGCGGCTCTCTATAGAGAAGTCTTACCCAGTGGATGTATCTGGGCCCAAACCCCATCAATGCAGGTGATGCTGGACGTGTGTGAGGCCAGGTAGCGCACGGAGGAGACCGTTGGTGAGTGGAAGTAACAATCACATATAAAGGTGTAACATTTAAGCGAAATGAACGTAGATAACGGGTCTCTGATGCGGAGCCTGTCAAAACTTCTCAACAAAAACAAGCAACTGGCCTGAAACCGGGTAGCGCAGTCCACAAGCTCTTCGCGCTCAATGAAAAAGAATCCCTCGAGGTCCTGAAAAACTGGAAGTGGGTTCTTGACTGTGGCCAGCTCGTCGCCATAATTTGTGGTGATAAAAATGTGAATGAACACCGATGATCAGTTCAATGAAGTTGGATCTTTATTAGCCACAGTCATTAACCGGTCTGACTGCTCTCTACCACTGTCCCCGCTAGAATGTCCCCCCTCCCCGAGGATCTCTCATTCCACCTTCCATGTATAGCGTGGATTGTAGAATGTATGAGATCACCACACAATCTTTTCATTAAAAGCCCTGGATCACATCCCTCATATGTAATTTGAAGAGATCGGCAGACATGTCTGGTTCCTTCACCGAAGATTGCCCTTTTCAAGGTCACTGTTGTCTTAATCAAAGGATAGTTTGTTTCCTTGCCAGAGTTTCTATCTGTTGATATTACTTTTGAAAGACTGGCATTGAACATTTTATACCTGATTATATATATTTGAGGTAATAAAAGAGGATCGGATGTCCACAACTAGGCCAATCAATTATTTTAAGTAATATTAATGTGCAATTTTCCATTAAGCAGCCTATTTAATTCCATTCTGTTATTGAATTTGACAATATCAAGTGTATATGTTTGAGCTGTAGTTTTCTTCAGTATAACTACAGCTGTATATGATTGGTTTTGATTCTGTAGGAGCACTGGTTTTATGAAAGGTTTGATTATACCCGCATCCTTTCATGGACCCTTCTTTCTGTATCCAACAAAGACCTCTGTAATTACCAATATGGGGAACCAACCAGGAGAGTCAAAACCTTAAGTTGCAAGATGAAACAGTCACCCTCTATTACTTTCAAATGTGGATCAACTCACCCCCTAATACATGTAATTAGCCAATACATAGCCACAAACCTTTAACCAATCTAATGATTTATTTTATTTAATCAAAAAGTATTGTTTTTATGCCGTATATTTCACAACTTTTTTGGAACAGAATTTATATAAACTTAATCTAGATGTTCTCACTGCCCAACCCCCTCTTTTTTAAATGATAACCAACCCTCTCCGATAATTCTACTTTAAAATGTTAGTGCACTAACATATGGGCTGCTTGATGGAAAAGTTTTTTACCACCACACAGAAGAGTATCAACTGCAAATGTATGCATTATTGCATTATTCCCTAAAAGTATTATATTGCATATCATGGACAATATACTGCGAACTAGATATGCAATTACAAATTGATATGATGAAATTATTAAATATTGAGATGATGAACAATGCTTTATAGAACATTATACACTAGAATAGTAGCTACAATTTTGTTTAAAAAAAAGTTGTGTTACTGTAAAGCATGACAACAGTACGTCTGATATAAAATGTAATCACTGAGATTGGTTATACGTTTGTGGCTCTGTGTTGGCTAATTACATGTATTAGGTAGTGAGTTGTTCCACATTTGAAAGTAATGGCGTTATGGTTTATTCTTACGACTTAAAATGTGGATTCCGGGGCGTCAAGATGGCGGTCGCACTCTGAGAGTGCTCTGGACCCCTCCGTCATCCGCCCATAGTTAGCGCGGTCCAAGGGAGCTGAAAGACGCCGTTTCGGACACCCCTGTGACCCTGGGTCTCGCGGGGGTCGCGCACGGCAAAAAACCCCGGAGATCCTGCATTTTATGCCCGCGCGGAGATCGGGCCGATCCCGGGAAGGGAAAACAAGATGGCGACTGCGACGCGCCCGGCTGGGCCGAGGCCAGGCCGATAGCTGAGCTGATGGCGTGCGCGGCAGGCTGAAAGAACGGAGAGAGTCCCTGGGGGGGCCTGGACCGGGCCCCGGCGGCGGATCCCTGTGGCCGGGCGGCCGAGGAAGAAGGCACCAGGTGAGCGGCCCCGCCCTGTGCACTGACTTGCGGCTGCAGGCCGGGAGGCCTGGACCCCCCATCCATCCATCCATCCATCCATCCATCCATCCTGCCTGGCCCGCGAGACGGAAGTGAAGCGGCCGGGCGAGGACGGGAAGACCGCCGCCGCTGCTTGTTCCCCCCGTGGCCCCCTCCTGGTACGTAATAGGGGCTGGGGCCACGCAGGGGGTCGGGACTCGACTGGAGGTCGGGCGGGTCCGCCCGGGAGGACGAAGACACTATCCGGGGCCCAGGAGTGGAGGAGAAGGAAGGAAAGGGGGTCGACGAGTCGTGAACCCCCCCCCTCCCCTGTCATTGCTACGGTGAAGGGGACAGGCAGTGGCCCACCTCCGGATCCCATTCAGATCTCCGTCCAGAGGGGGTTTGCCAAGGCCCACACCTAGAGCTGGTAGCAGACCAGGATCCGAGAAGTGGAGACACACACCCCAAAACAGTCTGAACTTTAAGGCCTCGAACTATAGACAATTGATCCTTGTCGAGACAGATCTGAGAAGTAGAGGCCAGCGTGTGGCGAAACGGGGCCCTTTACGGAAACACCAGATCCTGGGTGTGGTGAGACTTGAGCCCGGATCTATAGTGAGTCCCTTTCGCCTAGGCAGAGGGTGAGAAGAGGGGAGCTACCGGATGGGAGCCAACGACCAGGTCTTTCAACGGTACCGGCAAAAGATGCTTCCACAGAGCCCAAGAGAGAGTAAATTAGTCCAGACGACGCCCCTGAGACAGTGACACCCCACCGTCCCTGCGCGGAGCGGCACAGCGATACCTTCCCTGGTCCAAGACACCGGAAAACAAATTGAAAACCTGGGCTTGAAAACATAAATACGGAGAGTGTGACACACCCGGCCCCCGCCCCGGGCACCACGATGGGAAAGGACAAGTCGAACAAACAGCCTCCACCCTCCCAACAAAAAATCGATCAGTTCACGACGACGACGGGCCAGCGGGGAGGGGGAGACACAGCCAGCGGGGGTCCGACCCTGAACGGAGTGAGCGCCATTCTCCAAGCTATTCAATCATCGCAGGTAGCCGTAGAAACCAAGATCGGAGAAGTACGAGTGGATATGGGCCTCATCAGACAAGACCTTAGAAATGCAGTAAACCGAATCACTGAGGTGGAATCCCGAGTTTCTCAGAATGATACTGATTTGTCTGACCTCAAAATCAAAGTGGCCCAACTGCAGACCCGAACCAACGAGCTTCACCGCCGTGCAGAGGATGCTGAAAACCGGGCAAGACGCAACAACTTACGCTTTATCGGCTTCCCCGAGGGTATAGAAGATGACAAGGCCTCCGAGTTCCTAGAGAGATGGATCAAAACGTGGATGCCGGACCAATCCATCTCGCCCCTGTTCGCAGTTGAACGAGCCCACAGGGCACTCGCACCTCGCCCCCCTCCGGGCGGCCCGAAGCGCCCAATGATCGCACGATTTCTTAATTTTAAAGACAGAGACAACATCCTTAAAGAAGCGAGGAGGTTGGAAGATCTTCAATGGGAAAATCACAAAATCCTAATTTTTCCGGACTACACCAGAGAGGTCCAAACCCGCCGCAGGTCGTATGAGCAGGTTAAGCAAAAACTCAGGGCAATGCAACTTTCGTACATGCTCCTCTTCCCTGCTCGCCTCAAAGTTCTCATGGCTGGGAAAGCATACTTCTTCGAATCACCTGAGGAGGCGTGGGACTGGCTGACGGAGGAGGGCATCGGGGCCCAGAGGGGTCCCCCGGGGGCTGCCGGGAAAACCCCTTGTATCGTACCCCCCTCTTCAGAGGGGCCCCGGAGGAGCAGGCGACGCACCAGATCTCGGAGAGGTAGGCGGAAAGACCTGAACACTCCTGCGGACGGTGAGACGGCCCAAGACTCAGGCTCACAGACTGAGATCACAACAGACGCTCTTCCGGGGCCTCAGACACCGGCCCTAGTGACAGAAGACGGTCGCCTAAGTCAATCTCCGGTGCTCGGCTGACAAGCCGTGTGCGGCCCCCTCGTTGGACGCGGGAAGAGACTGGCCGCGCCTGATGTGCTCGGGCACGCCCCGGTGGGACTGCCGTTGACGACACCGGAGACTTTCTAAAGTATGGTGTTGAATGCTCGTTTTGCGACCGCTAATTGCAATTGATCCGAAAGAAAGGAGGGATCCACCACTCCACCCCAACGACAGCAATGCTGGCTGTCTGGTTTTGGTTGAGTTTTTGGGCGACAGATGCTTCCGGGGTGGGAGTATGGGGAGGGGGGGAGATCGGGGGGGGGGGGAGTTTGAGTTGGGTTTAAAGGGCTACGAGTTAGTCAGCCTGGTTTGTAACTTTAAGATTTCGCCAAATTGTTTGAAATGGTCGTCCCTGGGTTTACACCCGCACACTAAATCTGGCGTAACACCTACACACCTCACGCTTGGCCCTCGATGACCCAAGTCCTTTCCTGGAATGTAAATGGCCTATTAGACAAGATCAAGAGATCAGCAGTATTCCACACTCTCCGTAGATATTCCCCCTCCGTGGTCCTCCTCCAGGAGACCCACCTCCTAGGATCCAGATGCCCTATGCTCGCGCGAGGAGGATATGATAGAGTATACCACGCAGGGTTCTCCAGAGGCTCTAGAGGGGTGGCTATCCTACTACACCTATCTTTACCCATGGTGATCACAGCCACGCAGTCCGACCCACAGGGTAGATTCGTAGTAGTCACAGGGACTCTTCAGGGGCACCCGTTAAACCTTGTATGTGCCTACGCTCCTCCAGCGGGGCTTGACACCTTCCTACTTTCGCTCCACCGAGTGACCTCAGGACTTCCCCAAGGGACCACCCTACTGGGAGGCGACTTCAATGCGGTCCTTGACCCAACTCTGGACATATCTGGGGAAATCACCACCAATAGATCTCAGAGGGCTTCAGCCCTAAGCAATTGGGCGGAAAGCCTTGGCCTGTGCAAGGTGTGGCGCACCTGGCACCCCAGAGAGCGCCAGTACACGCACACGCCCGCGGCCCACCAGACGCAATCCAGAATAGACCTTGTGTTTATGCCCGCTCTGGACTTCTTAAACATCACCGGGGCAGAGATTCTCCCCCGAGGGGTCTCGGACCATGCGCCAATACGTATCCGACTAGGCGGAGTAGACCCCACCAAGCGGCCTATGTGGCGCCTGAACGCTTGGCACCTGCAGGATAAAGATTACACGCAGGAGCTCAGGAATCACCTCAGTCAATATTTTGAACTTAACGTAGGTTCGGTTCAATCCCCGGGAATAATATGGGCCGCTTGTAAGGCTACTCTTAGAGGGCACGCAAAACACATTCTTCGGTCCCGTGAGCGAGACCAGAACTCCCAGATCTCTGTAATGGAAACCGAGGCCCTAAGACTGGAGCGCCAGCATGTAAACTCGGCTTCGGCCTCTACCATGAGTCGACTGACTAGGGTGAGAGAGGATATCAAACATATGATGCTGGAGTCGGCCAAACACATGTGGAGAGCCTCAGCAGCCCGAATATATGGATGGGGGTATAAAAACGGGAAACTGCTGCACTGGCTAGCCACCCGCCCCATGGCCAACAGAATTATACCCGAGATCCTAGAGGACTCGGGCTCCCTTGTTAAAACATCTGCAGAAATTGCACATAGTTTCGCCTCCTACTATACGCGTTTATATGCCAAGCACCCACGCCCCCCCATTGAGAGAGAGACCCCACTACTAAACGATATTACCCTTCCGAGGGTGTCCCCAGAGGCGAGAAATAGATTGGAGGAGGCCATTACCCTTGCAGAGATTAGCAGTGCAATATCCAGCCTGGCAACGGGCAAAACCCCAGGCCCGGACGGCTTCCCAGCAGAACTATATAGTAAATGCAGTGACATCCTGGGTCCCCACCTACTTAACATGTACCACGAAGCTGAAAACCAAGGCCGCTTCCCCACTGAGATTGACCAAGCGACAATTGTGGTGATCCCCAAAACCCAGCCCCCTTCACGACACTGCTCAGCGTACCGGCCCATCTCTCTCCTAAATGTCGAAATTAAGGTACTCTCCTCGATCCTTGCCTCCAGACTAAAGGAGGTAATGCACACTCTGGTTCACCCTGACCAATGTGGCTTCATGCCTACCCGTAGTACCAGGCACTGCATCAGGCGGTTACATCTGGCTTTGGCGCACCGCAAAACTCTGTCACACAAATACTTGCCACTACTTCTACTTGATTTTGAAAAGGCCTTTGATACAGTGGATTGGTCTTACCTCGAACAGGTCCTGCATAAAAATGGGCTCGGACCGAAATTCAGAGGATTAGTGAAACTCCTATATTCTAATCCGACTGCCCGAGTCCGGGTGAACGGAGTAGTCTCTGACCCGTTCCCCTTTGGCCGTGGAACGCGACAGGGATGCCCGCTATTCCCTCTACATTTTGCGCTAGTAATAGAACCCTTGGCGATACTACTGAGAAGCGACCCATTGATTGAGGGCTGGCACTGGCCCATCGGTTCGGAAGACCGAGTGGCATTATACACAGACGATGTTCTCCTGTATATCTCCAACCCACCCAAAAGCGGCCCACGCGTCCTAGAAATCCTGAGACTTTTCGCAGAAGCCTCAGGACTGATCCTGAACCCAGCCAAGTCCCTGCTAGTCCCCCTACACCGCTCTCGCGACTGTATAGACTGGCAACGAAACATCCCAGTTCGGAGAAACAGCTTCAAATACCTAGGAATACATATCTCACTTCTTCCAGAGTTAGCGTGGGAACTTAATATCACGCCACTAACAAAGAAAATCAAGCTCGACCTCCTGCGCTGGAAGGTGCTCCCCCTGAATCTACTTGGCAGAATAGCGCTGTACAAGATGATGATCCTCCCCAGGCTCCTATACCTCCTACAGAACTTCCCACTTCCCGTCCCCACGAAATGGTTCAGAGAGATGGATTCCTTAGCGCGCCAATTCATATGGGGCGGAACTCGCGCACGATTGTCACTTAAAACATGTCAGAGGGACATATACGAGGGGGGCTTAGGCATGTCTAATATCCAATACTACTATCTAGCGATGCATACACTTGTAATTAATGACTGGGTGGTAGGTGGTTGGTCAGACCCCGCATACAAACCAGAACTACAAACAATGGGCTACCCACAGATCTTCGGCACCCTTTATGGGAATCCGATCCCTCGAGATACCCCAGATGTAACCAAAGTGGTACTACAGGGATGGCGGACGGCTCAGAAAGTGACGGGGTGGTGGGGACGCTTTACCCAACAGACCCCGCTATGGCACGGGAGGCAGCTGGAACATGTGGCAGGCCTGGAGGGCCTTCAGACCTGGGACAACATAGGTATCTCCACTCTGGGTGATATCTGGGAAGGGTCACATATGCGGTCCTTTCAGGACCTCCAGAAACAATACGCCTTGAACAAGACACAGTTCTACCGATATCTTCAGTTGCGTCATGCCCTACTAGTCCACGTACAGACTGGGGACATCATCCCCGAGCATAGCCCCATGGAAGCCAAGGCTCTGATGGGAAACCTGGGCAGAGGAGGGGTTTCCCAGATATATCGCACCCTAACTACCGTTGCGGCGGGCCCCCTGGGAGGACTTCGCAAGAGGTGGGAGGATTGGGTGGGTCCCATGGAGGACATGGATTGGACAGAAGCACTGATGGCCCCGCGCTCTCTTACAATGGCCACTCGCCTCCGATTAATACAAACCTACTTTCTGCATGCCGCATATCTCACGCCCGACAAACTACACAGAGCGGGCCTCTGCTCCTCGGCGGAATGCACACGTTGTGGGAGCCCCACAGCTGACTTCTTCCACATGGTATGGGCATGCCCGATAATAGCGGCCTACTGGGGTGCGGTTGTGCAGGAGATTTCTGGGGTCTTACAAGAGGAGGTGGAGAGGTTGTCAGTGCCCCTCCTCCTGGGGGGTCATGGGTGACATTGGGCTGCGAAGATCAGACCGGACCTTTTTAGGGGTGGCATGCCTGGTGGCCAAGAGGGATATAATGACAGAATGGAAGGCAAAGAATGCGCCGACACTGATTAAGTGGAGACGGGGGGTGGATTGGTGTGCGCAGCGTGAGAAACTTTTATATATGAGGCCAGAGGTTGCTTAAATAAGCATAACAAGATATGGGGGAGGTGGGAGGGCACGGCAGGCTTTTAGGTTTAAAGATTGTATATTGTATGTATCAACAAGGTGTGTGGGGGGACCTAGGATTCGACCATCATTGTTTAAATGCCCGTTGGCATCATGTTGATTTGTATTTATTACTGTTTTCATGCAAAATCAATAAAAATTTCTTTATCCAAAAAAAAAAAAATGTGGATTCCACTTCCTTCATGTTTAAATTCTGTTGTGGGAGTGCTAATCAATCTATTTATGTGTTTGTCAGTGTAAAATAGGGGAGTGAATGAATACATCTATTACCACTGTCTGAGTAACCTCTAGGTCACAGATTATCATTGCAGTAAAACGATTCAGTCTTTAATCCTTCTGAAATGGACAGTACAAGTAGCCTACAGATGAATAAGTGTTTGAGTTATTCTTAAAAGTGAGATTTACGTTTAACAGGCTGTTCTGCGACTTTTGTATAAACATGGATGGCCTTGATAGATGCTTACCTTTGTTTGGGGTAGGTACCTGCGTTTGGGGCATGTGCCTGCCACATCGAAAGGAGTGGTTGATGCCTTTGCTAAAAAGCCAGTCTTGATGTAGGGGACGTTAACTACCATCTTGTGATTACCTTCTTCCAAACACTTCCTTTTCGGGAAAGAAACTAGAGCCAAGTCTGCTTTCTGCCTTTCGTCCTGGAAAAGTGATTGAAACTTCTCTGGCAATTAATGATGACATAAGAGCTATTTAAGAGGATGAAGTGGTAGAAGTAATCTACTGCTTGGACCCCTCTACCACAGTTGAAAATATGGCCTATTTTATAATGATGCACAGACTTGCAAAAGTGGGAATCGTGGAGATCATTCTGTTCTGGTTTAAATGTATTTTTAGAAGGTCAGTTTTAGTGGCATTCCTTTTCTCACTTCAAGGGATTGGTTATCTAATGTGGATTCCAGCAGAGCTTTCCCTGTCCATCAACATGTTCAATGTTTGGTGTGAGGCCTTTGTACAATCTTTTTTTCTGGCTGACAGGATCTGTCTTAGGTAGATGGCAGCCATTTTATCTAGCTAAGCAAACAAGCTCAACCTCAGTAAATAATTATTGGCCTTCGAACAGTGGATTATCCATAACTTCCTTAAACACAACGCTAATTTGATGGAACTATTGCTAATAGCAAGCTAGAACAGCAAGAGCCAGCATTCTTGCCAGTCTCTCTCGCCTCTGAAGAACAATCTTTTGGGGACATTTTTGACCAGGATCTGTCTTTCAGTGCTCAAGTGAACGTGGTCAGTATGGCGTGCTTTTACTTGATGAGCACTTTACTAATGGTTTAGCAGTGTCCAACTGGTGGATGAAGAAACCCATTTACTAGCCCTGTTTTTTATGCTAATAGGATTCACATTTGTCTGTTTTTTGTACGTTGTATTTTGGATTTATACATTTTGCTAAATCAGATAAAGCTTTTGAAATTAGCCCATTTTTTAAATTCCAATTTACTCATGAGGACAGTCCATATTATGGTAATCTACACGTATTACAATGCTGAAAGCTTATATGTTTTGTGGAACCATCACAATAAAGAATGGTCTGAAATAGATGGTGGGAGTGTAAGCAAATTAAAATGCAATTCTGAATGAGTATCTTTTTATTTGCATGCACATAAATTAATTATTCTTTTTCTTCTGTAATTTCTACAACGAAGTGATTTGTACAAATATGGGTACACTTTGCATAAAAACGTATTTTTATGTGTTAACCAGGTGACAATTTTACAACAGTCTGTCACTCTGCTCCAAAAAGATAAAGAATACCTAAATCGTCAAAACATGGAGCTAAGCGTTCGTTGTGCACATGAACAAGATCGTCTGGAAAGGCTTCAGGCACAGCTCGAAGATACAAAAAAAGCTAGAGAGGAAATGTATGAGAAATATGTAGCCTCCAGGTGAGTGATGCTTTTTTAAACAAATATTCATTTTTTAAGCGCTACCTTTTGAAGTTGAATTACGTTCAGGACTGATCACCATGTCTGTACTCACAAAGTAGTTCTGTGGTCAAGTATCTCTTTCCACTCTCCTTTTTGGGTGCAAATCCTTGCATGACTGGAAGAGTTTCCTAAAGAAAAAGCCATATAGGACCCTTAATAGGACTTTGCAGATCCATGCTGTAATCACCCTGGTTAGTGATTTCTTTTTTTAAATGCATTTATTGGTTGTGAAAGCAACAAGGAACACTACAAATATACATTTACTTGTTTTCCTTCCTATAGAAACGCATCCCATTATACTGCATGTGCATATAATTTAGGACCAGGATACTTCTAACCCTGGGTTTTCGTATTTTAGCTTACAATAAGATAAATGTCATGTAAAACGTAACATTGTAAAGACAGTCACAGCCACCTCCCATCCCCCCCATCTCTCTCCCTCTCTTCTCCCCACCCTTTTCCCTCCCTTACCCTGCTCTCTCCCCAGTGTAAGTTGTAGGTAGTAAAAGTAGAACCAGCGTAAAAGATAAGTTTTGTGTACTAGTTATCGCGGGGCAAATCAACATTTGTTTTGTACAGTTGGAAGCCATCAAGCATAGGATCCCTGCTTTGGGCAATAAAGATGTGCACTCCATCTATAACCATTTAATAGCCCTGGTATGCCAACTTACAGCCGATGGGGGAGAGGTGTTGTTTCGGTTCATAGTAATGGTACGTTGTGTGAATAATAAAGCTTAATTTACAAACCTACCAAATGCTTCATCTTTATAGGATGTGCAAATAAATCCAACATGGACGTCTGAAGAGTGTTTCGTGCTCTGTGCCCTGTGGACTGTGCTAGTGCAGTTGTGACCCAGTCCCAATACAGCTGCAGTGAGATACAGGACCACATCATGTGAGGGAAATCTGCATCTGGCAGGTTGCAATTGGGGGGGGGGGTTGATTTGAGGATATCCCAGGGAATATTCTGTGTAATCTTCAGGGTGTGAAGTAAGCTCTATTAAGTATATAAAACCGGATCAATTTAAAACACGTGTTACGCAACATCTTAGAGAGATATTCAAGTATTTTAATACATTCTTTGTCGTTTAAGGGTCAGGATATTTGGGCTTCCCATTGTTCTCGTAGTTTTTATTGAGTGAGATCAAGGAGTACATGCCTTTCGCACCACCAGCTGGAGGCCCAACACATCACAACACTCAAATCAACAAACTGTCAGTGGGCATATGAAAGTGAAGGGCCCATGAATGGCACAAACTGATCATACCACCAGTCAACCAACTTAAAAACGCACCAGTAGCAAGTCGCTACACACGCACCACTAGTCAACCCCACTACATACACCTCTAGCCTTCCACCAGCACGCGCACACACCATCAGCTGCCACTGAGACACCACCAGGCAGCTCCATGCCGCTTTCATTTCTAAAAAAACTTCCAGAATGAACATATTACACACAAAGCTTGTGAAAAAAAATATTCAAACTCAGACAGCACATTCATTTTAATTTTGTTTTCAAAATTATCATAACCCACCTGTTGGTAGGAGATGAAATACCAACTGTGTTGGAATATGCAACAAGTGTTACCAAACACCTCAAACAATTAGCAACAGGTGTCAAAACCGAAAATATAAAGCAACATAGACCATAGTGTCAGTTGCCTTTTACTCTCATGGTTGCTCCCAGTGCTTGGGTTGAATATGGTACAGTTTAAAACATGTGGGCATGGGTAGGTCAGGATTAGAAGGATACCTAGGACAGTACGTAGGACCCTCCGTTTGTACTTCTTTTCGGATACAGACCACATCTCTGAAAAGAAAAGTCTATTTTGGTTGTTGGAAGCATATACTCAGGAAAGTGGTGATCTTTCAACCCAGCCACATCCTTAACCACTCCAATTCTAGAAACACTTGCTTGCTGTATTGGAAGACTGCTGAAACTTTACAAAAGTCACGTTTGAATCCGGAAAACGATATTTGAAAATAACATAAACGTTGAAGGATGTCAAATGAAACAAGTGAACAGTGATTTTCTTATACTGGATATATGATTATTGAACAGCATTGTAAGGCTCCAACTTTTGGTCTACACTATCTACACCTCTTATGTGCTTGTTGTATTCTAGAATGCACACTAATTTGTGCACTTTGCTACCTGACCCCAAGCAGTCACAGTTGAAGTGCTTTGTTCATGAGTAGTTGTGAGCATGTGGACATCTCCTCTGTCTGAAAATGTCAGCGCAAATAGTTCCTTGCTATGCAAGGCACTCCCCTGTCCCCTTTGAAGAGTCTTACACACAAGCTCTTTAGGGTAATTTTTAAGACTAGAACAAATTGTGCCACATGCCACAGTCCCCACTTTAAATACTTCTTCACTTAATCCCATCCTGTGTAGAAATTGTCAGTGTATAAATGGTGACCTTTTGTGAAAAAGTTTTCTGGCAAGATCTCCCACACAATTGTTTAACTGGTTTAAAAAGTGAAAAGACAACGGGGGTAGGGTCAATTGAGGACTACCTACCTGTCTACTCCCTGAATTCATATAGATTTCCAGTGTCAATTTCACTCACCATATTGCTTGATACCATAATGTGCTCTCATGCTGGTTATGTATTTTCTTAAAACCAAACTGTTCGTGAACGGGACCAGAGACTCATCCACAGATGTATCTTGACCTGGAACATAGATCTCTGAGAAACGATCAACTGAAAAGTCAAGGACAGGCTGAATCTTGAAGAGACAGTCACAATCAGATTGATCTTGTGGCAATGCTATAGCATTGTTAACAAAATGCAGCATCCACTGCTGAAGAAATAACAATCTCTGCTCATGGTTACTGGAAAAATAGCACTTGCTGTCAAGGGACTAGTAGACGGATATAAAGACAATGATGCATCAAAAATGTTGAACAAGAGAACTGATTTATCTCATGGAGATTAATAGGAGTCCACTGGTAGTTCTAGAGTGAGAATGAATTGTGTTACTGTTGTGCCGTGAAAACGGTTCTCAATACAAATTGGTCTGCTCAACAATATTATTCAAAAACACATAATTAATAAAAAGCTGGGATAAATTAATAAGCAAAATGTTCTCTGTATTAACTCTACACCTTGCAACAACACTAAAGGCAGTCAAAACAGGATGCCCTCTGCCAGTGGCAACCCGTGGTTCATCAGTGACCATGGGAAGCCTTCCAGTGTCTGGCTGCAGTCCAGCTTGGTCATGCTGCACTACAGGCACGTCCATGTCCTCCTCGAAATGAGGCACTTCAGCCACGCTAATAGTAGATTGATCATCAGATGATTTCTCTCTGACAGAAAATTCAGCGCCAGAAATGTGCACTTGGTCCTCTGCCTCTAATGTATAGTCAGTCAGTCACCAAACTGCATCAAATTAGAACTCTACAGCACTCACATCTGCATCAAACACTAAATTGAAATATAACAATCTGGAAAGAAACTATCAATACAAATCACACAATGAACTACTATATAAAGTTACCCAGATACTTTTTATATGCCACGACAGTCTGAGGATCAACTGCACCAACTCTGCATAGATATAGCAAGCATCAAAAATATCACACTAGAAAGTAAGAACAAAAAAATACATACAAGACAACACCTTGTAGATCTTGCACAAATCCAAATGTTTATTTGAAAGGCAATGAAGCCTAAGCAAAATATGCTAAATTTATTACAACAGTAAAACACATCCAAGCAGAGCAATGATAAACATTTTAAGTAAAAATTGCAAAAGAGAGTTTACTTACCAAACACATGAAACTATACAAACTGGAGATCTTGCTGTTCCAAAACCGCAAACAGGATGCAATGAAAAGCAAAAGATTAGCACTGCAATAAAAAGAAAAAAACATTAGGGTCACAAATGCACATGATAGTAAATAAAACAGCACATTTTATAAAACACAAAGTTTGCTTTGAGGGGCAGATCGTATTAAAAAAATCCTGATCTATCCTGAAGCGGGGCACAAAGTGAAGGCAAAAAATTGGCACCCTAGAATGGAACTTACCCTTACCCCAAGGGCAGCTCCCTCCACATAGAGAAACACATTCCCTGGTGTCTAGGGGGTTACCACACTCCTGGAGGGGCAGAGCGCTGGAAAAACAATTGCAATCTGCCTCATAGGGTGGAAACAAAAATTGCTCCTTTGAGGGGAGCGACCCTTGCCTCCTTGCCTAAAGGGCTAATCTTTATAAACATATTTATTATATGTATCCCTGGTGTCTAGTGGGATCCAACCCTATGCTGTTTTTAAGCCTATCAGCCCCTTTGGGTTCTATTGGCTGCGTTCCTGCTTTGGGAGTGGGTTCCACTTGCGATCTCACAGCAGAAATGTACTCAAGAATGCACTGAAGAGAGAAACCAAGGAAGAGGAAAATCTCTTCCCTTGCTGCTGCTGTCTTTCTTCCCACCTCATTCTCACCTTGCCTGGCCAAAGCAAATGTCTTCCAGTAATGATAATGTTGGCGTGCTGTGCATGTGCTGACATTTTACGATGGAAGAGGGGTCGAGGTGGCAGTGGAAGTGCTTCCTCTGTCATCTTTGCTGAAGATATGTGGCCGGGGAACATCCGCTATTTCCTCACAGGTGTATGCTTGGCTGTCCTGGACACATTCTCAGCACATGAGGGCTGGTGCTATGGATGTTTCCAACATGTCGGTAGCACACAAGAAGTTACCTTGTGCGAAAGAGGACCTTTTGCAATGGGTGAAAGTGTATAATCAGGTAAAACATTATGTGAGTGTTTTCAAGACAAATGTGGCCCAGTTTCCTGGCTGCAATTAATCTGATACTTCTGTCTCTGAAGATTGTAATGCGTGCCACAATGCGGCATGGAAGAGAGTCAGAAGGTGGTTGCACTCTGGTTGGTTGCCACCACTGTAAGTTGTACAGCAAAGTATTCTGGGAGGGTTTCGAGGGCAATATTGGTATTCAGCCAGGTTTCAAAGTAGAAGGTAGGATTGTTGCCCTTTAGGCCCTCAGTGCCCTGAGTCGTCCAATCTGCTTGCCATATATTGCACTTTTTCCATCAGAGATTCAACTCTCCTCAGGAGGGTAATAGAATTGGGGCATTTTTCATCCAGCATAAGTTTGTTGTTGGTGACCCTTTCCAGCAATTTGTGCTGATTTTCCAGTAGCATCAAAAAATTAATGCACCCTGTGTTTGAATCAGAAGTAAACAAAAGCAGTGGTTCGCAGCCTGTGATCCGTGGACCCCTGCGGGTCCGCGGCTGCTTAGAAAATGCATACTAACAGATTAATAAAGTGAAGATCAATAAAGTCTCTAAATGTACTACTGGACATTTTAAAACGTACCATAAATGTCAAGAAAATTGGAGGATAAAAATTTAATTAGTATGCTCAGATTGATTCAAGGGAACAGTGCAGGTGCATCAAACAGAATATAGTATGGATGATGTGTGGCTTCAATTGAATTTCAAAATGCTCCAGCCTTCCTAATAAATTAAAATGTGTATTTTTTTATTTAATTTCTATGCAAATTAAATAAATTATAATGTTTGTATGTGTTTAATAGGTTAGTTTTGTATTTTTTACATATTGTTTTGCAGTTCAAATCATCGACCATGTTTGGGCCTGGTTACCAAGCTTCCAGTAAGAACTCAGTGGTCGGGGTCCCGGATTCCAATAAAGATTCAGTGGGGGTCACCAGGTTCCAGTAATGATAAAGTGGGGGTCCACAGAAGTCAAAAGGTTGGGAACCACTGAACAAAATAATGCAGACAATACATAACTCAGCAGCCAGGTTCACCCTCAAACTCTCACCCGGGACTCGCATCACCCCGCACATCGGAGCTTCACTGGCTCTCAGACCACAAACGAGCACTCTTCAACCTCCTTACGCACACATACGAAGACTTGCACAACATTGGCTCAAAATACCTCACCTACCGTATAAACTTTCACAAATCTACCAGACGCCTATGCTCAGCCAGACTCTTATTCTCATATATATATATATATATATATATATGTTCGATGGCATGTGTAGCTGCAGATACACATGCTGTGCACATCCCGCCATCTGGTGTTGGGCTCGGAGTGTTACAAGTTGTTTTTCTTCGAAGAAGTCTTTTCGAGTCACGAGACCGAGGGACTCCTCCCATTTCGACTCCATTGCACATGGGCGTCGACTCCATCTTAGATAGTTTTTTTTCCGCCATCGGGTTCGGACGTGTTCCTTTTCGCTCCGTGTTTCGGGTCGGAAAGTTAGTTAGAATCTCGGAAAAAACGTCGGTATTGTTTGTGTTCGGTATCGGGTTAGTTACAACAGATAGACACCGAATTTTGAAGAGCTCCGGTGGCCCTTCGGGTTTTTTTTCGATCCCCCGTCGGGGCCTGGTCGGCCCGGCCACGTGTGACTTCAAGGCTGATGGAACGGACCCCATTCCGCTTCTGTCCAAAATGCCATAACAAGTATCCGTATACAGATCAGCATCTGGTCTATAACTTGTGCTTGTCTCCAGAGCACAAGGAAGATACTTGTGAAGCCTGTCGAGTGTTTCGGTCGAGGAAGACATTAAGAGACCTAAGAGCCAGAAGACTGCAGATGACGCCGACAGGACAAGAGCGTTTCGAGGAGGAAGAGGAAGCTTTCTCTATCCACGAGTCGGACTCGGAAGAGCTCGAGGACGAAGAAATGCCGAAAACCGTGAGTAAGACGTCGAAACATAAGACTCACGAGAAGTCAACAAAAGCCCAGGGGAAGCCACCGCCAACAGGCCATGGCTTAACCCAAAAAATGGTGACCGATCCAAAGCACCGAAAAAGGGCACGCTTGTGTCGAAGTCATCCGACTCCGGTCGAGATACCGCCACACAGCAATCTCGGACCCGAGACATCGGCTCAGAGAAATTTCGGCACCGGGACAGCAGCACCGAACAAGTTCGGCACCGAGACACCACCACGCTGAAAATTAAAAAGGTTTCTTCGGAACCTAAAAAGACGTCCGAAAAAGTTGCGGTTCCGAAACATCCAGCCTCGGAGCTGAAAACAGGTTCCTATACAGAGGAACAAGGATTGTCCTCCCAAATGCAAAAGCATAGATTCGGAGAGGAACTTGAAGCAGTAGAGCCAGACTATACTCAAAGAAGGCTCCACATTCAAGAAGACACAGGGAAGATAACCACTCTTCCACCAATTAAAATAAAAAGAAGACTTGCCTTTCAAGAAAAAGACAAGCAGCCACAGGCAAAGGTAGCAAGGAAAACAACTCCACCACCGTCTCCACCACCATCAGTGCACACATCACCGGTAGCAACTCCTCCACTGACGCACTCCCCAACTCCTACTACAATGAGTCAAGATGATCCCGATGCATTGGACCTTTACGATGCTCCAGTATCGGACAACAGCCCAGACTCGTACCCTGCCAGACCGTCCCCACCTGAGGATAGTACATCTTACACACAGGTGGTCGCAAGGGCAGCTGCTTTCCATAACGTCACCTTGCATTCCGAACCAATTGAGGATGACTTTTTGTTTAACACGCTATCCTCCACTCATAGCCAATACCAAAGCCTACCTATGCTCCCAGGAATGCTAAAACATTCAAAACAAATCTTTCAGGATCCTGTTAAAGGCCGAGCCATAACTCCAAGGGTGGAGAAAAAGTACAAGCCACCACCAACAGATCCAGTTTATATTACAACGCAGTTAACACCAGACTCAGTAGTTGTCGGGGCAGCTCGTAAGAGAGTGAACTCTCATACCTCGGGGGACGCACCACCTCCAGACAAGGAGAGTCGCAAATTTGATGCTGCGGGCAAAAGGGTTGCAGCACAAGCAGCAAACCAATGGCGCATTGCCAATTCGCAAGCACTTTTGGCAAGATACGATAGAGCTCACTGGGATGAGATGCAACATTTCATAGAACACTTACCCAAGGAGTTCCAGAAAGGAGCACAACAAGTGGTGGAAGAAGGACAAAGTATCTCTAATAATCAGATACGGTATTCAATGGATGCAGCAGATACGGCTGCAAGGACAGTAAATACTGCAATAACAATAAGAAGGCACGCATGGCTGCGCACGTCAGGGTTCAAGCCGGAAATTCAACAAGCCGTGCTAAATATGCCATTTAATGAACAGCAGTTGTTTGGGCCGGAAGTCGACACTGCTATTGATAAACTCAAGAAAGACACTGATACAGCAAAAGCCATGGGCGCACTCTACTCCCCGCAGAGCAGAGGCACATTTCGCAAAACACCTTTTAGGGGAGGGTTTCGAGGGCAACCTACAGAAACCACAACATCACAAACAAGGCCCACTTACCAAAGCCAATATCAGCGGGGAGGTTTTCGGGGGTAATATAGAGGGGGACAATTCCACAAAAATAGAGGAAAGTTCCAAAGCCCCAAAACTCCTCAAAATAAGCAGTGACTTACAAGTCACACATCCCCATCACATAACACCTGTGGGGGGGGAGACTAAGCCAATTTTACAAACATTGGGAGGAGATAACAACAGATACTTGGGTACTAGCAATTATCCAGCATGGTTATTGCATAGAATTTCTCAAATTCCCTCCAACAGTCCCACCGAAAACACCCAGTATGTCAAAACAACATATAGATCTTCTAGGATTAGAAGTTCAAGCATTGCTCCAAAAAGAAGCAATAGAATTAGTACCAAAACAAGAATTAAACACAGGAGTTTACTCACTGTACTTTCTAATACCCAAAAAAGACAAGAGTCTAAGACCTATACTAGATCTCAGAACATTAAATACATACATCAAATCAGACCACTTTCAAATGGGTACATTACAAGAAGTAATCCCACTGCTCAAACAACAAGACCACATGACAACACTGGATCTAAAGGATGCATATTTCCATATACCAATACATCCTTCACACAGAAAGTACCTAAGGTTTGTTTTCTAAGGGATACATTACCAATTCAAAGTGTTGCCATTCGGAATAACAACTGCGCCAAGAGTTTTTACAAAATGTCTGGCAGTAGTAGCTGCACATATCAGAAGGCAGAAAATACATGTGTTCCCGTACCTAGACGATTGGTTAATCAAAACCAACACGCAAATACAGTGTTCACAACACACAAAATATGTCATAGAAACCCTACACAAACTAGGTTTCTCAATCAACTACCCAAAGTCGCACATTCAGCCGTGCCAAACACAGCAGTACTTACGGGCGACAATCGACACAACAAAAGGGGTTGCCACTCCAAGTCCACAAAGGGTACAAGCCTTTCACAAGGTAATACAGGTCATGTATCCAAAACAAAAGATACAGGTCAAAATGGTAATGAAACTGCTAGGCATGATGTCCTCATGCATAGCCATTGTCCCAAATGCAAGGCTGCACATGTGGCCCTTACAACAGTGCCTAGCATCACAATGGTCACAAGCACAGGGTCAACTTCTAGATCTGGTGTTGATAGACCGCCAAACATACATCTTGCTTCAATGGTGGAACAGTATAAATTTAAACCAAGGGCGGCCTTTTCAAGACCCAGTGCCACAATACGTGATAACAACAGATGCATCCATGACAGGTTGGGGAGCACACCTCAATCAGCACAGCATCCAAGGACAATGGAACATACAGCAAAGACAGTTTCATATAAATCACTTAGAACTGTTAGCAGTATTTCTAGCGCTAAAAGCATTTCAACCCATAATAACCCACAAATACATTCTTGTCAAAACAGACAACATGACAACAATGTATTACCTAAACAAACAGGGAGGGACACACTCGACACAGTTGTGTCTCCTGACACAAAAAATATGGCATTGGGCAATTCACAACCACATTCGCCTAATAGCACAATTTATTCCAGGGATTCAGCATCAGTTAGCAGACAATCTCTCTCGGGATCACCAACAGATCCACGAATGGGAAATTCACCCCCAAATACTGAACACTTACTTGCGAATTTGGGGAACACCACAAATAGATCTATTTGCAACAAAGGAAAACTCAAAATGCCAAAACTTTGCATCCAGGTACCCACAACATCAGTCTCAGGGCAATGCACTATGGATGAACTGGTCAGGGATATTTGCGTACGCTTTTCCCCCTCTCCCACTCCTTCCATATCTAGTAAACAAGTTGAGTCAAAACAAACTCAAACTCATACTAATATCACCAACATGGGCAAGACAACCTTGGTACACAACACTACTAGACCTTTCAGTAGCACCTCATGTCAAACTACCAAACAGACCAGATCTGTTAACACAACACAAACAACAGATCAGACATCCAAATCCAGCATCGCTGAATCTAGCAATTTGGCTCCTGAAATCCTAGAATTCGGGCACTTAGACCTCACATAGGAATGTATGGAGGTCATAAGACAAGCTAGGAAGCCTACCACTAGACACTGCTATGCAAATAAGTGGAAAAGATTTGTTTATTACTGCCATAATAATCAAATTCAACCCTTACACGCATCTGCAAAAGATATAGTAGGATACTTACTACATTTGCAAAAGTCAAAACTAGCTTTCTCTTCCATTAAAATACATCTTACTCCAATTTCAGCTTACCTGCAAATTACGCATTCAACTTCATTATTTAGGATACCAGTCATAAAAGCATTTATGGAAGGCCTAAAGAGAATTATACCACCAAGAACACCACAAGTTCCTTCATGGAACCTCAACATTGTCTTAACACGACTCATGGGTCCACCTTTTGAGCCCATGCACTCTTGTGAAATGCAATACTTAACGTGGAAAGTTGCATTTTTTATTGCCATCACATCTCTAAGAAGAGTGAGTGAAATTCAAGCATTTACCATTCAAGAACCATTTATTCAAATACACAAAAATAAAGTAGTTCTACGGACAAATCCTAAATTTTTACCAAAAGTAATCTCACCGTTCCACTTGAATCAAACGGTAGAATTACCAGTGTTCTTCCCACAGCCAGATTTTGTAGCTGAAAGAGCACTACATACATTAGACATCAAAATAGCACTAATGTACTACATTGACAGAACAAAACTAAATGGAAAGACAAAACAACTATTTATTGCCTTTCAAAAACCTCATACAGGAAATCCAATTTCAAAACAAGGCATTGCTAGATGGATAGTTAAGTGCATTCAAACCTGCTATCTTAAAGCTAAAAGAGAGCTGCCTATTACACCAAAGGCACACTCAACCAGAAAGAAAGGTGCTACCATGGCCTTTCTAGGAAATATTCCAATGAACGAAATATGTAAGGCAGCAACATGGTATACGCCTCATACATTTACCAAGCACTACTGTGTAGATGTGTTAACTGCACAACAGGCAACAGTAGGTCAAGCTGTACTAAGAACATTATTTCAAACTATTTCAACTCCTACAGGCTGAGCCACCGCTTTTGGGGAGATAACTGCTTACTAGTCTATGCACAGCATGTGTATCTGCAGCTACACATGCCATCGAACGGAAAATGTCACTTACCCAGTGTACATCTGTTCGTGGCATTAGTCGCTGCAGATTCACATGCGCCCACCCACCTCCCTGGGAGCCTGTAGCCGTTTAGAAGTAGATCTTGAACATTTGTACATTTGTAAATATATTACTTTAAAATTCATTATATACATACATATTCACTCCATTGCATGGGCACTATTACTAGCATACACAACTCCTACCTCACCCTCTGCGGGGAAAACAATCTAAGATGGAGTCGACGCCCATGCGCAATGGAGTCGAAATGGGAGGAGTCCCTCGGTCCCGTGACTCGAAAAGACTTCTTCGAAGAAAAACAACTTGTAACACTCCGAGCCCAACACCAGATGGCGGGATGTGCACAGCATGTGAATCTGCAGCGACTAATGCCACGAACAGATGTACACTGGGTAAGTGACATTTTCCATATATATATCTCCAGAGACCCCGTTTCTAACAGTGCACAACTCGCCTTGGAAGGTATTCTGGGCCTGAAGAAGGATACGTAGATTCTTTCATTTCAGGGAAGAGATGCGCCGATTTCCGGACAAGCTGCCTCCGGTCTGCGTGGTGACGTTGCAGGTTTTGATGCCCAGGGACGATGGGTGGAAAATCCGGACGCACAGAAGTGAAGAGTACGCTCTGAACTGTCGATGCGTTGATTTTACCGGCGATGCATTAATTTTTCGGCCACGGTGCAGACGCTGCATTTTTTATTTTTATTTTTTTTAATTTTTTTTCTGCTGCTGGGCTCTGGTACGTGGATTTTTACCTTGGGTTCACCAGCTTCTCCTTTCAAGGACTCATGGACAGGATGTGGCACAACTTGGCAGGGCAGGGGTCTCAGCATGAGATCTCAGGTGCTGGCAGATGAAGTGTTTAATGGCCCTGAGCCTTTAAAACAGGGGTCAAGCTCAGTCCAAGCCCCCTAGAGAATCTTCACAATCAGGATACACACCAAGGTCCAGTCTTTGCCATCTTTAAGGCAGAAGCAGCAACTGAAGGCCAACCCAGTAAAGCACACACAGCAAAGGGGCAGTACTCCTCCTCCAGCTCTTCAGCTCTTCTCCTTAGCAGAGGTTCCTCTTGATCCAGAAGTATTCTAAAAGTCTGGTGTTTTGGGTCCACTACTTATACTCATTTCTGCCTTTGAAGTAGGCAAACCTCAAAGGAAAGTCTCCGTTGATACTGCCTTGCCAGGCCTAGCCACAGACATACACCAGGATGTCGGAGTCTGCATTGTGTGAATACCGATACATCCCTTTCCGGTGTAAGTGTCAGCTCCTCCCTTACCACTAGCCCAGGAGACTCATTAGGGTATGCAGGACACTCCTTAGCTCCCTTTCTGTCACTGCCTAGAGGGAATTCACAAACAGCCCAACGGTCAGTCTGACCCAAACGTGGATTCCACTGGCAGGCAGAGGCACAGAATGGTTAAGCAAGAAAACACCCACTTTTTAAAAGTGGCATTTTAAACAGACAATCTAAAAAACAACTCTACCAAAAGATGTATTTTTAAATTGTGAGGTCAGAGACCCCAAACTCCAGGTCTCTATCTGCTCCCAATGAGAAATTGCACTTAAAGGATATTTAAAGGCAGTCCCAATATTAACTTATGGGAGAGATAGGCATTGCAATAGTGAAAAACACCTTTGGCAGTATTTCACTATCTGGACATGTAAAACACACTAGTACATGTCCTACCTTTTAAGTACACTGCACTCTGCCTATGGGGTTACCTAGAGCCTACCTTAGGGGTGATTAACATGTAGTAAAACGGTGGGTTTAGGCCTGCAAGTGGGTACACTTGCCAGGTCGAATTGGCTCTTTAAAACTGCACACACAGACACTGCAGTGGCAGTTCTGAGACATGTTTACAGGGTATGGCACAATCTGTGCTGCATACCCACTAGTAGCATTTGATGTATAAATCCTGGGCACCTCAAGTGCTTTTTACTAGGAACTTTCTAGTAAATCAAATATAACCAATCATAATCACAATTTACACTATGAGAACTTGCCCTTTAGCACCGGTCAGCAGTGGTAAAGTGCCCAGAGTACCAAAAACCAGCAAAAACAAAGTCCAGCACTTAGTCAAAAAACACAGGAAGCAGACACAAAAACACTGGAGAAGCTACGCCAAAGATGCCAGGTCTAACATGCACTATACAAATACACATCCCATAACCACTTTGGCCTCCATGAGCGTGCAAGCTTCAGCGGTAGCCGTTACTATCAGTTCCAGCTTGTGAGGAGTGTTTCTCTGTGGCTCGTGGGCAATCAGGAGGGATTCTGGATCCTGCATTATTGTCGAGTGTGTATCTGAGGGCCCTTGTTGCTGATCCTCTAGTTACAATGTGCGGGTAATGCTTGGTCTTCACATCCAGTGATGTAGACGGTCTTGCTGTTGGATGCTGTGTCATGAGGACGGAGGACACACATGCGCTATTTTACAAAAACAGTACCAAAATGTTTTCGTTTAATGATGGGGGTCACTTCAGAGTAGTGAGAGGCCTTTGTAGGTACAAGATTAGTTGTGCCTGCTTGGTTCCAAAGAGAATTTGGCCCGCCACACCCATTTGAGGGCCTGGCCTTGGCAATAGTCGACTAAACCAGGGGTAAGATCAGCCTAGTAAGTAAGGAGGAGGGAAGGTCGATCAATCAAAACCTTATTTAGGCAGATATTTTCAGTGGTCGTGGATGTATACAGGTACCTCAGAACCTCTGTCGATCAATAGCAGGGCTACAACAGGACAAAATACCATTGGTGATGTGCTTGGGGAGAAATGGGGAGGCCAAACAATGTGGGACTAGGGCACCAGTTTAAGTTTCACTGCATATTTATCGGCCTTGGAGGTACTGTGAACAGCACGCTCTGTCAGCTGAGGTCCATTTGTTGCTTACTTCAACTATAGTACAATGTGGCAGAGCAGTGATACAGGGCCACCTGGAGCTGAGCTAGTCACTACTGCAGCGGGGGAGGTTGATGGTGGTCAAGGCCCAGAGCAGGAGCCCAGAACAGATGCTCCAATAGAGGCGCCTGGCAGGATCTGTTGGAGTACACTCTCCAATAAGAGGCTTGATTCATCCTACTCTGATGTTTTGCAGAGGGCGGGCCCTGGTGTTTGCCGTGGGTATGCACGAGGTGCAGTTGGCCACCAGCGATAAACCGTGCAGCACAAAGTCTGCACTAGGCAGGTCTTAGTCCTTCATTCAAAGAAACTCTGCCATCCTTGGTAATCGTGGGGGCCTTGCAGCTCCAGGGCAGGCTCACAATCATTTTCAATCTGAGAAAGGCACTTCACCAGAGGGCCGTAAGATGTGTGAGGGAGCGTGTCTCCCACCACAGGCTGTGGCGATGGCTGCCTCACCAAATGGATCTAGGCTGACAAGGAGGAAACTAGGTCCCTGTAGAGC
The DNA here is from genome assembly GCF_031143425.1 of Pleurodeles waltl. NCBI lineage: Eukaryota > Metazoa > Chordata > Amphibia > Caudata > Salamandridae > Pleurodeles > Pleurodeles waltl. Next base: position 1,007,808,085 of record NC_090447.1, on the reverse strand, counting down.
GGTGATGGCTGCATTTGGTGTGTGATGCCGTTCCCTCTACAGCATATTGGTGAACAATAAGGACTGACACCAAAACACTTTCCTTAGCAAGTTTAATTGCTTAACTATGAAAAGATGCAGAAACATTAAGTTTTAGCTAGAACAAAATGTTTTTTGGCTGAATTCTTGACTCATAGGGAACATTTGACATGAACCACTGTGTAAGGTCAGGCATGGATATTGCCAACTTGACAGTGCTTAATGTAGCCAATTTTGTTATCACGAGGACAGAGCCAAAGCTTAGAATTTTATGCCTTATGTTCCGGGTCTTCCTTTAGATCCCTTGAAAATTATTTGGTCCAAAAAAAAAAATATTAAAAAAAAAATGTACATTCAGTGTTTGGTTGTTTGTGAGCAAAGAGTATCTTTGTAATATTTGATGTCTATGCATTGTTTAGGAAAACAAGTGACTTTAGGCTATGTTTGAGGTTTGCAGTGCATTGTAGGTAAGACAACCTTGTGAGATCCACGAAAGGCACACCTCCCTGGACTCCCCTGGGTGTCTAATGTTCAGAAATGTCTGGGTTTGGTAGGTTTCTTTAGATGGCAGCTGACCCCAAGCCCGAAAAGTGAAGTCATTCAGCATGCCAACTAGAATGAAATTGGGATTTACCCCTACTTTGGTGGGCCATGTGTCAAAACTATGCTCCGAAGAGTCAAAATTGTTTTTTTCTTACTATATGGGTGGGGATGTTTTAGTCCTCAGGGAAGCAGAACTACTGTATATAATTTTTGGATATGGGTGGCACCAGGTGTCAAGATGGGAAAGATCCCCATTATTTAATTTAAAAAAAATATTTCTGTCATCCAGTTGGCTTTCTTAGCCTCCCCCATGGGGCAAATTGGGAAAAACCCTATCTCTGGACCACCAGGGGGCAGAAAAACTGAAAATACTGGCCGTTTGGGGTGGGTGGGGATGTTTGAAGGATCACAGGCTCCTGCTCAAGGGGCTGTTCCTTCTGTCAGAAACGTCCTCGTTTTTAGTGGCAGCACCAGGTAATCACATTCCACTGTGATCGCCTGGGGCTTTGCAGGCCAAGAGCAGTACCTCTGGAAAGATTAGTTTCTCAGCTTTCCAGTGAAACCTCCTTTTGGGTGCTGTTCCCTGTGAATGCGAAGAAAGGGAATGTTAGCCTTCTTCACACTTGCATGAAAGGCAGGAAACCGATTCCTGGTTGCCTGTCATATAACTGACTTTATCACATCACTAACGTGATCGAGTCACTTGCAGGACCGTCACATCCAGTGCCAGCTTTAGCACTGGTAACTGCTGGTGCAACAGTCTTTTTTGGTACTTCCCACGGCCTCCTCCTCTGATTCCCTCACCAACACTGGGCAAAAGTGCCCCTCATCTCTCCATAGCCCCTCTCTCACATACATTGAATTTGTTTTAAAGCGTTGGTGAAGGCTGGGTTTACTACTCCATTCAGCTATCCACATAAAATACATATATATTCAATGCAGAAGGAATATTAACCCTCTGCGCTACTTTATGGTTAGTCTAAACAAACTAGACAAAACTCCATCCCTCTCTCTTTCTAGCAGGAACATTAATCACAAGTGTTATCTTGACATTTTTATTGTTGCCTGAAAGCTGGACGCACAAGGATACTCTGCAGCTGGTGCTTTCAAATCGTACGTTATTGCTCATCACAGCGCCCCTCTGAGGTCAGTGCTCTTCCCCTTCCAGGTCAGTACCCAGTGCAACTGCACGGGTCGCACTGCCCTAAAGCCGGCTGTGGTGTCACCTGGGCCTCTCCGACTCGAGGATGTGACATACGGGAGGTGGGGTGGAATCACCGGAGCAGCCACAACAGCGGCTGCTCCAGAGCTGGAGCTTGGATGTAACCTCAGTGCACCAGGTTGTGAGCACTGTGGACATAGAAGTCACCTCCATAGCACCTAAGGGGTTGGGAGGTGATCTACTGTAGGTAACTCAGTATTTACCAAACAGCTTAAAAAAGTACATTGTAACACAAGTGATGTTTCTCTTTTACGAATGAAGTGCTAGAAATGTAACTCCGTTTCCCCTAGACTTCTAAAAATCTTTTATTGGGTTGATGTGGGAAAGTAAACCATGCGTAACTGACTTGAATCTGTCTCTTTGTATAAATGTTTTTTACTAAACAGATGTATTGTTAATATTAATACTGAATCTGAGCAAGCCAAAGGCATAGAAGTGAAGAAATACACTTGTCTGAGAAAATGGTGTATGTCTTGAGGTGGCCGATAACCTGCCATTACATACATCAACCTACGTTAAAAAAAAACTTGTGTATTCACTTAAAGACCACGGTCAAAGTGCATTTTGGTTACCAATTAAAACAGAAGAAAACAGAATTTTGTAACTTATGTTAAACCACTATCCATAACTCACAAAACAGCCACGCAAACCAGATCTTGGTAATGCATTACTGAGGCATCCATGACTGAATTTCATTATGTGATTGTTTGTGTTTTGCTCTTGCATAACTGTACTTTTCTTTTTATAACTCTATTTTATTGAGTTTCTAATATAAAACAACAAAGACAAAAACAGAGCAGTGCATATCATTGCGAGATACCACAATATCTGTTGATGCCCTGAACGGAGGGAGATGACATACAGACAGAAACATGGAGCATATCCAATCATTGCAATCATAGATAACACCACCTCCCCTACCCAAGGACCTAGCATGTAACCAATTCGTTCAGATACAATGGTTACCAGCGTTACAATATCACCACAGTTGGCTGTCACCTTTTATGGACAGCATTACATTCCATTGTCAACAATCATCATCAGTTCTCCAATCAGAGCTGGACTCCTCTACCCCTGTGAAGCGTTCTAATAGTGTACTCCAAGCCGTTATGTCCACACGTGCCCCGTCCTCCCTATGTGTCATCCTCATGTGTTGCTCTTCAGAAACACCCCATTCCAGTATATCATGGATCCAGCTAGAAAAGGATGGACTGCGTGTACTCATTCAGCCTATAGCTACCCTACGCTTAACCAGCAACATAGCGAGCTGTGCAAATCTATATGGGACTCGCCAACCCCGTGGTCTCCATAGTACACCTAATAGACAAGTCAAAGGCGTTGATCTGAGCCTCAAACCGTTGCACACTCCACTCCTGCACGTTCCGTACTCAGCGCTTTATAGAACAAGATAGCCAAGTGGGAAACCTCACCCCAATTTATCAACCCACTCAACAACTTTGATGTCGGGGGGCCATCGGGAACCCAGACCAGATTTCGAGCCACACTCTCTATCTTGGCATACTGCAGAAACTGACCAGCACTTAATCCAAACGTATTTTGTGCTTCTTGAAAGGAGATAAACTCCCCATTGAGGTATAAATCACCCACCACCAGGCAGCCTCCCACTCTCCAAGCATCCATTGACCTTAAAGTGCCCTTATTCCTAAAGGTGGCTAGATTCCAAATCTTTAGTTCCCTATCAAATGGGGCACGTCTAAGTACTTTCTTAACAGCTTGCTCCCAGATCCCTGCAGTAGTTTTGACCAGATAGGGGACATCAGTCTCCGAATGACCACCCGTCATCAATACATGCACCAACGCCTCTCCTCCCAACATGCTCGCGAACAGTCGCTTCTCCCAATTACCCGACTGAGTAATCCACTTTGGAGCATGTTGTAAATGTTCTGCATAATAATAGAGTCTAACATTAGGGAGTGCCAAGCCTCCATCTTCCATGCCCCTTTGTAATGCGAATAACGCCACCCTGCTGCGACGGCCAGCCCAGACCAATAAAATCAACAAATTGTCTAGACGATTGAAAAGCCGAGCTGCCAATTAAAACAGAAAATTCTGCACAAGTTAAAGACACCGCGGCAAGAACACCATCTTGGCCACAGCTGCGCCCTTCCCATCACTGAGAGAGGCAGCTTATTCCAGAACGAGACAGAGCGCTCCAGACCAGTCACCACCCACTCAACATTGTGCATCACATGTGCCATCGTCGTATGAGTGACCCATATGCCCAGATATCTAAAATGTTTGCGCTCCCACCTGAGCCCCACCACCGGCAAATCCTCCAACTGGGCACCACATAAAGACAATAAAGGAAATAGGAGCAACTTTTTCCTATTCACCCGAAGACCAGATATAGCCCCAAATTCTTCCAACAACTGTAACAACAAAGGGACGAAAATGTGTTGCTCTCAAAAGTATATCAGCGCATGAGGAGATGATATGAGTAACCTGTCCCACCTGAATGCCCCAGGACATCAATTCTTCACGAAGCCAGACCGCCAGTGGTTCCACAGCTAAAGCAAAAAGGAGTGGCGACAGTAGGCATCCCTGCCTAGTCACCCAGGATTCCAAAAGCTCTCAGCTTACCGAACTCTTGCAGTGGGAGCAGTGTATAACAAACTAACCCAAGCACAAAAATGGGGGCCAAATCCCATTCCCTGCAGCACTGCCAGTAGGTAGTCCCTCTCCACCGTATCAAAAGCCTTCTTTAGATCCAGCGATACAAAAACCAATTTGTCCACCGCCCCCAGGGTTTCATGCATAACATGTGCCAAATGACGTAAGTTGTAAGTCGTACTTCGACCAGGAATAAAACCACATTGATCATCATGTACCAATCCCCAAATCACTCGACACAGTGGATTAGCCAAAATCTTACACAGAATCTTGACATCACTATTGAGTGTAGTGAGCGGGCGATAGGAGGAAGGGTTATCAGAATCCCCACCAGGCTTAAGCATTAAACAGACAACGCCTTGAAGGATGGTCTCTGGGAGAATACCCACCTTCCTGGGCTTCCTCAAACACCGCCAACAACCTCTCTCTCAAATGAAGAAAAAATGTTTGGTACAACTCGATCGGGAAACCATCCCTACCAGGCGATTTAGATTCCAACAATGCCTCCACCGCCGCACCCACTTCCTCAACTGTTATCTCTGCCTCTAGACTTTCCATACTCTCTGGCTCCAGCCGCGGAAGTCGCATCCGCCGCAGAAACTCTCCTAAGCCAGAAGCCAGGACTGGCGCACCAGCACTGGACACATCCTGCAAATGCTCTTCTATGGACCAAAGTAATATCTCTGCAATTAGTAACCTGCACACCTTCAGTGTTTTCAGTGCGTAGGATGGGAGGAGATTCAGCTTCCCGCTTCAGGACCCATGCCAGTAATTTACCAAGCTTGTCTCCCTCCTTTATCGGGGCACTGTCTATACTATCGAAGTGTGACCTTATATAGCGTGTCCCAGCAGCTACTGGCTTTCTTAACAGTCTGAGCTGATCTTGCTCAACCTCTCTGGTTATCGGGGTCTGGTGCTGCAACACCTCCAGTGCACTCTCCCAGTTCCTGTTACAGTTGTTTTGCGGACCCCACAGGCAGTGCCTATACACATAACTGTACTTTAACTGTTCTTTTTTTAAGTTAATTTCAGTGTTATAAGAAATTCTAACCAAAAGCTCAAGTTAAATGTAGATCTGTAGGCAGGCTAATTCACAGAATTTTATTTTTTTATTTTTTTGTAATGACACCCATCTCCTCAGAAATAATTCCCACCACAGTGGAAGGGCATCTTAACCCAACCTGCAAGAGTGAGAGTTCTTCTTCTGTGGTTTGTTGCTTGGGTGACAGGGCTATTAAATTAAATTAAAATAGGAAAAGCACCACACTCCTAAGTAAAGAGGGTGATGTGGGGGTGGGAGGGGCTGTATGACAATTAGCACTTTCTTACCCATTTTACAAACCTATGCAAGAATTTATTATTTCTATCTGTGGCAGAAAAATATACATTTGGTGCCTCAGAAGCAACCATTGCTTTTTCTGCCATTTCTTTTGACATCATTTTCTATATTAAGTCGTTTAGGTGCACAATTTATAAATTTAAATTTTTTGCAGAGATCAATACAAGACTGAGTATGAAAATAAGCTTCGTGATGAGTTAGAGCAAATCCGACTGAAAACAAATCAAGAAATCGATCAGCTCCGGGGAGCATCAAAGGAGATGTATGAAAGAGAGAACAGGTACAGTACAAATGTAATTCGCTGTCTTCTTCCCATTGAAATTCTGATTAAAAGAATATCAAGAGCATATGGCTTACATTGGTTTCATTTAAATGCAAAGACTGATTCCTGTTTATCAAATTCTGATCACTGTTATAGCATCATTTGTCATGTTTAGCAGATGGAGAAATGTGTTAAAATCTCGGTTTGGAAATACATTTCTGAAACTGGTGATCAGGAGACATCTACGTTCGGCACTGTGTTCAGTGAGTATTTCAATACAAAAATATACACATTAATTAAAAAGCGGCATGAGGCATTGCTAGTACATATACTGGACAGGCAAGTGAAACAACACAAGGTAGCGTACAAACACTAAAATAGTATTTTATTAAAATATGAGGATAGTTATTGTCAACGTACTTCATTGGAGCCTTTCATCCATAATGTGTGGAATTTAAGTTTCTTTTTGAAATGGCAAAGAATTCTGTTGAACAATTTGAGTGTTGGGTTGCAGATGTATAGGAAGAAACTGAGGAGAGGTAAAAAGAGGAAGCAGACTTGTGTGAGCAAGAGCAATTGAGTATGAATGTGACAGCAGGTTACTTTTTAATATTTTTCTTTGTAAAATAGTTTTTATTGCATTTTCTGGTAAAGGTTACATAACTTGGAAATCAAGTATACCATACACTTTACACATTTAACTCTGTGATGCAGTTAGATGAAAGAGAAGACAGGTGGTTGCCCACTTTCTTCCAGAGCACAATATGGCATGTCACAAGGTAGAAGGGTCTGAATCTCTGTGAACCACTATGTGTAGCAATAAGAGTCTGTAACTCTGAGTAAACAGACGGGGTGGAGAAGCACGAGGGGAACTTGAGAGTAGGGGGGCGGTGGGATGAGATCAGCAGTAACGTGGTGGAAGGGAGGGGAATTCATTTAAGGCAGGACACAGTCAGCAATAGAGGCTACATTGGCACACAAAGAGTTGCCACGTGTTGCGCCTCTTATTTGATTTGTAAATGTTGTAAGTCAGAGTGGAGGGACTAATGTTATGCGAAGGGGTTACTGCTTAATAGTTGATCCTGAGTTACAACCCTAACAGGTTTAGAAAGCAAAATAAAGACCCTGAATATATTCAGGGTCAGGCATAGCCAATATGCCACTGCTAGTATGACACCAGGACGAAAAGTAAGTCAGGATACTAGATACATATGCATTTGGGCATTTAGGACAGGGGAACATATCTGTAAATAATGCACAGGACATTCCTGTCCTAGCAACAATATTTCCCATGGTGGGAGCTTTACTATGCATACAATAAGGTTAGCACTTATAGTAGTTGTTTCTCAAAAACACATTTGGGTTGAAAATACTTCTAAAGCATTTTTTAATTTATGGTCAGTGACCCTCTGTTGCTGTCTCATAAGTTTGTTTTTCATTTGGTAATATACTTCTACTGGAAGTGTCAATAACATTTAGGCCTTTTTTTTATTCTTTGTAAACACAAAGGGAATTTCTCACTTTCATCTTGGCTGCACAATAGGTCATTTTGTTTGAATGATCCATAAATAGTTGAGATGCCCTTTTGATCGACCTCCTTCCTCCTAAAATCGAGGCTGTACAAATGAATGAAGTCCTTTTCTTATGCATGGCACACAGCAAAATGAATTTCCACCAGGTGTCCACAGCTCATTTGCAAATAAGAGAAAGGAAACACAATGAAGTGGCCTTTTGTCCAGGTTCACACAGTATGATCAGTCAGTGAAACCAGGTTTCAGTGATTCAGACGAAGAACTTCTGTTCCTTAAGTTTGCAATTTACCCATTAGACGACAACTCCTCAGTTCTTCAGTGATCACAAACCACTGGAACATACACACTTTAGTCTCTGTAATAAGACATTGCTCAGTAGAAAACCTCTCAGTTTCATACATATCTTCAGTTATTTTGTCCTCCTGCCTGTGTCAGTGAATGGTCCTCTGTAGGATAAAAACTTACAAGCTCATCATTTGACAGATAACCTTTGGAATGAGCCCTTGACTGGCTTCCAATGAAGAAGGGTTCACCACACCATGTGTACAGGGCCTTTGACTTCTGCCATACATTTTGATGATACAATTCTACATATTTTATTTGATCTTACTGATTTCCTTTCACAAGCCCTTTCTTCCACAAGAGTTGAATCATGGGCCATCAAGGTCTTCCATCAAGGGCTATCAGCAAGATGTCTGGTGGAGGTGCTGTGAAGTTCACTTAATATGTTTGAGTGCCTTTAATTGCCCATTCATGCAGTTATTCTGTTTGCACTTGTAAATGACTGTTCCCCCTCAATGAGAACTGTTGAGCTGTAGCGCTGGAAGTCTTGAAATCCTCTTTATGCTGGATGAGAACATTGCATTTTGCAGAGGTACTGCATGCTTGCTATTCTTACTCAGTTGGACTTGGGTTGGAAATTAAAAATATGTATAGGGTTATATTGTAGGATCCAAGTCCAGCCTAGGGACTGGCTCTCAAAGCCTTTCACTCCTCCAGGAGGAGAGTTACACTATCCACTGTTATTATACATAAAATGGAGTGAGAATGGACACTGAACTTCTGGGGGTTTTGGATTCTTTGTTTGACCATTACTCTGTGAAAACATTTGTTACCCATGCCTAAATTCTACTCCTCTTTGCCTCTTGAGGGGACCTGAAAAGACACTTGGCCTCTGGAGAGCACTGTTTGTCAGACAAAAAAGTGGAAACAGAATGGTGAGCTGGGCCTCCTGGCGAAAGGCCTACCATTCTCTACCCACCATCTGTATTTGAGCTCCCTTAAGTGAGGAGATGAGATTTGCCTCCCATCCTGCAGTCTAAGGAAGCAAAATCCATGAACTACAAGGTATAATCTATTTTTGTTCTGAATTGGGAATTTTCAGTGCTGTGATAGATGTCTGACTTGATTGTGCCTAATTTAGCGTTCTCCCCAGCCTTGGAGCATGTAAAGGCTCACGCCACACATGGAGCTCTATACCACACGCCTTTATTCCTCAGCATACCATCACACGTTCTTGGATCACGTCATAATTGTTAATAATCACACCCTATCACCTCACAGCAAGTTATGTAATTGCACTCTGAAGGCTGCTGAGAACCGCAAGAGTCCTAGCGCGCACAGACTCACAGCAATACACCTCCCACTCCTCTATTCCACATCTCACTCTGTCAAAATGGCCCATAAGTTGGAGAGACTATACAGCAATGATGAGGTACACACTTTATCCATGTGTATAGCATTTTGGATGTGAGATTTGTCATTGAGATCTGGTAAAAGGTATTTCTCTAGTTTTTGGTTCAGTGCTCCCTTACTCCCACAAAACTAAGCAGATAATTGTATCGAGGAGCGAATTTGGCAAATCTTTAAAAAAAATAAAAAAAAAGTATATAATGGATGAAATGTGCAAGCTTTCTTGCCTGTAAGGCTTCGAAAGTGTTAAATATTGCTGGGGGAAGTTGACACTATGTTCTCAGATGTATGTAGTGCCACATAATAACATTTGCAAGTATTTGTAAGCAACTGCAAGTATTCTTCTGTTCTGTGTTTCCTCACTCATTCCGATAAAATGGTTCCCCAAATGTGAGGTGGGTCATATCCCAAAGGAGAGGAAAAGCCTGATGATGGGGTTATGTTAGCTAGTGTTAGAGGTACTCTTTTTATTGAAATCTGGCTAGTGGGATATCTGTTGGTTTTGGCTCTGGATTTGCCCGACACCCATGGATGCTTGCCTGAACCCCACCGGACGTGTTGCAATTGCTATTAAATGCCAGCACGCTGAATGCTAAGGCTGCGTAACCTTTCTCCCTCCCACCTGGCCTCTTTAATTCACTGCTAGACACTCCCTGAACCTTTATCTCACTATTGTGGGTTCCCGCTTTCTCCTGTTGGGATGTTTTTCCCGTGCTTCTCTTCCTTCGTCTTTCCGCTTTCTTTGTTTTTTTCTTTGTTGCTCTTAGGAAATGTCTAGAGAGGAAGAATAGTGCCTGTCCCCAAAAGTCAGTGCCGGTGGCGCCCACAGCCTCAAATTAAGCACTGTTAATTGTACAATTCTTGCTTGCCCTAATAGCTCCCAAATGTCAAATATTTTGAAAAAGCTCTATTTCCTCACATTTGAGTAATGGTAGGCACCAGAATGACCTACCGGTGTCAAATCTTCTTTCATCTTACTCTTCCAACCGCCCCTGGAAAAACAGTATACCTGACTTACGTTAATAAGTATTCAGCAAGGCTTAGGAATAGACCAATAACTTATGAGCTGCTTTTGGATACATTCTTCTGTTTTATTCCTAGAATTTGACTAGTTGAATATTTAGGGATTTTGCTTCCATGTTTACCTTTCAGACATACCTTCCCCACTCTTTGTTGAACACAAGAGACAAGCAGAGTCTAAAGATATTTTATATATGGATTGTGCAAAGTTTCCTCAACTATACTGCCCTACAAATGACAAACTAGGAGTAGAAATAATGTACCTACAAGTGTGTTTGCTATAAAAACAATGTCCTACCAAATAAAATGCCACCCTTCCTTCTTGTACTTCTCTATATAAATGAGTACACCACATGTTGGTGAGCACATCGTGTGGGAGAGAAAGTTACGTAAGCCTCAACCATATCAAGGTAATTTTGTATGGGTATTGACTTAAAAGGAACACTGTTTAGTCCTTTTATTCTCCAATGTACTCATTCCACCTGCACATAATGGTTCAGTTTTTTTATTAAGAGAAGCCTAAATAGACGGCATAACTGTACATTTGCTGGTATCAGCACATATGGGTGAGGAAGTAATCTGATTTTTTAGGCATAGTGTGGAGTTGGCTGGTCATTCTGGCTTAGCAAATGTAATGAGATCCACATAACTCTGCATTAGGCTCCATCTCTGGTGTTTAAGAGTAGTCTGACTTTGGTAGGTTTCCTTTGCTTGTGGGTGTCCTTGGGGCTAAATTGTAGTCAATCCACAAGCCAGATTTCATAGCAAAGGTGCTTCCAAAATGCCCTTTACATGGTGGTGGCTTTGCCCTTTCCCTCTCTCAAGCCATGAGCATTCACATTTTTTAACCAAAGAATGTGAAAGTAGAAGATACAACATTTGACAGTAAGGTTCATTTTCTTCTGACATTGTATGTTTAGCTATCATTCTATGTTTCCAGGACACTAGATATGGTGGCATGATTCGTGCTCGGCATACCTCGCTGGGCTCCCCCAGTTCTTCAGTTTTCAAAAATGTCTGCGATTTGTAGGTTTCTGTGGGTGCAGCCGACCCCAGAGCGAAAAACTGCAGCTATTTATTAATTCAAATGTTTGTAAAGAACGATGCCCCTAAAAAGCACGTGATATACCCTTTTAGGTTGAAGCCTTCCAGACAGCACAGATGTCTGGTTTGCCAAAGACATATTGGCGACATTCAGAAAGCTAACCTAGGAATGCATTCTGCCTGTTGATTACCATTGGCTTTGTGATTTGTTACTAGGCGCATTTTCTGGCCTTTCGTATGCTGGCTTTATTTGCTTTAGACTGTTCAGCTTCAGTTCACCCCGCCCATTGCCCGAACCTTGTTTACTGTATTCTTTCACAAACGTACTCAAACTTACTTTCAGTAAACAGGCCTTTAAAACTTATTATCTTGTCACATTTACTGTGCTCTCAAATACAGGGTCAAGTGTCTAGCTCTTTATTTAAAAGGAACTTGGTGTTTAGTTTTCTTTCTCTGACTTCAAAGTGAGACAATTTGTGACAATCCTGCTGGGGATCCATGTAAGAGAAGAGGGTGAGGATTTTTTTTTCGTACAACACAGCAACAAATAAAATGAACTGTGCTGATAATTCAGAATAAGTACAAATAAAAGGAACAGATTTTTTTTGTAATTCTGAAGTGTGGTACAAACAAATATTTGAATAAAATCAAAACACATAAATGCACTAGGAGATGATGTTTGCACACTTTATCGTTGTGTGCAGTAAAAACCATATTTCTGTGCGAATCTAATGGTCATTTCAATTGAAAACGTGTTGTCTGTAACAGCAGTGTGCTGCCACATGATGCATACTGCACACATGCCTCTCCAATCCATGCCCTTCCCCTCTGTGCCACGCCACTCCGTTCTGCTAAACTCTACTCCTTTCTACACCACGCCTCTCCAGTCTACATCACCCACTCCACAACACAACATGCCACTCTGCTCTATACTCCTTCACTCCACACTTCTTACCCCTCTTCACTCTGATCTTCCCCACGCCACTTCAGTGTACTCCAGGCTACGTCACCCCACTCCAATCTACTCCCCTCTAGTTTACCCACCCCATCCCAATCTACCCCACTCTAACCCAATCTACCATACTCCACTCTAACCCAATGCACTTTACAATCCTCTCTACCCCATTCCGCTCTACTCCAATCTACCCCGCTCTACCCCAATCAACTGCACTCCACTCAAATCTACTCCAGTCTGCCCCAGTCAGCCCCAGTCTACCCCAGTCCACTCCAATCAACCCCAATCCACTGCACTCCAGTGTACCCCCAATCCAACCCACTCCAGTCTAATCCACTCCATCCCCGTCTACCCCACTCCAGTCTACCCTACTTCAATCTACTCCTCCCAATCTACCCCATCTACTCCACTCCAATCTACTCCACTCTAGTCTACCTCACTCTACCCCTTTCGCCCCACTGCAGACTACCCCACCCCCTCTACACCACTTCAATCCAATCCAACCCACTCCACTTCATTCTAACCCCCTCAAGTCTACCCCCACTCATTCCAGTTTAGCCTGCTTAAATCCACCCACTCTACCCCTCTCAACTCCACCCAAACTACCCCCACCCCACTCTATACCAATCTACCAAGCTCCATTCCACTCTCCCGAATGTACCCCTCTCCACTTCACTCTAATTTACCACATGCCAACCAAATCTACCCCACTCCAGTCCAATCTAAACTACGCAACCCCAATCCACCCTAATCCATCTAACTCCAATTTACCCTACCCCACTCCACCCCACACTATCCTACTCCAATCAACCCCATCCAGTCTGCCCCACTCCAGTTGACCCCACCCCAGTTTATACTATTCAAATCTACCCCACCCAATTCTATCTCACCCTAGTCTACCCCACCCCAATCTACCTCTATCCACTCCAGTCTACCCTACCCCCACCACAATCTACCCTACTCCAGTCTACCCCACTCTACCCAGTCTACTCCAACCCACACCTTACCCCACTCTGCTCCACTCCTATCTACCCCACTCTACCCAATCTACCACACTCCATTTCACTCTGCCCAGTCTACCCTACTCCACCTCACTCTAATATACCTTGTGCCACCTATCTACCCCACACCATTCCAATCTAAACCACTCCACCCCAATTAACCCTACACCAGTCTACCTCACTCCAGTTTACCCCACCCTAACCCAGTCTACCACACTCCAATCCACTGTACCCAACATCATTTTATCCAATTACACTACAATCTCCCCACTCCATTCCACCCCACTCCATTCCAGTCTACCCTACTTTAATCCTCCCAATCTACCCCACTCAGTATACCACACTCTGTTCCACTCCACTTCACTCTAATTTACCACATGCTGCCCAAATGTACCCCACTCCAGTTCAGTCTACCCCACTCCACCCCAATGCAATCTACCCTACCCACTCCACCCAGTCTACCTTACAGCAGTCTACCCATTAAATCTACCCCACTCCAATCTACCCCAACCTACTCCATTCCAGTCTACTCCACTCCAGTTTACCCCACCCTACCCCAGTCTACCCCTACTTCAGTCTACTTCACCCCATCCCAATCTAAACCAAACCACCCTATCCAACTCAACTCCAATCTACCCCACTCCAACCTACCCCACACCTATTTATTTCACTCTTAACTACTCCACTTCTCTCTAGTCCACCCTACCATAATCCACCCAATTTATCCCACTACTGCCTACTCCTCTCTACTCATATCTGCCCACTCCATTCCAATTTTCCCCACTCCAATATACCCAAATCCACTGCACTATACTATTACCCAATCTCCATCCCAGTTTGGTCCCCATCACCTCTATCTACCCCACTGCAGTCTACTCCACTCCACCTGACTCCACTCCAATCCACCCCACTCATCCTTAATCTACCCCATTTCACTCTACCCCAATGTATCCCATTCCGCTCTACCCTGATCTGCTCTCCTCTAATCTACCCCACTCTAATCTACCCCAATCTAATCTACCCCAATCTAATCTACCCCAATCTTCTCCACTCCAATCTATTGCACTCCACCCCATGCCAATCTACCCCACTTCACTTTACCCCACTTCAACCCCTGCTACACTCTATGCCGATCTACCCCACTCTACCCCATTCCACTCTACCCTAATCTACCCCACTCCAATCTTCCCCACCCCAATCTACCTCACACCACGCCACTAATTTTAGGCCACTCTGAACAACAGCCACACTAGTGTAGATACTGGCTAAAACACACTGTCAAAACCAATAGCTCTTACATAGGCGAGGTCTGTCTGCTTTGCCAATGCTTGTTAGACTCTTTCCGCTGTCGAGCAGTAGGCTCATCTGCCCTACGTTTCCTTGGCCTTGACGTCATGATATGTGGAGAAAGCATGCAGCCCTGCGTTTGTAACTTTTCTTTATAGTATGTATTCTTAATGATTTTTCATTGTTTTAAATCTTTTTTGAACGACCGTAATTGAATACAGAAAGGCACCGAATTTAAGATCAATAGCACTTCCTAGCGTATAACACCTGGTCAGCAAAGAAGCTATGAATTCTAGAATTTGTCTTCCGGAAAAACATTACGTTTGTATTCCATTTCTTAATTTTTCTGGAACACAAAGGTCAGAAATTGGTTTAACGAAATAATACGATCTGAAATTTGACTATGGGAGTGTATGGTGTTAGGGACAGGGGAACAACAACATTTGAAATGTTTGGGGGGGGGAAATAGGAGGTGTACATTATTAGACCATATGTTTATAGAGTCTATGTTAGGGCAATTAGAGCGCTACATTAAAGTACCGCTTTTGTTATTTTAAAATGTACATTTGTGCTGTGCCGGTGCACCTCCAGCAAACGGTTTATTGTTTGCTAACCTAAAAATATGTACGTGGCCTAGCTGGCAAGTGAGTGCGGGGCATATTTTGTGACACATTAGAGGTGCCAGGTCGATATATGTGCTGTGTCCCTCGCAACAATTGTTACAGCTTTATTGTACAAATTGCAACATTTGCCTTTGAGCCCTCCGTAATGGCACCGATAATTTTGAGTTCGCTAGCTCTTCAGTCAAATGCTGTGTATCCAACAAATGCGACACAGGTGTCTGGGGATACGTCACCTGCGTGCTATTTCTGTATCATTTCTCAGACCTCACAAGAATGTTTTGCTTTTTTGTCACTATTTTTGTTTTCTCTGAAAACACAGCATTAGTTACATTGAGTAACAGTGACATAAAAATAATGCTGCAACTAGCAGGTTGCATTTGTTAGGAAAAGGCTAGCAAAACATCACGTGGTTGACGCTTGTGTGTTGGCGAGTGACGTGAGGGCAAGGAGGTGTGGGATTAAAGACGTCAGAAATACATTTCTGTGTGCAGGCAGACAAAAAAAGTTTCTCTGCCGCCAACATTCCTTTAATTCTTGGTGACAACTTTGTAAAAAGTAAACACTTTTATGAATAGACCTCTTGCAAGTATGCATAACTTGAGCCATCATTTAAAGGATTTACGAGTATGTGTAAAAGCGTTTGACTGACTTTAACGTTGTGACATTTAGTTATGGAGTATTTTACAGTTCAAGAGCTCTTTTAAATTCCTACCATACATACCTATTTTTATGGTTATAGCTCTTCTAGCCTTATAAATACTGATAATGTCATTCATGTACTTTTCTTTATGCAGCTTGCAGGGTTTTTTTTTTTTTGTGAGAAGAAATACTTGAATTTGTAATTTCATGACTCTACAAATATCTGAATGTTTACTACATTTTATGGGACTTTCTTTCTTAAACATATGACCTAAAATATAGGAAGTAGCTCTGTGGTTGTGTATGCAGCTGCTTTCTCTGGTAAATGAGCATTAAGTAGCCAATTATTTTTTAGGTATTTTTAATGGTAACCTTTAGTTAGTCTTTAGCCATTGTCAAGCGTGACAGTTACTCTAGGATGAGTGAGGTAATGAGTGTGTTTGCCAGGCTTTTGGTTATTATTTTCACTTCCATATTAAAATAGATATTGAAGGTTAGGAAGAGCATTCATCTTCAATTTACCTTCTTTTTAGACCCGCACTCTTGTGGCTCTTCAGATCTCATCGGCTAGATTGCCTTTTTGGGGTCGAGCCTGCGTCGCATGCGCTAGCGAGAAGCTTAAGGTATTAGAAAAGGGCTCGGAGCCCCATCGACGTCACGTCAGTGTCTTTCATTGGCAAGCTGGCTTGCCTGTTAGAATCTGCTTCTTTTTATTAGTGGAAGGCACACATACGTCATGCCTTTTCCGTGGTTAGCCCTCCTCGAGCGCAGTGACCAAGTACGGAAAACATTCGAGGCTCGCTGGGGTTGTGGACTACTTTTTCTCTATTTTTGGAGCGCGATCTCGCTGGGCAGAAGTCGAGCGCTTCGTTAATGCACTTTTGCCGGTAAACTGTACAGCGCGATCGCGCTGTTTTTTTCCTTTTAGCGCAGGGAAAATCCGGTTGGGAGTTTACAACTGTGAACAGTTGTAACTCCGACAAATGCGAGACCCTAGTGCATTGCAAATGCTTGTTCTTCTTGGCTTCTAAAGACATATTAAGCAAGTGAGTCCCTGGTGTGAAGGAACTCCTCTTCATTAGTTCCCCGCCAGACCCTTCTGTCTTGGAATCTTGTCCGTCCTTGTTTAGCTTATCACTTTCTCCACCTTTTCCAATGTTAGTGGTCTCTTTCCTACTAATCATTAAGGTCTTCTGTGAGTCTCAGTAGTACTATTCATTAGAAAACCTCGACTTCTGATTAGCTGTTTCCCCTCTAGTACCATATAGGTTTTAGTAAACTATGGAGAGGCCTGGGCATTTTCCCTGCTCGTCCCTCCTCTCAGTGCAGTCCTTGCTCTGCACCTCCTGGAACCAGTCCTTTCTTCTTTTAGACTGTTTGTATTGTAAAAGTCAGTGCAACGTGGTCAGAAATTCTCCTCACCTTGTACTCAGTTCTTAAAATCCTTGGGAGTTCCATCCCTGGGATGAATAATCCTGGTAGCAGTGAGCTGCCAAGGAAATTGGGTTTCTTCCAGATGCAGTTATCTCCACATGTCTGTCCGACAAAATACATCACAAATGTAGCTAATTTTGTCTCCTCCCTCTCCTTGTTTGGACACTCTGTTCTATCTTTTGTGGTGTCCATCATTTTATTACAGTTGCTTGTGAGTCTCGGGTGTTTCTAGCAGTGTGTGACCTTCTTACCCCAATATTCTCTCTTGGAGTGCAGTCGGAGGGAGGTGTAGACACTAATAATTATGTATGATTGTCTCTCCCATGTGCCCGTAGCCACTGTGTACTAGCCATTCATGCATACCTGTGTTTCCGTGATTTTTAAAGAGAGGGATTTTCTCACCAAACACCCCCCAATTCCCACCAACCTGCGTTCTTCCAATGTTTCCATCACCTTTGGTCTGTTATTCATTTCTTTCTTGCTCTTCTACTCAGTCTTCACTTTTGCAGTTCTCTTTGGGTCTGGTTCCTGCCTCCTTAAAGCCCGCCTCTTTCCCACTTTTCCCTATTCACCTTATTTAGGTCTCTTCTCTCTGTTTCTCATTCCCATGCTTCCTTGTGTGTCTTGAAGAAGAAAAGTCTTGATCGAGGAAGTACTTTTATTTTGGTCAAGGATATTAGTATACATTGTATTTGCTTGGCTTTTAGTTTCCTCTCACATTGTCAAAGGCCTTCCACTGCGTCCTGTAATCAGGGGAGCACTTTACAGGGGCCGACTTAAACTTTATTGTAGAAAAATAGATCCCCTGGATTTTTCTAATTTGGACTCCCCTGTTGTTGACCATTTATGGTTAATAAATCTGACTGAGCCTCAATCAATGTAAACGCTGTTAAAATGAATTGAGATTGCTAGCCTCCGCAATCTGCTTGTTAAAACCATGCCTGCTGCTGCGCAGCTTGGGTTGGAGACTCTGGAGTTGCTACATGTGGACACAAGCACACACTTGTGCACGCTTAGAAAGTCAGACTAACGTCCAGCTCAGCTTGGAATCTGCACGCAGAAGAGACTTTCAGGGGATGGTGCTGACCTGATTGAGGCTGTATAATGTGAATGGGCATTCACTGTGTAAGTCTGTAATGCTTAACATTACAATACATTATGGGTGAAATCTCACCATGTTAGGCCTAGAGACTAATGTGAAGTCTACATTTAAGTCACACAATTCCAAGACATTATTCACTGATGTTGTGGATAGTCCATTTATAAAGTAATGTTCATTCATCCGATGACACTTAAGCTCCATATCCAAACTCCAATAGGCTCTATTCAATTCGGCCTATCACAAATTGAAACTCCAGTCCTTCAGTGCAGTTCAGTCGATTTTTATCGGTTTCAAATCAGCCTCCGATCAGCCAACTTCGTCAGGGCTGAAAATATCATTAAAACAACCTCCTCAGGAATATGATCAAACAGATTTATCACTTCATCACCAACTATTGCGAGCGTGAAAACCAAACACGATTCGTTCCTGCAAAAGTTCCATTATCTGGAACATATAAATGCATGCATCCATGTGCACCATTTTAATCTGAAATTAGTTGATGTATATAAAAACCCATTGTGACCACCGCTGTGACTGGTGAGTAACATAATGCGCTATCACATAGTACCAGCTGATAAAAGACTAATTCAATATTAGACAAATCCTAGTAACTAATCACCCCAGACCCCCCCCCCCCTTGCAGGGGGGGTCCTCCGGCTGGAGACGGTCTGCCAGCAAAAACACCGCCAGGCTGTATCATTGAACATGATACGGTCAACTGTGTTGTGCTGATGTGGCGGTGCTGCTGTCAGCAGTGCTGCCGTCCGCTGCCATGACAGTCGGCGGTGTTCAGCCAGCATTCTGGCGGTATACCGTCGGCGGTCATGATACACGTAGACGGCTGGTAGCCACAGCGGCTGTATGTTGCCGGCCGTCGCCATGGCGGTAGTTACCGCCAATGTTGTAATGAGGGCATAAATGCTTACCCTAGTATCAGCACTCCCAGAGGGAAGTAAAGCTCCATGTGCTGCGAGTACTCTGCCATAATATCTATTCAAAGGATAGTGCCTTTTCCACTACTTCCTTAAATACAGGAAGTAAACACAAACAGAGGACTGCTATCCCATTCTCTACTACAGTAGTAGACAAAAACAAAAGACTTACCTAACCCCTGATCTCTGGATTAGGGCAGGCGCCATCTTTGTGCAGTTCAAGTTATGCATACTTGCAAGAGGTCTATTCACAAAAGTGTTTACTTTTTACAAAGTTATCACACTCATAGCTCCTATATCACCCCAAAGACATAATTCATATGTCCAGGATTCCCACGGGTAACCATCCCTTACCTGTGGAATGATTGCTGTTATGATAAACACAATGATAAGCGTACCATAGTGCAGTCATCGAACTATTGTATAATCAAACCCCTAGTAAACATAAACAAAGAACTCTGTTGAAATTACAATTGTAAACTCCATAGTCATTTCAACCATGTGTATGCACCTCTAATCATTCATTAAATTTATTAACATAGTTCCAAAACACATTTGTTACTAATATATACATCCACACTATCAACTTAGACCGATCTGATTATCAGTGATTCTACTTTCCCTCAAAATCGTTTCAATTTGGAATCCATATAACCATCCATCCTCCCACATTGTGAAATATATTCTTAATTTCCTAAAAAATACTCCATTCTTGATCTCTATTCAGCCCATCCTCAACTGCTCTCAGATCTTAGATGCATGATCCATAATGACTCCTTCTTCCTAAGAGCCAGTTCCCTGTTCCCACCTCAGGGAACTATTGATACATTCTCAATTACAAAAAGTGTGAAGATCTTACTCCCACCTTGTTCCTCACATGCTGTCATATGCTGTACCATTGGGTACTAGTCGTCACCATGTTTAAGGGCCCTCAGATGTTCACTAATCTTGACTCTAAGAGGGGGGATTGCACTACCTACATATATACGGTCGTACTTGCAAAGTAAAGAATAAACTGCAAAAGTTGTATTACAGTTGATGTTAGATTCAGTTTTGAAAACACGACCGCCAGCATTCCCAAACTCATTCTTGCCATGGCATGCCCAACTGCAGACTCCGCCTTGACCACACTTAAAATAAATAAATAATAATAATAAGAAAAAGCCCTCTTATGTTCGGAGAATCAATGCTCCTGTGACTGATATATTGGATAGCTGGGGCTGAGGAGGATCCTTAGGGATCTACCACTCCGATACGTAATTTCTGGTCTATTTGAGATGAACATCTTGAGACAAAATTCTCCAATGACTGCTCATCACCCTTCTCAGAGCAGCAGACGCCTCGGTATAATCAGTCACCATCCTCACTTTATCTTTCTTTTTATCAGCCACGTTAGTGGGAAGGGGCTTCAGTGTGTCTTGTCTAGACATCTAGTTACTCGTTGTGCTATTTCAGTGTCCTGAGTTTGATACCCTCTCAAACTGAATTGCTGACCCATGTTCCCGATACATTGTTTAAATTCATGTTCTTTACTGCAGTTTCTTCTGGCCCTAAGCATTTCCCCAAATGGTATAGCACGAATGTGGTGTTTGGGATGTGCACTTGAAGCATGTAAAATTGAATTACAAGAGGCTGGTTTACAAAAAAGTCTATTCTTTATCTTGTCATCCTCAATGTACAATTCAACATCAAGGAACTCAATCCTCTTCTGACTGCATTGATAGGTGAATCTAACATTTTTCATAATTTAAATTCAAATAATTACAAAAATCTTCTAACTGTTCCATGTTATCTGTCCAAATCATCAGACAGTCATCAATGTAACGGCCCCAGAACTGAATATATGTTTACTGATGTATAGATCCCGGTCCCCAGATCCACTTCTCCTCTAGCCAACCCATAAAGAGGTTAGCAAAGAAAGGAGAAAAACTGGAGCCCGTCACCACTCATTGTTTCTGTTTAATCCGGTTCTTGTTGAACAGAAAAAAAGTATTATCCAAAATTAAATTGGTCATTTCCAACAACATTTCTGTATGTTCCCACAAACTTGCAGATCTCCTATTCAAGACATGACGTAGTGCTTGTAGTCCCACCTCATGTCCAATACTAGTGTATAGTGAAACTACATCAAGTGTCAACATCATACCCACCTCCCACTGGACAACACTAAGCAAACCCAATATGTGCTTTGTATATTTGATATAAGATGGAAGATTACTAACCAAAGGCTGTAAAAACACATCCGCATATTCAGATAGCCTTTCTGTCGGTCCTGAAATTCCAGATACAGTTGGTCTACCCAGAGGAAAGGGGAGCTCCTTATGAATGTTAAGAAGAGTATATAGGCAAGGAAACCTTGGGCGGTCAACCCTCAAATACAAATGTGACTCACTGATCATAGGGGAAAAACTGCTTCCAGGTGTAGATTAAGTTACACTTTTGCGATTCCCACTGGCAAATGAGGATTTCTCATTTCTCAGATTTTGCTCATAATTAGAATCCTCACTTTTGTTCCCCCTGCTGGGCCAAGGTCTTAGTTCTGCTTGCCTGCTGAAGAGTAAAAAGCCTCCATACACAGTAAGACCATCTGAAGGTGCTTTGTTTTTTTTTCAAGGACATGAAAGGGTGGTGATGGACTCTGTATGCTATAATTACTTTTTAAATAGCACCAGGGCTGGAAAGAATACTGCCAAGGAGGACGAATGGGAAAGCCCATTAAGTCTAGAGTCAATCACAGGAGATGCGCTCCTTTAACATTTCAGTGGGAAGGGACCAGGCATCTGTGGCATTTAATGGCGTGGCTTGAGGCTCTCACAAAGGCCTTTCAAAATACTTCTTCAAGCCACCGTTAAAACATATTTTTAAATGCTTTGTACAAGAGTTGTAGCAGTCGTGGAATGATGATGTGTAATCTGATAATTGAACAGAAGTGCCTACCTCTTGGAAATGTCTGTCCCCACTTAAAACCTCTGCATGGATGAGAGAGGGAGATAAAATATGGATTTCTCAGGACCCTGAAGTCTGTCTTACTCCTTTCTGGGGTGCTGGAGCTCCTTGGATTTAGCCTGGATAGGACTTTGTGGATTCATCCCTCCAGAGCTAATTGCGCTGGTCTCTTACACCCTCTGAGGGACAGCAGATGAATGGACCTACTGAGGGATCCTGGAGGCGAAGAATTTCCTTGGAACTTCTTAGTACTGGGCCTGCAGAGGGGTAACCCTCATTAGATGGCCACCCTCGGAGTTCTGGTATCAGACATGTGTTTTTCAAGTAGCCATGAAGGCCATGGAACATCAAGGTTGCAGGTTTTCTATGAAGATGATGCTGAAGCACCCGACTTCTCGTTCTGAGGAGAACACCAGACCAGGCATGTGCGGAGTAAGGAGGGCAGCAACATAAAATTAATGGCAATTGGCAATGAATGGTCTGTTGGGAGCAAGAATCAGTCTTTAAGAGGAGGCCTCTGCAGCAGAAATCTTTGCATTCACTCCACCGCGAAGCCCTGTGTTAGTTCCCCCTATAAGCACTGTTGTATTCAGCTAGTTTTCATGAAACAGTTCAGAGTGATGCCCTCCATTCCTTCCAGCAGACTTAATGTCCTCGGGGTGCCCCCTCTCTGTTCTCCTTCAAGTGCTTTAGTGGTCACCAGTAGTTGTCAGCTTCCTCTTCAGGTTTCCTAATCTGTAGTCCGAGTTGGATATTCTCCCCTCTTCCACTGTACCTTGTTCAGCTGCATTCCACAGGCCTTGTTGGACATTTGTGTCTACCTCTCTGATTTTTATTTTCCAGGCCCAGCCTTGTTTCCCTTATCACCTGCAAAGTAGTGTCCATTATCGGGTCCCTGTTTCTACCAGTTCAAGCTTCTTTTTCTCACTGGCAGTTCTCGAGCTCCAGTGTTCTTCTCGAATTTCCCCTGTTTTTGGGGGTATGCCCCTCTTTATCCTTTGTCATGTCTATATCTTAGGTATGTCTTGCCTTATTCTTGGGGCTGGCAATGGTGGTTTTTGATTTTGATGGAGTAGGAGACTGATCTTCCTGTCCCCCTGCCATCACAGCACTAGTTTATAGGCTACTCCTTTATGCTGCGGCCCAGTGCTTCTCCCTACTCTGTTTCTATCTGTGTACCTCCCTGCATCTCTGTGTTTGGACGTCTTATATTGAGGCAGATCAGGCAGTCCGATCAGTTGTTTGTTTGGCTGTTTCAAGTAAGCATTTCTGTCCATGCTCATTCTCAACTGGCGTGTCTCCCACCCTCCTCTTGTTGTGGGTGCAAAAGGGCTGAGATGCATGACTGTGCCTTGGACCTTTCTCTTGCAACTCAGGAACGGCTTGTCTCAGTCCCTGGAAAGACTCTTCCAGTTAACTTTTCTCTCCAGGATTTTTTCGCTTTTTGCCTCAGAGGGTGTGTCCCCCAGCTCTTGCCCCGCACTCTCACCCGCCATGGGACTCTCATATTGTCACATTGGGAGGGGAGGTTTGTATTTCCAGTCAGTCTTGCCTGAGCCTTTTTCTTCTACCCCTATGTCACAGGCCTGTCCGGCTCAGTGGGATTCTCTGGCCCTGCAGCAGACATCTTCACCCCTTGCACTACTTGTTGCCCTGGTGTTATAAACCTCTCTTCCTACTGGGCTCTATACACTGCGAGATCATTTGTCTTTGGCCTCTTCAGAACAGGAAGGGTGCTGGTGGGCCTGGAACACAAGACCCCACATCTTGTTGGCCCTGTGATCTACCCCAGTCTCACGATTCCCTGTGGACATCCCCCCCCACACTTACCGAGCCTCTTGTTGCCTCTCCCACTCATCGGCCTAGGTCTTTTTGGCGGTTCTTCATTGTTGTCACCACCTCTCCCTGTCTGTCTTGCTACTGCACCTCTTACTTCCCTTAGCTGCGCTTCCCACTTTTCTCCTTAAAGCAGTCCTGGCTTTGCACCCATTCATGCTTCCTGCTGTAGGCCAGTCAGGCCACAACACTCTCTCTCTGCATCCTAGTGAGCCTCTTCAGCTTTGTTTCCCGGTCTTGCTCCTGCGTGCTTCTTCAGCCGTGCATGCTGGATCCTGTCAGAGGCGATGCTGCTTCCATTCATCTGATTTTTATGGGCTTAGTGAGACGTTGTGGTGCCCTAGCAAGCTACGTCCACCAACTTGCTTGGTTTGCTCCTTCCATGCCTTCTGAGAATTTATGAATATATTTCGTTTGGAATTACATCTGAAAACATTTTTCATTTTTGAGCATTTGCTGAAAGATGGTCATATTAATATTTGTTTGATGCATTTTGTGCACTCGTGCACATAATTTGGAGGCCAAACCATCTGTAATCAAATCCTGTTATAATCTAACAAAAGACAACACAACAAGAAGAACCATGACAAATAAAAATTATGAAACAATAATTGATTTTCAGTCTGTCTTCATAGTAATTGAAAGATTACTGTGCACCTTCTTTAACATGAATAACATTTCAGAGAACGTTGTTCCCTTGCATCATGGAGATGCCATAAAATGTCTACATTAGCCACCAGTCTTAAGCCCATTTAGGTTTTTGGGTATATTTGTGACTACATGTTTGAAAGTTAATATATCTTGCGTATTGGTATTTAGCTTTTGCAAAATAAATAAAACTAACTTCTTACTAAAATCAAGGCTTTTGTTTAGACTTTTTGGCATGATGGTATCAAGACATCTAATCCAGTATGCTTTGGGCTATAAAAGCAGTGCCGACCTGTTTGTATTAGCTTGTATTTGGAGGATGACTTCTTGCATTTGGTACTGAAATTTGACAGGTGTTTTGCTTCATGTCATTAAGGGACTAAGGGCCACATGTAGGTAGCTTTTTGCACGTCGTAAACAAAGAATTTAGCTGTTTGCGATGTGCAAAAAGCACTTGGCGATGCACAAACCCAGTTTTGCGATTTGGTAACCGGGTTTGCGTCTCGCAAATAGGAAGGGGTGTTCCCTTCCTAATTGCGACTTTCAGTGCAATGTAGGATTGTTTTGTGCCCGCGAACTCGGTTGCAAACCAATCGCATTTTGCACCCATTTCAAATGGGTGCTAACTCATTCGCAAAAGGGAAGGGGTCCCAATAGGACCCCTTCCCCATTGTGAATGTCACTGTAAACATTTTTAGGACCACTGCCTGCTCTGAAAAAAATTAAACGAAAACCTTTCATTTTTTGTTTTTGTAATGCATCTCGTTTTCCTTTAAGGAAAACGGGCTGCATTACAAAAAAAAACAAAAAAAACTTCTTTATTGAAAAGCAGTCACAGACAATGGTGTTCTGCTGTCCGCAGCAGGCCACCATCCCTGTGAGGGATTATTCATGAGGTGGGCATTTACGACCCTGTTGCGAATCGCAGATGGTGTCAGGGACACCATCCTACATCCTACATTCGGATTTGCGACTCGCAAATTGCGAGTCGCTTTGACTCGAAATTTGCAGGTCGCAAATCTGAAAGTTGCTACATGTGGCCCTTAGTCACTTGGGATTTTATTTGGCCTGTTAGGGTTGTCTTCGTACTCCTCACATTTTATTTTATTTTTCTTTCAGGTTTTCAAATATAATTTTTAATATTTGAACAAACAAGTCAGGTGTGTCACATATCAAATAATATTTAAACTTTATTTTCTTGCAGAACTGACTATAGTATTTTTCAGCATAAATCACACATCACTTCAAATCACTGGAGACTCCTGGAACTTGAACTTGATTTTGATGTAGTATGCACAATGGAACCCTCGCTTGAATTCAGACTAAGTCATAATATCAATATCAGTATTTTTTTTTAGCAAAGCGTGCAGATTAATTGCACCAACAAACCTGCACCAAAGCTAAATAGGGACTTTTCCATGCACAATTGTAACAGTGTGATAAAAGCAGATATTGTCATACATCCATACACTAG
This sequence comes from Pleurodeles waltl, assembly GCF_031143425.1. NCBI lineage: Eukaryota > Metazoa > Chordata > Amphibia > Caudata > Salamandridae > Pleurodeles > Pleurodeles waltl. The sequence continues at coordinate 1,007,781,905 of NC_090447.1, read as the reverse complement.
TGAGTTCTCTCTGTTAAACGTTTTAGTGACAGTCCAACCCACAGGTCATTTGACATCATATTCCCACAGCTCCCTTAGCTGATATTCTTTAACATGTGCATTGTGTTTTTCAACCTAGAGGTCACATGGACATAGCAATCAGCATCTTGGAATTGTTGTGAGTCCACCTAACAAAGAGGTAAAGCGCAAGGAATTCTTCATCGCTATTCTGTGGATGGGTCCCCCTCCCTTTCGCTGTTATGCGTTTTCCTCTGTTTATGTACTTTTGCCCTCTGGTATACATATTTATTTCTCTTTAAGAGCCAACCCGCTCTTGTCCAAATTTTAGCTGCTCTTTGGAAAACAACAAACCCTTGCACTCATGTGGAGATTAATTCATTTATTTAGTGCATTACACAGTACTGCCTAACCCAGATGAGTTTCGACCTGTTGCAGCCTTGATCACGAGACATCAATTGAAGTCTTTCCACTCAGTTTATTAAACAGTTTTTGTGAAAACATCCACTCTTGTTGGAAACTAGAGTGCCAGGGGAATTCTGGTTTCAATATCACCTGGCGAAATTTGTGTTTGTGGTCAATTGTTTAAAAACGAAAAATGCAAAGCATCCTTTATTTGGTTATTTATTGCTCAATAAATTGATTGCCCTCCTGTAGCGTTTTGTAGTTTGTCATACTTACAAGTCATTGTTTAAATGATCCTATTAGTTTATTTACAGTTTGTTCAGTTCTCAATGAATGATTCAAGTCCTGGTCGCATTCCACGCACTGCTTTGTGGGCAACCTTGTTCCACTTATTCAATGAATTCATTTCCAGAATTATTTTTATGATTCTTGAGATCAATGCACTGCATTTGGGGACAATATTTCATTTTAATGTGTCTATCTACAAATGCATTTTAGTATCTCACTATATATTTGTTACTACTTTATTTATTATAGATACCACACGGGAAAAGGTATTCTCATTGTTATATTTTCAATCAATGATGAGAATCAACTTTTCAAATGTATGAACAGTGTTTGGTTTATGCGTGACATGAGCTATTTGTGAATCCTTATTTAGCCAAGTTAATTGTGATTGTTATTGAGGAATGCTCATTAAATTATTACAGCAGGGCATCTACTCAGGCAGTGTTTGATTTCATTCAGTTATTTACTCATGCATTCCAGTGGGCTTGTTTTTGCTTGGTTATGTATCTCAAAACAATCCATTTTACTTTTTTCTCATGGTAAATATTACTTGGTAGAGTTCCCATGTGTCCGATTTTGTATGATGGAATTATTGAACATTTTGAATGTGCTTCATTTGCCAAGATTAAACAGTAATTTCTTTTCATTTTTGAGTTGTTGTGATGCTGTTCTTTTATGTAAAAAAAAAAAAAAAAAAAAAAAAATGAAAACAAAACATAAAGTTCTTCATATTGATTAAGCACTCTTGGAGTCTTGCTTCTTAATTCACTTATATATCTGGAACTCATTTGGCAAATCCTTTTTTTGCAAACTCCTCCTCTTTACCGATTTTGTTGCAATGTTAATTGTGAAATACCAAAGTTTTTACCAATTATTCTTATGCTGTTCCTCAGTGCTTTTCTCCATGTGTTTCACTATGGCATAGCTTCCGTGTAAATTTTTGTGATTGGACATATATGCTCTAGAATTCATTGTTTTTAATTTGGCACGTTGTACTGCCGATATATTTCAGATTGCATGAACAAATCAGCACATCTACCACAAATTTGATTTTGCAGGTTAAATTATGTTTTAATATTCTTAGTTGTCCTTTTCTAGTTGTAAACTCCTTTGTACTGACATGTAATTCGCTTTCCAACTAGAAGACTTCCAGAATCTATTAGTAGTTAACCACTCCATTTGCTTTTTTTTCTCTTCTGGATCTATAAAATGGCTGTTTATCAAGCTGAGATGGATGGCTCAGATGTGAGAATATGACAGTTTTTCCTCATGGTGTTTTATTTGTTTAGTACTGTGGAAGAATCCATTATCATCCTAGTCATCCATAACTTTGTTTTTGGTTAGAAGTATTTCTTGTCATTTTTGTTCTGCGATCTTCAGATGACTGTTCAGATGACTTTGTTGGGATATTTTCTGTTTTGGAATCTCTGCTGATTTCTCTGCTGTATTTTACAAATTCATCTTCCTCTGCAATTGCATTTCTATAGACTTCAATGGAAAGTGATATTGTGAAAACTGCTGAACAGAATTAAACTACATTTGGCAGGAAGCTAGACAGTGGTCCAGGAATCATGTTTTGTGTGATTTAGTGTAAATCTGTTCAGTGGTTTTCTATTAGGGATGCAAAATTTGTATATCTCTACGATTGCGTTTGAGGGACCCTCGTGAGCATCCCTCAAACCCAGTTTAAAAAAAAAAAAAAAAAACGGAGCGTTTTGTCTCAGGTTTTTTTTTTTTTTTTGGCCTTCGCCCAGTTTGTTCCCACAGGAGATTATGCTCTAGCAGGAGGGGCACTCTGATTGGCTGCTTGCAACATGAAGCAAAATGTTGTAGGCAGCCATTACAGAGCTCACAGACTTAGTCCTGAGTTAATTATAAATACTGTAATTTAAGGAGGAATGGATATCCTTCTCGTCTTGGCCCTGTGGTGGGTGGGTGGGGGGGGGTACGATGGAGCTCCCACAGGGATGCCACCTTGAGTCAATATATATTTTATATATATGTATTAGGATCCTGTGGGATTGTGGCATGTAAAGAAAAAATATGAAATGACGGTCAAGGTCTGCCATTAACAACTAAGCGGAGGGGGCACAGCTACGGCCCGGGGGGAACCCATTCCACCAGGACCACTTCATGGGAAAAAAAGAGGGTGGGGGAGGCACGTGGTCCTCCTTACGGGCCACCAATGATCCCTGGGTACCCCATCACCTGGGGTCAGCAGGTCACTGCAGGGGAGAGGAGCATGTTGCCCCCTCTTCCCTCAGCCTGTCCAAACCCCAAGCAACCCATCCCCCGGGGCTGGCTCAGGTACTGTGTTCCAGGGAGCCCATCCCCCGGACAGAGTTGTTTTCCTGCCTGCAAAAGCATGGTCAGGGAAGCACGTCTGCACCCACCCTACCCGGGCATTTTCAAAGCTCTCTCCGGGCGGAAGCAGACATGCCTTCCCTGTCTACAGGAAAGCATGTCTATGCCCCTCCTCCTTTAAAATCTCAGTTTAGGCCCTGGGCTCGGGTGGTGGAATCCCTGGGGCAGCTTGTGGTTCAGGGAATGGGCAGTGCACCCTCCTTCCCTTAGGAAATAGCTTCAGACTTCCCGAGGAATGTGGCCTTTGGTGGTCGGGGGGAGGCTGTGGGCCGCCTCCCCTTAATAATTTAAAAACAAAACAAGGCCCCACGGGATGGGGCCTTTAGTGGCTTGGGGAGGGGGGCATATCCCCCTCCCTATTTGGACAAAAAGAATACTCTAGCCCAAAGTGGCTTGGGGGCGAGGGAGTGGCGCTACTGGGTTGGACATATTGCCCGGGTGGAGACCAGGCCCTGTACCCAACCGCACATCCTTCAAGCAACCCTACAATGGTCATGGCTGAAGCACGCGCTTTGCGTGGGGTTGGCTGCCTGCGGGAAGTTGGTCACAGAGCCTCTCTACAGGCCAGGTCCTCTGGCCAGGGATTACATGTATTTATGAGTAGGAAGCTGGCTCCCTACATGGTGCACTAAAATGAAGTACACTGTGCAGAGAGTCCAGTGGAACCTCAATTGCTATTGCAGAGGCAAAAGTAGATAGGACTAATGTTCTATTTGTGGTAGTGTGGGTGAGCAGTTAGGCTTATCCGAAGGTAGTGCTAAGCATTTGTTGTACTCACAGAGGCAATACATCAGACTCGCACTCAATGATTAAATCAGAGACCAATTTAGAAAAATAACAATTCTTTTTATACATATTTCAAACCCAAGAACTGCGTTGTCAGGCAAGTAGACTTAAGTATAAATACCTTACAATTTCAAAAATAGACAGTGCAATTTTCAGAGTTCACTCAATATTATCCTTTGAAGGAAAAACAATGTTCAGCAAACACAGGGTTAACAGTGACTTACAAAGCCAATCTCAGGGAGTTAACTTAATTGGCACTGATCAGAGCCACACTAACAGCTCACAGCGGGCGGCATTGGGGCGGCCGAGTGCAGTAAAAAGTCTGTGCCCAATCGTTTCCTGCCAGAGTTGAACTTTGTGACAAACAGGCTGCAGGCTCTGGCTAGGAAGCCAGTTGGGGACATCAAACAGGTAGGTTGTAGACTTGGGGTGCTCGGCGACATAGGTGCACCCTTGGCCCTCTTCTTCTGTGTCCAGGGGGCGACAGATGTAGGGGTGTCTTTAGGCATCAGTTTTTCACGTCCAGGAGCACTAGTGGTCATGGGGTCCTGTGTGTTTAGGCTGTAGGTGTCATGGGGGAGTCCAGCAAGGGAACTCTAGCTCTTAGGAGCACTTCGTTGGCACTGGTGACCCACCTCAGCTGGGGTCAGGGGTGCAGTGGTTGCTGCATCTGTCAGACTTTCTCTCTCCACAAGCCCTCAAGAGACCACACTGGACTCTGTCTCTCTGCAGCTGAGGCCCCGTGTTGGCACCGTCAGTTTGCTTCACCTTGGGTCGTGGACATTTGGTGCAGTGGTCACTTCTGGTGTCTGGTTTCTGGGGTTCCAGATGCTGCAGAGTCTTTTCTTTGGAGTTTTTTGTTGCATGGCAAGTCCACTGCCCACAGAAGACTTTGGGTCTATATTGAAAGTCGGACGAGTTGGCTTCTTGTGCAGGATCCTTCGAGGTCAGCAGTCAGGCCAGAGGGGCTGGTTCCAGGCCAGCTGCTTATTCTTTTCCTCTTCTGCTGGTGCAGTTCTTGTTTGTACGGGTCTTCTTAGTTGTCAAAATCTGAGTTCTAGAGTTCAAGGGTGCCACCTGAATACTCAATTTCAGGACGTTACCAGGAGTGCCAGGTGGTAACCAGTGGGCTGACCACCTTCAAGGTGACTACACCCTTCTTATGACCACTTCCACTAGGAAGTGGGCATATCCCTAACCCTAGTGGCCTAATTCCTTCCAAGCAAGATGGAGGAATTTGAAAAATAGTGTCCACATCAGTTTGTCCACCTTAGGGGTGGAACTGCCATGAAGTTGGGCACTCCTCCTAATTTAACTCATTTTCCCACCTATGCTGGTGCCACAAGTCTGGTCAGGACAGGGGGTTGGTCATTTCTACTATCTGAAGAGACCTGGGTCGCATTACAAAGGGGGCAAGGCCTTTAAAGCTCCCTGCCCTGGAATGGCCATCGTGCCTGGGAGAGGCGGTTACACCTCTGCCCAGAGCTGGCCTTTGTCTCAGGCCCTTTAGAGTGCTTGCTCGCACGATGGGGAGCTAGAAACTCGTCTGTGGTCGCTGAGGTGGTCAGGACCAGTCAGTCAGCACACTAGTAGCTGGTAGGTTTCAGATAGAGCCTCTAAGATACACTCTGTGTGTATTTTTCAATACATCCATCCCTGGGGTTAGTGAGGGTTTATTATTCTGAGATGTTTGATACCAAACATCCCTGGATTCAGAGAAGCCATCATGTACCCGGGGAACTATTAATGACCAGTGCCCACCACATACATTTCAAATGGCTTCCCTGTGCACTTAGTATGTCTCAGAATCTACTCATGCATATATGCCCTCACATGTGCCTGGATGCATCCTGCCTTAGGAGTGACTTACACCTGGCACATGTAGTGATAGGGGACCTAGCACAATGGTGTGTGTGACAGGTCATGTTTTAAATTTAACATGCACCAACACATATAGTCTGCAATGGCAGCACTTGTGTGGGTTTCGTGAGGGGCCTCTGAGGGTTGCCCAATTGAGTTTTTCCTTTGTACCCCAGCCCCTAGGTACAAGGGGTACCATTTACTAGGGACTCAAAGTGGTAGCTAAAGAGTTTGTCAATTGTGCAAAACAACTGTGCAGTTTTGGAGAAAGAGATCTGGCACTGGGGAACTGGTTAGTACGGACCCAGGGCACTTACAGTCAAAGCCACACCAGAAACCAGTCAAAAAGTGGGGGCCAACCATGTCAAAAAGGGTGCTTTCCTGCAGGATGGTAATAAAATATTACTTTACATTAAAAAAAAACAACAAAAAAAAACCTAGATATCCACTGGAAAAGCAAAGGTTAAAGTGACGTCATAGATGAAAATTTCAGTGACAATGTAACATTTTAAATGAAAAAAACTGAATTCATGATTCACAAAAGCTTGTGCCCTGATGGATTTCATCATCAGCCTTCAAACTGCTCTGCTGAATGTTAGCATTGTCAGAGCTGCTAGAGTTATGTGGCGTTGGAGGAGAATGTGGCAAGGTTATCTAAATTAAGTAGTGAAAAATAGATGTTGCTACATGTTCTTAGACACTGTTTTTATCTGAGCTAGCAGCAGCAATCTTTTCTGAAATTTGCAAGTTCTGCGGTAAATTATATGGCAAATGCTGTCAATCAATGGATTATGTGGTACATGCTGCAGGGACAGAATTTTGTAAATCCACTGGTCCTCATGTCCTGACTATGTGGAACAGAAGAAAGACTCACAGTGGTCTTCTGATAAGAAAGAAGACAGTCCCCATAATAAAAGCCACAATTTAATAAGGAAAAGGTGGCAGCACTTTCAATTAAAAATGCCTGCAAACTTGAGAACACTGCTAAAGAACAAGGTGTGGGCAGTGACCCTGCTAGACAGTGCGGCAGAAGTCACAATATGTCGCCAGTGTCTGACAGATCTGGATGCGACAGCAACTAGCAACGGTATTGCAGTTGATACTGCGGACGGGCGCATTCTCCCACCCGATTGGGTTTATGATTTAAATATCCAAATTGAGGGAGACATAGAATGCACCATTAGTGTAATATTCTAGGATAAACCTAGTTGTGCTATCCTATTGGCCGAAAGAGACTGGCCTCCTGAACACGCCCACAAGCTCCCACATGGGGAAGACATTTTGTAGTCTTTCTCTGATCTTTTTCCAGACCTGGTTAAACAAGCCTACTCTGTCAACTGGGCTTTAGCGAACCATGTAGGTTGGGATAAGGATTCTCCTTACCGTGTAACACGGATTAGGTCTCCACCCCAGCCCCAATATCCTGTTAAACACAAAGCTAACGCTCCAGTGAGGGAGATCCTCACTTAGCTTGAGTACCAGGGTGTAATTGAGCCCTGTGTCTCTGCAATGAATAACCTGTTGTTCCCAGTTGCAAAACCTGACCATTCGTATAAAATAGTCTTAGACTACTGACACTTAAACAGTCACACACACATATAGGCAATACAAAATTCACACAGCACCGCACTAATTAACAACATAATGTGTAAAAAAAAATACAAAATAATGTTGGATATTCCCAACGTTTTGTTTACCAGAACTTAACACATGAATGTCGAGACCTGAGTGCATTCTCATTTGGCTCACAAAAACGTTTCTGTCTATTGTCCTAAGACTACAAGAACAGCCAGGGTTATTTTCAGCTCTTGTTAGAAATTGAGTCTCTAGTTGGCAGTTGGTTTGCACCCTGTCTAAGTAGGGACTCTCACTCTAGTCAGTATAAGGGAGATAACCAGCTGAGATAACCCCTGCTCCCCCCCTTGTTAGCTTGGCATGAGCAGCCAGGCTTATCTCAGAAGCATTAGTAAAGCATATACACATAATACCTAGTAATACAGTGAAAAGGCTACAAAAGGACACCACTCCAGTTTTAGAAAAATAGCCAATATTTTTCTGTGTAAAACAAGACCAAAATGAGAAAAATCCAACATACAGTAATAAGGATATGAATTTTGCAAGAATTAACATAAAAAAAATATAGTTCCTTGAAGTCGATAGCTCCGTCTGCGGCTATCACAGTGTCGTGAACAACAAATACAACAGTTCAGGCTGGCTGTGGCGTTGTGGACCAGCTACATTATTGGGAAGTCCTGCAAACAGTACCTTGGAAATGTAGGGCATTGTGATCCTCGCGATGAGATCCGGAGTGCAGCATCTCGGGTGTTGGTTCCAAAGGTCGGTGTGGGGGTAGTCGGGCCCTAAAAGTCACACGCATTGCAGACTGAACTGCGGGCTGATGACTAAGTCAGAGGCGCTGGCGTGGATGGCGTCGGGGCTCCAGTGCACAGTGGGATGATGCAACGCTCGGTGCCCACAGGTCACGGTGCAGGCAGTGGCTCGATGACAGTGTTGTGCGGTGTTGGTGAGACCAGGGCTGCGGTGTGAAGCGGGCCCTTGCGATGTGCAGTGTCTCCAGGTCATGGTGCAGGCAACAGCATTGTTGTTCTTGAAGCGCTGTCTTTGGTAGGCCCAATGCAACAGCGTGGCACGGGGCGGGTTCCGTGCAGCACCTACGGGTTGTGGTGCAGACAGGGGCATCTGTTGACACTGGAGTTGATGGCGGTGGTGTCGGTGGACCGGGGCTGTGGTGCGGGATGGGACAGTGCGTAGTGTACCTCACGAGCGGTGACCTCAGGCCACGATGCAGGCAGCGGTGTCACTGTGGAGTGTCATCATAGGGGATGCCAAGGCTGGGGTGTGAGCAGGGCGATGCGCAGTGCGGGACCCCAGGCCATGGTGCAGGCAGCGGCTCAGTGATGGCGTCAGGTGGTGACATAGGTGATACAAGGGTTGTGCAGTCAATGGCGTTGCAGTGTTTTTTCTTCTGTTGCAGCACAAAACGCACATTTCACCGTGCTGTAGGCAGATGACGTTGAAGTCTTTGATATCTGTGAGACTCTGAGCAGGAGGCAAGCTCTACTTCAAGCCCTTGGAAAAACTTCACAAGCAGGACACACAGTGTAAGGTCCAATCTGTGTCTTCTGTAAGGGAGAAGCAGCAACTGCAGGCCAACCCAGCAAAGTACCACAACAAAGGGGCAGCATTCCTCCTCCAGCTCTTCTCCTTGGCAGAGATTCCTCTTGGTCCAGAAGTGTCCTACCAGTCGAGGGTTTTGGGTCCACTACGTATACCCAGTTCTGCCTTTGAAGTAGGCAAACTTCAAAGGAAAGTCTCTGTTGTTGACAAGATCCTGCCTTGCGAAGGCCAGGACTCTGACGCCAGGGGGTTGGAGACTGCGTTGTATGAGGACAGGCACAGCTCTTTCAGGTGTACGTGTCAGCTCCTCCAGCAGGAGTTCAGAAGACAAAAAGAAGGGAAATGCCAAAAGATGCTAGGTCTTACAACGTGTAACATCGATATTGCATGATATTGACCTCGAGGCGTTGTCCTATGTGGATGACATCTATCTCACAGATGACAATCTCAACATAAAGCTTGCTAGGGTAGATCAGATCGTTCTAGGATTAGCAGCCCTTGCCCATAAATTCAATTTCAAGAAAACTAAAATAGTGTATTGTTCCTGAGGTATGAGCTATCAAATAAAGGCAAGAGCCTGGCCCTGCAATTTTTCAATTTTGGCATAACTTACATCACTGACTATGCGCAAAGCATCAAGACACCCAGATTTCTCAAACAGACACTAGACAGTTGAACACACACGCATCCTTAAAGAATTCCAGCAGGACATGCTAGGAGCAAAACACTAAAACACCCCTGACATCAAAACAAATTTGGTCATTGGATTAATTGCTGGTGCCATTGGCTTCACGTATGTCACCTTAAATGAAGGCGACACGGTGCCCATAGCATATAAATCACTTTTATACTCCAATGCAGAACAACGCTTTGCACCCATTGAAAAAATTCTGACTGAGTACAGATGGCTGTCATCAAGGAAAGGCCACTTGTCTAAGGGAAGTGCACTATTGTCATTACCCCAGTGCCAACCTTAGAGGCTGTCACCAAAGCAAGTATTCCTAACGCTAAAGCATTACATCCACGCTCTATTCAATGGGCAATTTCCCCGACTGCCACTGATGTTGAATACATCTTTGATCCAAAACTTCAAAGACAAGAATTTCTCCAATACGAACAGGAGTACCCCACACCTCTTAACATCTTGCCACTTGACTGATACCACACTGTCATTTACACTGATGGTTCAGCACAACCAGCTGTAGGTACAAAACATCAATATTCAGCCGCTTGTGCAGCCATGAGCAAAGTGATGAAGGATAGTGTATTCCACCCTCACAACACCTACACGTAGAACCTAGGGGACTGCACAGCACAATTGCTGAACACAAAGCCCTCATCCTGGCACTGGAACATACGGATCAAAGACCCCTTACATTGATAGTGTGTGATTTGTACTACTGTGTCCAGTTCTACAATGTTTATCTTAATCAGTGACGGTTGAACAGGTTCAGAGACTCAAAGGAGAACACCATAAAACACAGAACTCTGCGGGGGAGGGTGGCTGATTTTAAGGATAAGCTACCTGATGCTCATTTAGTCCATACATTGGGTCACCAACATGTAGGAGTACACGATATTTGAAACACTTTGGCTGATGGAGTGGCCAAATCCGCAGTAGCTACGGTATCTGTTGCTGCAGTGACTCGTTCCCAGATGAGATTGGATAATTACATTTTGGCTGCTGTGAAAGCCTCGGCTGAAGGCAGGCATCTCCCATACCTGACAAAATATTCATACCATATCAGTGCACATAATGTTGCCTTTGCCACAATTTCTGGGGTTGGAGATTGAGTGGTCCCCAAACGAAGACCAGAAATTTGATCTCATCAAAGCAGCGCATTAGGGTGTCACATCTGTTCATGCTGGTGTTGTAGCCACAATAACACTCTTGCAGAAACCTTTCTGGTGGCCAGGTCTATACAAACAGACCAAGCGATCCGTCTTTTGCTGTGACATTTACCAGAATATAAGGGCTCGAACATCAAATGACCACCGCAGACATCCCTCTTAGTGTCCAGCAGGCCTCTAAATTTTGTGTACCTGGCCCTTTTTGGTCCCTTACAACCTGATGGTGCATACAAATATGTCTTAGTCACTGTAGATTCTTGTTCTGGATTCCTGTGGGTATGGCCACAGTGGTTGGCTGACGCTCAAACTGTTATAAAAGACTTGCTGATCTTTATCAGTACATGTGCGGTTGCAACATTCCATTCGGGCCAGTGCCCTCCTTTGCCTCGAAGGCTTTCAGGGACACCATGAGGACGTTGGGTGTTGACTTCCATTACTCCTCACCCTATCATCCTGAGGGTAATTTGGTCATAGAGAGGAGGAATCAAGATCTAAAGCAGCCTTAACAGCTAAGATTTTAGGTTCATCACTTATATGGGGTCCAGAGAGCACTGAACAATCTGCCAGAAAGGGCCTTGGGAGGATGCACTCCTAATGAGTTCCTCTTTGGGATACCTATGTATGTCCTAGATCTAGATGGCCCTAGTTTGGTGGCAGCAGACAAACCTTTTGACATAAATGAATGTCTCACCGACTTACAGGAGCTTCAGCAATTTTGTGATAATTAATCTGCCAGTGCTGCCACGTTAGGAATAAGGGATTTTCCAACAACTTTTACAGGCTGGATTCCCCAAGTCGGGGATCTGGTTTGTGAGAAGATTGCTGTGAAGAAGGAATTTGGCCCATCCTACAGAGCACCGGTCCCAGTCCTGGGAATTCAATGCACCAGAACAATCATCTTACCATCGTTGCAGGCTCTAAAGCAAACAGATTTGTTTATATCGTAACTGATCCTACACAGTAGACCCAGAGGTCCCTTGGGTAGTTCCTGGCCCCCTCTCACCACCAAACAGGACATACATCTTCAAAGAAGAAATAATAACACTTCTAACTACACCAGCATGTATAACGGTGCTACAAATGGTTCCTTGAGCATGGGGAGGGTGGGAAACGAGCCTTTGCTGTTTCCAGTTAACACTTCACTGACAACACCAGCCCAAGATGTGGCTGTCTTCTTCTCCAACTCAACACAAACAGACAATACCATCTACCATGAACCTCCATGCGAAACGGATTTATCCACTAGTAGTGCACCGGCTCCTGTGTTTGCAGAGACTGCTTCTGGTTACTTCATCGACCTTGATGACTTTTCTTCAACTTCGTCCTAACCTGCAGCTGAAACTGTTTCAAAGACACGGTAGCTGCACATATGACTTAAAAATAACTATTTAGTTTATCCATGGAATTATTTGTGGATATTTCAAACATTGCTTGCCTTTCTGTTATGGATTGGTTTAGTGACTATTTCTTTCTCTTGATAAATGGTCATTATCTTCCTGAACGCTCTTCTGTCGAGCCAGTGGATGAAGTTCTAACTCCATATCTTTCCTCACATAAGGTCTGAAGAGACTTGTCCCTTGTGAACATTTCAGCAGTACCAAATCCAGATGGGATTGTTTGGGATAAAGCTTCATTTGATATTTTGGGGCTTACTGAGGTCATTTAAATTCCATAGGTATTTAAAATTTTGATGACCGATGTGATTACACCTGGTGTTGTTTCTGATGACTGGGATGTTCAAACAGTTGATTCAATGCTTGCTGAGCTGGAGTGCTTGAAAGTGATGATGTGTACAATAAGAACAAATTATGTGGAAATGTACTATCCGCACCGAGTCACTAGATAGAGATCAGTATTTAATTACACACAATGGGAACACTGTTCAACTCCACCTGTGGGGGAGCCCAAAGCACTATTCAGATAAATTTGCATATTTTTCTGGGCATGACCTTAAAAATGCAGAGTTACAGTACTTCAAGGTACCACCTTCAACAATTAGGTAGATTTTGCTAACAAACACTAAATTAATGTATTCTGATTTCTTTGTTTCCCGCATTGCATTTGAAGGATACAAATACTGGAAGAAAACTATTGGTGTAATAATTGTACGGTGGACACAAGAAATTCATGGAAGGGAAGCTTGGTTTAGAGTATACCTTATTCCCATTCATTTTATATTTTTTCAGCAGACATATTGTTTCAGCAGACGTCCTGCCTAAGGTTAGCAAAAATTATGGTAATTAATGCACCCAGTATCCTCACACTGCCCAAATTTACCTATTGGCAGTCCTTGGTAAATATCACTGAGGAAGAATTAGATGCAAAGGTTCAGGATGGTACCTATAATTCTTCACTTTCCAGTCCTAGTGGGTGGTCATTGTGGCCACAAATGGGTGTCAGGTGCATTTTCTTTTAATTCCGCAGGGGTTTCAAGATTAGCTGTGGGTAAACTGTGCCAACAATGGTTACAGCCGAACACCTTAGCAGCAGATAAAGAACATCTTCATCTCCTTTCAGAGGAAATGTACTTGAAGGATTTTTTGCTAGGTCCCAGAAAGCCTTGCTATAAGAGATTCTGGTACGCCATACACAAAGAGAACTGGAAGCTTTCGCAAATAGTAGTGGCTTCACATTTGAAACAGATAATTAAGGAAGATTTTGAAAAGGCTTTAGCTGTTGTCGATAATGGCATGAATACTCTGTGCAACAGAATATACTCCCTTAATAACAGTGTCATCTGCGATTGACATAATTCAGAATGACATGTCCCTTCTACATCATGGACAAAATCAGCTGCGATCCGCCATGCAGTTAGGCTGGACGCAACAGATTCTGAAGAATGGCCGCGGTCCATCAAAATACATAAACAGTAGTGACCTGCTTGCTGCCTTTAATTTATCCAAGGAACAACAGACAATGGCTATAAGGGAAGAAGCGAGTTTCACCATGCTTCATATAGAAAAATTAGAAAAGCTGCCTTTCACAGTTGCAGAAAGTCCATCAACAATATGGCTCGTACTTGGCATTATAAATGTACCTATTTACACTTTTAGTTTCACTAAATGCTTGAAACATCTTGCTGTGGGCAGATACGAGCAGCTAGGAGATAGCTTTTTTAAAGAAGAGTGGGAGGTGCCCTTTGAATATAAATATCTCAACAACGAAACAGAGGTCTTTCTCAGCGGAAGCAAACGTGAGACTACTGTTAGTCATTCTATGATTTGCAAACATTTGTCCCTTAATAATGTCCTTTGCAATGCGGCGGTCGTGAACTTGGCCTGTTTTCTAAAGGGTACTCCCATCCCTTTGATACATCCAGCACTTCATATACTTTCGAATGGAAGTTGTGGTCCTGAACGAACATAGCTGTTGCAGTATGAGACCAGGAATTGCCTACGCAATTTCAGTCTTAAATATTGTGACTTGTTGCAGACATGTTGTACTCCCCCCCCCCCGCAACCCCCTCACACAAGAGATAAGAGAGCCATAAATGTGGCCTCAGATTGATACTACTAATGTAAATTATGCCAAGCTGAGCAGACAAATGGAGCTACTGCTTTCAGAAACAAGTTGCGCTGACAGCAGCTAGAGAGACGTATGCTCTCCATATAGCAAGATCATCAGCTGAGATACAATCCCTATTAAATACAAACTTCTCCAAGTACTTTGGAGAGCCTTTATGCAGAATATTCAACGCTTCAAGCACTCCAGGGATTGTGCACTTCTTTAAGGCTGTCGGGTCTGGATTTGTGTCCATCTTCCAGACTGTCTTCTGAGTCATTCCTTCAGCCATCCATTCACTCTTTTTGAGTGTGTTTGGCAGCTTTCCTATGACTTTGTCATTGATTGGCGGGATACTGCTGCTGCTATACCTGAAATGCAGTGGTTGTTCCTTCCCAGCTAAGCGGGGTGATGGAGCTACTACCTCCATCCCAGCTGTGCCGTGATTGCATGGTACAGTTCTTTGCTGCTCCGTTGATGGAAGAATTGGAGCATGATTGGTCACTGTCATTGCGACCAGGCTTATAGTGTGTGCAACCAGTCTTTTATTGCACCTGGTGCTTCTTCGAGCATCTGCCTCCGGTGTGCCTTGCTGTTGTTCCACCAGTGCCTCCTGTGGACCAACAGCTGCTAATGTTCCCAGTGAGGGTTCATTCGCAGTCATGCCTCATGAGACTGAGGCTGATTTGCGAGGCCACTTATGAGCCACCCTAGGTGAACTATCTGGTCCCTTCTGTCACTTTGGATGGTGCTGCTCTCACGGGTGATCCTGTCCTTGAGGCTGCTGCACACTACTGCTCCATGGATCCATCTGCCAATCTTGTAATCGATCTGACACCTGATGATGTGGATTATTTCCTGGATGTCCTTCTTTTTGGTGACTTTGGAGACATTCTCTAAGATCATGACTACTAAATAAATTTGACAGTTGGCTTTATTCTAAAATGTCATAGTCATGCCAAAAGTTGCCTTTTTGACCGAATTAGCTTTGACCTGCTCTGCTCGTCATGGTCGACATTTTATCTCATTGTATGTTTTTGCTATTTTTAACTAGTTTTTCATAGGATTTTAGTACTATTTTAATAATATTTTAGCTTGTTTTTAGTTCAGAGCATTTTTAGCTTGGGATCTACCACCTTCTGTGGTGTCATACTTGTTCCAACAATGGGGAGGGTGTAGTGGATCCTATTTAGTTTTATTGGGAATCAGGAGTTTGCTTAGCCTTCTGGCTTCCAGGCCTGTCCCCCATCACCTAGTGACTCAACCTGCTTAGCCTCCTCTGTTTTAGCACATTTATTTAATTATTTCTTCAAAGATGACTGCTATGTTTATAGTTAGGAAGATGTTCTGATTTCACATTATCATTGACATTCTGTGAAGACGTCACAATCAGAGTCAAAGACAAGTGATATACGTAGGTATTCACATCATATCCCTTTCCCACTTACGTGTGATAGGAACATAATGTACCTTTGGAAGGAACTGTTTGTGTAATTGCCGCCCCAAGCATGCCTTCTTATCTATTGTTTGGGAACATACCTGCGTCAGGGGTCCCACAAGATCTGTATAAATACATGTCACGCAGACAAGGTTATCCGAGAGATTCCTAGCAGATGCCATCAAGACTATCTATGCTACATGTCGCCTTATGCAAACCCAGCCTTCATATCCCCAGTCTGATCTAGAGACCTCATTCCAAGCTAACGAGGGTTGGGGGGTTGCTTCTCATGGGCACAGTACTGGCAAATTAGGTTTATCACACCTCACTCTCTTTAGGTTAGAAATTAGGTTCTCCATGCTAGGGTTTAGGGATATATTACATTCCATGTTACTGCAATATGGTGGGGTGTCTTTGTATTCACAACTCATCTTTACCATTCTGCTTCTTGCGTTGTTCATTATCCTAATCATTACAGCTCATGCATTTTACAGTAGATTGCAGTCTTCTTAATAAAACTCATTGAAAACATTACTGAATCTCCTTCATTACCTGTGTGTGAATGAGACTTATTGCTCATGTGAGAAAAGGGTAATCTCCGTTTAACCACGACTCCCCTGAGATGACACACTCTTGAGTCCATGCGTCAAGGCTGCCGGAGATCACCTTTTATAGTTTGGGTTTTTGGTGAGGTACTGCTTGTGAGCCGAGAGGGTTGGGCTGACAGTCACAACTTGTAGGATTGGCCTAGTCGCCTGCAAACATAAGGGCTGTCATCCCTAAACCAGCAGTCTTTCCCAGAACAAGAGTCCAACTACGACACTACCAGACAGCACAGCTGTCTGTTTGCAAAAGACATCTTGGGGACATTCAGAAAGCTCCCTGGCAATGCATTCCACCCACTTCTTACCATTGACTTTGTGGTTTGTAAATCACATTTGCTTGCTTTATGTTTCCTGGCTTTATTTGTTTTTGTCTGTCTAGTTTGAGTTTGTCCGTTGGAAAGAGCATTCCTTATTTATTGTATCCTTCCAACTGCCCCCTTTCTATAAACAGGCCTTTACATCTTGTTCTTATTTTGTCACATTTGTTGTGCATTCAGAGACCAGGGTCAAATATCAGAATCTGTCTTCCGAGTGAGCTTGGTGATTACTTTTCTTTCTCTGACTTTAAAGTGAGAGGATGTATGTGACAATCTTGCTGTAAAAGGCTTTTTTTTTCTAGCACACAACAAAGTTTAAATGTCTTTAATGATCTGTGCAGACACCTCAGAATACATCAGAAATACGAAAGCGCAAATAAAGCAATTTTTTTTGTAATTCTGAATTGTGGTGGAAACTAGTATTTTAACCCCTTCGCTGCCAGGCTTTTTCCCCCTCCTGTGCCAGGCCTTTTTTTGCCTATTTGGAATAGTTCTCGCTTGGACCCTCATAACGTTTTGTCCAAATAAGCTACCCACGCCAAATTTGCGTCCTCTTTTTCCAACATCCTAGGGATTCTAGAGGTACCCAGACTTTGTGGGTTTCCCTGAAGGAGACCAAGAAATTAGCCAAAATACAGTGAAGATTTTTTTTTTTTTTTTTTTAAATGGAATAAGGGCTGCAGAAGAAGGCTTGTGGTTTTTTCCCTGAAAATGGCATCAACAAAGGGTTTGCGGTGCTAAAATCACCAGCTTCCCAGGATTCAGGAACAGGCAGACTTGAATCAGAAAACCCAATTTTCCAACACCATTTTGGCATTTTACTGGGACATACCCCATTTTTACGATTTTGTGTGCTTTCAGTCTCCTTCCAATCAGTGACAGAAATGGGTGTGAAACCAGTGCTGGATCCCAGAAACCTAAACATTTCTGAAAAGTAGACAAAATTCTGAATTCAGCAATGGGTAATTTGTGTAGATCCTACAAGGGTTTCCTACAGAAAATAACTGAAATAAAAATATATTGAAATTAAGGTGAAAAAAACAGCCATTTTTCTCTACGTTTTACTCTGTAACTTTTTCCTGCAATGTCAGATGTTTGAAAGCAATATACCGTTACGTCTGCTGGACTCTTCTGGTTGCAGAGATATATTGCGCTTGTAGGTTCATCAAGAATCCTAGGTAGCCAGAACCAATAAATGAGCTGCACCTTGCAGTGGGTTTTCATTCTATACCGGGTATACAGCAATTCACTTGCTGAAATATAAAGAGTCAAAAATAGGTATCAAGAAAATCTTTGTATTTCCAGAATGGGCACAAAATAAGGTGTTGAGGAGCAGTGGTTATTTGCACATCTCTGAATTCTGGGGTGCCCACACTAGCATGTGAATTACAGGGCATTTCTCAAATAGACGTCTTTTTTACACACACTCTTATATTTATAAGGAAAAAATGTAGAGAAAGACAAGGGGCAATAACACTTGTTTTGCTATTCTATGTTCCCCCAAGTCTCCCGATAAAAATGATACCTCACTTGTGTGGGTAAGCCTAGTGCCCGCGACAGGAAATGCCCCAAAACACAACGTGGACACATCACATTTTCTCAAAGAAAACAGAGCTGTTTTTTGCAAAGTGCCTACCTGTGGATTTTAGCCTCTAACTCAGCTGCCACCTAGGGAAACCTACCAAACCTGTGCATTTTTTAAAACTAGAAACCTAGGGGAATCCAAGTTGTGGGGTGACTTGTCGAGCTCTCACCAGGTTCTGTTACCCAGAATCCTTTGCAAACCTCAAAATGTGGCTAAAAAACACATTTTCCTCACAGTTTGGTGACAGAAAGAACTGGAATCTGAGAGGAGCCACAAATTTCCTTCCACCCAGCATTCCCCCAAGTCTCCCGATAATAATGGTACCTCACTTGTGTGGGTAGGCCTAGTGCCCGCAACAGGAAATGCCCCAAAACACTATCTGAACACATCAAAATGATCAAATAGAAAACTACCTGTTTTTGCGGGGGGCACCTGCGTTTTTGGGCTAGGTCTCAGCAGCCATCTAGGGAAACCTACCAAACCCAGACATTTCTGAGAACTAGACACGCGAGGGAGTCAAGGGAGGTGTGACTTGCGTGGATCCCCCAATATTATCTTACCCAGAATCCTCAGCAAACCGCAAATCTAACTAAAAAATAATTTTTTTCCCACATTTCTGTGTGGGATCACTGCACAGGGACAAATTTCCTACCACCCAACATTCCCCTAAGTCTCCCGGTAAAAATGCCAAGTGTTTGTGAAAGGGAAGAGCCAAAAACACATCGAAAGTGAGGGGGAACTAAATTGGGTCCAAAAGAGCAGTTTGAAAAAAAACATTTTTAGTCTGAAAAGTGCAGCAGAAATTTTATTGGTATAGATGAGACAATGCTGGGTGGTAGGAATTTTGTGTATTACTGCAGATTCCGGAAGGTTCCATCACAAAAATGTGGGAAAAATGTGTGCTTTCCAGTAAAGTTGCAGGTTTGCAGGGCATTGTGGGTAAGGAAATGGTGCGGGGTGCACGTGAAGCACACCACCCTGAAATCAACTAGATGTTTAGTTTTCAGATGTGTCTAGGTCTTGTGAATTTTTCTACATGGCAGCGTCCCAAAGTTAAAAAAGAAAAGTGCAGCCCTCACCATTTCAAGTGGGACAATTTTGAGAGTTACCAAGCTGTCATGGCCCAAATGTAAAACAAAAACAAAAAATAATCAACTGTCCTCTTGCTTGCCATGAGATAAGATGTTTTAGTGTGCGGGGGAGAGCTGAAAGACTGTTAGCCCCTTCAGTTCATGTGGGGGCATAACCAGGCCCATACTGGTTGGTAGCCACCCCTCACTATTTTCTTTTATTTTTTTTATTCCCTGGCATCTAGTAGACTAGTAGACTTTCTGTCCGCCCCCGAGGTGTGGATCGGGGGTAGTTGCCCAGTCTGCCCACTGGTGGGCAGAATACCTTTGGCCACATTTATTTCGGGTGGGGGTATGGTCATACCCCCAACCTCTTAGTTTGAAAAAAAAAATCTTCCCTGGTTTCTGGTGGGCTTTCTGCCCCCCTTGGGGGCAGATGGGCCTTCCAAAATAGGCCAGTCTGCCCCCAAGGGGGGCAGTTATGGCCAACAATGATGTGCCTCATGGGGAGAGACCCTTGCCCAAGGGGCTGCCCCTCTAAACAAAACACACACGTACACACACAGAACAATCCATGGTGTCTAGAGGTTTCTGGCCCAAAGGGGGCAGATTGGCCTTACAAAAATAGGCTGATCTGCCCCCAATAGGGGCAGAAATGGCCTAAATACAATTTGCCCCCCAGGGGAGCGACTCTTGACTAAGGGGTCGCTCCCCATACATAAAAACATAAAGTAAATAAAAAAATATATAAATCCCTGGTGTCTAGAGGTTTCTGCCCCCCGGGGGCCAATCCGCCTAATTATATTAGGCTGATCTGTCCCCGGGGGGGGGGGCAGAAATGGCCTAATAATAATTTGCCCCCCCCCCCCCCCCTCGGAGCGACCCTTGCCTAAGGGGTCGCTCCCCAAACATAAAAAAATAAAAGTAAACAAAAAAATAAATAGCCCTGGTGTCTAGTGGTTTTCTGCCCCCCTGGGGGCAGAAATGGCCTAGAAATAATTTGCCCCCGAGGAGCGGCCCTTGCCCAAGGGGCTGCTCCCCTTAATTGAAATAGCCCACACAAAAAATATTCCCTGGTGTCTAGTGGTTTCTGCTCCCCCTGGGGGCAGATTGTAAGGCTGATCTGCCCCCAGGGGGTGCAGAAATGGCCTAATAATGATTTCCCCCCCCCCGTAGCGACCCTTGCCCAAGGAGTCGCTCCCCTGTGCTGCACCACTCCACCCTGTGCTACACCACTCCACCCTGTGCTACACCACTCCACTCTGTGCCACTCCACTCTGTTGTGCACCTCTGCTCTATGCACTGCACTCTACACCAGTGACCTTTACACCACTCTTTTCTACTCCGTACCACTGTACTTTGTGCCACTCTATTCTGCATCACTCTACACTACACCTCTGCACTCTGTGCCATTCTACTTTGCGCCAATCTATTCCCCTGCACTCTTCTCTGCACCACTCAACTCTATGCCACTGTCTTGCACTCTGCACCAGTGCACTTTATGGCACTCCAGTCTGCATCACTCTACGTCACTGTACTCTGCAGAACTCCAGTCTACTTTGCTCTGCACCACTGTATGCCACTACACTCTAGGGCATTGCACTCTGATACTGTATGATTCTCTGCTCTGCGTCACTCTGCTCTTCGACATTCTACGCCACTGCACTCTAGGACACTCTACGTCATTGCACTCTACACCAATGTACTCTGTGCTACACTACTGTGCCCGACTGCACTGTACGCCAATGAACTACAGGCGACTCTAGTCTACTCTGCACCACTCTAATCTACGACACTGCATTCACCAATACTGCAACTGACACTCCACTCTTCAACACACCACTATATACCACTCAGTGCCAACTTATGTCTCTCTCTAATACTCCATGCTACTCTCCTCTGCCACATACTTTTAGCCATGCTGACCAGTGAACACTCTGGTGTGCCACATGGCTAAAACACATTGTCAAAGCCAGTACTGCTTCCATAGGTGAGACATTCTGGCTTTGTCCACGCTTGTTGGTTATTGCGCTGAGTTTATGCTGTTGACCCTAATGAAAGCCTTCTGTGATTTACATCTTGCCAGTGCCCAGTTCAAAGACCGAGGCCCCAATCCCAGTGGCTGCTCGACCCCCATCCTCCATCCCCAATACCTTCTACTGAATGCTTTTTCAGCATTGAGGGGGAGGAAGAAAGATTTTTGAGTCTCCTCTGGGAATTTTCATTGATTGGTAGTCAATTTTTAGTATTATCTCCACAGTGTCTTTCAGAAATTAAGTCAGATTGATGGGCATGAATAATACTGGCAGTGACTGATGTAACCGAACGGCAAGAATGCTAGTATATATGATGTACATTTTGATGAATCTTTGCTGGGCTTAGGGATCACCATAATAGATGCCTTTTTCATGGAAACAGTTATATAACCTGTTTTGCCTGTTCTGTTGAATAGTTTGGTGATGGAGGGTGCAATCAAGGTACAAAACATCTTGTAGAAGGTTCCTGTGAACCCAACTGGTCCTGGGGACTCATGCACTTTTAGTCTTTGCGGTGCTAATCACCTCTTCTGTCTCAATGGATCTATCTAGCTTGTCCTTCCAAGCTTGTGGGACAGGCTGCATTTGTTGTAGTTGGTGGTAAACCTCCGTCTCTGATGCATCTTTATCTTCCATCTTGGAGTATAGAGTAGCAGTGGCTAAAGGCATTGTTGATCTCTTTCAGTCTCCATTAGACAATCTTCTTCATCTTTGATGTCCTACACTCTTGTAGATGTAGTTTTAGTTTTCAGTTGGGGAGGTAGGAGCTTGCCTGCTTTGGTGCCCATGGCATAGAAGCACACTGTAAAAACTCATATTTACCCTTATCATGGTCCACAGCTTTAATCTGCTCTTGTACTGCTGCCATTTCCCTCCATATTTTATTGGACCTTTTTTAATGCTGGCTTTGGAGCCATGTTAGCTGCAACTCTAGCTTTCTTCTTTCTGTCTCACATTGCTGCTGCGATTGCTATGAGGTGCCTCCCTATGACTGCTTTAAATGCATCTCAAAGGGTGTCAGTTGAGATCTGCGTGGTCAGTTATTCCTTGAGTTTAGCCCCCATTCCTTTCTAATGATGGGATCTTGAAATACAAATTCCTTGAGTTTTTATGTGGTTGAGTGTATTCCCTGTACACTAAGGGCCTGATTTAGTACTTGGGGAATGGGTTACTCTGTCACAATGGTGACAAATATCCTGTCCACCAAAATCTAAAACCCATTATATCCATTTCTGTGACTGAGCAACCTGTCTGCTGAGTTCTAAATTAGGTTCCAAATGTTAAGGTGTACATGGATGGGTGCCTGATTAGAAATTGTTATATTGCCTGTGTCTGTTGTTTCAACCGACCCTTAAGTGTGTCGGATACCAAAAAATTGTCAAGCCTAGCGTTACATCTGTGGGCCTCTGAATATAATGTGTAGTCCGGGTGTGAGTGTCCACACCCATCAATCAGGCTCACCTCCACTCCATGGAGGGTGTTTGACCTTCCATAGAAAGGAACCTGGTTTACGATCCACACTGGGGTTCAGGGCCATGTTCAGATGTCCTCCAGTTACTATGTCCTCTTAAGCGTGAGTGAATGGTTCTGAGATGGATCTTTTAAGGAATGATTCCTATCAGGAGTTACATGCATATATTGATGCCACTGTGTATTTGTGATTCCTTATGGAAAACAAAACTGCCACCCGTCTGCCGGCCTTATCTGAGTGCAGTGCTGTACTGTGTCTCTGTAAGTTTTTAGTACACAGGCTAGCAACTCCCGCCAGCTTCAAACCAGAAGCAGAAAATAACTGTTCTGGGAAGTTCTCAGAGGACAGTCAGGCTTGGTCCTTAAGCAAAAGATGTGTTTCTTGTAGCAAGTATATAATTGTATCTGTTGCTTTTAAGAAATGTAATACCTCTAATTGCCTTCGGGGGAGAGTTTAAGCTTTGGATATTAAGACTGGTACTCTTCAGCGTGTTGTTCAAAGTACCCTGTCATGTGTAGTGTGCTTGGCAACCATACCTGTAAGCCCATGATAAAATATAGGAGTGATGAGTACCTTTGATTCCTCCATGTTGTTGCTAAATCTTTGAAAATGCCAGGATTTCAATCCCCCCACACAAAAGTAAATAAAAAACCTTTTAAATATTCATCATTAAACACCAATTGTACTGAAATGAAATGCTCGGTTTGGTCCCCTTTATCCGTGGGGTGGGTCATCTTTAGTCGTTACATGTTGGAGGTTCCCCCCTCTTCTCTGTAAGCTCAGTTGCCACCCCCTTTCTACTTCCCTGGAGATGCACCCAACAGGTAATTTATTTGTTATGGCCATTGACATCCCCAGCAGCCCCCTCTCATGTCCCGGATCACAATGTTCCTCTCCATTTGCTTCTACACAGTCCTGAAGTCTGTCCATCTCTGTGATTGCATCTTTCTTGGCTTGTGCTATTTTCAATGCAGTGGACGATGCCCCCTTCTTTAATTTCAGACAACTTTACATCCACTACCATTGGCTAAGGGCCAGACTTTGGCTGCATATCGTCTCCTTGGAGACCTAGGATTTCCATTGCTTCTTTTAATGATCTGGTTTGTTCTCTTTGAGAGTTCCAGGTGAATAGGAGATGGAAGAGATGACATCATTGATAGGGTATCTTGTAGGATTTCAGTTGCTCTTTGTTGGGTTTAAACGCCCTCTGGCATCAAAGCGTACTGACCGCCAATTCATTGAAGAAGAGGAATTTGTTGTGTTTGAATTTGATGGGTTTACCATTACAGGTCTTCTCCATGATTTTTTCCTTTTCCTCCTACAAGTGGATTCGGACAATAGACACTGGTAAGACTTGTCTTTCATTACCGGTATTTGCCACCTGTGTGCTTGGTTAATTCGAATGAGAGGGTCACCCAGCCAGTCAAAAGAGCGGTGTAGTAGCTGTTGTAAACAGGTGCAGGTGTAAGTCTTCTCTGCACACCTCAACAAGCGTGGAATACCAATACTGTTTTAACAAATCTATTTTCTCTATCTTACTGTTTCAGAGACAGCTTCTCGTAATATTCCTCAAATGACACCACGTTTTGATAAGATAATGCAGTTTCTCTGCTCTGTCATCAACTGTGACCTTGAGATCGACACGGCTGCCTGGATCTTGCACCTCCTTGTGCATGTCTTTTAGATACTCCTTCAAATCATTTCTGATCATTGCACTTCCCCCTCGATTTCCTGTAAAAACTGTTGGAGGAACTTTTGGGAAATATTGAGCATCACATCACAGCTGTCTTCTTTCTGGAGAGAGCCTTTCATGTGTGTGCCTTTTATCTCCTTTGTCCGATTTGCTGTTTTTAGAGGTCCAGCATGTCATGAATTGAGTCTTCCCTCCTTGCTCTGCCTGTGGCCTTTGCTATATAGTTATCTAATGCTTTCTCCTTTTGTCTACTTTAATACTCACCCTTGGTTGGTGTCAAGGACTTTACCTTAGATCGTAATGGAGTCTTCAGCATATTCGTGAAGTTTTTGTTGAATGTTTAGGCAAGGTTGTGTTAGCTACTCTCATTGGCCATTTGCCATTTGCACCCCTCTGGCTCCCCGAGCAAATTATTTAATGTCTCTGCCTTGTTATTCTGTGCATGTTTGTGCACCAGTCAGAACTGAATGTACGATCTTAGGCGCCGCTGGGACTTAACGTGGAAGCGCCCACAGCCTAGCAGATCTCTCCTCAATAGACATTTCTAGGCTGCTGTGAGCCTGTCCTCCCTGCCGTGGGCTCGCTGCATCATACTGTTTTTTCTGTGTTTTTCCGGAGTCTGTTATGGAGGAGGGGAGGGGTGCTAACATGCATGTTCCCCAAATATAGGCCTTATCGCTATAAGCCAGGTCCAGTGCTCTTCCAGAATGCGACTCAGCTTTGTAGCATTGCAGCTCCTCACAAGATGGCAGTCCCTGATCCGGTGTGCCAAGGCTTCTAGTAGGGATCTTTCCTTGCCCCAAGTCAGGCCCAGGTGACATGCCCCCCCACTTTAAAGTGCCCCAGGCCTGTATTTCCTCCACCTCATTTCTTGTAGCTGATGTACAATGTGGTCTCAGTCTACTGCTTTGCAAGATGGCAGCCCAATGCCCAGACCCTGTCACCTACCATGCCACCCGGCCACCAAAGATCTCAGAGGGCTGTACCTCTCACAGTAATGCCCTCCGGGCCGGCCCACCAGTCACTCCTCTTTTGGTGTGGGTTGAGCCTTAGGGTTGAGGGGCTGCTTAATGAATTATAGCCACTTTAAGTAGGGTCTGCAAGGAGCCCTGCAGCTTCACGTCCATTCCGTCAACTTGCTGGCCATGCGCCCAGTGATTGAGCTTTTGTCTACTGTGACATGTAGACCAAGAAAACCTAATGGAGTTGCTATGTAACTTGTCCTGCAGTGGGAGATTACAGCAACATAAATGTGTAAGGACATCATCTGGGACTGTAAGTATGGGACTCAACATTTTGTTCAAATGGAGCCACTTAGGGTACCTGATCGGGAGTAGCCCTATGAGCCCATAACATGTTTCTAAGGACACTGCTCAACAGCTACCCATCCTGCAAAGCTCTCTATGCACTGGCTTTCACCAACTTGTTCATAACCTCTACCAGTCTTTTCACTTGACGTTGGTACAACACCATACACCAATGCATTATTACTAGATCCTTAAGGATTGCACACAGTTCATCAGAAACAAATTTTAGCCTGTTGTCTGTTATGATCGTTTCTGGGATACCTTCTCTGGAAAATTCCTCCTTACGAAAGCCAAGACTAAAAAGTGTGGTAGTGGAACCAACACATTTGATGGAAATCCACATCATCACATAATCAATCAACACAATGACATACCTTTTACTCTGTTGTAAAAGATCAAAAGGTTCCAAAATAACAAGTCCATGTTTCCTCCACGGATCCAAAGGAAGAGACACCAATGACAAAGGTGCCTCTGAACACATATTGACTTATCTGACCTAGCACAGGATAACAATTCCTGACAACCTTTTCAACCATACTGTCCTTGTAAGGCGTCCACCAATACATATCTTGGAGTCTTGTGGTCATATTTCTAGCAAATGCCCCTCATGGACCAAATTGACCAATTTGCTTTTGATTGCTAAAGGTGTTACTTTATTATTCCCTCTACAAACTACATAGTCCAACAAGTACAACTCTCGGTGACACTTTATTACCACACAACTCTCCCTTTCGGAATGCCACCATATACGATATACTCCTTTATAGTTTTAGCATTGCTGTTAACTGTTCTTCTTTTTCCAACCCCACATTCCCCTCCACCCCTCTGACTGCACCCACACATTCAGATTCACAGATATCCCGTAATTATCCACACCAATACCTCCAGCAAAACTGAACTGGGTAGGTGGCAACCTTGAAAAACAGTCCGCTACAACATTTTTCAATCCGGGTAAGTACAGAACCTCAAAACTGAACTCATCCACACCTTCGGACCACCTAGCAATTCTAGGAGTGATACACTGATTATCGTTGCAGGAAGAGACCTGAACAAGTGGCTTGTGATCACTCCTAACAACAAAAGGCAAACACCGTAGAAAGAACTTGAACTTCCTTATAGCTCATATACAGGCTAAAGGCTCTTGCTCAGTCACAGAATAGTTGACTTCAGCACCCCTAAGGGCTCTGGACGCAAAAGCCCTCAAAACCATCATCAACACGAGAAAGAACTGCTGCTAGACCTTTAAAAATGGCATCTGTTGTCAGAATGGTATTCCTCCGCACATCAAAATGTCCCAATGTGGGCTTGCTTCCAAGCTGGTCTTTTTCTTGCTGGAATGCAATAGCATATTCTTCTAACCAAATACATTTCTCACCTTTTTTCAAAAGTGACTTCAAAGTCTGAACCCAAGAGGCAAATTTATTAACAGACTTACAATGATATTCCACCAGCCCAAGAAAACATCTCACTGCTCCTTGTCACAAGGAACTTGCTGCATGAACAGTCAGTTCAGGAAGATCTTCCTTAGGGCTAATTCTCTCATCAGAAATTGTGTATCCGGAATATTTTATGTGCCCAATCTAAACAGGCCTTTCTCTCTCTCTCAACAGCCAACTCGTACAGCTGCATTCTCTTAAAACTTTGAACAATGTCTCATGTTCAATCTGGTCCTTCCCATAAACAAGATTATTATCTTGAAAACATTGCACTCTCAACAACCCATTGTCCTCTGGAAACATGCAGCAGCAGATGCCGTCCCAAGTGGCATCCTCACAAAGCAATACGCTCCAAGTGGGGTGAACGAGGTTAAAGGCTTGTACTCGTCACTTATTTCAAATTCATAGTATACCAATGACAGATCCATCACACTAAAACTTGCACACTGTTGGGAATAGAGAGCTTTTCCTAAAGATTAGGTAGAGGCTGTCTGTCCACCTAAATAAACTCATTGATATCACGCAAGTCCACAAACATGCAGATGCTTTTGCCACCACCTTTAGGTGTCAGCCACTCTGAACGTTCTATTTACTTAATTACTCCCAGCTTTTTAAGTCTCTCCAACTCACATTTCCAAGGTTCCAATATTGAAAGAGTAACTTTCCTGACTTTAAGGAAAACTGGTTTGACACCCTTTTTGAGTAAATGTTTGCACTCAGAATGTTTCAACAGTCCCGGCACATTGCCAAAACACACCTGGAAACAACTGGACAACATCATTGTCTTCACTGATGTGTGAGATCATCATTATTTGGTCCGGAGCATTCAGGTTTAATGTACTACCCAAATCATGTTGGTGATTGTCATCTCTGAGCAATTTTCCTCCCTCTGCCTTTAGAAATTATCACAGCCTTCCATCTTGGGTTCTCAGGATAGACTTTATTTCACGGCCGGGAGACCCACTGTAGTGCTGCATGCAAAATCACGTACAAGGGAGAGTCTCAAAGATCATCAGACTCTGTCCATTATTTATACACTCCAACAGACATTGAATACAATAGCTGATGCATACATTACAATACAGCAAGCATATCTGTTAGTCATGTGATTTCTTTGTCAGCCTTTATCTTTAAGTGACGCCCTACACTACCTGGGCTGGGGGTTTTCAGATGCTTCTAGATAACTCATTCTGTTTCTTGGAATGGTTTGTGTTCTTTCTCTGCCTACGCCTTGTAACTAATTAGGACATAGCACATACTTTATAGGTTTATTTTCTGTACACTCGTTTGGGTGAGTGGCACAAAGCAGAGTCTCTTCACAAGATGGGGATAAGGTTC
Organism: Pleurodeles waltl; assembly: GCF_031143425.1. Classification (NCBI taxonomy): domain Eukaryota; kingdom Metazoa; phylum Chordata; class Amphibia; order Caudata; family Salamandridae; genus Pleurodeles; species Pleurodeles waltl. The sequence continues at coordinate 1,007,753,419 of NC_090447.1, read as the reverse complement.
TGTTTCCTATCTCCACATTCCTCCCGTTTCTTGAATTTTCAACACTTGTATCCTTCTGATCTATCCCTCTGTCCTCTAAAATGTTCTTTCCCAGAGTGCCTATCTTTGTTACTCCTTTCTGGCAGCATTGCAGAATTGTTTGGAAGCAGCAGCAGCATCATAATAATAAGACTATTGGTAATAAGGCTTTTTTAAACAAGTTTTTATTGAGTTTTAAGAACACAACCACAGTGCTTTGCATGACATGCAATTAGTAACACCATATGGAGCATTATAAAGACCGTGATGAGGCAGCCACAGAGACAAGAGGAGTACAGATGGCAGCGTACACAGTGCAAGAAGTTTAGCTTCCTCCAGACTCAATCGTGTTTCTCTGGACAGCCACGGGCTTCGTACATAGGTTTCTCCTTCTTGGCACACCAGTCACCCCCAGCCGCCACCTATACAAAAAAGTTGGACAAACAGGATTTTTCCAGTCGGCAGGAATGTCGCCTTTGGCTAGCAGAAGCGCTGTTACCAAAAAGGACCTACCTGCCCTCAAATCACCAGTGCCCTCCAAATAATTAAGGGCGAGAGCTCCACTTCCAATCCCAGAATGTCATTCAAATCTGGCACTACGGCTGTCCAGTAGGTTTGGATTTTGAGGCAGAATCACACCATATGAAAGAAGCCTGCAGGCACCTGCCTGCAACGAGTGCAAGTGGGGGAGGGTAGGATTCCCGCATGGAATTACCAAGTTAGGGCCAGTTATGCATGCTGGAGGTAATATGTCTGTATCAGATGCAGCTTGGAGGAGATGGCGAGGGCCCCGGGGGGCCATCAGTGCTTCATCATCCATTGGGCCCAGCTATCCAGAGAGTCTGGGGATGATCGAGTGACCCCCAGGGAGTTAAACACTAGGGTATGGTAAATTTGGGATACTCCCCCCCCCCCCCCCTCCCCACTTGCCCAGCATGCCCATTAGGAGCTTGACCTCTAGTGGAATGAATTCAGGGAGAGGGTCTTCATTGGTCATGTGTGTCTGGAGACCATGGCGTAGCTGTAGGTATGTATAGAATTGCATGTTTGTTAGCGTGTAAACACTTTGGAGGTCCAGGAAGAAGTGCATATGGATCCCGGTCCACGCATCTACGGGTAGGGTTATGCCAAAAAGATCCTAAAACCTAAAACCCTCCTACGCTGCCACCTCTCTAAGCCCGTCTCTGTGCCAAAAGGGAGTCTGTTGGGTGAGGTACCCATCCCAACAAGTGTGTCGCAGGGATGCCTGCCACGCAAGAAAGACTACCCTGTTACCGTTGGGACTGGGGTCGGGGAAACCATGCAGCAAGGCTGGGATCCGGGGGAACCTCAACGTCAACACCTCCAAATGGGAGGCTGGGTTGGACCACCCCTGGTGAACTAGTCATGGACCACTAGCAGCTGGGAGGCAACATAGTATAAGTACAGATGAGTCATTCCCAGACCACCATAGAACGAGCTTTGTCGGCAGTGGGTCATCGCTAGGTGGGACCTAGATCCTCGCCAGAGGAAGGAGGTTGCTGTTTTTTCTAGGCCACATGTTAAAAAGTGGGTTATCAGTACCTACACTTACCAATAGGCCACAATGCCCCACTTAGGTCTAGTCAGGGTCTCAATAAATTAATCCTGGCTCAACCCTTGGTAGTTTGGCAGTGAGCAACAAGGCTTAACGTAAGAGACACAGTGTGGACATCATTCAAAATACCAAAACAGTAATAAAATAAAACATAGGAAACAGTTTAAAAATCCAAAACCAATTTATAAAATTAGATTATATTTTTTGCGCTAATCTCCCAGGAGCCGGAAACTTGGGGAGCTGATGGCAGGGCCCTGGGGAGCGTTCTCAGTCTCCACGCAACACGGTCTCCCTTGTCGGAGGAACCAGTGCATGGCGCGAGACCTGCAGTTACAGGAGAAGGGGCCCGGTACCGAGTGACGTGCACTGGCATGAGTGAGGCAGAGGCCTCGATGAGCGGGGCGGGCCGATGGAAGGCCGTAGGACGCCCCCATAGTATTGTTGCCTGCACGCAGGGAAGGTGCATCGCCACAGGAGGTGAGGTTAGAGGTCCGGGCCTGTGGGACTTCCAGGAGCCAGAGGCGTGGGGCGCTGACTGGATTGGGTTCGCTTCATGCGGACCATCAAAAACTGTCAGATAAAGTGCGTGATGTGGAATCTCCAGTCACAAACCTTCAACCATCCCATGAGGCGTTGAAACTTCAAGTATCTCATTTAGCGGACAGAGTGTACTGCCTGGAACAAATGGCGGAAGATGCGGAGGGACGCGGTTGTCGCAACAATGTCCGCTTTGTCGGGCTGCCAGAATAAGTGGAGGGGAGAAACACTGTGGAATTCCTGGAGCCATGGCTGCGTGCTCTTATGGGCGAGAATAGCCTTGCGCCCTTTTTTTGCCCTAGAGAGGGCACACCGCATCCCGGTGTGGAGACTACCACCTGGTAGGCCGCCTCGGCCTGTTGTGGGCAAACTTCTTCATTACTGTGATGGAGACCTGCTGTTGCAGAGGGCCTGCACGGTCGTACCTTTCAAAGTGGAAGGAGGCCAGACAAGTCTGTTCCCAGAATTTACAGTGGCTGTGCAGGCCAGAAGGGCCACCTTTACGGTAGTAAAGAGGGCGCTCAGAGAGGAAGGGATATCATATGTGCTACTCTTTCCGTCCCGGCTGAAACTCATGGTGGATGGGACTGCACACTTCTGCCAAGACCCCGACTGGGCATGACTGGAACATTACAGTTTGGGCACCTCTGGGTCCCAAAAAGAGGTGGCTGTGACAGCCCAGCGCCGAAAGAGAAGATGATGATCCCGGAGCCAGGCCCGCTAACCCCAGCTCACCAAGCTTTCGCCCAACCCAGTCAGAGGAGTGGAAGTAGCTAGCGCTTCGAGCTGCTGCCTCATTAACAGAGCCTGAACTTTCGGATGGGGTAGGGGCCGGAAAAGGTCAGGATCATGACTCAGAAACCTGCATGTCAGACTCCGACTCGGACAAGAAGATCTCCCCCATGTGACCACACAATCATCTGAAGACATCATTTAAATGGATTTCACTGAATTGCTTGAAGCTGCTGTCGATTCCATAGGCTGTTTGTAGTTATTGAAGATTGGGCCGGACTAAGAGACAATGTCTCAACTACTGCCTCGCCCTCCCACTTATTCCTGCCTCTTCATCTTCGTAGAGGCGGTATCTTATGACACTTATTATGGCTATTGAGGTCTGTTCGGGCGGCAGCTGTTGCTGGACTGTCCTTGGGACGGGAGTTGGGGTTTTGTTTATTCGTTCTGTCCTTAGTGATCTCCGGTGAGAATGTGCCTATTTCTCTGCAGAGAGTGGCAGAGGTGGTGGGGCTGCTGGGGGTTCTGGCTCCTGAAGACGAACGAGTAATGTTACATAATGCCTGTACAGTTGTCTGTACTTAATGTGATCACCTGAAATGTCCGGGGGCTAGTATCTATGGCTAAACGACATAAAATTCTGTCATAATTAATACTTTGCGGGGTACACATCGCAATGCTGCAAAAGATGCACCTCACACAAACAGGAGCTGAGCGCCTCCGCCGGCATTTCGAGAGGAAAATTGTTCGGGGCTACCTTGTCTGCGTATGCCCAGGGTACACTGATCAGGGTTAGGGCGGGGGTGCCCTTGGAAGCAACAAAGGTGGTGGTCGATGATGTGGGTCTGTTTGTCTTTGTGGAAGGGCACCTACATGTTAAACCCATTGTGTTTGGGTACGCACCTAATCAGGACCAGGTGGCTTATCTTCACACCCTGACTGCACACATGGCTGACTTCCCGGGGGTGGTGGGGTATACCTCACTGGGGGTGACTTTAATGGGGTCCTAGACACCGACCTCGACCGTTCTTCCCCACTGGTGCAAGGAGCTCTCTCAATTAGGATAGCTGCGGGGCTGGCCACCTGGCTGACTAGCTGTTCCTTGGAGAATGTGTGGCGAGCACATTACCCATTACATCAGGACTGCTCCCATTATTCCCATATCCACCAGGTTCATACTAGAATAGATAGGTTTGTATGCAGTGAGTCAAACTGTGGGCAGATAAGGCCTACTCAGAGTATCTCGGCCGCACATTCTCTGACAACAGCCTGCTTCTGATACATATGCAAGTGGCAGAGCTCCGACCACCTATTCCAACATGGCGCCCCCAACCGGTGGCACAGGGAGATGCCAGTTTTAGAGACATGTTATCCGTGACAGTGGCGAAGTACTGTTCCTGTAAAGAGGGCTCAGCATCGTAGAGGGGGGTGGAATGGGAGGTCCTCAAGGTGGTGGTACAGGGTCACTGTATACGCCAGACAGGCATTAAGTGAGTACTGGAGGGAGACCTCCTACATCTCGAAGATCGAGTGCACGCTTTAGACAGTGAGCAGGGCCGTGGCCCTGAGGCTATCCGCCGATTATCGGACGTTTGGGAGGAATACACAGTAGCCTTTGAGAAACTTAAATGTCATGACCATACAGGGTATATGCGCAGGGTACACGAGGAGGAAGGCAGGGCTAGACGGTTGCTGGCCTGGGTGGTTCGCCCTCACACAGCAGGGACCCAGATTACTGGGATTACACTGCCTGCTGGTTCCTTGGTACATGAACCCCTCAATATAAATGCAGCATTTTGTGACTATTACCTGGCGCTGTATGCCACCTCAGAGACTTCGTTGCCAGACATGCTTGGTGACCTGTTGGCTGGGATGCAACTGAGGGCCCTCACTGAAGAGGCCGCCACCCTGCTGGGTGCAGAGGTGATGGAGGGAGAATTGAAACTGGCAGTTAAAGACTTGGGCGACTGATAAGACTCCTAGGATGGATGGCCTTCCCCCCAGAATTTTATAAATTGACTGTAGATATTTTGGCCCCAAGGCTAGTAGCAATGTATGCAAAAGACTATAGGCGGGGCGATCTCCCTGTGACACTGAGGGAAGCTCTGGTGGTCCCCCTCCCTATGACTACTGATCGGTATAGGGAGGTGAAAATCTTCCAGCCCCTTTCCATGCTTAATACTAATTGTAAAGTTCTGAGTAAGGTATTGGCTACTGAGCACTTGCCATATATGCAGAACCTGATCTAGGACGACCAATGCGGGTTCATATCTACCAGGAACACCTCACAAAATCTCCATAAACTGTACACAGTGTTATACGGCTCCCCCACCCAATGGATTCAAATGCAGTGGTAGTGTTGGTAGACCTTGAGAAATCTTTCGACGCAGTGAGATGGGACTACTTAGAAGTTATGTTGCGACGGTTAGGACTAGGAGAAGCATGGCTTAAATGGTTCAGGCTGCTATATGCTTCCCCAACCGCAAGAGTCAAAACTGGGCGGCAGCTCTCCGACGTATACAACATACATAATGGTACCATACAGGAGTGTCTGCTCTCCTCATTGCTCTTTGCCATGGCTATGGAGCCACTGGCCGAGTGGTTGAGGAAGGAAGGGCATGCTAGAGGGATATGTAGGGGAGGAGTGGGACATATATCGTTGTACGCTGACGATCTGCTGATTTATTTAAGAGATGGGGAGAGGGCCTTGCTCTGGGCGCTTGAGACACTTGAAGATTTTGGGACCTACTCGGGGTTACACCTTAACAGGGGGAAGATGTGAGTTTTCCTGGTTGCTGTGGGTAGTATCCCGCCCCCTCATCTGGCCAGCAGATGCTAAATGGGCCCCTAGTGCATGCCAATATCTTGGGATTCAAATTTACCACAAAGTAGTCAACCTTCTGGAGGGCAATCTGGGCAAAACTCTGCGATCCCTTAGAACTGGGGAAGGTTTTTGGCTCTCCCTTAACTTGCCCTTTATGGCACGTTTATCACTGTCCCAGATGATTATGCTTCCCCGGCTTCTATATTTCTTTGTTAATCTGCTGGTAATTGTTCCGGTAAACTGGTTTAGATTATTAGATACTCTTCTCAGAGTCCTAATTTGGAACGGTGGGCGCCACAGGGTTGCACTGGCCACTCTCCGTCTGTGTCCGGAGGCAGGAGTGCTGGGGGTCCCAGACTTCAAGCTCTATTATCTAGCAGCACAGCTGCGATGACTGGCATGGTGGCTGAATATTCAGGGGTTGACTAAACTGCATTGGGAGGCGGCGGACAGCACACAGACAAACTGATGGTTGGATTATTTTTAGCCGAGACTCCTCTCCCAGGGAGATGGGGTTGTCATGGGTGCGGCCTACAAGGCCTGGCGTAGAGCGATTAGGTTCACTGGGACCCAGACACCCTATGCCCCTGCGATCCCATTGGAGGGACTCCCACTTGGTGGACCCCCTCACTGTCTTACATAGAGACAGATGCTTCCCTGGATGGAGGAGGGGATGACTTCTGTGGGTGACTGTTATGCCCAGGGTGAGTGGTCCTCTTTCTCAGAGCGTTTGGAACGGATGGACCCACACATGGCCAGTTCTTGAGGTACGAGGCAGTGGCCCGAGTGGTACGAGAATTGTGGGGGGAGGGCACGGAGGAGCCTCCCACCCATGCAGTGCTCCAGACAATGCTCTAGATGGGTGGAGGATCCCACTTGTTGACATGGCTGTACACGGCTTTGAATGGAATGACGAGTAGGCCTCCGCATTCCCTGAACGCTCGATGGGAGGCAGATGTGGGCAGGGAACTGACGGAGATTGAATGGGAACGGGTAGTTGCATATGCATATCATGTCTCACGGAACACACGCCTTAAACTGATTCAGTTCAATTTCATACATGGGACCTATCTTACCCCACACAGACTTCAGTTCATTCATGGTGGGGAACCCCAGGCCTGCTCTAGATGCCAAGCCCAGGATGCAGATTTCGGGCATATGGTTTGGGGGTGCCTTATCCTGGGAGTTTACTGGGCTGAAGTAATTGCGCAGCTTAACCTCCCCTTAGATAGGACCCTGCCTGGGACCCTAGAGGTCTGCTTATTGGGCCTACTGGTCAGGACACCCCCTAAAGAAGTAGGGAACAGATTTATAGATCTGGCTCTAGTTTTTAGTGTGGCGTAGGGTAGTGATAGGTTGGAAAATACCTGAGGGATCCTGGCTAACTACATCGGTACACAAAGTCACAGGCTGGGCCAGGGTGGAGGAGAGGACTTTGAGGAGAGAAGAATCCCAGGGGCTTCTACACCAACATATAGTGCATCTTTGGGCTGAAATCGCAAAGGAGTGGGAGGCTATTGACTTCCCTTGTGACGCCCATACAGAGTCCAGAATTGAGGAGGGTCTGGGGTAGGATCCTAAAATTAAGACTGGGGTGTCCTCCCGGAAGACAATTGTGCTTGCATGATAGAACTTATGTCTGCCAGCTCAACGGGGACAGACGAGCAGTTGTTGCTCATGTATCACCACAGAGTCACTAGAGATCGCACACTATTAGGACATGGTTAACTAGTTTGAAGAGTTATACCTTAGTCACATAAAGATTATTTTCCTGTATGGATTGAAATGGCATGGGTGTGCTCTGGATAGTTGGCGGCCCCCACCCGAGGACATGACATCAAGTACTTGGGAAATTTTGTAGAGGTTTCACATACTGCTATAGACCATAATAGCTAGAGTCTCTGCATAGAAGTCATATATGGTAGCAAAGAGCTGAGCTCTGTGTATAAGAACATTTATGAAAACAGAAGGTTGTGTACGCTCATGATGACATAGCTGTAACAAAGTTTTATATATTTCCATGACTTGAAAAATCCTCAAAATGCCAATAACATTTTTTTTTTTTTAAAGTTTGATTCCAAACTTGACATATCTAGCTCCTTGTGGGACTTTATTAATTAAAAATAAAGTCTCCCCAAGTTAGCCTACAGAGCTCATTCACTACAGTGAAGGAAAAACTAATGTGGTTATTTTTCCATCACCAGGGCTTATAAAACATATTTGTTTTATAAAGTCCCTGCTTATAGTTACATATCACCCAGCCATAGGGGCACTTAGGGCACACCTTAGGGGTGAGATATATGTGAAACAAAAACAGGTAGCTTAAGACTTTAGAAGTACTTTTAATTCCAAAGTCGAATTTGGGGTTAACTTTAACTTAAAAGCAGCCAGCAAGTCAGGCTTGCCTATAAAATGACCCTGGGCACCACAGCAGTGCACCTATGGGTGCACTACCTATGCTGGGGTCCCTAAACCTGCATGCCCTACTATATACTATATGGACTTATAGGTAGGATGACACAGCCAATTATACGTAGCCTAATTTGCATAATCATTTTAATCAGAGCACACACTGGTTGGCAGTGCCTAGGGCACCATCAGAGTCAGAAAAATACTAGCATGAGTGACAAACGGGGGCAAAAGGTTTGGGGGCTTCTACAATCAACCCAGTTTCTCACACCATGGAGCCAGGCTCTTGGGATGGGGAAGTTCTGGAAGATGTAAAGAAATCTTGGTAAGATCATTATCTTGTATAAGGCAATGCGGACCATCACATTTAATGGAATGGCTTTCCATTTATCAAGGTTATCTTTTGCCTTTCTAGTTAGTGATTCCATGTTAAGGGACCAGCCAGGTGAGCTCCGGGTGATGCATCACCCAGATGCCCAGGTACCTGAAGCTAAGAGGTTGTATAGGGATGGTCTCTTCCCAGTCAAAGCAGTCCCGTCCCAAGCCCAACAGAACTAGCACCGTTTTACTCGGGTCTACCTGAAGACCAGAAATATCTCCAAAAAGGTTATGTATGTGGAGACAACGGGGACTGCTAACCGCAGGGTCCGTCGGTAATAAGGCTTTTAACAGGCCTGATAGCCAGGATGATATCTATGAGAACCAGCTGGAAAACCAACCACTGGGGGGCCTTGTGCTCCCATCATGGTGTCCCTTAAAGTATGTAAGGCCTGAATAGTCTTGGTCAGTGTTCTGCGTCACTTCCAGGGATGAACGTATAACAATTTTGGCACACACCCTACCTTCAAAGGCAGTTGGCATGTCGAACACCATCCTGTTTTACATAACTGTGATGCTCATAGCCCAGAGCTGCTCTTTGAAGGAATTGAATTCACCCTGTGCCATTTACTAGTAGCATTAACTCATAATCTGGTCAGTTGTAACCAAAAAGCATTGACTATAGATTGTGGGGTAGGCATCAATCCTCCCAGAGAGATGCTACCAAGCCATACCTCAGCTCCATTCTACAACCTGTACTCATCCGGCACTGATTGTACATCTAGAGCAAAGTATTGGCGTACATCCCTCGTCCAACTATATTCTAATGCATGTGGTTGCTCTTGTACATGTGCGTAGATATCTTCCACTGTTATATTGTCATGTAGTGGAACTATCAATATCTGGGGCACCAATATGTTAACAGAGCACAGGCCCTTTCAGCTATATGGTAACTGGACATTTGCAAATATACCACATACCCAATAGGTATCCATCAATGCTGCAAGGCCCTCCTGTATGGATGTCGTATATATAATCTGTTTGCAGTTCTTATTAATTTGGAAGACAAAATGTAAGTAGCAGGAGGAACTGGATTCAAAAAGGTGTATGAGACTACCTCAGAATCCTGTATATGGGTACATTAACTGTATGCTCTATCATCATTGTACCTTTCCTTTAACACCTTTAAAGGGCTGTCCAGCATCATATTCCCTCACCACTGTCCCCTGACATAAGCCTGGGCCTGGAATGTTAACTGAGGCCAGTGTTCATATGTGGAGTCCCTCTAATTATTACATTTCCTAATCTTCTGCCCTGCATCTGCCACTTTTTTAAGTATTGATTTTGGTTGTCTGATAATTCATGAGTTTTCAAACTGACTATAATCCTGAAACATTGATTGAGCTTGTTCCTCTAATATTGCTAAGGAATTCCATTTTGGTGTTGAAAAGTTCCAGCCATGAAATTGCCTTCTTCCTTTTATGTAACATGACATCAGTGTTGGGGAACGGGCATTCTTGAACCCTTCCTATTTCTTGAATATCAACAGCATGTGGTATGAGGGTACAAACAAAGTATGATGCATTGAAATGTGCTGTAACTGTTGGATGTGGACTTTTGTACCACATGTTCTGGTGCCACAAATGATGCATAGAGTGTTAAGATTTTTTTCTTTTTTACCTTAATAATTTGTCGGTTGCATCTGTAGGTTCCCAAGGGGATACTGGTAATTGCTGTGTTTCATTAATCAGACAACCTGGCAGACCCTTGTCTCTAAAAGAGGGGGGTCAACAGCATTTAATTAATCAGACTACCTGGCAGACCATTGTCTCTTAAGGGGGGGGGGGCAGCAACTTTTGACTACCTAGCGGGTCCTTATCCTTTAGGAGGGTAAGCACCAGCAACACAAAGGCAACAAATATAGAGAAATAGAAAATAGAAACTCGCCCCCAATCCCACAGGATCAATAGTCTCCTTTAAGGTCACAAGGGGCAAGGCCAATCTATTCCCATCAAAATGACTGTCACCCCCCCCCCCCCCATAGCTGTGTGACATCTGTGGGGATTCCAATATCCTCTCATTGAGGAATGTATGCATATGTGACTGTGATTATAACTGTAGATCTAATAGAGACTTCTAGTTGCAGATTCCTTACCTTAGAATTTCCCCCTAGTGTCAGTCTGGATCTGGAGATTTTTCTCGAGCAGTACCCCTGCGCACTGTCAGGTGGCGTCGGTTGACTCTGCTTCCGTCGTTGGTGTTGTGTTCACCGGCTATATCATCACGGGTCATATATAGGTGCCACCATGGTGCGTTGACGTCAGTTCTTTGCTTTCCCCATCAGCCAACGCGCAGGTCCAAAGAGCTACCCCACAGTCACTTTTTGGCTGTTTTTTTTGGCTTTTGTCAAAGCTTTTTTGACATCCTGGTGCGTCGAGTATGTTGTCACAGAAGACCGGCTTCAAGCCCTGCGACTCCTGTCATCGGATGATGTCAGTGACATATCCGCACCTCGTGTGTCTTTGGAGTTTGCAGCATGACCACGACCGGAAGTCATGCTCCGAGTGTCGGGCTACGAACCTGCAGGCTTTGAGGGAGCAGCGTCTAAAGCTTCTAGCAGGCCGGCGTTCGGATGTACATGGCTCCCAGTTTTGGTCGAGAGTGGGGTCCCGAGACCACTTACATAGTCCACACTCTTTGTCGTCCCATTCAAAATCTTCTGGAAGCTCAGGTAAGCACAAGAAGTTGTAGAAGAGCAAACGTTCTTCAACTTCACCCTGTCGATCGGATGACACAATGTGGGAAAAGGAACATCACTGCTCTAGGCCGCCCTCCTCGGAGCCTTCTTCTGGGTTGGCTCTGCACCTCCTTGAGTTTCCGGGAGCCAGAGCCATCCCTGCCCAACTCTGAGAGTTCTATGAGGCCATGTGCCTTATATTTAGGAGTCCGGCCTTGCTGGAGCACCTTTGGACCCTGGGAGGTTGGCAGGGGCTCACTCAGGTTCCACACCGGCAGCCTTGGCTCCGGAGGGCACTCAGGGATCCATTTCTGGATCCTCACCAGTGTCGGTTGTGTCACCGCAACCTTCCTCGACAATCTTCCAGACGTCGACGCTCATGATGCCGCCCAGGCCTGTGGTCGCCATCGATCCCATAATTATTTCTGACTTGTAGCCGAGCCGGCGTTGCTGGACACCAATTCTGACTTCGACAGGGACCTTGCTTCCCAGGTTGGATTCTGACTCTTATTCTTTTGGGTACAGTGAGGGGTAGGGAGGGCTCGCCCGACCTTTAAGGATACCAGCTTGATGACCCTGTGGACTGGGCTCAGGATTTGGGTGAAGCCAGTAGGCCAGATACCTCCTCTGACACTGGCATGCTTTATCCCCCTACCGTGGTTACGGAGGAAGGAGCTTCCTATTCCATGGTGATGAGGAGAGCGGCAGAGGTCCTGGGCCTCCCGCTGCCGTTGGTGGCCACCAGGACTAATCTTTTGACTGAAGTGCTTCAGCCTGGGGCTTATTCTTCTGAACTCCTCTTGCTCTTCGTTGAGTCCCTCGCTGATGTCCTGCTGAGTACTTGGTCCAAACCCAGCACAAGGGCTCCTTTAAAAAGGACAATTACCTGCTGCCATAGGCCTGCTCCTAACGACCCAAATTTCCTGACCCAACACCCAACCCATGAGAGCTTGGTTATCCATGCCTCTACATCCTCAGGCGCATTCCCATCTGCATCCCCGGATAGGGAGTCCAAAAGACTGGGTCAGCTTGGAATGAAAATGTTTTCATCCACCAGTCTGGCATTGCGGTCAGTGAACACCGCATGCCTTTTGGGCCACTGCTCGCATACTTTATGGGGCGTGGTTGTGCCAGTGCTGCCACAGGTCCTGGAGGAGACCCCGGCCATTCTCTTCCAAGCTGTTGTTGACTGAAGAGATGTGTAGGAAGCTGGCCTGATGTGTGGTGAGTACCAATGGCTTATACCAGGTCCAGGTATCCCCTATTAATGAGGTGTAGTAAGTGTCTAGGAAGCTAGGCTCTCTAGAGGTAGCTGTGGTTAAGCAGCCAAAACTTATCTAGGAGACATGCAAAGCTTATGCAATACCACTATAGTCACAAAACACTTGCACACATGAAAGAACAACACAGTGTTACAAAAATAATGGTGCTTTGTTTTAGTGACCCAAATACCAAAATACTATATAGACAATATCCCAACTGGATGTAAGTCAAACCCACTAATATATGTACATTAGAGGTCAGAAATTAGCAGAGAATATAATAGAAAACAGTGAAAGCAATAGTAAGTACTGGGGGACCAAACCATATACTAATAAAGTGGAATGCGAGTGTCGGGCCTCACTCAAGGAAGTGGAATCGGTAGAGGGGAGCTGGAGGAACTAGTAAACCCACAAGGTAAGTACCAGAGTGCCCCCCAGCGACCAGGAGAAGAGGTAAGCCTGAAGATCCCTTAGAGGAAATGCCAACAAGCATTGGTAGCTGCAAGAGGCGTGGGGCTTGGAGGTATTGTTCTGCGTGCAGAGGCAAGGACTTTCCATCTCCAAAGTTGGATAGCTGGCATAGAGAACCAAGGGGGCCACTCCAGACACCGCCCGTGCTGCAGGATCAACGCAGCTCAGGAAGAGAGGAGATCCACGCAGCCAGGCTCCTTTGCAGTTGGTGCCTGCTTCACTCCAAGGGAGATTCCTTTGTGCTTCTCGGTGCAGACTGAAGACTTGCCACCCTCCGAGGATGCACAGCCGAGGAAATGTTGCAGTTGCTGGAAGGAGCTGGAGACACAATGTTGCAGAGCAGAGTCGTTCATGTACCTGCAGATTGTAGGTTCCTATGGAGTCCAGTTGCTGTTCCAGTGGCCAGAAGTCGAAGTAAACATTGCAGAGGAGTCCTGATGGAGTCTTGCACGTCCAATCTGAGGACCTACCCAAGAGGGAGACCCTAAATAGTCCTGGAAGGGGGATTGGTCACCTAGCAGGGTGACCACCTATCAGGAGGGGGCTGTGACATCACCTGCCTGACCTGGCCACTCAGATGCTCCCAGATGCCTCTGCACACCTTGGATTTAAGATGGCAGAATCAAGTGGCCACCTGGAGGAGCTCTGGGCACCACCCTTGGGGTGGTGATGACAGGGGAGTGGTTACTCCCCTTTCCATTGTTCAGTTTCACGCCAGAGCTGGGACTGGAGGTCCTTGAACTGGTGCAGACTGGTTTATGCAAGGAGGGCACCAAATGTGCCCTTCAAAGCATACCAGTGGCTTGGGGAGGCTACCCCCATGTTACACAGGCTCCCCTGGGTGGCATAATACATGCTGTAGCCATGGGGAAACCCTGGTGCCCCCATTCTCTGGGTACCATACACTAGGGACATATATGGGGGCACCAGTATGCCAAATGTGGGGTGTGTGAAGTCCCAGCAACCAAATATAAAGAGAGAGCACAGTCACTGCGGTCCTGGTTAGCAGGATCCCAGTGAACACAATCAACACATACTGACAACAGGCAAAACATGGGGGTAACCATGCCAAAAAGAGGGTACTTTACTACAAGATGCAGCTAAGTTCACAATCAGTTGTGGGCAGGATATGACAGACTCACTGAACAGATCAGTTGCATCAACGGTGGCGTTGTGGCGCCACACTTGGTTAAGGACATCCGACTTTTCGGGGGGATATCTAAGCAGCGCTTATGGACATGCCCTTTGATGGCATCCATCTCTTCCGAGACAAAGTAGACTGTGTGCTTGATCGCTTTAAAGACTCCTGGGCTACAGCTCAGTCCGTGGGCCTCGCAGCTGCCCCCCAATCTGCTTTTTGCCCCTTTTGTGGCTACGGAAGGGGCACCGACCACGTCCTTCCCCTCCAGCTACCGTGCAGCGCATGCTGTCCAGCCCCTTCGTGGCTGGAGTGGTGGGATCCAATGTCCTCGTGAATTAGGGAGCCAGCGGCCTACCCAGTCCACTACCCATCCCGCTGCAGCCTCCAACCTTCCTAGTCTAATGCTTCCCCATCAGAGCCAAATTGAAGGCAGGATTTGCCATCACCTGCTCCGCTGGAAATCCATCATGTCAGACAGTATTTTGCAAATATTCCGAAGGAGCTAATCCCTCCCCTTTGAGACAACTCCTCCATCCATGCCACCATCCTACTATCGGATGACAGAGGATCACCTGGCACCTCTCTGTGAGGTTACAGCTTTCTTGGCTGAGGGAGCCATAGAGAAGGGTCCCTGTGGCAGAAGTAAGCCATGGTTGTTATTCCCTCTACTTTCTGGTGCCCAGGAAGCACAAGGGCGTCCGTCCTATGATAGACCTCTGGTCCCTCAATTTCTTCCTCAAAAAGGAGTAGTTCAAAATGCTCCCTCTGGCTCAGGTCCTATATGCCCTGGACCCAGGAGACCGGATGGTAGCGTTGGACTTCCAGGACACTTATTTCCATATTCCCGTCTTGCCTGCCCACAGACGTTACTTGCGGTCACAGTAGGCCACAAGCACTTTCATTTTACTGTGCTCCCCATTGGCCTTACCAGTGCCCTCAGACGTTCACCAAATTGATGGCATTGGTTGCAGCTCATCTGCTCAGGTTAGGGGTTTCAGTCTTCCCCTACCTTGATGACTGGCTGTTTTTTTAATTTTATTTTTTGTTTTTTTATATATTTTTTTTTGCAGTTATTGATATCAAAACCCAAACAGGGCCAATCTCTAAAGCCAACCAAGACAGATGAAAGTCAGCAAAGAGTACAATTCACAACTGGCGACATAAGAACCATCAGGAGTATACAGCAAGGAGAAGGCGGCATACTGCTGCGAGGCGATGTGTAAACAGAGCTGCATCATTAAAACATCCAGATGTGATCAATGAAAGACAAGAGGAGAGCTAGAGAGGAGGAGGAGCAGAGAGCAAGAGGAGGCAGAGGGAAAAAGAGAAAATAGGAGGGAAAAAAAAGGAAGGAATGAAGGGGATAACCGAACACCGTAGCCACAAATCACCAACTGGAATGTAAGCAGTAATTGAATGGCATGGAAGGGGAGCGCATCTAATGCATAATCAGTGGTAAGCGTTTGGCAACCGCATGTTGTTCAATACATGGGACTCCAAATAAGATTGCGGGGCCATATATCTCTCAGTTGGGAATCCTCAGGCATGCTCCCAGTATATCAGTAGTTGCTCCTGACAGTACGCAGCATCCTGTAACCAGTCACAACAACGGGGGGCCCGCCGTTGCTCCAAGCACATTGCGACCCAACACTTGGCAAGCAGCAGCAGCAGTCCCACCAGCCTCCGATGCGCGGATAAATCCCCTCGACATGGCACGGTGTGCGGCATTAGGAGTCCCGTCATCTCCTCAGTAGCCCGCAACACCGCCGGCTGTATTCACGCAGCGCTGCACAGCTCGATGCGAGATGCAAGAAGCCAGTCTCGGGAGCCAGACACCTCTTGCATCCTGCATCAGCTCGAATGCCGATGACTGGGTTTTGATGGCGAGGTCACCCCAGGCTGTCGTCTCCCACCTCCAGACTACGGCGGACATCCTGCATTTGCCGGGTTCTCTATAAATGTGCCAAAGTCACACCAGGCTCCTTCTCAGACACCTCCTTTCATCGGAGCTGTTCTGGACACAGCGCAGTTTCAAGCCTATCCTCCCAAGGTGCAAGTCCAGGATAGTCAGGCTATGATACTGAGGTTTCAGCCTCTAACCTGGATTTTTGTGAGAATGACTCTGAGGCTGCTGGGCCTCATGGCCTCCTGCATCCTGCTGGTGACACATGCCAGATGGCATATCCAGGCTCTGCAGTGGGACCTGAAGTTCCAGTGGGCGCAGCATCAGGGGAATGTCTCAGTCATGGTCCTGATCTTGGAGGGAACTGCGCAAGGTCTGCAGTGGTGGTTTTTGAACTGCAATAGGGTCAGAGGCAGATCCCTCTCCCTTCCCCAACCAGATCTGACAGAAGTGACAGATGCGTCACTCCTGGGATGGCGCGACCACATGGAAGAGGCGGAGAGCAGAGGCATCCGCTTAGCCTACCTGTTTGCAAGGGTCTTCTGTCGCAGCAGCAGGGGAGGTTCTCCACCCGAACCTGTCCAGTCCACAACTTCTTGTGTAGAGATTGAGCAGCAATTAACAGCTTTTGACAGCTTTTGACCTTCCACCCAAAGTCTGCAGCGTTATCTTGGCAGCCAGGTGTCCCTCCACCAAAAGGGTATACACCTGTCAATGGAACAAATTTGTGGCATGGTGCACAGACAAGTCTGTTGACCCCCCCCCTCTGCCCTTCTATCTGAGGTCCTTCTGTTTGTTCTTTCTCTGGTCCAGCAGGGCTCGGCGTTGGGCACCCTCAAAGGTTACAGCTTTCCTGAAATTACCTGACCAACCTCTTTGTTTAAGTCTCCTATTGTGGGTATATTTCTGAAGGGTCTCACCCATATGTTTTCGCCTTCTCTGTTCATAATGCCCCAATGGAATTTGAACTTAGTTCTTACTTTCCTGATGTATGCTTCTTTTGAGCTACTTCACAACTGCCCACTTCGGCTTCTTACTCTGAAGACAGCCTTCCTTTTAGGCATCACTTCTTCCCGCAGAGTGAGTGAGCTGTAGGATCTTTCCTCAAATCCGCCTTTCATCTCCATCCATCCTGATAAGGTGTTGCTTCGTACGAGGGCTTCCTTTCTACCTAAAGTGGTCATGCCCTTTCATGTAGGCGAATCCATCACCTTGCCTACTTTTCACGCACCCCCACATCCTTCTAAGGAATAAGGCAGACTCCACCTCCTGGACCCAAAAAGAGCGTTGGTGTTCTATCGTGATTGTACCAAAGAGTTCTGGGTAGATGATCAACTCTTTGTGGGTTATGTGGGTGTGAAGGAAGGAAGGGCAGTGCAGAAGAGAACCATCTCTGCTTTAAAATGTGCTATATATTGGCTGAGAAGTAACCCCTGGAGGGTTTGCACGCTCACTCCACCAAAGCAGCTGCTGCAACCACTGTGTTAGCTTGCAGACTTCCAGTCCTGGGCAACTGCCAGGGAGCAACATGGGCATCCTTGCACACATTCATCAAACACTACTGCCTGGACACTCAGGTCCGAAGGGACAGGTACTTTGCCTGTTCCGTCCTGCAGGACTTCCTAGTATGATCTTGGTTTGCAGACCACCTGTGATGATGGTATTGCTTAGGTATCTATTCTAAGGTAAGAAATCTGCAACTTGAAATCAGATGAACAAATTGCTTATTTTCGGTAACAAATTATCTGGTAGAGACATATTCTAGTTGCAGGTTCCTTACCCACCCACCCATCCTCCCCTTACTGCGAACTGATTTCCAGGGGCAGGGACTACCTTTCAGGGCCCTACTTCTGATGCACCCAGGGTCAGTGTTCGTCATAGCCCTGTGCTACTGGCGTGGAAAGTTGTGACAAGACACAGACGTCAGCCCGTCAGGGTTGCCTTTATACAACCTGCATTGTCATATCCGGCGAACACTGATGCCAACGAAAGAAGCAGAGTGGACTGACGCCACCTGACAGTGCGCAGGGGTACTGCTTGAGAAAAATCTCCATATTCAGACTGACACCTGGGAGAAATTCTAAGGTAAGGAATCTGCAACTAGAATATGTGTCTACCAGATAATTTATTACCAAAGGTAAGTAACTTGTCCTTCTTGTTTATTGTCATCTAACTTTAATGTAAACGTAGCTTCGACATGCCCTGCATATCCTTTTAGTGGTGTGCCTTCATCTTTGTGGTTCGGTCTGTCTGTGAGGTACTGATTTCACGGACGCCTCAGCCAAACTACTATCTGTAATACTTGTACCCTCTACTCTGGGAAAATGGGTTGGTAAGGTTTCCCCTATGATGGTATTTGAAGATCCTGTGGCTTCCCTAGAGTATGCATGCCCACAACTGCATTTTTTAATGATATTTTACCTCTCGATATGGGTTTTTCAGGTCTTTTGTATCCTAATAAGGGGGAGGTGCTGTATGCCACAGGGGCCACGTATCCTTTGGTTTTTGCTCCTTTTGATTGGGCTGAAATGCTTGCCACATGTTTAAAGTCGTAATTGGGGGCCATGGCCAAGGAACATGGCCGACAGGACCCGCTCCTAGTGAGCTCCCGCGCCCAGCGACTTCTTTTAATGATCGTGGGGTGCCTCAGGTTGTGGGAACCCCTCTCTGGC
This sequence comes from Pleurodeles waltl, assembly GCF_031143425.1. NCBI lineage: Eukaryota > Metazoa > Chordata > Amphibia > Caudata > Salamandridae > Pleurodeles > Pleurodeles waltl. The sequence continues at coordinate 1,007,734,819 of NC_090447.1, read as the reverse complement.
AGTCGGAGGTAGTGCCGAGAGGTCATGCACTGCATGGTTTCCTCTTTTGGCAATGAAGCGGAGCCGGGAGCGCGCGCCCCTCTTGGGCAGGGCTGGAGACGGCAGATGGGCCCAGGGAGCTCGAGTTAAGCGGCGGGCGGCCGCATCCGCGGCGCGGAGGGCTCTCTGACTCAGCGGCTTCTATTCTGCTCGTGGGACGCCCTGGACTGCGGGGAGTGCAGCGACGCCCCTGGCGGACCCGATGGTGATGGCTGGGTCCTGGCAGTATTCACGGGGCCTACAGTGAGTGGTGATCATGGTGAAGGCCTTCCCTGGGCTGCATGTGGATTGGCTGCTTGGCCTATTGTTGGGTGCGGCTGCTGGGGACGGGCAGCATCTCCCATACTGCTGGCCTGGACGAGCCTGTCGGCCGGGTGGCCCCCGGCATGTGGCACTAGCTGTCTGGACCTGGTGATATGAGGCGGCGCCTGGTGGAGGCGCTGGGGGAGTTGGCCATGCCCCGTTGGGGTCGCATTGAGTACTGGAGGACTGCAGTGGCTGGATGGCGCGTGCCCGGACGGGCGTGAGCTGAGGAGGCCCCTGGACTTAGAATTCTGGCTCATACTTGTGAGTACATTGCGAGGAATCCTCTCCCATTCGGAGTACCTGCGGTCCCTGCACTGTATGCTCTGGGATATGGTGGTGGATGGTGGTGCCTAACGTCCCGGAGAGTGGCGGACTAAGTTTTTGAGGTACTTCGTGATCCGGCCTTCACTGGTGGCCCCTTGCCGCAACAGGGACTAGATAGGGGCCCCGGAAGTAGGACGGGATGTGGCGGCACAAGTGAACAGATATCTCGCAGGGTAACACTATGGAGCACTATACTATCCCGGTGCCCCTGCCACAGCGCCCGGCCCGATCGGACAAGAAGGGAGATACCATGAGGGCACCTGCGAATCCTGAGGAGCCCGCACGTGCAGAGCTCCTTGCGGCCATCCAGGGTTCTCGGGTGGCGCTGGAGGGAAAGATAGAGACTGTGGCAGTGAACCTGCTTTGGGCTGACCTTCAGAAGGTGCCCAACAAGGTCAAAGTGGTGGAAGGATCCATTGTGGAGCTATAGACTGAGATGGGGCTCTGCGGAAATAAATGGTGCAGGCTAACTCCACGGTTGGACGGCTGGAGGCGCGGTTGGAGGATGCAGAGGGGAGGTCACAGCAGAACAATGTCAGGCTGCTGGGCTTCCCGGAGCATGCAGAGGGGTCTGCTTCAGAATCCTTTGTGGAAAACTGGATCAGAGATGTGTTGCAGCCTTCTCGGCTGTCCAAGGTTTTTGTAGTGGAGCGTGCACACAGGGTCCTTGTTCTGTCTCCGCGGCCTGGCTGTGCCGCTCAGGGCTATCATAGCCCAACTTCTGGACTACAAGGATCGGGACTGTGTGTTGAGGGCCGCCCGTGAGTCAGACAGGGCCATCTGTGAGAACTGCAAGATATCCATTTATCCTGATTACACAAACAAGGTGCAGAGTTCTCAAAAAAGGATTCATGGAGGTCAAGGCAAAACTTCGAGCCATGAACGTGTGATATATGCTTCTGTACCCGGCACGTTTGAAGGTGATCTCAGGCAGGAGATCTCACTTCTTCGATTGCCTGGAGGAGGTGTGGCGATGTCTGCAGATGAGGGATAAGGCAGTTCTGGGGAGGACAGAGAGGGCTGGAGGTGTCGCTCCCTGGGTCTCTGGAGCGGAAAGCCCGGATTGGAGATCATGTGAGACCGGTCAGCCAACGGATGCGGGACTAGTGGGCTGTCACAGGATTCCAGTCACAGAGTGGAGATAAAACAGGGTGGAACAATGGCGGTAGTGTTTACTGGTTTGGCTAGGTGTTGGGATTGGGGTGAGGAGCCTGGGGGGGGGGGGGGCTCCTGTGCAGGTCTAACTGTGGTCCAGGAGGTTTAGGGTGTCATTGTGTTCTTCCTCATGGGATTGGGGTTAACAACAAATGGTTTCCTGTTTGGGGCTTGAAGCGCTATAGGGTACCCTCATTTCTGAGGAGACATAAAATCCTCCAGGAGACACATTTGACAAAATAGAAAACACACAAGCTGTCTAGGAAGTGGCAGGGTCAGATGTTTTTTCCTCCTTTTCTTCCCATGTACAAGGAATGTTGGTATGGGTAGCACCGGGGGTTCCGTTCACCCACATATACAGCAAAGTAGATGTTGAGGGCCGTATGTCCTGGTGGAAGGTATGCTGCATGTCATACACATAGTTATCCCCAACACATATGATCCTAATACTGATGATCCCTCCTTCTACACCAGAATACCTAAGATCCTAGGGGACAGTGTAGATGGGCCCTTGGTTTGGGCAGGGGATTAGAGTTGTGTGTTGAACGGTGATCTGGACCTCCTCCCACCAAGGTAGGGAACTAAGCACTTGATGCTGAAGTCCCTTGGGAAGGTGATGACACATTTGGGAATATGGGATAGTTGGAGGGAGCTGCACCGAGAGGGGAGGGAATACACTTGTCATTCCAGAACACATAATACGCATACCTGATTGGACAGGTTCCTACTGGGAGGTCTTAATAGCTCACAAATACTAGATGTTACACATATGGGTGTAGATTCTTGTCCAATCATGCACTGGTGCGGTTACAATTTCAGTGGGGAGCAGAGGCTGCCTCTCCAGTGCATAGTTGGCACATACCTGCGGCCTTCCTTATGGATGCGGGGTGTCGTGAACGGGTGGGTGAGGCCATTAAACAGTATATGTAATTGAATTGGAACACAACACAGACTGGGGGCCTGTAATGGTAGGTTATGAAGGCAGTCATAAGGGGGGGTGTATTGGCATGGCGTGTGGGGTACATAAACAATTGGAGCAGGATCTTACTGCATTGGAGGAGAAATTGAGGGTTATGCAACAGCAACCACCAGATGTGAACATGAAAGAACGGGAGGCACTTACGTTGTACAAGGAGGTTAATAGTTGTTGGTATACTTTAAGCCGGATCACTATTAGAGGGTATACACAGCGTCTGCACCGTGAGGGAGATAAATCTGGCAAACTTCTGTCGTGCATTGTGAAACGGGAGGAGGAGACCCCCTCCTATTCTGCATTTTAGGAATGCTGACAGCGAATTGCTCACGAAGCGCGAGGACGTCTGTGAGAACTGGCGGCGCACCTGCAAAGGGTTTCGAGAGCTGGTGCTGCCTCATCTGAGGAGGGTGTGTGGGGGGGGGTTTCTGAAGCAGATGCTCCTTCTGCGCTTGTGCCTGAAAAGTAGGGATGCCCTCGAGACTGCGATTACTGTCGAGGAGGTGAGTGAGGCAGTTTCTGCAATGACTAAGTCCAAATCCCCTTGTAGTGACAGTTTTCCTGTTGAGTTGTACCAAACGTTTTCCTTGTCTCTACGGGAGAGGCTCCTGGAGGTCTTTGAGGAAGCTCGAGTGTGCGGTAGGTTGCCGGACTACATGTGTCAGGGTATTGTTTGTTTGATGCTTAAGTCGGGTGGGGGTATCCTGGAGACCCCTCCTCATATCGCCCGCTTACCATGATAAACAGTGATGTTAAGATACTTTGTAAGATCTTGGCCACCCGTCTCCGGGGGGTGATTAGGAGTCTAGTGCACGAGGACCAATGTGGATGTATCCCTGGTTGCAGTACGCCCTATAATTTGTGCAGTTTGGCACATATCCTACACAAGACTGAAGATGTGGAGATTGAGCTGGCGCTAGTGTCCTTGGACCTGGAAAAGGCCTTTGACACAGTTGAGAGGGTACCGCTTAGAGGTCTTGCAGGGCATGGGGTTCGGCCCCGGTTTCGGTGGTAGGGTACGTCTGCTGTATACTGCTCCTACTGCACAAGTAAGGGTGGGGGGAGAGCTCTCGAATTCCTGGGAGATTGGGAGGGGCACGAGGCAGGGATGCCCGCTTTCGCCTCTTTTGTTTGCCTTGGTGGTGGAGCCACTAGCTTTTTGGCTTTGTGAGGAGATGGAGCCGTGAGGGATCCAGGTGGGACGGTCTACACATGTAATCTCCCTGTATGCGGATGACGCATTGGTTTATGTACGGGATCCTCGCGTCTCGGTGCCGATGCTGCTGCGGAGGCTGGAGGTATTTGGAACTGTCTCTGGTCTTAGAGTCAACAGAAAGAAGTTGCTTCTGTTCCCCTTGGGGCCTCTTCGTGGGATTTCGTGTTCTGACCTGCCTGGAGTAGGACTTAGATGGGAGGTTGAGAGTTTTCGGTATTTGGGCATATGGGTCACTCATACTATGCCTGTTCAAGAGAAACACAATGCCGAGTGAGTAGTAGCTGGCCTTGACCACTCGGTCTCCTTCTGAAACAGGTTTCCTCTCTCTGTGATGGGCATGCCTGCGGTGGCTAAGATGGTGTTCTTGCCACGGTGTCTATACTTGGTTCAGAACTCGTTATTTCCGTTGGCTGCCCGGCTCTTTCATCGTTTGGATAGTCTGCTAAGCTTTCTGGTCTGGGCTGGTAGGCGAAGTAGGGTGGCGCTGCCGGTATAGCAGAAGGATCTTGAGGGGGGTGGGTTGGCGATCCCTAACATTAGACACTATTATTACGCAGCAAGCCTGCAGTATGCTGCTCAGTGGATAACAGACACTGACAATTGGGAGAAGAGACTGTATGCAGGATCGTGCGACGGGTGGTCATTGGTGCAGATGTTGATGTCAGAGGTAGATCTGACCCCGTTGCCCTCTACATAGTTAAGACCTCTGCTGGGATTTGGGAGCAGCTAGTTAAAAATGTACTTAGATGTGCCCCCTTTGATAGGGAGCTGAAGTTGTGGGACTTAGCCCCATTTTGGGACATGGAAAAGTTAATGTTGTTAGAGGCTTGGAGACAGGGAGGATGCAAGGTGGCTGGGGATCTTTACCCTAATGGAGAGTTTCTCTCTTTTGTGGATGCTCAAGATTTGTTTGATCTGGGTCCGGGTCAATTCCTGCAATATGTATAAATCAAGACTGTGGTCCGTGAGATCTGGAGTAGTTTCCCAGTTGCCCCTGAGGCCTCATCGGTGCTGAACGGTCTGATCAACTCGGGCGAGGGGACGCATTTGATTACCCCATTTTATAAAGCTTTACGCGATGATCAACCAGGTGTGATTAGTGTGGGACGCAAGTTGTTGGAGGCTGACCTTGGGGAGCCCATGGCGGATGCTGACTGGGACCTGGCTCTTTCTTTGGTGCGAGCGGTTTCCTGCAATCATAGATTTAAGCTGCTACATTTTAACTTTGTACATCGAACATATCTTACACCAAGTCGACCAAATAGGATCGACCCTTACCGTGGAGTGTGTTGCCCTTGGTGTGGTATGTTTGATGCTTCCTTCCTTCATCTGGCTTGGGCCTGCGGGGCAGTACATGACTTTTGGCAGGAAGTGGTGGCAGCGATTGTGGGGGCCACTGGATTGGGGTTACAAGTAGTGCCAATGACCTATCTTCTGGGAGTGTTACGAAAGCCACGAGGTCAGAGCATTCCATATAAACTGGCGCAGCTTGCGCTGGTGCTGGCCAAACGTAAAGTAGCAATCTGCTGGATGAGCTCCCGGAGCCCATTGGTCTCCAATTGGCTCAGGAACTTATTGGAATGGGGTACAGCTGGAGAGCAGCATATGCGCCTGACACGGAGAGATGAAAAGGTACTCGCTGATGTAGCGGCTTGGGGAACCTTGCTGGAACGGTTTACTGGGGGGGGAGGACACAAGTTTCAAAAGTAGTGCAGAAGATGAGGGGGATGGAGGCACCCTCTGAGCTATATGAAAAGGGGGCGGCCAACTATGGTATGGATATGTTCCTGTTTACATAAGGCGTTTAATGTTTGGCCACACAATGCTCTGGGTTCGGATGGCAGAATAGAGGGTACTGTCTTTCACATGACTTGACTTGAATCTGGACTTGTCAACCTCCGGTGCTCCTATGTGAGGATGATGTAATGTCTTGCTATTATCTGCACTGTATGTATGCTTTTGTTGGTTTTACGTTACCAAAACTCAATAAAAACAGTTTAGAAAAATAAAAATAAAAAGACGTAATTTGCTTCTTTAATGTTTTACCCTTAGAAGCCCCGTAGATATATGCTTGCAAGTGACTAAGTGTCACTGAATCAAATGATCCCTCCTTTGACTATTGGTACAGACTGTTGCATGTCCCTTGATACCATTCCTCACAATGTTTAGCAATTCTGTTTCCAGTTTCCTATAAATACTTTTAATATGTGTTGTAAAGGAGAGGACATCTTCAATAGTTGTATAAAAATAAAATAATATTAGTCTCATAAAATACACATTCACTTATAACACAACATAAATCAGGATATCTCAATTCTTCCTTCATCTGTTTACACTCCTGCTACGTCTCTAGTGGCACTTTTTTTCCGCCTAACCTCAATGACGCAAAAGGGTTTGCTTCCTATGACTAACTTCTATGCAGACACTTGGACGTTTTTGATAAAAACAAATATGATCCGACTCATAGTCCACCTCAAAATATGCACTTTAATTAACCTTATAAGACCCTCGAGGAAAGGAAAAACAAGGACAGTTCTAAAACTTTAGAGGCCGCCTTGGGATCACTCGTCTGTCCGAACAGCGAGCCCCGCACCCCTCCCCAATCGCAGATTGATTAAAAGCTGGTATTTGCTTACCTGTATGGGTGCTGATCACCGGAGAGGAGGCATCAATCGTGGTGCCCTGGGCCAGACAGGTCCTGCTCCAAGGGGTCTCCTGGCTGGCTCACCAGTATCAGCTCTGACAATTTCCCTCTCTCTACCCTTGGAAATTGCCACAGCCTTCCGTCTTGGGTTCTCAGAATAGACTTTTTCATGGGTGGGAGACCCACTGTAGTGCTGCATGCGAAGTCATGTATAAGGAAAGGTCTCAAAGATCAGCAGGCGTTAAATATATTATCTGATGCATATGTTATTATTCGGAAAGCACATCTGTTAATCATGTGATTTCTTTTTTAGTCTTTATCTTTTTTGTAAGTGATGCCATACACTCCCTGGACTGGGGGCGTTCTGCTGCTTTAGGATAACTTGTTCTGTTTCATGGATCTGTCTGTGCTCTTTCTCTGCCTGCTCCTTGTAACTAATCAATGTACTGAAACTCAGGGCGTAGCACATACTTAATAGTTCTGTTTTCTGCACTCTTTTTTGGTTGAGTGGCACAAAATGGAGTCTCTTCATAGGATGGAGTTAAGGTTAGGTTTCCTATCTCCACGTGACGCCACCTCAGCAAATTGTCACTCTACTTTGGAACGTAAACCTTACCAAAGGTTTCTCTTCTTCAGAAATGAATCCTCATAGGTGTAAACTAATTAAATAGTTTCCCACCATAACTTACTGGGTTTATATTAGGTTTCTTCAAAACTATGTGGTTCTCCCCAAATGCTTTCTCCCAGTTTTCATCACCCATCAAAGTAAAAGGTGATCCTGAGTCAGCTAAGATGTCAATTACTTTATCATCAAGCGTGATTTTACACTCCGGCATCTTAATAGGGCCCACTTCACACTCAACATCTTTCAAGGTATTCACACCCATGATAAGAAACACTAATTTCTTCTCGTGCTCCGGAACATCCTGAATTTGTCGAAGTACCACGCTTTCACTTCACCCCGTCTCCTCCCCATTCTTTCATACTCTAGCATAGTGGCCCTTTTTGCGCCTTTTCTACACACAGCATTTTTAACAGGACAGTTCGTACTATTAGCTCCATGTTTACCATTCCTACTTGTAAACTTGCTCCCACTTGTTTTTAAAGAAACAGTACATCTTTCCATCTTATTAATTTAAACCATGGATTCCCTCACCCTGGCCACATCAAACTTGTCAGTACTGTCGCTCTTCATCTCCTTGACTCATCCCATAGTATGCTCCATTCCTTCAACAATGGGAACTATGTATTTCAGACACGGGTTCTTTGCCAGTAACTTCTCTTGTACACACGGGTTAGTTGTGCTTCCCACCAGCTGATCTCTTATAAAAGAATCTGTGTGAGATCACCAAACTCACAAATTCTAGAGAGATTCTTTATATTGGCTACATAATTTCCATCCCTTTCTGTCTTTGACTGTGGCCGTGAAAGAAATGTATGCCTCTCTGGAGCAACATTAATATGAGCACCAAAATGTTTCCCTAAATGTCATTAGGTCCACCAACCCTTCTCCCAACTGGGATCTCATCTTGACTGTTATAAATGTGCCACCCTTCAAGCCACAAACTATTCAGTATAACACCTTGTTTACTTATAGACAAAAAAAGCACCCTTCCCCAGTGGCCACTTTGTGGGAGTCAAATAATTTCGTCCACCTCTTGCAAGGAAGAAGTGGCTCATCAGCCTCATTCAAGAACGGAGGGTATTGTGACCATTTAGTAGTCACCATTTAGTTCCCATTACACATCTGCTAGTCTGCAAAAATAATAAACTACTAAAATAAAACAACAAACTAAGGTGATTAGTAAAATAAAGTAAGTCCAAAGTTCGAGTTTCAATACAGGGAGTCAATATCGCAGCTAATTATCATTTTTGATAAAGATCTGAATAATGTAAGGCTTGTTTCTCAGCGGCTATGACAGCTATTAGGGCTTGGATGACAGATAACTGTCTTCAGCTGAATGCCAATAAAACAGAAACTATGCTGTTTGGCAATGCATAACAGCTTTGGACACCTGACTGGTGGCCCTCCGAATTGGGCCCAGCTCCAACTCCTAAATTAGTAGTAAAAAAAAAAAAAAACTTGGGCATTCGTCTTGATAAATCTCTTACTATGAAAGAACAGGTTGAGACTACAATTGGCATGTGTTTTCAAGTGCTGCATTTCCTACAGAGAGTTTTTCCCCTCCTCCCACGTTCTGTGAGGAAGACCTTGGCCCAAGCATTGGTTATTAGCTGTTTGGATTACTGCAATGTTTTATTGGCCTCTACCAGTGCGACAGTCTTGAGTAAACAGCAAGTTGTTAAAAATGCAGCAGCAGGTGTCATCAACAATCTTCCAGCTAGGACAGCCTCTTCTCCCCTTCTGCTTTCTCTACATTGGTTGCCAATCTATATGAGTGTTGTTTTCAAAGTATGCTGTCTGACACACAAGTCCTTGAACAGAAAGGGATGAGCTATTTATCAACAAAGCTCGTCTATTATCAGCCAGGCAGATCTTTAAGGTCAAGTGACAAAGCCTTCCTCGCAGTCCCACGGATTAGGAAGGCTAGATCAGGAGACAGATCCTTTTCATATTTAGCCCCTCTGTTTTGGATTAAGCTTCCACTCCATATACGTCAATGTACAGACCACTGTAAATTTAGGAAACGCTTCAAAACAGTGTTGTTTGTGGCCTTTTAGTTCGATTACCTGTCTGTGATCTGCGTGGTGCTGAGATACCCCTCCCGGGTTGATTAATGCACATTACAAATTAAACGAGCATAACAATGTCCAAAGAAGACTCCTAATAGAAAATAATTTCTACCAGAGCTTCCAAATGTTAGAACAGTTCATAACAGTAGTAAGCAAGGAAAGGCAGATCACTCTTGATCCACCACTCTACCTGTTGATCTAACATCGATAACAAGTGGTGGGAAAACAATTAATCACAACCCATACAGTCACCTCCGTGTACTCACAATGTCTTAAATTCTATTCATGAGAATTTATTGAGCGCATGGCTACCCAGAAGGGCCTCCAGCGCTAAGGCAGCTTACAGTTTTTTTTGTAATCAGTGCTGAGTTTAGTGAGCTAAACAGGGCTTTTTTTAGCAGTTTTCCGAATTTTGGTTCTGACTCTGTAGTTTTTATTTGCTGTGGGAGAGCATTCCAGAGCTTGAGGACTAGGAAAGTGAAGGAACGTCCTCACTCCTAGTTTTCTTCGTCCTGGATACTGCACACAATTGCTGGTTGGTGGAGCACAATGTTCTTGTAGGATCCTAGCGTGTTAGTAGTCTTTGGGTTGCTCGATGAATAATGCTTTTGAGCACTGGTAGCCAGTGCATGCTACCAAGGGCAGTGGAAGCAAATTGGTGTTTAGGAATTTTCAACAGTATATGGTGTGCAACATTCTGTGTAACCTGGAGTATTTTTATTACAGACGTGTGACTTCCCAGGTCAAGTCGTGATAAGACTAAGCTTTGCACCACTACTCTACGCTAGGGGCCAGGTAGCCATCTCAGAAGTTTTTGCAAAGTCCTTAGTGTACCAAAACATGCTGACTCCCGTTTTTTGGCTTGGGTTGCCATAGAAATCTTATTGTCAAGCCAGAAACCTAAACTGTCGACCTCCGATATAGGGGTGGGTTGGCTGCCAAGATAATCTGGCCAGTTCATCTCTATCCACCTGGCAGGATTGTTTCACACCACCATCACCTTAGTTTTCTCCCCATTTAGTTTAAAACTGCTTGCTCCCATCCAGTCTGTAACATATTTAAACCTGTTGCTCAGGTGGATGGATATCCTATCCATGTGATGAGAAAGGGAGACGATAATCTGTGTGCCGTCAGCAGAGGATATTGAGGAGAAACCGTGATCCTTTATGATTTTTACCAATGGAGGACATACAGATTGGCTCAGTGAGGAGCCCTGATGGACCCTACATTTTAGGGAACGAATTTCTGACTTCCTCACATACTTGGAAAGTTCCATTTTGGAGGAAGGAGGTAAGCCATATTAGTGGTTTAGATGTCTTGTTAATAATATTCTTGAAATGGGCATAACCCCGGACGCACAGCAAAGGAGACAGTATGAAGGTTCCTTGGGTGGCTGTTACCGCGGAGTTCTTAATGAATACTCATGTAATTTCAGTGTTGAAGTTGCGTAGAAAATGAAATAACGTAGGGAAAAATAATGCACGCATTTGAATGTGCGACTACCTGAGTGGCCACCAATGTTCACGAAGTGTACTTATTAATGGCTCATTAATATGAAATGATGAGCTTACGTTTGATTAATGTAGCAATATGCCATATTAAGGGTTAAGCATCATGTATTAGCTTTATTAATTGTAGGCCTTAACTTAGCGGAGGTCTTGGCCTAGTTGCCCGACCTCATGTCAAGCTGCATTTCTTAGGCGTTTAATAAAATGGCTGTCTAGAGAATTAAATTGTGATTTTCCACGGTACTGTCCATGTGCTCGTAGCTAAAAGTATTTCTCATGAGATCTGCTTGCTAGGAGATGATGTACTTGCTAATGCAACATTGTTTAAAGTAATGTGTGTGAGGCTAACTTTCCCAAGAGAAGACAAAGACCATACTGACTGGAGTATAAGCTGCAACAATATTGTTACCTGACCAGCCGGTTTATGAGAGGAGCCAATCATCGACATGGGAACCATGTGCTAGTTGAAATTTAGATTTGAGGGTTTTATTGGACAAAGGGTGAACATGCGATTCGTGAACCAATTAGGATGTGGGAAGTAGTTTTAGGAAATCTAACTTAGCCAGACTGCACAATAATTTTTTCGACTGTCTTGAGAAGAGACGTGCTTAACTTTACCGCTTAAAGACTTTGCCTTTTCTAAACTTTGATGCTGAATCATGATGTCTAGCTAACTGTACCGATGTCCTGATGATGAAGACGGTCACAGCTTGCTGATCAAAATTGAGGATAGGTATAATGACTATGATATTGTTTGCTATATATATTTGTTTCTAGGTACCAACCGCTATTTTGATATAGCCATAGTTAGATGTTTTCCAAATTTGTGTGACTAGATTGTTTTGCAGGAAGCCCAAACACGCTATTCTAATCTGGTGTTAGTTAGGGTTCTCACTGATGAAGTTCACTATATGAAATAACAGCTGATGTCTGTTTTTTTGCTGAAACTAAATGTATGTAATATTGTTTGCACAGCTATTCTTGTTATTAATTTGCACAGTAACTTGGGAATGTGTAATAACTTAAGCTTTGATTAGATTGTGATTATTTCGCCGTTTCGGTCAGCCAGTGCTGTTTCTGTATGTTTATCATGTGATTTTGAGAATGAGTTACGTGACCCTAGCATTGTTAATATAGGGAAATAAATATTCGAACTTTTACATAAACTGAAACACTTGATTGCAACATTCTACTATCTATATTAATATAACTTTTTATCTGCTTTGCTGCTTACTATTTTTCATTCAATTGACCTCCAAATCTCAGACCAGAGAGGTTCAGTTGTCTTCATTTTAGTGGCAATATGTATGATATTCTACGAGTCAAAATGTATATTAGAGATCAACTGTTCCCCTTTTTCACACCATGACACTTTATTTTTTGTAGAAATCTGAGGGAGGCAAAGGAAAACGCAGTGGCAGAAAAAGAACGAGCTGTGGTAGCTGAAAAAGATGCCTTGGCAAAATATGATCAGATATTAGAACAGTAAGTACATTTAAAATTAGCCGATCACAAATTCTGTATCATTTATCTATGGGTCAGTGTGAAGCATTTGACAAAACAAAGCAGTGTTTTAAGTATGTATTCTGCCAGTTTGGTGATGCTGCTGTTGTATGGTGGATCGTTTTGTCTTATGGACAGTGTAGGAGGTCTTAAATGTGATGCATGCAGGATGTGGAAGCCACTGGATTATCTGAGTTGTTGGAGTTATTCTGTTATGTTTATGAAGAGCCTTATTGGAATGGGTTGCTGCATATCCAGCATTTTTCAGTGGTGTCAAGCGTGGCTCTCAGTCTAGTGGTCAATGAGACATTACCTTCACCAAAAATTAATAAAACTTAAATGTGTTTGCAATGTGAACCTTAAAACTCAGTTCGGTGTTAGTGTGGTTGTCCAGAACATTGCCCTATCTGTGCAATAATGAAGAAAATCAACCAGGTCCATCTTTAAAAGCCATGTTCCACTTTTGGTTTACAACCATTGGTGACAAATGCAATTTCTATCTTGGTGGGGTTCAATTGAGGAAGAATTTGGCATTCATGCTTGAATGGTGTTGATGCAGGCCTTCATGTAGTCCCTGTCATGGCCCAATATTATTTTCAAGTACACAACCTGCTTAAGAATGCGTATTCAAGAGGATACCGGTGCAGGCATTATAAATTATAGTCTGTTGTATATAACTATACAGTATTCCCTATTTCAGTTGTGATTCCACCAATTTGTACAAACATGTAGACTTAACGAAGTCTCATGTCTTACATTGTGTCTTTTAATCATTTGAGGATTTAGATTTTAAAAAAAGGTTTTCCAACTCATTTTAAAGCTTATTGTATTTTGATATAACATTTCTACTGGACAGCTACAATACCCAGAACAACCCAAAGTGTAAGAGGTTTCAAAAGAATGTTGATGTGCTTCTGCCAAATTGATATATTTCGGTGTATGGATTGACAGTTTTCATATCTAGACTAGATCTGTAGGTGGTACTAAGGATCAAGAGGTATGAAAGGGTTATTTGCAATTGGAAACTATTTTTTAAATGTCTCCAGTCTCTTTTTGCTTGTGGTATAATTTGGAGTGTAGGAAAGGTCAAAGCATTCAATGGATAGCACTGTTTCGAAGTGTCAATAGATATAATATCTATAACTACTAATAAAGCTTATTTTTGTCATCTTACGGGGAAGGATATACTTGTCATATATGATGTTTTTTAGTGATTGACACTGTAATACAGAGTCTGGCTCATTTTGTCTTACGCGTCGTAAGTAGAAGAAGACATATCTGCCTGCTTTATAGAGAAGTTGTTTAATATATACCCCACTTAGGAGTAAGCTCCTTTAAAAAAAAAAAAAAAAGGAAATAATTAAGCTTGCAATAAAGAAGTCCGAATTAGCTTTCTCCTACTTAGGTTACTATCGATTGGCAGAATTATAATATGCTCATAAGCTGTAGCATGATTGTCCATTTTGGGATATGGGTGTAAATAAGAAGAAGCATACCATGATATTTTCCACTGAAATGTGATGGAAACGTAATTTAATGGTACTTTCCTTTGTTGGGGTAATATAACTAGCTTCTTCGCTGTACTCTTATACAGATACAGTTGTTTGAAGCTATCCCCTTTAAATAACGGATATCCCCATATTCAGAGTAGCTACATGCAGATAATTTTTTCTATGAGTATCTATGACTAATTCTTTCAGTGGACATCATTGGTCTGCGCATAAATGTATGTGCCGGCGTGGTAACATTGTATTAATCAACTGAAAATTGTAAAACGTTTGACAGCAGAACTTAGGACTTAATTTAATGCAACATTTCATCCGTTTGTTAAGTTTTAACTTTCCCCGCCTTCAGAATATATGTTGTAATGAGTTTACAAATGTATGCTGCAATGAGTATACCATGCCATGCTTTCAACTCTTCGCCACGCTCACCTCTGAAGAGAATACTGCAATGAAACGAAAAGCTTTCCTTATTTTGCTGAATAAAGTAATTTGTTTGAAATGTTGGTTTATTGTAAGTTGGTTATTAAATGATTGATTTGTTTGTTGCTAAATTTTTGTTTTTATCTCCCTCACATAGTAATGTTTAAGTTGTATGTGTTCCATTGGAAGGAGAATGAGTCACTGTCAAGTTTACTGCATGTGCATTCTGCATAAACAAATCCTTTTGAACATGTGGAAAGTAGAAGGAATGCTGTCTTCCCAGAACGGTGGTTAAGCTTCTTGTAAGAAACAGAGCTGATACTTCAGTTTCCTGCCAAGTGTGGTTACTGTCCCCTATTTCACTGGTTTCGTAGTTGAGTAATACCTTCGCTATATTTCAGAGAGAAAGCAAGGTCGAAAGTGTGCAGTCTTGGGGGGAGGGACTTACTTTGCACCTACGTTTATTCCCGTTCAGCTAGGTAGCCTTTTGGCGGAACTTAATCCAAGGTGAACTGTTAGCTGAATATTGATTGGCTTCGGTGGTAGTCTTATTCTAATTGTTAATTTCATGAAACTCTCAGAGTTAATTAGTATCATTCCTTTGTGTCCCTTTTATTCCCAATCCGTAATTTGCAATGATCATAAAAGTTCACCACAGAGGTTCACTTGTATGTCGTTTAACGTTTTTTGTGTTACTTACGTAGGCTAGGAAAGACCCATGGGCATCAAAGTTTTGTTAGTACTTGAATTGGTACCATTTGTCTTCATTTCTTTTGATTATTTCATTAGGTACAGCTTGAAGCACTGACAATGCAGTGTTGGACTTCATGTCCCTTTCTCTCTTGCTGTTATGTTCACGTATTTTTCTGAATGGAATAATTTTTAAAATGTCGACTGCCCGTTGAATGGGAATATCAGTGTGTTATGGTTCACTCAGCCTTTGTTTCCTTCCCATCTGATGTAATGTTGAGCCTACTATTTCTGTAGATATATTTTATTTAATTGAGATCCATGAAAGATTATGGCATGGACTATTGGTAAAGTATAAACTGCAGATTACATTTGATATTGCATCTAACGTGTTTTACTTAATATTATGTGTTCAGGCATCCTGAGAAGCATGAAATGTTGAATCAGTCCACTGTTCAAAAACTGCAACCTAGTGCTGCTGACATGCACATCTTCAATGAGTTAAATAATGAACTCATCTAAATGATTAACAACAGAAGGTTATTGATACAAATTTGGAGTAAACTTCAAGAATGATCCTAGGGTCTTTTAGCACTTGACCTTCTGATGACTATGAATGTGTAATTATTCGGAAGCTAAAGACCTGCAGGGTAAGGCATACCTATAATGTCACTGTGTTACATTAACTATTTCTATATTGATACTGTAACCAAAAAAGGCATTGTTAACAGGTATAAAGACAAGTCTCTGGTAATCTCAGTAGATCTGTGATGAATCAAGTTGTTCCACAGATGACCGGACTGGACCCTAAAGGACCCGTCACCAATGCATGTGTGCTTGTACTTTGTTATAATCAAAAGACAGACATTAACGGAGCTCAACAGATGACTAGGGTGATAACATAGAAGTTTTGTGCCAATCCGATGTATTGCTCAGTTTACCCAACAGAGTGATTTACAGACAACTGTTTTGGACGTAGGAAACCAGTGTAACCTGGCCAAGGCAGTAGATGCTAAGGCCAGATGGAGAAGGGACACAGACAAGTGAGCTGATGTGGTCTGTATTCTGGAGAGGTGATTAGGAAAGTGGTTATGGACCCCTAAAAACAATGAACTTCTGTAATCGAGCCTGCTCAAGATTTTTGCCTGGACAGTCGATGACTGTAGATGTTGTGGCAGTAAAGGTAATGTATTGCTTAAGATTATCAATAAGGCAAGGCAAGAATATACCATTTGTTGACCTGAGAAATCAAAGGTAAGTCTGTACAAAATTAGAACCCCAGACTTATGACAGCTGAAACTATCACAAGGGAGACATCCATGGGCCAAGGCCAAAACCCAGCCATCAGTGGTCTGGCAATCTTTCTAGTGGGACAGTATAGCACCTCTGTCTTATTCCAGTTACATTTAAGGGAATTCTGATTGAGCCACGGTGTAATGTTGTGTATATAGGAGTAGAAAGACTCAAAAATACCTGGCGAAAAGTGGTCCGAAGACATGATAGAGCGGAGTGTCATCTCTGTAACTCATACTGAGATTCCCTGGCTGCATATCATCTGGGCCAACATACCCCCCCCCCCAACAAAAAAAAAACTACTGGCCTTGAGATATGATCATAATAGTAGTAGATGTATCACTAACCATGGGTTTTCCAATTAAGAACAGCACCATCTCAGTTCAGAACCTCTGATAGCAATTTTTGTTAATCTTGATGTCAAGATCGTATGACTAACTGTTTCAAAGGAGGCAGAAAGATTTAATAAAACCAGGGTCATGATGTTGCCCCTATTAGCCACCATTCGGAGATTATTAACTATGCACTCTCTCACCCCTGTTTGGCTTACTTTGGTGACTGATGGAAGCCTAAGATGTCAGAACTAGATTATATTGCCAATTGATGTTAGTATTCCAGTGTTTGGGTCTTGTCCTATGGAACAATGGAACTTAGAAAGAAGTGCTAGGATGGCACATCATCCAACTGAAGTTTTATGATCAGATACTTCATGACGGTATTGGTTAAAGTTGCTATTAAATAATTAAGTCATTCTTTGCTTTTTTTCTGTGGCTATACATGGGATAAAAAACTCATTTTTTCCTAGCTGCGAGCACCTCTTCAATGTCAGCTACCACTTCAACCCACTGCCCGTGGGACAGTGGGTCTGTGGCATCCACTGTTTGTGTTTTGTCAGACTAGAGTGCTAATCCAGTAACTGTAACTATTAATCTGGCCCTCTGCTTTCATTTTTTTTGTTCAGCTCTTTGTTAGCTGTGCTTCTGAATAAACCTTAAGTAATAGTAGTGATGCTGAGGAAGGTGCTCACCTTCTTCCGATTTGATTGGTACCTGTCATACCACAGTAAATTCAATATCAACTTCTGGGTGCTGTGACTCAGCAGAAGCACGAGTCACAAAATCAGTGGCAAGATGTGATTTTCAGTAATATCTCAAAGGCATGCATATTTGAGTCCGGTGAACACCACCCTCAAATGCTACCAGTGAGATTACATATAGAAAAGATGGCTCCATCGGTGCCTGCCTCCAAGACTGTTGAAAAGTTACAAAGGTGCTCTTTTCGCAAAAAAAGGAATGACTGTATTTGAGGAAACGAATGTACAGGTATGACTGATTTTGCTGGTTCTGTGAGCATTGCCTCCCTTCCCATAAGGTCCATTGGATAAATACACTTAGAGTACCATGATTTATATAATTTGTTTAATGAATACTTCTTCCTGCAGTTTCCTCACCTCTCATCCCCTCCAGGCACCAGACTCGATCCGAAATTTTGAAGTAGCCTTCCTGTGCTGCTAATTAGAACCTCCGCTCCCATTATGTTCTCGGTCCACCCTGAATATGATATTGCTAAGTCCTATAAGCTTCCAGCACACTAACATCAGTTCCGTTTTTTTTCACGCCCTTAATCATGGATCTGGAGTTCCTCTCTGTGGACCATTTCCTCACATTGTGTTTTGCAGTGTTTTTGACAGTGTGTGTCCCCTGAAAATGTTAGAGTTTATATTGGGTTGGTCCTGTCACAAATAAAAGTTACTTTCAAACCTGTGTCTGTGGCCTAAACACACTGTGTTGGAACTGTCATCATGATCACATTGGCCATCAAGAAGTGGGAAGCAGAACTCTTCATAGGGTGGGCTCTTGACGAAAACCGAGCCTTTCATCGCCCTAGGTCCTGTGCATATCTTTGAAGGAGGCCACTTGAAAAACAAGCCCTCCAAGAACAAGCACAAGAAACCTCTTAAGACCTCATTCTTGGCTTTTCAACATCGTTCCCACTGCTGGGGGTAGATCTTACAGTAAACTGCCTTGCTTCCTGGCTCTGGCCTAGTCATTTTTTGAGTCTCTTCAGTGAGTAAACTGCTGTGGATTTGATCCTTGCTCCCATTTCGAGGTTTTCAGTCCCTGGTGCTGACCACAACATATTACATCTTTTTCCAGGGTATGGTGCCCCCGCCTAAACTTCATTTCAGCTCCCTATGGTAATCAGGAGAGTACCAAGGAGTCTTTGGTGTTACTGACCCAGTCTCTGCCAGTGGCTTTGTCCACGTTCAACCCCTTTCAGCCTCTTCCTAATCATGTTAATGCACAAGCAGGGCTCAAAAAATCATAAAAATCTTACTAAACCTGCAGGTCAAGTAACTTACATAATCTACTCGACCTAACTATAATGTACTTGACTCATAAACGGGTCTCAAATTGTGTGATCCTAGGCAAATAGTTTAAAGAGTTGCCTTTTTCTTAATTCTCACATATGATTGCTCCTTCAAATAAGTGAGCTCAGCATTTCTGCAGTACAAAAAAACCTCTTGTTTGACTAAGTAGATTAAAGTTTGCTGCGTGCATCATAAGAATCTAGTCCACATAACTATGAGGTCCAGCCCACATACCCTAGGACTTCTTTTAGTATACTAACAACATTGCCATCAGGACAGGAGTGTTTCTCTGTGGTAACATATTGTCATCTACACACAGTAACTTTTCAAGAAATGTCCAAAAACCTCTCCACTAACTTGCAGCTTTACTGATAAAACTATATAGTGTATTAACAATATGTAAAAATTGGGTTTCATAAAACATATCCTTTGCACATCAACATGTAAAGTATTCTGATTTGTTTTCATCCTACTAAAATATTTTTTCATCATACAGAAATATAAACCAGCATTTTCAATGCAAGAGGTTTTGCATTGCTCGAGTTAGAGCTATTAGCGTTGTAAACTCCTAACCGGACTTTTTTTGCCACACAAATTAAAAGGAAAAAAAAAGCTATGTAAAATGCAGCGCAATCATACTGCATGGAAAATAAACAGATAAAGTAGTCTGGAAACCATGCTCAAAACATCGAGCCTCGCATGTTTTTAGTAATTTACCGGTTCTGTGTAGGTGGGCTAAACACCTGAAAAGGCATGACATATGCATGCCTTTCACAAATGAAAGCAAGCTGATTTTAAAGGTCAAGCCCACAAACTGATGTAAGTGACTGACGTGACATGGACGTGGTTTGAAGCCCAGAGAGAGATTACAGAATGGGACGGAGAGCTTTGCGCTCGTTCATAAAAAGGGCTTTCACAACTACTGAAATATATTTTGAAATGTTTGGACAGTTGACTTAGTCATTTAAATGTTGTGTGTTAGGAAAAACCTAACACCCTATATCATTTTATTTTACATTCTAAGCAGCAGGCCACACAGTTCACCTTACAAAGTCCTGGAACTCTGCAATCCGAAGGAAAATTATTTGTAAGAAAAACTGACTTTTGACCTCTTTCTGTGAACACCGACCAAATGTGATATAAGAACAAGATTTAAAGGCATCTTTTACTACCCCTCCGCTTTTCAACTGAACAGAACATCTGTTCAGTGTCAACTCGCCAGCAGGGATGAGTATGTTTTAAAAATAGCTCGACCTGATCAAATACGACTCGCCAGTGCGAGTGGAGCAGATTTTTCGAGCCCTGACTAGTCAAACCTGTCCCATAGCCCTTGCTGGTTGCTCTGCTGCCAGCAGTCTTCGATGCCACCAGCGCCACTTTCAATTGAGTTAAAAAAAGTGGCAGTTTTTTTTTTTTAAGGCGATGGTCACTTTGATCAGATGAGGAGACCAGAAAACCCTTGATGGAGGAAATGTCATTTTACTGGCTTTTGACACACGAGTATGCTGGCAGGCTTGAGGAACTTTTTTTTGTATGGCTTCTAAAGACCAGCAATTTCTGATTGCTCACCTCTCTGTAGAGAAGTTTTTGTTTTTTAAATTCGGGCTTCCACCATTTCTAAGCAGAATCCTGACCCTTTTCTCTGTACTCCTGTACCTAGAAAGTCAGAAAGAATTGAGGCAATGGGAAATGAGGTATTTTCTTTGCGGAGGTGTGCCGTTCACTCCACGAACGTGACTTGACTTCAAGCCACACCCTATGGTAAATGGTGCAAATGATCACTGAACCACCTCAACCACCTCTGTGACTATTTTGTCAGTTGAGTGTTGTGGGCAGGATGCTATGGCATGGATACAGTGGATTGTGTGATCGGTGGAATCTTCAGTTGCCATCTGCCGCCATGCTTGGATGTCTTCCACTGGTTTACCAGGGGATGTGCAGTCCTGTATTATGGACATGCCTTTTAATGGAGCTTGGCTGTTTGTGGAGAAGACAGCCTGCACTGTAGTGTTTTAAGGAAGATGGAGCTATGGCTTCCCTGCTTACCAGTTTCACAGGCAGTAGTGCAATTTCGGGGGCTTTTCCTGGGGCATATCTTTGGAAGCGTTGTTATGGAAATGCATAGGTACATCTATCATCTACATAATTTGACAATATAATGTTTAATATGGTTTGAAATGGTAATAAAATGCTTTATCTACAGCATCGTATTTTCCCTGTGTACACTTGGCAAATAAAAACCCGTGGGGTTCCACCAGCCCATAAGACACGTGTGACAGAATGGTGCGAGTAGTTGAAGGTCTGAGGTTACAGGTACAGGTAGTTCTGAATTATGTATCTGATTTGTGGGAGCCTTTCATTGTGAAAGTCTCCAACCGATATGTATTATCTGAAGGGGTAGACCTTTCTGTTCCCTCCTTCTGTCTTTGTCATGCCTCACTGGTCCATAGCTTGGGATTTGCCTTCAGATCCAGACTGCAGCAGTAACAAACTGCCTGCACTTAAGGACTACATTATTTTATATATAGGCACCATTATTACGGTCCACTAGAAATAATAAATGACGGAGGAAGACATGACAGCAAAGGGTGTCCAAAAGAGACCAGTGAAAATGTACTAAATATGCTACTTGTTAGATATAAACAGTATTGATTTTGACAGCAAAAACTTCGACAAACAGTTCCTTGTAATATTACCGTGAGAAGGCGTTTAAATTAATTAATGGATGTAAAGCGTTAATATCACACAGATAGGGTTTTTTTTTAGAAAAAGGAACTACTGTTGATTGCCAGTTAAAACGTAAAGGGCAAGGAACAAATTAAATTCATTTGCTTAATAAAACCTCAACTATCTGCACACAAAAACGCCAGACTGAGAAAGGGGGTGTTTAGGTGGAAAAGCATTAAAAGGACTTTCTAGATATGGAATGGAGAAATGCTTTTATGTATTTGTATTTTTGTAATACTGAATTTAGCAGAGTTCAATAACATTTTATGAAAGTAAACAAATTAGTGGTATTTATGGCATCGATTAATAGTTATAAGGGTGACTAATACCTTATGAAGGTTAAAAAGCAGAAGGGTGAACTTGAAAAGTATGCAGCAACACTTATGTCGATAGATAAGAGGCTAAAGATATTTTTTCTCCAGTTGAGAACACATTTTTTGCTTATAATTAAACGACCCCAGTTTTCATCGGGTTGCAGCACCATCGCTATCATTTAAAGCACGCCCCTGATGGATTTGGTTTTTGAACCCATGCATGTTGGCCTTTGTGGCTGACTACCCTGACAACCTGTGTTCTTGATTGCCATTACCTTTGCTTTGCGAGCTGCAGGCTTTATATTTTGGTCTTCCTGTTACCTCATTACTCCAAGACAGTCTGGTGCTTCGACCGACGTTTTCCTTCCTGTTGAAGTTGGTTACCCCATTTCACTTGGGCCAGTGGACTCACTCGTTTTTTCTACCACCAAATCCCATCACATAGCAGACGACAATACTTAGATTCTTGTATCGCCTTTATGTCTACGTTGACAAGACACACAAGTATCAGGTTGATGATCAGAAACAGACAATTTCCCCATGGATTATGCTGTGTTTTAACATATGTTATGCTGTTAGGCACCTACAAAGGGCATCAGAGCCCTTCCCGTGAAGGTCCCTTGTTCCGCGTTGTCTAAGGTTGTGCCTGTTCTGGATAACTTGGGACTGCTTTGTGTCCACACCTTCTCCAGGAAGTACTTACTGTCTTGACTCAAAAGTCCGCAGAGAGGGCCATATTCACAGATCAGTGTTGCAGGACTTCTTGGTTTGACTGTCTTCTCAGACCCTTCATCTGGGAGGTACTTCTTTGGTATTGATTCAAGTGAGTCGAAATCTGTAGGCAGAAGTATCCATCAGAAGAACAGTTACTTACCTACAGCATAATATTTATGTTGGATACTCTAGCTACATGCAAGTTCTTCGCCAATTCTACCTGCTCCCCTCTTTCTGAGGAGAAGTCATGTGACTTTTAGTAAGGTCCCAGATTACTTTTAGTGAACCACAAATTATTTTAGTCTCATTGGTCTCATCTATGAAATAGAACTAGAACTGATGTCAGGGTTTCATCTTATGACTCCTGATGTAAAATTTGGAGTAGATGCCAGAGTCATCCAACACCATTCGGAGTAGAGGAACTATATCAACTTTCCAGATCTGGTCTGGCACCTGGGTGAGACTCAAGATTTGAGAAATCTGCACATAGATAAAGTATGTCCAATAAAGATAGTTACTGAAGAGAAGTAATTTGTTCTTTGTGATCTAGTTTAGTTGTAGGTCATAACCACACTGTATGATCTATTGGACAACAGTGGTATGCGCCTTTAAGACTGTTGATGTTATGCCAAGCCATTAAGGGAAATTTTTGTATTTCCCGACTTATGAGTGAAAACAGCAGTCGTGAGTTATATAAAGACCCATCTTCTGTCAAATGTCTTGCCAAGATGCACTTCAACTGAAGTGAGTTTATTGCAGTATCAAACTTTTACTGTGCAGTCCTGCTCAGAGGTGTGCATAGAGCACTAAACGTTTTCATTGTAATTGCCGATCAGTCGGATTGCCTTTTATTTTATCAAACTCCATCACATCTACATTCCGACTGAATAAACTCATTAAACTTTTAGCATTTTCCAGTATCCAGATTACTTGCTGCCTTTTCCTGTAAGTGGTCGACACATCATACCACAACGTATTAAATATGTATGAGACCAGCTAATGTCATTTTCAGACATTTGCCTTTTGCAACAAATATATTTTTCGAATTCAGAAAGCAACTGGTGTAAACAAAAAGCTAGATTTTCCTGTGGACCAAATGTTCACTCATCATGAGTAGTTACTTCATGAGAAGTGATGACCATGATAAAAAATGCTAAGATATTAAAGTCGTGTGAAATGTAGAGTCCTTAAGTTAGTCAGGAAGCCTGCTTAAAGCCTTTTAAAGGGGGTTGTGGAGAAGCAAGCGGGATTAGACTCATAATATTAGCATAAATACACATTTGTATTGTCCATTGTGCTTTCGGTGCAGTGATGCCTGCGGATGCCCCATAAAGATTTTGCAGTGTTTTGTAAGTAGCTTGCGCGGTGCCACTGCTAAATTCTAGAGATTCTTTTTTCTCTCTTAAATTCTCAAAAGTAGGCAAACGCTGATAATTATTGCTAATAGTATCATGAGTGTTGAGTTTTTGATTAGTTTCCGATCTACTGGACAGAGTTGCTAAGTAGATTGTCCTTGGAAGCCTGCTGAAATGAAGCTTCGGCTGTTTCCTAATGGCCAGAGGTGCAAGGGATCGTTGTGGTTACAGGTGTCATCTTATCAGACTTGTGTGACATTTCCCAAATATGGGTTCTTATTACAGTGAATAGCTCCCTGTAGTCCCTTCCTATTTCTGGAACTTCATCACACCATCATGCATGGCGTCTGTTATTTATTTATCCCGCCATTTGCTTTTTCTCATTGCTCTGCTTTCTGTGGTTTTCTGCATTTTGACTTTTTTTTTTCTAAAGTATTGATGATTTCATAGTAAATCGTTTCATTCTGTTGCATGTTTTTTTTTTTAATTCTTGTGATGCCCGTGTGTGTATTTTCATGTCAGTTTTGGATGAAGTGGTGCCCCCAATGTTGAAAACTGCACACCAGGCTCGACGATGGGATTCCCAAACATGCCTACATTAAGCTGTGGTGCAATTTATATTATTCAGTGGACAGACAGTAATCTGGCATGCCCCAAACAAATAATATGTAAGGACATGTTCCCAGTAAACAATTGTTGTTTTGTGTTTTTGGTGCGCTGATCTTAATCAACTTTCTACCTGAACGGTAATCAAGACAATGGGCTTCTGAAGACAAGCAATGCTCTCCTTTGGCTTCAACTGGCAGGCGTGAGCCGGTTGTCAAGTTGAAAAGTATGTAAGTAGCAAGGTGACTGCACATATGCTTTTGTGAGTGCTTCTCAATTCAGAAAATCTTCGTGCATTTTTTACTGTAACATATATAATCATTTTACGTTCCCCTCAGTTCATAGTGTAATCGACAGAAATGCAAAGTATAATTCATACGTTAATTCATCAAAGTCCGTTCTGCATGTGTATGACGCTACTGTAGGTAAACACATAAATACATTCCTTCTGTTTCATGTTAGTGTTCTTACTAAGGTTCATGCAAACAATCCATCTACTGGAACTGAGGCAGTAGGCCATGCATTTGGGGATCACAGTGTGACAAGACTTTCTTTACTTAACAACTTTTTAATGTCGTAACCTTTTTCTCTACAAGCCATCCCTGAACCACACATATGCCGCTCTCAATGGGCATCAGGCCAGTTCATCTTCTGAAGATCCAGGTAAACCTATCACACCTCTTACTCATGGACAATCAATATTTTCAACTCCTTGTCTTATTCTGCTGACCCAAAGATGCTGTACAAGATTAGCAGAACGTTTCACAGGGGGAAGAGCGTGAGGTGGAGGAGACGGACATTTTGTTGCTCCTTCACTACGCTGAGGATATTACGACTATTTAGATTCCAAACCGCGAGTGGTGTTGATAACTCAACAGTGTGGTTTTGGACTCTGTTAGGATCCCACATCCAGAAAAGTGCCTCCTTTGCTATAATAGTAAATAGGGTAGTAGCGGTGTTGGAACGACATTTGCCTACTCTGGAAACTAAGACAAATCTGCTTACTAAAATTTTGCAACCTGGCCCTTTAACTTGAGTCTTTTCTACCTTTCCATGAGGCTCCGAAAGACTCTGGCGTGGATGCAGCCTAGCTTAACGGTACTGTTAATTCACTCCATTGCTACGTGCCCTAGGCCGACTTCGAGCGAGACTGCCTTCTTGACTCAGCACTCAAGATAGTACAGTCCTGTGATGCAGGCTTTGATGAGCAAAATAAACCGGAATGTCTTCCCTACTGCCCCACCTGATCGAGGATTGAGGGTGCTCTCCTCTGCCAGGTTTGTATTGTGATCTCTGAATGTGGTCTAGATCTTGCCTGCCTTTCATAAGGAGTTTCAAAATTCCTTTGCACAAACAGTCCATGACGAATAGAACACATGCCATTACATTTTGCCGGCCAAACATTCCACCACAGCCTGTGTAGGCTGTGATGTAGGCTCTGGTTTGGTGATTTATGGTTGTACCTGGATGGGTGCCGTAGGTTTCTCCAGGGACATAGAGGCACCCCATGACTATCCCTTTTGATGGGTGCAGGCTGTTTGGTGACAAGGTGGATTCGTCTTAGGAGTGGTTTAATGTTAGCCACGTAATGGCCTGATCCTTGGTCTTACTCTGTCTGGTCTGCCATTTGAAGGGTTACTCATGGGGCCACATTTGTGCCAGGTGCATCCATCTCAGCCTCTGCAGCAGCATGTCTAGCCTTTTTTAGGCACCTGTGGGAGTGTTGGTGGCCGATGACAGGGCACCATCAACATGACCAGTTCTCAGCTCGCTGTCCCCAGCTACTTTCACCAAGCTGCCCTGAATCCTGTTTCAGAAGTCACCCAAGGTTTTTTGGGGGGGAGGAGGGCAGCTTGGAGGGAGGGGTGTGTTGGGGAGTTATGGGGGTGGCAGGCTCAGAGCATGTGTGTTCAGAACACACTTTTACCTGCACAGCTTATGTGGTAGTAATTCACACTAGTGGGTCTTGCAGGTTGTCATAGTTTTGCCCTTCCCTTTTTGTCAATTCTCACCCACACTATTGCTCCTGATCTTATTCAGATCTCAGCAGAACATGCCTCCATCCTTGTAAAAAAGGTTTAGTCATTTCTGGACAAAGTGGCTAGGCAATAGAAAGATTGCCAGAGATGGAGAGGGGAAATGATTGTTACTCCTGTTAATTCTTGGTGCCCAAAAAGAACAGTGATGCTGATGCATATAGTATGACCTCGCCCTACCCCTGCCCCCGATAATGTGTTAAATTAAGATCTCTGATAGGGACAGTTGTTTTAATCAGTTGCACCACCTATATTGTTAGTGATCACATATTGCCACACACTTACAAAAAATATTCTAACAGTGCATTACAAACCAAAACTGCTTTATATCATCACATTGCTTGACCACGCAACAGCGCATAGGTAATGTAATCATTCACAAGAACTTGTCATCATGATCAATAATAATATAGGCATTGATGAAAGGAAACACCCCCAAGAAAGTGATTTGCTTAGTAAATGTTGAGCATTGAGAAACATTTAAAAAGAAAAGTGCATGCACACATTTTTATGTGTGGTAATTCTGCCTCCTGTCCACATAATCAGTTAAAATCTATGAAACATTGTATTAATTACGCTATGTCATCTAAGAGAGAGGGCACTTCCAAGTAGTTACTGACCCTGGTAGAGTCAGAGGGTCCCAATGTGAACTTGAGGGCCCTAATCCACCACCATTCATAGCTACCTGATAGTTCCTTGGCCCTTGGACAATATTGCTACTGTAAATCAGACCCTTAAAATTTTGGGAGAAATTCACACAATTGTTTTTGATGGTGTATTTTTCATAAGACAATTTAGGAGGAAGATGACGACAACCACAGCTTTTGGAATTTGTGGGTGATAAGTCTGCAGATTTTGTCCTGTTAACAACCATTTTAATCAGTCTTGCTTCGAGGCTTCTAAAAGGTGCAGATAGAATGATAACAGATTTTAGTAATAACATAAATAGTTTGTTGGTGGTGGCATACTAATGATGATAATTTTGGCGTGTAAAAAGGGGGTTTAAAAACATGAGAAATACTGGCCTTCTCCTTTCATATTTAAAAATGAATAGATTTGTGTTCACTTACGAAGTTGCTGTTTGGACATTTAATTTATCTTTTGACTTTTCCCCACTCTTCCCTTTGACAGTAGTTCCATCTCCCTACACAAGTGTGCACTGGCTTTAAAATTATTTTTATTGTGAGTTAAATGTAATGAAATTAATAAACACATTTAAAAAAGTGTCCATAAACGTGTTGCACAGTATACCTTGTAAATGATTAAATTCAAAGACAAATTAATTAACATATATTTAAAATTAAGTAACATTTTAAAATCTGGCAGAACATTGAGGCTGCTTTTTCAAAACTTAGTCAAAACTGTACTGGTCCACACAAGACTTGGAACACTTTAACGCTAAATTACAATAAAGTGAAAAATATAATTTTGGGGACACCTTTCCTTCAGGAACGTGTAGTAGCTGACATAAGAACCATTTCCATGTGCATAGTGAGCCTTTTGCATAAAAACATGAATGATTGTAAAGCTGCCTTCTCCAGCAGTATGTCTCCCAGTGCAGGCACATTTTGTGAGGTAGGTGAACATTCTAGTTCTTCATTAGAACACTGTGAGCTTTACAGGCTGCTGTTATGGGACAAGGGGGTAATTGCATGTAGGTTGATATGTAATGGAGCTTGTCTCAGGCATTAGTTATGAATCTCCTCGATAGATAATGACCAACTAGGAACCAATCAAAATGCTGCACTTTTAGTAGTGTACAGCTGTCTGATGTATAGTTAATACAGGGAGACTGAGGATGTTAGCGCGTGGGTCCTTAATAAGTACATTTACAAGGTGACTCGTATAGGTCGATGAACCTTTTGATTCGCATGGAGTATCCCAGCTATGGTGTGACCAATGTTCTCGGTAATAGAAGCAGAAGGTTCAATAAACATGAGTCAAAAAATCAATCAATAGTCAAAATGAGCAATAAACATCACACCATGACCTTTCAGCCATGAATAAACCACACCTCAGTATATGTTTTAGTAACTTTATTTCCCTATTGATTACAATACTGAGTCATAAGTTTTAATTCAAATGCAATTCAATTTGATTAAAACCGAGCATAGACTAATCAAAGCTTGTATCAGAGTACATTCCATAGCATTAACATAGGTCAATAAGAGAATCGTAGACAAATAATCCTTCCTAGTCATGAAGTTCAGCAAAACAGTCTGTCAACCATTTATATCGGTAATCTGTCAATGTTATGTAAGGAAACCCTCAACTAACCCAGATTAGAATTTGCATGTGGGACTTCATGCAAAACAATTTAGAAACAAGAATTTGGGGAAAGCATCTAGCTAAAACACTATTAGACAGCGCAGTTGGTATCTATAAAGAAAAGGCACAAAAATGCATTTCAGACACATTGTCATATCTTCCTATCCACGGAATGGGTCAACAACAGAGTCCGTCTTCGTCCTAGGGTCATCAGTCGATCAGCATCACATCAGGCACTCAATCAGAGAGTATGAGCCCAATGACAGACCCTCGAATCTCTTCTCTTCTCAATATCGCTTCAGAAAATCGGAATAAGGTCTGAAGTCTTTTCCCTCTGTCTTGTTGTTATATCAAAGTCACCCAGACTATCCCCTAATTTCCAATTGGTCAATTAGTCGTACGTTATTATCTTAACCAGTAATGTCTGTGTACCATATCTATGAATTCTAATATTTCACAGTTCACATGTCGTTGATTGGTCTGCTTGACGAAGTTCTCATTATCCGGCTCGTCAGGTATCAAAAATGTTGCATCTTCTTCTCCAGTCAGTGTCTTCATTGTTTGAGTCCTGGGAAAGTACATCTAGCCCACATTATACTCTTTTCGATACTTTCAGGAGTCCACATCTCCTGTCCGTCGGTTCCCATAGAAGCTCTAGTTAAGAATTTTATTAAAACAAAGAGCAGTTCACGGTCAGTTCATTTTGTCAGCATTTTTCCATTAGACGTTAAGAAATTCAGCTTTTCTGCCTGAGGCCTGGCAAGCCTAGGCCAAGACACTCACTAAGTTAAGGCCTACAATTATACAGAACATAGGCTATAACTCTCGATATAACATATTACTACATTAATCTAATACATTTTCAATATTCCATGTATGTTAATCACTCATTTAGTACAATTCATAAATACTGATGGCCATTCTCCGAGGTCACAATTTCAAACGTGCACATTATTTTTTTTCATTTTCTACCAAATTCGTTATTCAGAACACATAAACATTCATTAATAATTTCTAATTACGACATTTGTGTTAACAAGGACATAACCTTGAAGCGCTTGATTGTCAAACCTTTGTAAGTTAAAGACATTTTGTAAGTGCTCTTTGGTTGTTTTTACACACCTTTCACTCCCAGTGATTTTATTTGACACTTTTACACTCTCCAGGGATTCTGTGGTCTCCTCAGGACCAGGGCATGGTTCTGTCTTGCTAGCGCAGGTGTTCTAATAAAAATGATTAATGAGTGTTTATGTATTTTGAATAATAAGTTTATGTAGAAAGTGAAATAACTTAGAAAAATAATGCACACATTTGAAAATGTGATCTCGAAGAGTGGCCACCAATGTTAATGAAATGTACTAATCAATGATTTATACTTATTGAATATGTATTAGACTAATGCAGTAATATATCATATTAAGGGCTATGAAGTATGTTTTAGCTTTATTAATTGTAGGCCTTAACTTAGAGATTGTCTTGGCCTATTTTGCCAGGCCTCATGCAGGAGATGTGTTTCTTAACATTTAATGAAAATGCTGACCAAGAGAATTAAACTGTGAAATGTTTATTGTATTGTCTAAATGTGCTCATAACGGAAGCTTTTAGTGAGAACCGACTGCTAGGAGATGATGTTCTCTCTAATACAACATTTTATGTGTAATGTGTGTGAAACTGACTTTCCCATGACAAGAACAATGAAGACACTGACTAGAGTGGAAGCTGCAACAATATTGTTACCTGAGAAACCGAATGATGAGAACATCATAAGACAAACCAATCAACAATATGAGAATGGAGAAATATTAGAATTCATAGATTTGCTATAGTAGTTTTATTGGACACAGTGTGAACATACGATTAACTGACCAATAGCAAATAAGGGGATAGTTTAGGTGACTTTGATATAACAATGCTGCAGAGGGAAAAGACTTTAGACTTTTGCAGATTCTGAGAGATTTTTGGAGAGAGAGAGAGAGATTCTTTCAATATTCTGGCTCATTGGGCTCCTATTCCCTGACTGAGAGCCTGATGCCTTGCTGACTGATGTCCTGAGGACGAAGACTGATTCTGCTTGCTGACCCATATAGGTATAAATTGAAATGTGATTATTATGCATATTTGCGTTTCCTTTCTAGGTACCAACTGCGCTGTTTTGTCTATGGCTCTGCCATAGATAGATGTTTTTCCAAATTGGTGTTACTAAATTGTTTTGCATGAAGCCCAACATGCTGATGCTAATCTGATGTTAGTTGAGGATTATGATTTATGATAAAAGAGACTAATGCTTGATGGATTTCTCTGCTTAACTTCATGTATTTCATCTCGTTGACGCAGCTGACTTTGCTACTGATTTGCATTGTAACTTTAGAATGTGTTGTAGTTCAAGCTTTGATTTAGATTAAACCGCTTTGGACAACCAGTGTGCTTCATTTGATTTAGAGATTAATCTACATGGCCTTAGCATTGTTAGTATAGGCAAATAAACATTCAAAACTTTTACTAAAGGTGTGGATATTCATGTCTGAAAAGTCATGGTGCGTGACAATTATTGACTCCATTGATTATTGATGTCATTGATTACTAATGATTGTTGATTATTGTGTATTGATAATTGTTTCCTGTACTGGAGCTATGGTAAGAACTTCTTAATTGCAAGTCAAAAGGTTCATCGACCTATTCGCGTCCCTTTGTAAGTTTAATTATTAAGGTCTGACGCACTAACTGTCTCTCCATAGGAATTAAAGACTTTGATCGCTAGGTGACCCCCTTTTTTCCCCTTTTCAGCACATATGCGCATCCTACTGCTCAGGTCAGGTTTCTGGGTGGAGAGATAGGGTGTTCAAATTACCTGAAATTATCTTCCTGAAGTAGCATATCTGCTTTGAGGTGCAACAGCAGGCCTCATTTTTACATTTACATTTTGATGAGCTTTCTTCATGATGGGTATTCTGTCTTTCAGGAGTGACCTGTTGGAACTTTCCTCACAAACCTATTTCAGTATTCCTTCTCCTGATAGACATTATAGTTGACGGACGAAGAATCTCTTAGTGAAGTGTTAGCTGCTCAACCTTGGAGGTTAATGTACATAAAAAAAGTTCTTAATGTTTGGCTTATACCCAGATCACAGACATACATAATCATTCTCCACAACATTGTACAGCTGAGTCAATATATGAAAAAGGTATCATATCAATGTACCCTCCTTAACTGATAATTCCCTTGAGTTCTTATTCAAACGTTTGCAGCACATACACCTCTGGTATCACTATAAATAGAAGTTAGAGACAGCCACAACTGGTCAAACTATGCATCCTTTCAAAATGTTCTCTTGGGTCAAGAGCTAGGCGAACTCGCTTAACATCCGAGCTTTCCCCACCCTCTTGATTGGTTGCATACAACCTGAAAAGTTAAACCGTTTCGGTAAGCTCCAACTTGTATTGTAACCGCTTGCAGTGTGGCGGCCCACGCTGTACCTGTGCCATTAGTAAAACCTTGCATGTCTCCTCACTATTTAGTTTCCAAGATCATTTGTTTAGTTAACATTAGTTGTTTCTTCGATGTCTGCGAAAACATATGTGCTCACGTGGGTATCTTTACCATTTCTAAACAGGCATAGTCGAAGACAACATGCCGAGCTTTTTTTTTTTTTTTTTTTTTTTTTTTACTTATTATATTTTTATTGAGAACAGGTGCCACAAAAAACATGCTGCCTCCTAAATGTGGCAGACATATGTTTGCTAGAATTTTTTTGAATTAGAAAAAAAAATAACATAGAATTTTACTAGAGTATTACGGATGCTTCCTTGCAGACAATATACGTAAAACGGCATAGAATGCCTTGTTATGTCTCGCCTGACGCTGCACATGTGCTGCTCTGGGTGTTGCCTACGAGATCTATTGAGCAAGTCTACTTTTTTAGCCCTGTTCCAACATGGCGGAAAGAGAAAAAAATGCTATGACGAGGCAGTACTCATTGTCATACTGTCTTTTTTCCACAACTTTCAGCCATGTTGCACAGCAGCCACAAAATTGGAACAGCATTGCTATCTGTCATTAAAGCATTCTGGTCATGTTATACAGCAGCATGGCTGAAAGTTTGAAAAAAAAGTGCCATGATATGGAGCACTGCCATGTCATAGTGCTTTATTTTCAACCATTCTGAACTGCAGCTGTGATGTTGTACAACATGGCTCAAAAATATTGAAAACGCCAATAGCTCTTGCAGTCAGCACCTATTTTAAACTTAAAAGGATTAGTTAAAAAAAAAAAAGAAAGAACTGAAAAGAAAAACATCTGGCAAAGTAACACATTAACCCATCAGCCCCAGCACTGAATTGCATTTATATTTCAGTAGATGTGCTCATGTGATTGTAACAAATTACTGCTACTCGCAGTGCAAGAGAGCCCGTAGCTGAAATGGGCTGACCCACCGCCCATTCAGTTTTGCTATAGGGGGTGGGAAGAAGTTAAATGTGAATCACAGTTGAAGAGTCAAATGGGATGAATAGGGCTAGGCAAGAGCCACTCTGTGTATATGTATTTTGTCTGCATTGCTTTTTGTGATACATGAGTGGCGAGACATGCCATACTTAACCCTTTAGCTGCTGGGCCTTCTCCCCCCTGCCCCTCCCCCCCAGTGCTGAGCCCTTTTTTGGCTATTTGGGGTACTTTGCGCTTAGGCCTTCATAACTTTGCGTCCTTTTTTTCCAGCATCCCAGGGATTCCCAAGGTATCCAGAGTTTGTGGCTTCCCCTGGAGACAACCAAGAAATTAGCCAAAATACAGCTAATTTTCTTTTTTTTTCTTCAGAAAAATGGGGGGAAAGGGCTGCAAAAGAAAGCATGTGTTTTTTTTCCCCTGAAAATGGCATCAACAAAGGGTTTGCAATGCTAAAATCACCAGCTTCCCAGCTTGCAGGAACAGGCAGACTTGAATCAGAATACATTTTTCAACACAATTTTGGCATTTTACTGGGACATACCCCATTTTTAAAAAACTTTTGTGCATTTAGCCAATTTTAAGTTAGTGACAGAAATGGGTGTGAAACCAATGCTGGATCCTGGACAGCTGAACATTTCTGAAAAGTAGACAAAATTCTGAATATAGCAAGGAGTCATTTGTGTATATCCTACAAGGTTTTCCTGCAGAAAATAACAGCTGAAATAAGAAAGTATTGAAATTGAGGTGAAAAAAACTCATTTTTCACCACGTTTTACTCTCTAACTTTTTCCTGCAAAGTCATTTTTTCAAAACTAATATACCGTTACGTCTGCTGGACTCTGGATATATAGGGCTTGCAGGTTTCTCAAGAACCCTAGGTACCCAGAGCAAATAAAGTAGCTGCACCTTGCAATGGGTTTTCATTGTATTCCAGGTGTACAGCAATTCATTTGGTGAAATATAAAGAGTGAAAAATAGGTATCAGGAAAACCTTTGTATTTCTAAAATGGGCACAAGTTAAGGTGTTGAGAAGCAGTGGTTATTTGCACATCTCTGAATTCCGGGGTGCCCATACTAGCATATAAATTACAGGCCATGTCTTAAATAGACTTCTTTTTTACACACTGTCTTTCATTTGGAAGGAAAAAATGTAGAGAAAGACAAGGGGCAATAACACTTGTTCTGCAGTTCTGTGTACCCTCAAGTCCCCTGATAAAAATGGTACCTCACTTGTGTGGGTAGGCCTAATGCCCGCAAAAGGAAATGCCCCAAAATGCAACATGGACACATCACATTTTGACATTGAAAACTGACGTTTTTTTTGTTTTTTAAGTGCCTAGCTATGGATTTTGGTTTCCAGCTCAGCCGGTACCTAGGAAAACCTACCAAACCTGTGTATTTTTTAAAACTTGACACCTAGGGGAACCGAGGATAGGGGTAACTTGTGGTGCTCTCACCATGTTCTATTACCCAGAATCCTCTGCAAACCTCAATATTTGGCAACAAAACACTCATCACCTTTCGGTGATAAAAAGTTCTGGAATCTGAGAGGAGCCACAAATTTCCTTCCACCCAGCATTCCCCCCAGTCTCCCGATATAAATGGTATGTCACATGTGTGGGTAGGCCCAGTGCCCGTGTCAAGAATAGATCACTCAACGGTCAATGTTGGTCCTTACATGAGAACAACTGTTGACCCTGGGCTGATCCATTCCTGATGCAGGCACTAGGTACAGGCACTCAAGTGGGGTAGCGTTTTTATCAGAACAGGTGGGTAAACACTGGGTGGTAGGAATTTTGTGGATCCCAGCATTTTCCTTTATTTTGTGTGACAGAAATGCAAGAAAAATTAAGTTTTTATTCAACATTTCACCTTTGCAGGGTATTCTGGGTAAGAAACCTTTGGGGAAGCCACACAATCATACCTCTGTGGACTCCCCTGGGTGTCTAGTTTCCAGTAATGTCTGGGTTTGGTAGGTTTCCCTATATTGCCGCTGAGCCCAGGACCAAAAATGCAGGTGCCTACCTTACAAAACCAGGTTGTTTTGTGATAGATAATTTTGATGTCTCCACAATATGATTTGGGCGGTGGAATATGGGGCTGAACTAAATTGGGGAGCTCCCAAAAGAGCACTGTCTCTTTCTCTGTCTCAATCCTCACCCACGCACACAAAGCCCTCTACAACCTCGGACCCAAACTCATCAACTCCCGCGTCTCCTTCTACACCCCTCCGCGCACTCTGCGCTCCACCGGTCAGGCCTTGGCAGCCGTTCCCCGCATCCGCAAAACCACCGCCGGAGGAAAATCCTTCTCTTTTCTGGCAGCGAAGACCTGGAACTCCCTGCCCAGTCACCTTCGCGCCATACCCGAACATCTCCCCTTCAGAAGGCAGCTCAAGACCTGGCTCTTCGAGCACTGACCCCCTCCCCCCCAGCGCCTTGAGACCCTTATGGGTGAGTAGCGCGCTTTATAAATGTGATTGATTGATTGATTGATTGATTGCTTGTCGCCGCATGCACCTGCTCTCTGGGTTGGGTTAACCTGCTATTGTCCAGCTGCACAGACTGTACTTGCGAAGAGACAGCAGGACTGTCCTCATCACCTTCCTCATAATCACTGGAAGAAGAGTTATCGAATGGGACTCCTCTGACTGAAAAATCACTCCTAGAGTCTATGCCATTGTCCTCTCCCTCAGATGCTGCCTCAGAATCTGCTGTCTTAGTCTCTGATCCTACATCAGAGCGGTCCTCTATAACCCGAGTGAGGGCTTGAGCAGCAGTCATCCAACAAGATGCTATCTCTGCTACTGGCTAAACTGTCGCTCTAAAACACTAGCCTACGTAGACAGTCACAAAATTGCTGGTGTGTGTGTGTGTGTGATACGTGCAACAGTAGAGGTTACTTTACCTTCACTTCTTCCCTCAATCAGCATGTTCTCTCAAGACACTCAAAAAAAGACACACTGTTACTTTACCTTATCACATACCAATCGTCGCAGTCTTTAGCACCTCTGGCGCCCAGTCCAACAATTATTATTGGTGCTCCCACTCCCCTTGCCTCCGATTCACTCACTTCCACCCAGCAAAAGTGCCCTTCATCTCTCCATACCCCCCCTCGCACATACATTTCATTTGTATTATCGTGCAGGTAATGGCTGGCTTTACTAATCTACTCAGCTATTTACATAAAATACATATTTGATCTTTGCAATAGGCATAAAAACCTTCTGCGCTACTTTATGGCATCAAAACTGCCACTAGACAAAAGTCAGATCATTTTGTAGCAGAAACATAATCACAAGACTTACTTGACTTTTTTTATTGCTGCCTAAAAGCTACATCTGAAACGCATCAGTTGAAGTATGTACATTGCTTTGAAGCCGCAACTGCAAGAGAACTGGTGGCGAATATATAAAGAGACTTTTATATGGGGTGTGGTTTTCCTGGGGGCCGATCGCACCTCCCAGGGAAACCACACACGTGTTGACAAAAGTGATCACTATATATGTATGTATATATATATATATATATATATATATATATATATATATATATATATATATATATACATATATATATATATATATATATAGACATCTAAATATGTATATAGAGAGATCTATATATAGAGAGATCTTTTTACAAAAATTTTAAAGCCCTGTGAGGGAGTGCAGTCGCCCCCTCAGCCCCCCTCCTCCCCCCCCAAAAAAGGGGTAAATCTACCATTTAAAAAAAAAAAAATCCCTAGGTGGCGCGCTGACGTCACAAAGGTGCGGGCAGGAGGAGGCAAGAAAGATCTTCTGTGTCTCCCAGGGGTTTTCTAAATTAAAAAAATCCTCCGTTGCATCTTTTTTAACCCCCTCCCTGGTGTCGGCCACTGGTCATGACCCGCACGAGGGAGGTAGTGCGGGTCATGGGCTAGTGGCCGACGCCAACTCCCAGGGTGTTAAACAAGCATTGGCAAAAACCAATAGGTCTTGTCTACGCAAGAGCTATTGATTTTGTCAATGTTTTAGACATCATGTGTGGCTGCTGTTCAACACAGCTAAAAGTTAGTGGGGTAAGAGAGTGGCATTATTATTAAGGAGTAGCGTGGAGTGGTGCAGAATTGAGTAATGTGGAGTGTCATGGAGTGGTGTAGAGTTGTGGGGTATCAAGGAGGGGGTAAAGTGTTGTGGAGTAGTGTGTCATGAGTCGAGTACTGTCGTGGAGTAGTGTAGAGCACAGTGGACTGGCAAAGGGTGTTGACTAGAGTAGGTTGTTGTAGAGTGGAGTAGTGTAGGAGAATGGAATGACATAGAGGAGCGCAGAGGGTTGTAGACATGAGTGGCATACAGTAGACTGGAGTGGCAAAGAGTGGAGTAGTATGTCATAGGCTAGAGTGAAGTAAAGTGGCATGGAATGGCATAGAAGGAGTTGTGTAGAGCTTTGTACAGTGGAATAGAGTTTAATGGAGTTGAGTAGTGTTGTACAGGAGAGTTTCGTAGAGTGAACTAGTGAAGTGGCATAAAGTACAGTGATGCAGAGTAAATTGGCATAGAATGCAGTGGCATAGAGTTCATTGGCTATGAGTAAAATGGTGTAGAGTGCATTTGGCGTAGAGTATATTGGCGTGGAGTGCAGCAGTGCACAGTAGATTGCAGTGGCGTAGAGTGAGGTGGCATTGAGTAGATTGCTTCAGAATAAAGTGAAGTGGCATAGGGTGGAGTGATTTAGAGTAGAGTGACAGAAAGCACAGTGGCATCGAGTGGTGCAGAGTAGACTGCAGTAGCATAGAACAACAGTGGCATAGAGTGTAGTGGCATAGACTATAGACTGTTTCAGAGTAAAGTAGAGTAGATTGTTTCAGAGTAGAGTGTACTGTCGTAGAGAGCAGTGGCTTAAAGTAGAGTGGCATATAATATAGTGGCGTAGAGTAGATTGTTTCAGAGTAGGGTGAAGTGGCATAGAGTGTATGGGCGTAGAGTGCAGCGGCATTGAGTGCGGGGTTGTAGAATGGCGTGGATTGCTATAGAGTAGATTGATGTGGTGTAGAGTGCAGTGGAAAAGTGTGCAGTGGTGCATAGTAAAGTGGGTAGAGTGCACTGGCGTATAGTAGAGTGATGCAGAGTAGAGAGACAGAGTAGAGTGCGTTAGTGTAGAGAGCAGTGGCGTAGAATGGTGGAGAGTAATGTGACTACAGTGCAATGGTGTAGAGAAGAGTGGTGTAGGGTGCAGTAGTGAAGAGTGTTAAAGAGTAGTGGAGAACAGTGCAGTTGTGCAGAGTAGATTGGCATAGAATGTATTGGTTTTGAATAAAGGACTGTTTAGTGCATAGGCAGAGAGTGGTGTGGAATGGTGCAGAGTGGAATAGAGTGGCAGAGGGCAGTGTGGTGGAGTAGAAGAGTAGATCAGTTTCTTTGAGTTGATTGGTGTAGAGTGGAGTGAGGGTACACTGGCATAGAGTTTATTGGCAGAGTATGCAGTGCTCCAGAGTAGAACGGCATAGAGTGATGTGGTGCAGAGTAGACTGTCAGAGTACAGTGGTGTCTAGTAGAGTGCATTGGTGTGCAGTGATGTAGAGTACAATGGCATATAGTGCAGTGGCATAGAGTGCAGTGGTGCAGTGTCGATTAGCGCAGAGTGTATTGGTTTTGAGCAAAGTGGTGTAGAGTGCAGTGGTGCAGTGTTGAGTGGTGTGGAGTAGAATGGTGCACGGTAGAGTACAGTGGCAAAGATTGCATTGGCATAGAGTGGAGTGGTGCTGAGTAGAGTGCGCTGGCACAGAGTGCATTGTTGTGGAGTGGTGCATAGTGGGATGGTGTGGCATGCAGTGGTGAAGAGTGCAGTGGTGTAGAGTAGAAAGGTGTAAACTGGAATGGTGCAATGTAGAGTATATTGCTGTGATGTGGAGTGTTGTAGAGTTGAGTGGGGTAAAATGAAGTATATATTCTATGGTAGGGTACTGCCATTACAGAAAACACATCTACAACTGAAAGGGTCATTACATTTGCACATTTTTTCTGTTAAAAGTATACAACACACAAACAGTAATTTGTGGAAATGTCATCACATAATTTATTGAGTTGGTTTGATTGTATTAAAATATGTTTCCGCCACACTTAAGAATTCCCAAAAAATGTGCTTCATTTGTGCTTTTCTACTTTTGATATATGCTGAAATATCTGCACAGTTCATTTACAGACATTTAAATGTTGTTATGCCCTAGGAAAAAATAACATCGTACAGCCTTCCTCAGGCCCACCCCAATGAACCAGCATAATTGTTTCAAAAATCCTCTTACTTTGTCATCTGAGAAAGTAAACACTAAGCTCCCAGGAAGACACAGTCTGATTTTTTACCTCTGTCTTTGAATGACAAGAACATGATTTAAAGGCCTGATTGTGGAAATTGGGCACTGGTGGAAGAATACTGTAAATAGGGTTTGGCTAGCAGAAGGCACAAACTCAAGCTGGACAACCTAAAACAGAGACAGCAAGTAGAAGGGCAACAAATGTGAGTTACAAACCACAAAGCCAGTGGTAAGCAGTGTGTAGAATGCATTCCAAGGGAAGCTTTTCCGAATGTCCCCAAGATGATGTTAGCAAACCAGGGATCTGTGCTGTCTGGCAGGCTTCGACCTAAAATGGTGTAGTCCTGGCATGCAAAATGTTGCTCCAAATCACTTTTCGTTATGTGCTCTGTGTTTCAGTAGAGACTAGGGAGAACAGAAGTGAGTAGATGAGACCCATACCTGGTTGCCACATTTTTTCCAACTCCTTTTTATTCCTTGTATAACAATTGCGAACTGGGTAAACAGTTTCAATTTACCCGGCGATGTAAAGAAACCCTGGTATGTGCCAACTTGAAAACTTAATGCCACCTGTAATACTTAATCCTTACTTTAAATACGTATTAAAGATTTATGCGATTTGGAGTTATAAAGAATGGCAGCTGTTAAAAACAAGATGTAACAGAGTGGTGTAAAAAGCACTATGGATTTGGATCAGCTCTGTTGTGTAATGTGACTGGAATGCAGTGTAACAGTACCATATAAGGAATAGACGTACCTTTCCAGGCCTAACAGCGGGCCACAACCTCACGCCGACGGGTCAGTTCCAAGCTAAAACGTAATGTGAAATACCGGCTGGCTGTGCATTATGGGCCTTTCCGTGTATTCATTTTCCTAGTTTCTGATGTTTTGGGTGGTTTTCTGTCGAATCTGCGTTTTTTTTATTTTCCATTCTTTTACGGGCCCCTCTACAGTGCAGTTCGTGTTTCCATCTTCACTCGTCTTTGTTGTCTTCAGCTCCATCATTATTGCTGGTTTATTATTTTATGGAGTTTAAAGTCTCCGGCCTCCCAGAGGATCCCAACTTGTACTTAACACAATATTCCAATACTGCTTTCCAGCAGGAGATGAGGCAGAGGGGGACTGCTTTTTTTGTTTATCTTTGAACGTGTTAATAGAAGAAAAATAAGAAGTAAAAAAAAATATGGGTCTAGAATAGCAAGTGAGATCATTTACCGAACACGTGCCTGGACATTCCGTTTTCAGCGCAGCGCAGTGGAATCTCGCGGAAAACACAGCTGCGACGTTTTCAGAGTGACAAGTGACACCGCCTGGAGGTGGCATGAGAAGAAAAAGCAGATTGTTAGCGGCATGACACAGGCTCATGCCTTTCAGCAGTTGTGCACGTTGTGAATGCTGTCATCTCAGATTAAAAGCTTCCTCCCCAGGGTAAGAGGTCGTGATCGGCTTTACCCCAGTGTAGTCCTGTTTTTACTTTACTCTTACTTAAGGTTTAAAAGTAATATTTCGTTTATGAGAACGAGACTGAACCTTATGAATGATCTTTTGCCGTTGCTTGGAGGGTAAATATAATGCCTTCGTTGTTAGAATGCATTCGTGCTGAGGCGTGTGGCACCACAGAACTATTCTGTACCCCCTGACACATCGTTAAATAAATGCTTGAATAGATGCTAAAATTATTGATCTTGATGACAGGGAACGGAAGTGGTTGCTTTCAAGAGGGGGACGTTTCACAAGTTAGGCCCTTTAAATGTGGCAGACATTCGACAGAAAGTAATGATTTGCAGAGTGCTGCTCAATCATTTTTCACTTGATATAGAGCTTGATATGAAATTTGTTTTTAAAGTTGCAAGCTTTTGAAGTGCAGTGATTTTTGGTAGTACCCGCTTTAAATATACTGCAAGGCTCCCGAAGGTGCTGCGACGCCACAGTAATCTCAGATTGTGCAGTTCGGAAATGCGAATTAACAGTAACCTCACAATTGTAGAGTGCTGTGCTTGAATAATAGTGAATGCAAAAATAACAGTTGATGGACAGAATGCTGAACAATGTCTAACAATAACCCCCAGACACAAATCTGGTCTTGAACCCCTCGTTTTTTTTTTTTGCCTACCGTGCCACCCGAGTTTGGACCTAGCCATATATAAATCAGTCTTGACCCTGCTCCACATGGGAATATGATTTAGGAAAAGAAAAAAAATGTCAGTCAGTTAAAATTGAAAAGAATTCAAATTGGTCTTTGGTATGCAATAATAGTGACACTAATTACTGTGTGGCATTGCACAAGCCCAAGTCCTGTCCTCACCACTGATCACCAGTGTTTGAAATTCAGTTTATTGGCTGAGATATGAACCATAGTCAAATATCAACTACAATCCTTGTCAGGGTAAGTGTGGGGTAAACTTTAAATTAACCTATGCTCACCGTTTGGTAGCTCTGCACAGAGTAATCAGGCTTAAATTAGAGACAGTGTGTAAAGTAGTTGTGCAACACTTCAAACAGTAATACAATATAAACACCACACAAAAAGAAACCACACCTGGTTAAAAAAAATAGAATTTAATTTAAGAAATAAAAACAAGACCAAAATGACAAAAATCCAATAAGCAGAGCTTTAGTTATGAATTTATAATGAATAAACGTTAAAATGGCGCTTAGCCGCAAAGCGCCAACCTGGGATATCTGGCTGCACAGGACCTGGATAAAGTCAAAAGTTCAGGCCGACAGCGATGGAGCACAGGGTGGTTACAGGGATCCCGTTGGACCCGCTAAACCAAAGTAACTTAATCCTGGTGGCAAAAGCATTGCATTGATTCCGAACCACATAGTCAAGCAGATGCGTTGATATTCTGTATGCAACGATGCTGATGCATCAGTGACGAGATGCGGTGGAGTTCGGGTCCTGATTCCGGCTGCATTGACGCGATGCATCATAAAATTCCGATGAACACAGAGGCTCTGATGCACAGTGTTGTTATTATCAAAGCGGTCTTCAACAGATACGTGAGGACCTTGCACCGAAGAAAGTGCCGCAGTAAGGTTACAAAGGCAATGCGCCGCTTCTGGTCCATTCAACAGCAGTGATGATGGTTCTGCCCATGGAATGGCAGAAATGTGTTGAATCTGCCCACGCTGCACGGAATGCATCTGTTCCACTGGAGCAAACACCTGAGATCCACTTCCAAGGAACCAGGACTGGGGTGGCACTACTTGGCAGGACAGACTCACTGATGGAAGAGTCCAGGTGCATAAGCAGGGTGGTTAGAAGTCTGTTATGTCCCTGAGACTTCAGGTCAGGAGGGTAGTCAGCTAGCTCTTGGAGTCACTCTGGGTTCTGGGTTGTAGAGATGTAGGTCCATTCCTTCTCACTCAGGCAAAAGGGCAGCAGGTCAGCACAGCAAAGCAAGAGTCCAGCATAGTGGCAGCCCATGTAGCAGCATAGCAGCTCTTCTTCCTGGCAGAGTATCCACAGGTCCAGAAGCATACTGAGTTGGTGGTGTCTGAGGTCCAGTGCTTATACTTATTTGGGCCTTTGAAGCGGAGGATACTTCAAAGACAGGCCTTTAAATTGCACAGAGGTCCCGTCCTTCCTGCCCTGGCTCCAGACTCACTACAGGGGTTATGCAGCCCTTTGTGTGGGGATAAGACACAACATATTCAGGTGTAAGTGAGGCTGTGGCCAGTTCCTTCCTCCCATCCTGCCAGTAAGACCCATCAAGGGGGTAATCCTAGTGTTATCCTATCGGAGAGATAGGCCTTGCAGTAGTGAAAAATTACTTTGGGAGTTTTTCACTACCAGGACATGTTAAACTTAAAAGTTAATGTCCTGCCTTTTAAATATATTGCACCCTACCCTCTAAGTTGTCCAGGGTCTCCCTTAGGGGTGACCAACATGTATTAAAAAGGAAGCTTTGGACCTGACAAAAGGTGTACTGTGCCAGGTCGACATGTCAGTTCAAAACTACATTCAGGCTCCAAAGTGGCAGACCTGAGAAATGTTTAAAGGGCTACTTAAGTGGGTGGCACAATCCATGCTGCACGCCCACAAGCAGCATTTAATTTAGAGGCCCTGGGCAACTATAGTGCACTTTACTAGTGACTTGTAGGTAAATTAAATATTATTACAACACAAAGAGAGAGTATCAGGAGTAACCCAACCCCACACTATCTCCCATTTAAGCTAGAGACTGCAAACACACAAAGTGTGTGGGGTGTTGTAGGGGAGAACGAGTCTCTTATGGCCTGTTCAATGTACGCTGGTTAAGCGCTTGCCGTAGTGCAAGTGGACGTATGGGTGTGGCGGGTGGCTCGACCTATGAGGGAGTTCCCTTTACGGACTAGGTGGTCTCTCACACATTATAGTGTCATGCTTCATCATGAAGCACCTAGCCCTACCCAGGTAAGATGATACTACCTGGGCGGACTCAACCTCGTTGTTAAAAGAACTTCAGAGGGAGTGCTGAGATTGAATCTTGCTGGATAATACTAGGGATCCAGATTATAGAAGTGAAAGATAAAATTACCTTACAAATCACCTGTTTAGTTAAGAAATGTAATATTGGTGCTTGTAGGTAAGAGTAAAAATGGGGATGGGGACTCCTTTGAGTATGATGACTCAAGGGGTCTAAAAAATGGGGACCAACATGTTTCTGCCCACACTAAGAGCCAAAAAGGTCTGGGGCATTCATCAGGGTCAAGGATCCCTAAAGGTGGGGAGCAGAGTTGAATGCTCGTTAGGAAAGGTAAGTGCTCAAAGAAAATAGGCCTACCTGGAAATATTAAAGGGGTATGGCCTAAAAAGGAAATAAGATG
Source organism: Pleurodeles waltl (assembly GCF_031143425.1). Taxonomy (NCBI): domain Eukaryota; kingdom Metazoa; phylum Chordata; class Amphibia; order Caudata; family Salamandridae; genus Pleurodeles; species Pleurodeles waltl. The sequence goes on along the minus strand of NC_090447.1, from coordinate 1,007,690,615 downwards.
GCCTAAAAAAGAAATTACGGTGTAGTTTCTTTTTGTGTGGTGTTAATATTGTATTACTGTTTGAAGTGTTGCACACCTACTTTACGCACTGTCTCTAATTTAAGCCTGATTAATCTGTGCAAAGCTACCAGAGGGTGAGCATAGGTGGGGCTAGGTGGTCATATAATGAAGCATGACACTATAATGTGTGTGTGACCACCTAGTCTGTAAAGGGAACTCCCTCATAGGTCTAGCTACCCGTCACACCCATGCGTCCACTTGCACTACGGCAAGCGCTTAACCAGCGTACATTGAACAGGCCATAAGAGACTTGTTCTCCCCTACACCAGCCCACACACTTTGTGTGTTTGCAGTAAATTAAATATGCCAATTGGGCATTTGCCAATTTTACAATGTTTAAATGAGAGAGACAAGCATTTTAGTACTGGTTAGTAGCGGTAGAGTGCACAGACTTTTAAGGCCAACAAAAAAGAATTCAGCCAAAATTGGAAGGAAAAAGGCAAAATGTTTGGGGGTGACCCTGCATAGAAGGCCATTTTCAACACGATTCTATTGGCAGCATTTGATTTAATCACTTGGAAGATCAGTGAAAAAGTGAGGATGGCGTCTTTGAAACTGGGCATGGTACTGATACTGTTCAGTCGATGAGGTATCCTAGCCAGAGACTATCTTACTTTTGTGTGTAATTCACCTTCACTTGCTTTACACTGGTGGTTTGAATAATCCTAATGAGGGCGAAATAACCTGGTTGCATGATGATTTTTCCCTGCTACATGACGGCTTGTTTAAGTCTGATTTGCTTGTCAAGGGCTCATCGAAGAAATGCCAAGTGTATAGGATGCGAGGGTCCTTTGGGGACTAAACTTCCATCAGCCAGAAAGGTGCACAAAGGTCATGGGGTACCATTATACCAGGGAATTGAGCCCTTCTCATTTTAGCACTTGCTGTTGACTCCTTGCACTGAGAGTCTGCATCCCTCAGTCCACGTTATGGGTCTCAGCAACATTTTGTTCTGGTAGCTCTTGGAATTTTCACTGGAGAGTAAGGCCTTACTCTTTCGGGGGGCACCTTCTGCTAGATTCCCAGCTTGATGATACCTGTCTGACTCTGGCATATTCTGCCTCTCTTTGAGCCTAGTTCCTGATTGGCTTAGGCAGACAAATTGACGGTCGATCGACCTAGTAATAAAGAGAGCAAAAAAAGCCTGTCTTAATTTTCTTTGAGGCACGGGACTCATAAGGAGCAGAACAGCCATTCTCTCGTCCTCTCAGAGTCCAAGTTTTTGGTTGAAAAACCATCAGAAAACTTGTAGGGATATTAACTCGAAAGGTGCATTTGTAAAGAACACTTTAATTCCCGCAGGGTCTTTTGGAGTTGCTGACTAAAAACAAATATTATTGTTAGCAAATTTAGTGGTATTTCTTTTATCAATCTTGGATAAAAGACTTGAATGGACTTACCATGGTTAAAACCTGTGACTATGGGGTCAAATACAGATTCCTGCAGAGGATTCATTTGTTCTCAGAGTCGCAATACTTGGATGCTCAGCAGTATTGGATTGAGGAGCACATGATGCTAGCCACCTCATTTCTGGTCTTGAGAGATTTTACTTGTGCCTCCAGTGCAGTCCAAGCTTCCACACCAGTAAATGCGTCAGTGAATCTTTCCAGCCTCCATTACTTAGGATTTACCTTGGACTACTCCTTTCTTTGGAAGAAGTGGTCTCTGCTTCCGACATGGTTGTGACTTCTGATGTAGCTGAAATTATGTTATTGCTCCCTTTGACCTCACATGAACCATCTATATGTGGCCATATTTGCATTATATTGTTTGAAGTTTTAATAAGTTAATTGTGACCTGGTGCCCTGAAAGCCTCCATTAAGGAGCATTCACTGTAGACCAGTGACCTAATATGATGCTGTAGAGTTATTTTAATCTAAGTATAATCATTTGTTTTGATTCCATGGGATTCCTAATGAGAACTAATAATTTTCACTAAAACAGGAATTAATTTCTAGAAGAAAATGTTTTAAATGTTATACGTTAGTGTTGAAAATGTAGTTATTCATTATAGTTATTGAATTACTTTAACATGAACATTTACAAGGATTATTAATATTGGCATTGCAGTTGTATTGTTTTATGTGTTTAGTTTAAAGTGAATAAATATGCCATGTTCATATCATTTGCTTTAGTTCATCCATATTGATTTGTTAGGCCTTTAATTTTGAGAGAAATGACATGTTGGCAAAAGAAAAATAGCTTTTTCACATTTGTTTCAGGCTTCGTTACCATATAATGTTAGTTTGGAAATTGATGTTCTATTGTTCTATGCATAGAGAGCCTGCAAAAGTAACCTTGGAATCGGAACACATTGAGAAACTGTGGGTATGGACAATATACAATTGTTTCAAACTGTACAGGAGAGAAAGATGGTTGCCTTTCCCATGTTGGTAATGAGAATCCTCCCTCATGTTCCAGATGCATGTTAGCTGATGGACTATGATTAGACAATTAAACATTCCAATTCACGTGGTGTGATGGATTAATACATCATCTTTGACTTTACATGCTGACACTTTTACTTGCTTTTTGCCTACTCTAGTTAGGTTTATCCTGCGCAAGATGTTGTTTTTTAAAATTCTTTTTGGCCTTTATTTCCTTTTTAAGGTCGATAGTAAAGTGCTCTGTCCCTGTTGTAATCTCTTTGAGGGCTTTTAACCACCCCCATGTCAAGTCCATCAGTTTGGTTGGTTTGTGGGATTGCCTGCTAAAATTAGCTTGATTTAATTAGTGAAAGGGATGCATACATCATGCCTTTTCCAGTGTTTAGCCGGCCTCGAGCGCACTGGCCATCTACTGAAAACATACGAGGCTCCATGTTTTCCGTATGGTTTCTCCACTATTTTTTCTCTTTATTTCGTAGGCAGCGCAAGCTTGCATTAGTAGAGCGCTTTATATGACATCAACCCTGTTACATGGAGAATTGCACTTTGGTCAATAAGTTTCATTGCGAATAAACTTCTGTTTCCTTTTGTGTGTTTGCTTTGCGCTCGTGACGGCCATCGGCTCGCTTATATGAAACTGTTTTACTTTTCATTTTCAGTTAATGTGGCAAGAAACGTCCGGTTAGGAGTTCACAACGCTAATAGCTTTAACTCGCCTAAGCACAAGACCCATTGCATTGCAAATGCTTGTTTACTTTTTGTCCTCATGCTTTGTAAACCAGCTCGTCAATTAGTGGCTTGTCAGTTTTATGTATTTTTTTGCTTGATCTACTAACTGGATTGCTTATATTTCCTTCATACATAGAAGAACTGGTCAAAGTTTATTCTCAGGACACCAGGTTCTGGTGCTTATGTTTTGTATTGCATTGTTAGAACTTTTAGTCGGTTGGATGTTACTTAAGCTTTGGTTGTTCCCAAGACTTAGACATCCGATGGTGATTCTGTATCTTTATAGTTTTTATCTTGAGCATTGTTTATACTAACCTAAGTCTAAGTATGTAATAAAACCCTGTAGCTGTATTTGACTTGGATTTTCCTTGTGTGGCCACATTGGTCATATTGTTAAATTGGAATGATTTAATTGTGAATATATTGATTGTTCTCTATGTCTTATGCTAGGGGTGCAAAGAGCTATTCGTTTAGAGCAAACCTGATATGCCCCACTAGTTCCAACATGTCTGAATGGACTAGCTTGATCTTGAACTGGATTGGTGTGCATCTTGCCAGTTACAAGTTCCTTGCCAATTCATAGATTCTTGATGCATCAAGTTAGGACATCGTCAAATGTAACTCCTAGACTTTTACTTAAACATAGAGACCAACCTAAAAACACGTAATTTATCCGTTTGCACAAAATTAAGCATTCAGGTGAAATGTGTATGTTAAGGTAAATAATATAATATAATAATTATTTAAAATACATGCATTGCGAACATTTTCACATAGTTTTAGGTTCCCTATTTATAATTCAATCTTTTTAGTTTGAATTCGTAGGACCACAATAACCTGCTATAAAACATCGATGTCAGCCTGTTTATGTACAACACTCACATAAAAACCTTTATTTGTACTTTAGAGACACTCACATTTACTGTTAACTGAATAGAACATAAGAGGAGGCTAGATGGGACCTGAAAGGTGAGTAGGAACAGAGGACAAATTGAACAATGAGCACGCTAGCTCACTGGATCTCCTTTTTTTATTTTATATTATAAGACCAGTGCTGCTTGGCTTCCACAGATAACCCCACATTGTGAAGTCTTCACATGTTGGCTATTCTCACATTCAGGTTCTCCGTGGATGTTCAAGTAGCCTTCACATGTATTAGGGTTTATTTCTTCTGCTAGTATTCTACTTTTTGCATCACAGGCAAGCTTGCAAAGGGTATCATGTCCCTGAGCACCAGTGATTTGCTGACCTGCAGGTATGTTCTCTTCCTTGAGAGGGTGTCTTGGCTTAGGTCTCAGAACAGCACTATGTGTTCTCATCTTCACAACATTTTGAAGCATTGCTTCATTGGGAAGTTTTACTCTTCACTTCATAGACTATTACTTTGCCCCACTTTTCAGCACTTTTTTCAGGGTAGCCTTAAAAAAAACTCCAGACTGTCTGTTGTTGCCACTCATCTAGTGTTTGTAATAGTCTTTTGATGAGTCTATTTGTGGCGTCAGAAATGACTTCACTGCACTGGGATGTGTGCAGTTGTTCAAATTTTAAGTTTGCTTCTCCAACACGAGAAGCAATTCAATTGCTCATTCTCGCAAGAGACTGCCCCTGCATTGTTTCACCAGCCTCCTTTACCCCCTGCAGAGAGTCACTTGAAAAATGGCAAGGCTTAATGCTTTGTCATTATTTTTATTCTGGTTTTGATTTAACCACCCCCAAACCAAATCGCCTTCACCTACTCCCACCAATCACCACCCACAAGAACATCATCCTACTGGTGGCTGCTAGTATGTCTTCTTGACAACTTACAGTAGAACAGGAAATGGTTGATATTCTGCTATTGAGCCCTACCACAGGTAATCAGCTCACATATTAGTTCAGAGGACAGTATCGTTCTTTTCCAACATGTAGTGGGATCGAGCTGACTTACAGCCATTTATGTGTGCAGTAATAATGCCTGTTTCACCAGTTAGGCATCTTGTTGTGAGTTGGGGCTTCTATCTGGTTCTGGCAGTTCCATTTAAACCTCTGAGCCCAGGGCTTCTTGCAGCATGGGCTTTTTCTCATGAAGATTGCCAGTGCAGCCTCAATCAGTTACTCCAAGCACATTAGCGAGTTTCAAGCTGTGAAGTCACGTGGTCCTCTGTGGTATGCAAAAGAGTAATAGGAACTCATTGCATCACTTCCCACTCATCATATCTTTATTCCTAAATGTTGACTACTGTACATAAATGCATTTTAACTCTACTATTGGCAATTTGGCTAAAAAACAAGCAATTTATTTGTACATCTTCACAGTTGTAGTATATCAGCAGTCTAATTTCAGTGAAAAAGATGAATAGCAGCGCTCATCTGCTCATGTTTTCGCATAGTATGTCTCAGGAGATTGTAGGAGTGAAAAGATCTCCCCGTGCATTGCAGTAAGCCCCACTTTCAAGAATCACTGCTTAAATTGGAAAATGCGGGATGTAGAACTTCATCTTAACAAATGTCCAAAGGCCTCCTGATGTAAACTTTGAGGTGCCCTGAAAAAGAAGACTATGGCATTGCTCCATACCAAGGTCATTCAGGTGCAGTCAGACCCCAAGATGTTGGACCTTCCCAAGACAAAAATAGATGACTGGTGTTCCCACCCCTCGCTACACTGTACCATCATGGCCTGTGGCTAATGCAGTTCCTTCCATAGAATGAGAGCTTGATCGCTTATCACTCTGCTTTTACCAGTATGTTGTAATTCAGGGACTATAAAGTATTGTAAGTATCTTTGTGCTTCATCCCTTAACGAATCCCCTTCCCTGCTGAATGAGAAAAGATGACAACATGATGGGAAAAGGTTAGCAGGGGGCAAGATAGGCTTGCAAACTGCCATGTGGAAGTTTAAAAAGCACCAGCTTCAACATTTTAATGTCTTTCAAGATCTCAAACTGTAACCTCTTACCCCAAAATTTCTCTGACCCATGGCAATTCCCACTGAGCTCCATTCTAATTGAGAACCTGCATGCTGTTGCCAAAAGGGTGTATCAGTTTATAGCCAATAGTAATGGGAGTTCATCCTAGGGCAGTTAGGCCCCTGATGACACCATAGACTCATTGATAGTTTATTAATGTAAGTAACTACCACAGTTCCTACTGTGTGATTAGTAATTAGATAAGCTTTAGAGATTTATCCCATGACCAATGTCCATTATTGTTTCTGGAATTACAGAACGGAATAACACCAAGGCCATTAGTGGCTGTCCCACTGAAGGGCGAAGAGTTTAGTGTGACCACATTTACTCAATGTTCCCTATAGCCTTTTCCGGTCATTTTTGTTCCGTTCTTTACCATTGCTAAAGGGGGCCTATTGGAAACTCGAATCTTTTATAATTTTCTTTCAACTGGAAACATGACGTTCCCGCAGCTCACTGGGCCCAAGAGGTTATACCTTGTAGGTAGATAGAAATTAATCAGTAACTGCAACTCAAACAATTTATGAGCACTTAAATATCATTGTATTTGTTGGGAGTCAATAATGAGAGTTGATTAGGTTTTAAAGTATTTCTTATCTTTTATTATTTGAATTATTTATTAGCAGTTCGTTACGTTTGAAATACAATTCCAGAATAAAGCAATGAGCTCATTCCATAAAATCTAATCCCTATTCTAAGCTATTTTAGAGTGAAGGAAAGCATCAGTAGAACTCATAGCAGGCTCTTGCCTCGATGTGAGAGTGTAAAATCTGCAACATAATTTCTCATAAAGAGAGGTTTGAGAAATGGCATATATTCAAATAAGAGTAAAATTTTCTCCCGGAGTGAATCTGAGATGCATCAGCAAAGAGTCTAAGTCAGAATATATCTGAGTCAAAGTGCTCTCTAGTAAGTCCGGGAAAGGGACTCTCACTCTAGTAAGACTCTCCTTCCCTCCAAAGGCTTTCTTTCCTATCTCTAGTCTAGGAACACACATTTATACATTTTCAGTCACTAGCATTTTGGAGTCTCGTGGAGAGAGCTTCTGATTCCAACCAATGGGATGATGTCATCATGGGAACATGACAGCTTTCATTGATTTCTCAAGTTTAACAAAGAACATCCTAAACAGATGATACATTTAACTATCCTACAACATAATAATTATTTCTCTCTTTTCTCCCAGTGTTACGCTCTGTAAGACAAAAACAAGTCATGGTCTAAGTACGGTACATTCCACAGTGAGATCACTCCTGTTTTCCTATGCCTTTAGTGACCGAACCTATTCATAAAGAAACTACGTTCTAAGATTAAGCTAACATTGCAATACTTTTTACATAGGTCAAATGGGTTAGAAAGCTAAGACCTTACATTGTCTGTATTCATTCTTTGTAACAATAAGACAATTATGTCATGAAAAGATAAACACTTATGACCATGACACAGGTCAGAAATTGTAAAGAGCAAATGAAGAAGAGAGAAGGACAAAGTTTTTTCTTGTTAGTGGTTCAAACTAAATACACATTTCTGTGCAAGCCTCAAATACAAAGCCATGTTTAAATGCAGTATTTAATTGAGGCCTACTAAGCATTGTGTACATGTTAATGATTAATAAATTCAAATTAGTTAAAATGCTTTCACACCATATGTATCAGTAGTTGTAGGCAAAGGCCATGGCCTGACCGAATATTAACAAAGCTTGTAACACGAACCAGACATTTTCTGTGGTCAGCTATCCATTCTAGTCCAGTTTACCTTCAGGCCATATAAAGTGCCATATTGATTGTGTGTTAATCTGCGCACCCTCCATCGCCAACACCCCACCTATAGAAGTATGTTGTCTTGGTAAAGTGAGATTCCACTATATTTGGTCACAATTGAAAATACCTCCTCAGGATATGTTGCTAAATCTACTCTGCAAGTAACTTTATCACTAGGGTAAGTGGAAAGGTGGCAGGGTCAATTCTGTCAGGTTCACCCACCTCTCAAGGATGAGTGTCACAACACACCATCTACTGTAATTCCAGCAGTGGACTGTGCATAAAACATGTTGCTGTGTTCTAGGAACTGGTTATAAAATGGTTTCCAGTGCCTATAGGTAACACACTGAGGGCCACTTCTGGTTTGTGAGAGATAGCTAGGGCACTATGCCTGGTCCAGGTGTCGTGCATGAACCCATTTACGTCAGACCATCTGTAATAGCCTGATGGAGGGGGCATTTAGAAGGATTTTTGTTTCGCTGTTGATTACAGTGATAACATGTGGAACTCTAATCCCCAAACCTTGGGCATCTCAGGTATGACTTCTTCACACAGGGCTTGTGAGAGAGGGCTTCTGTGTGAACAGCGTCTATAAGTTTGCTCCCTCTTGTGTGTGTATACCTGACTCTTTACTCTGCAATTTGAAGGATTCTGTTAGGGAACAATTCAGAGTAGGGATGTTGCCTAATTACAACTCCAGGACTTCAGCCATCCATTCTTCTAAGGTGGGATGAGCCTATAACATTCCTCTTTCAGTGGGTCTCTTTATTGTGAGGCGTTGATGGAATTCCTTCATGTCCCACATTGCCATTGTGGCATAAAGTGACTATTAGTAACCAGCAAGCTAGTTTGCAATATGAGGGTCTCGTACCACCAGTTCTCATCAGAGTTTGATCAAAGCTACATGTCTAGAGGCTTCCTTTCTAATGCTTAACCAGTGAATCACTTTCCTCATTTTATTGCTATATTTGTCCATTTGGTTTTCAGCTGCCATCCAATCTGTGTTGGCTTCTCTGTGGCCATCTGAACTTGCTTGCAACCAAATCACCCTGCCTTGCCTTTAAGTATCTGATTTCTAAATCAGATTGGATGTTTATAGTGACTTTCTTGTTAGATTCTCTGACACCTTTGAGACTGAATTTTGACTAATTCGGACTGAAGGTGCAGCTACTTGAGAACCTGGGTTACCAGTAATCCATACCCATAACGAAAGCTCCCTGGCTCTGGAGCGAGGATCTCAGTTAAATATTGGTTTAACTCATTAGGGAGAAATCCCTGCATCTCAAGCAAGTGGGCCTTTGACGTAAGATGAGATAAACAAAGAGTTGTACGTGAATTAAATAATTGAAATCTGCATGTGATGTCACCATTACTGATCATTAATTAATAAATCAAAATAAGCTATCAGTATCTCAGAATAAGTGCATCAAAGTTGTTCCTTAAAGGAAAGAATCAATTTTCTAGGATTAAAGATGGGTTGGGTAGAATGAGAAAAAATGTATCAGTCAGAACCCATTAAGAGCTCCAAATAAAGAGGTTAAAGCATAAAGCTTTAGAGACAAATATCAGATATCAATCAGAACATAACTTCCATTAAAAAAAAGTTCAAGAAACTCAATAGAGTCTCAGAGCAGCATGGATTTGGGCAAGGAAAATGTAGTGAAGCAATGGTGTCTGAGTGGAGCTACTCTAGGAACACCCACTAATATAAATATGGCAATCTAAAGTTTTGCAACATGCTTCTTTTTCTTCCACCAGTAAGCAAATCAGTTTTTGGTGTCTTCATGGAAATGTCAGAGCCCGTTGCAGTTTTAGGTCAACATCCACAAGCTGTTGCGGGAGCAGCATGCATCATCTCTCCCCTGCATCCACTGCACCACCACTGGTAGAAGAAGAATGCGCTGGGTTGGGATGAACACAAGGGAAAGGAGTTTGAGAACAAACAACAAACTAAAATAACAAGCTGCAATAAAAGGCTAATACAATTTACCAAAAAAAGCAAACGTGAAGATTCACTATCCTCCAGATGTCCCTCTTGGACCTACAGAACTAGTAATCATAAGGAAAATGTTAGTACAGATAGCAGGACAGTTACATTACCCAAAACGGAAACAGATAGATGCTACCTAAAACGGTGCTTGGCATTTGCTAATGGGGGAAACAAGATATTGCATCTGCTGATCAGGCATACTCGGCGAGGGGCAACACACTGACCTCACGATTATGTACACAAACATGAATATCACAAGTGCACATACATTGCTTGATACAGCTCAACATTATATATCACAACTCGTGTAAAGTATCATCCTTAGTACCTAGTAGTTGCATGATCTTTACTAGTATGCTCACAAAGTATACACCGATGTTTAGGGTTTCTCCTCACACAATAGCACACCAGATTACACAAAAATTAAGAGTTCCTACGAAGGTTGAAAGAGAACACAATAAACAACAAACTAAGCTGTGCAGCTAAATACTGAATTGATGGATTAAACCCAGATCTGTGACTGGGAGTGAATGTTTGATTGGTTCTGCAGTTTGTCCATCATTTGTGTTAGTTTGCTTTTGTTGCCCTAAGTGCTCCAGGTATGCCCAAACGTGGGTCCCCGGCTCACTGTACCACTGGATTCAAGCTAGGCTGGCTGATGAAGTGTGATACGGGCCCCAGGATGCTTGTTTCCGGTCCAGGGAAGGCCTGGCCTGGCAGGTCGGGCTGGGCTGTTCCCATGGGTCTGGGCCCGAACTGGGGTGGCGGGGTGAGCAAAAGATTGGATGGATTAAAGCAGATCTGTGACTGGGGTTGAATGTTTGATTGGTTCCGCATTCCGTCAATCATTTGTGTTTGTTTGCTAAATTACCCTAGTGTAGCTGTTTTTAGAATGTTCGGCAGCTTGAATACGCAGAGTTCTCACTGGCAGGAGAGGAACCCAGCTTTCATTTTTCCAGGTTTATGGCCAGAGGCCCAAGCAAGGCAACAAAGCCCATACTAATGAGTGCGGCAGCTGCAGGACTAATATCAAAGTTAGATCAAATATCTAAATAGAGTTCTTATTGTATCCAGATGAAGATGTGTGATCCAAATTTGTAGGCTGGGCAGGCGATGCGTCAACTTTGGATTCCTTGATGCAAGGCATGAAATGTTCAGAAGCCAGACTACTTATAGTTCGGATCTTTAAAGATGGCCACCTCAAGTTGTTTTTGTGATGACTCAGCAGCTAAGTATAATTCACTGTTGTTGTGGGAGACCTGTGTCATGTTGTTGCAGATGACTCAGCAGCTGAGGATGACTCACCAGTATTCAACCCCCGTCTCATGTTGCTGTGAATGTCTCACCAGTATTCAGGCCTGCTTCCAAGGCATGTGGTAAAATCTGAGACAGAGGTTAACATATCCCCTAATGTTTTGCCCAGAAGGTGACCTAAGGTGTCAAGCTCTACTCTCTATATGCCCTAGACTGTGATGAACTGAAAGTGTGTACAGAAGGCCATGTGGGTGCAAGTGCTTAAAGTGTGGATGAGAGTGCGGAATGTCAAAGAAAGCGTCAAGGGAACCGCAGGTGTGTGGCAGTGGCCACCAGCGTGATTGCCCGGTGGCAACGATAGTGGTTGCCTGTGAATCCCTGAACAGGGGAACAGGAACATTTTGTCATTTTCTCACTGGGAAAACAATAGTCCGTAGACAGCAATGTTTAAGTGAATCACTTTTATCAACCACTTTGTACAAATCCACAAGGGTTCTCATCATTTACTTTTCTTAGGAAAACTGCAGTTTTATGGTTAAGCTTCATCATCATTTTTCTAAAACACAAGCTACTTATTCATTTTCTATACTACGTCTTTCTATACTATCATTAGTTCATTCTATTAAAAATATGCCTACGCGATGATCAAAACTAACTCCTTTTACCTTAACTCATGGCTTTCACCATATGCCAGCTTGTTAGAAATTAAACATTTCACATTCTTAACCTAGGTCAGTTTTTCAGAAAATGTTTCTTCAGCTATTCAGGCCTAATACGTGTATGTGACAGCATACTGCATTTACTTGAATTAAAAAGGCATTGTTTTACATTTAAAACCTGCATGTTAATGTTACACATTATTGCATTAATTTTAAATATTTAAAAATGGGTCATTACCCTACCCCTTCTGATGGTTTCTATATCGGTTTGTTTCTCCATCTGTTCTTTCTTTCCTCAGGATAACATTTGATAGCATTATCAAATCCTAATGAGGTCAGGAAACGCACACAAAAACATTTGTATGGGTACTAGTAATGCTTTGAGAATTCCTCCTCCAGCTGTTGTAACCCAATTGCCAATTGCAGAAACTCCTTTGCTAAAAGGTTCTAAAACACTAGTTGTTTCTAAAGCTTCTAATTCAGGTTTTAGGTCGGTAATGTTCTTTGCATATTCTAAAATGTTCTTACTCTCAACAGGAATGTATGTAAGCAATGTTGAGCTTTCAGCATCTTGCAAACTCTGCCTTTTTCTGCAAGTAAAATGTCTAAAGCTAAATGATTTTACAAAACCATTGATCTAACAGCTACTAGTTCTGTATTAACCACTAATAAAGCTCCAGAAGTACTAGTTGCTAATTTGTCATCTCCTGTTGAAAGCTTTCTGATATTTTCATCATTTAAAATCTTTCCTATTGGTGGGATAATTGTACCAAAAATATCTCCCACTAATTATGTTCCTTCACCAGTACCACATGTATGTCTGTGTGCTGTTGTCATCGTCAAAGCATACATACTATATACGTGATACATCTTTGGAAAGTGCAAATCTAAATGGCAAATACCCTCCCAGTCAGCAGGTAATTAGAAATAAGCATCTTGTCCACAAATTAAATTAACTGAAGGAATAACTGATTCGTCACCTTGTAACATTTGCCATAAACCTCCTGATAATTTAAATGTTTGTTCACGTTCACTATTCCCGAGTGGCAAGTTCTTCTAAAGACACATATTTTTCCCTTCTGTCTAATTTAAATTTTGGGTAAATCATTCTCTTTTACTATTCATCATCTTCCTTTTTCCAAACATTTTTCAAAACATCTTAATTTCTATTATTACTGCGTGAAATGTGTGATTTCCTTTCTTCTAACTTCATGCTAAATGTTTTCTTTAATGCTCTTATTAAGTCAAATTGTTTTCGTATGCAGAAAGGAAATGCCAATCTGTTTCCATGTCTTTTGCCTGTGGATGTAAATTCATGCTCTTCTATAAAGGTACTTTTGAAAGAATCATGTCAAAGTTAGAATAATGATATGCAGATTGTTCTTGCTTATACACTAAGCAAAATACTAAATGTAATAGCATCTGACAATGGTTTGTCACCTCCTCTGATAAATGTAAGTGCGCAAACATAACAGTCCTCTGCATCTAAATATTGTGTGTATTTTTTTTATCTAATCTGCAATAATCATTAGTTTTGCAATCTTCTTTCATGTAATCTACAAATGAAGCTTTCAATTTATCCTCATCTAGTACATTTGCAGATGTCATGTTAGAAAATGCAAATAAAGATTTACCTTTCTCTGGTGTAAAGTGTATCACTAACAATAATTCTATGGCTTCCAATACTACTACTAATAGTCCATAATAATCCTGCATCTAGCTCTGGCTAGCAAACACATTTGTCTAAAGTCAGATCTTTTCAAATAGAAAATGTAGCAGCAAAAACGTTAATAATTTGTTTTCAATGTTTTTTTTTATTGCACTGCCTTTCAATTTTTCTTTTCTTTTCTTATGGTTCTGTTAGTTATTTTACCTTTATTTACAGCAATCTTCGTTTAGTCATCCTTCACTCTATTCAGTCTTCTTCTAAAATGTTAGCACTTCTCTTCTACTGCTGCCTTGAACCTAAGGAAATCTTCTTAATTCTTTTTGTTTAGCAACTTAATAGTTATATTTCAGTCTCCTGCATTTCTCTTTTAGTAGAGCTTTTTGGGCAACTCTGGTTTCTTTCGGAAATCTTCTTCAGCAGCTTTTCCCAATTACTGACTCAATATGACATTAAGGTGGTTCAGGCAGCTCTGTTGTCAAATCAAGCAAATCTGATATTGGGACATTTAACTCTTGGTTCGCGTAGTAGGTTCATTCAGGTGCAGAATACCTCTGACAAATTACTCTTGATTTTATTGTTTTTATCTCCTGGGTGTCTGTTGATCTTCTCCTTCTGTGTCACTTATACAGCTTGACTCTGTCTCCCGAGCCATTTTTGGCGGTATGCGTTCAACTGACACACTTGGTCTCAATTTCTTTCAAATATACATTCTTCTTGGCAATTCAGCCTTGTAAGTAACTTTTCTTGATCCAGAACTTGTTCCTTCACCTGAATCTTCTAGTTGTTCTGGTGATAACTCAGCTGCTGCTTCAGGTTGAGCTCTTGTTTTTCTTTCTTCTCCTTCACTAGAAGCGTCAGTGTAATTTTGTGAGATCTCAGAAATATGGACTGGTGCGACTCTCCGCAGTTCTGCCTCTTGTGGTGTTGCTCCTTGACCTCGTACAATTTGCAGTGTTACTGTCATCAGTGCTCTAGTGTATGGTTCAAAAAACACTATTTCTTCTTATGGATCTCTTATTCTCTGGGTATGTGATGCATGCACCCAGTTTGGGACTCCGGCACATTTAACTGCAGTATTTGTGATTAAAATCACCTTGTAGGGGCCTTTCCACCTAGGCTCCATACAGGACTTCCTTACATGCTTTTTTTTATCAGACCCAAGGGCAAAGCATAAGGTCATTTCAATGAAGTGGATGCACAGATCATCCTAAGCCGGGACATTATTGTTCCATGAGCTGCTTCACAAGCCCAGATGCCTCTGGACGATAACTAAAATGCAGTTTCTGCTCCACTTGTAATGGTGCACACAACATCCTAAGGACCTTATTGTTGAAATGAGTCCTGCGATCTGACTCCAGAGAAACGACCATTCCATACCTGGGTATTAAATCTCTCAACAGCAATTTAGCTACAGTGAGGCTGTCATTTCTGCATCTATCCTGTAACCAGGATATAGCTCAGCCCTTTACAAATGGGAATCTCAATAAAGTCCATCTGCAGCCTGTTGAAGGGACTACCTGATGTCCCTACATGACTCGGTGTGGTATTGTTTTCCCTGCATTCATCTGTTGGCATGTTACACAACGGTGGCACAATTCTTTTGTAAACTTGCTGATTCTGGGTTAAACCAGTTTTGTCTAAATATGCTCACCATTGCGTCTCTCTCTAGATGTGTGAGGCAATGGAAATGTTGTGCCATGGGGGACAATAGATTGTTTGGTAACACTCGACTTCCATCTGCTTAAATTAAAATGTAATTTGTGTTTTTCATACATCCTGCTCTGATCCAAACCTTGTTGTTCAGCTTCTAAAACATTTCCTGCAATCTCTTGAGCTCTTCCCATGTGTCAGCTATAGACATCGATATTGAAAACAACAGAGTCCTCTTTAGATTTGTCTGTGTAAGTCACATTAAATGCGCAGGCCACAAGTGCACAATAACATCCAACTTTGTCAGCGTATGTGTTTCCAACTGAGATATATTGATTTGCCAATTCTGTGAGCTGCACGTTTAACAACAACAACTTCAGTTGGAAGCTGCAGTGCTTCTTACAATCACCTACATATTTACCATTTCCTATAGACAAGCCAGATGAAGTCTTTAAAGTCCTTTGGACCATAAGTGTCCAAAATCACAGACCCTTCCAAAGCCATGAAGCTTCTACAACATCTTGAATTGTATAGACAGCGCTAGCTGCTCTTAAGACACCTGTATTGGTTCTCAGACATGAGACATCCACAAAGATTACATAATAAGGCTCAATCAGTGCTTAATCTTTTATGTCTGGCCTTGGCTTGGTGCATACATCTTTGACATTTAGACAATCATGCTCAAAATCATAATTATTTACTTCACCTTCTAGCTACGGGAGTAAAGTGGATGGGTTTACAATCTGACATTGTTTTAAAATGATGTTCTCTGAAGCAAGAATTTGCTGTTCATATTTTGTAAGTCTAAAATGTGTTATATACTGGGTTTACATTCTTGTAAGCCGTTTCCTCACAGAGTGTGGGACCTTAACAGTTACAGGATGTCCTATCACTATGCTTTCATACCTCTCTCTGGTAATGCTAACAGCTGCCACCGTTTTAAGACAATCGGGCAAGGGCAAGTGAAAAGTATGCCATGGGTCTTCTTGAATCTCCATGCATCTCAGTAAGCACTGAAGGGAGCACAACCCTTCCTCTCATTGCAAAACAATGTGAACATCTTTCAGTAATCTAGCATTCATAGTGCAGAGGCACAACAGACTTTCAGCTCTAGGAAAGTGTTCAAGCACTTATTGTCCCCTGGAAGCATGTCAGGCACATCTTAGTGTGTCAGCCTCAGTAAATACCTAGCCACTAGGTAACAGTTTGGTAGCCACTGTCTACTGTAGCCAGCCATTCCCAAAAAGATCTTGACTTCTCTCTGTGCTTTGGGTGGACTCATCCTCCATATTGCCTCCATTTTTTTCCTGTGACACCTTTCTCGTTTTTTTTAAATTCTATACCCCAAGTATTGGATTTCTTTTTGACAGTATTGCAGTTTGCTCGCAGACACTTTGTTCATTATCAGCTATATGATTGAGCAAAGCAATGGTATCCTGTTTGCAAGCATCTATAGTGTTCAATGCAACAAGTAGGTCATCGATATACTGTACAAGAACTGAATCACAAGACATTTGCAGAGACTCAAGATTTTTCTTCATAATTTGATTGGAAATAAAAGGACTTTCAGCATACTTTTGTGGAACTGGCACCATGTCAAAACTCTCTCTTGAAACACGAAAGAGAACAAACATTGACTGTCCTCATGCAGTGGGATGGAGAAAGTCCTGGCAAAGATCCACAATGTTAAAACATTCTGAAGTTCGCAGAATTTGGAAAAGGAGGGGGACTGGATTTGGTATCACAGACCATCATGGAACAACAATATCATTAATTCTTTTGAGATCTTGTACAATTCTGTACTTTCCGTTGGGTTTCTGCAAGTCCATAAATTCTTGAGTTACCCGGGCTCCCAGCGATCTCAGTCAGCATTCCTTTTCTCAACATTTCTTCAATTAATTGTGTTATTTCTGCCACTGTCTCTGGGGTCAAATTGTATGGTGGTGTATTCTGAGAAACCACATTGGGGTTCACTGTGATCTGAACTGGTTCTACACCTTTGATTAGTCTGATGCCTTTTCCTGTAAGGTCCCATACTTCTGGGTTCACAGTCTCTCTCAAATCGGGGGGCAACTCCTCTACTGTTCTCATTGGATACAGTCCTCCAGCGTTTTTGTTGGGCTAACTTAAATTCTACATCCTCATCATGTGTTTGGAATTCAACACCTTTTGCTGAACTACTATGGATTGTACAATTGAACCTGTACAACAAATATCTTTGTAGAAGGTTTACAGGACTCGAGTCGCACTTAACAAACTGGTGCTGCTCTTCAAATTAGCCTATTTTTACAGGAACCTTTTCTGAAACTGGATTTGTGATCTGTTTATTTGTAAATCCTACAACTTGAATCTTCTTGCCTGAGAGGTGGTAGGTTAGGGACTTCTGCTGTTCCAACAGTGGAGTAGGTCACTACGATGTCAATAAGAAATGAAACTTGGTGGCCATTTAGCTCACCTTCTACAAATGGTCCACTCTGGCTTACCTCTAAGACTGTGCCAAGTACTCAATCCTCCTCCCTCCTCAGGCAACGTCATTGCGAATTGTCAGAGTCGAAGCTCTCACTGTAGAACAAAGGGAAATGTTGAAACTGGTTCCGGTTTGGAGTCTGAAATTAATTTTATTTAACTCAGGTCATCTGATTCATGTTAAATCTGAAATTACCTACACTCTGTGAAGTCATCTGGGCTTTTGACACCTGCATCATTGGAACCAGTGTTTGCAATGGTACTTGCATTTTCTCAACGGTACATTCTGCATCTGAAACCTATTTCCTCTTTGCATTTGGTTATTTTCAGTCATTCAGTCTTCAGTTAGTCCATACTCCCTCTTCCTTTGCCCAATCTTGTTACAAAAATGACGAGGAGTAATTTTCTTCAACATTACAACATCTACACCAGAACTTGGCTCAATCTGAACTCCTCGACTTCTACCCTGAGAACCAACCATACCCCCTTGAGCCCCTTGAAGTCCAGCTTGACAACCATTCCCTTGAATAGTACTGACATTTCCTGCAAATGCCTGATTTGGAAATGTTTTTTATGCCATTTTCGTCTTGGATAACATATACTTTTTCTTAAGCTTTCTTTGCTTCATCTCCTGTTCATTACTACAATACTTTGCATATTTCAGAATCTCATCCAGTGACTGTCTGCCAGCAAAGCACTCTGTTTCATATGCTGACTAATCTCTCAATCCAATATCATCCTGTAAAATAAAAAAAATCCCACATCATTCGGCCCAAAATGCGATTGACCAGTGTGCTGCTTGAATGCCTCAGACAATTTTTCATAATAGTCATGCACTGGCTCTTTCACCTTTCAATGATTTCCATTTATCCTCGCGTAATCTAAATCCTTTGGAGGAGCTCTGCCTTTCAAGAAAGTAATCACCTCATTGTATTTATCCATCATGACAGGAGATGATGCAATAATGTGGCTACCTCTCAATGACTCTGAATTTATCCAATGTACAGCAGTTTTACATTTCAGCCCATAAATCATTTGCAACAACAATTTCAAGCAATGTATTGAAATCCATTCACAGTGCTTAGGAAAGTTTAACAAATCTTTCCACTTCTGCATAGGGTTTTCTCTCACTTTTGGGAAATTGTAAATGCTGCAAGATCTTCTCTACTCCATGGCACATGAACTTACCCTCCACCTGGTATCTCTCTCAATGGCTAAGCTGAAGCTTTGCTTTCATCTGGTGGACTTTGAGGTGGCTTTCCTGTTACTTCAGCCACCTATGATTGTTTAGTTTTATTTCTGTTTATTTGCCCAATTGCGCTTTAAGTTCTCAAAATCACTCCATTTACGAATGCATTTCACTAATTCAGTAATGTGCAATTGCAACCCTGAAGAACGCATAGTCTCATCTGCTGTATCATCTAATTGTACCTTGAAATGTTCTGCAGTGGGACACTTCTCAAAAGACTGACTTCATATTTTGTGGCCAATTCTGTCAATTTATAATGTGTAGCTGCTGCGCGCCTACAAATTTCTTTGCTCAAATAGATTCACTATTTTTCTTGGTATTGATTCACACATTCAAAATCCTAAATATCCCCTAATTATTTCTTCTAGTTCTACTTAGAACATTTAATGGTGTTTCTTTCTCTGTACATTTACTGGGATCTAGACTTCCTGTATTCTCTGTCTTTGTAATTGTCAGCTTCTTCAAACAATGGAGACAAATCCCATCTTCAAACAAATTTTTCTGCGGTGGTGTCCAAGCAGCTATCTGTGAATTTTGCGATGTGACTACGACAGAGCGTATCCAGGCATCGCAAAATTCACAAATTTCACACTGCATTCTACGCCGCATTATTCTACTCTGCACTGTACACCACTGCACTCTATGCTACTCAACTCAATTTGGTGCCACTGCCCTCTGCACTCTACCACGGGACTCTACGCCACTCCACTCTGCGCCTCTCCACTCTGTGCCACTGCACTCTACTATGCACCACTCTGATCTACCCCACTGCATTCTACGATGCATTGTATGCCACTGAATTCAATGCCATTGCACTCAATGTCATTGCACTCTTCGCCGCTGTACTCTGCAACACTACAGCAGTGTACTCTACACCAGTCCACTCTACTGTGCCACTCCAGGGCATGCCACTCTATGCGACTCCACACTGTTGCACTCCAGTACATGACACTCTGCCACTCCACTCTATATCACTTTACTCCACTCTTCGCCATTCCACTCTGACACGCAATGCACACTCATTTCATAAACAATTGTGATTTAAGTATTTCTTCGCAGATCATAATCAATACAATGTGAGAAAAAAATATTAAGACTACTTTTTCTAAGCAATCTAACACTTTACTATTATAACATGTAATCATGTATTGTTTTGCCAGCGTTTCTTTATTATTAATTGCTGAGAGTGTAATGTAATCTGGGGCTGTTAATATTTGTATTTTCAAATATGTATACTTTGTGAAGCACTAATTGGGGAAAAAAAGAGCATTGCATGTCCATCTTAGTTGGCGAGCATAATGTTGGAGAACCCCGTACATCATGGGCATATATAGCAGTGGCTGCTGCCACTCAACGGGGTTGGCAGGGTGGGACAGTGTGTGGGGGGGGGAGTCCTCTTCCTGTTCCCGGGTGCACACAGTCTCCTAGCCAATCACAATGCTGCTGTCGCCAGCATGACAGCAGCGTCGTGATTGATCTGAGCGGCCTGCTTCACCACAGAGACTGGGAGTGGGAGCCTGGGCATGTTCTCCACTCGGCTGTGCAGTACAGCCGGGTGGAGAACATGCAAAGTGTGCATGTCTGTTTGACCAGCCCAACACAGCTGTCCAAACAGAAATGCGCATTTTGTGCTGCACATACCCCTCATCCAGTCCTCCTCCTCCCCTCTCCCTCCAGCCCAGCTCCTTCCCACCCCTTCTCCAAAGAAAAATGAAATAATAATAATAACGTAGCGTTATTATCAGTTTAATTTTCCTTTCCCTTCAATCCAGTGGGGTGACATTCCTCCGCCTTAGCGGAGGAGCCGCCCTTGATAGTTAGGACTTCTTACTAACTGGGGAACTATCAAAGTTTATGATTCCCTCTTTGTTTTTTATTTATTTATTTTTATTTTTGCGTTGCGGAAGAAGTTAATTGTAATTAAAGGTTTCTTCAGTGGGACATGTATTTTTTTGAAATCTCAAGTTTGAGATAGTGTACTTTACAATATTGTGTGTAAAGGTATTTGGACAAGTTTATGGAGGGCACTGATGCAAGCTGTAGGTTAGGTTCGAAGAACATGTACTCTGTCACTGAATGCTGCATTACCATTTTATGTGATGCTTTTATCTGTGGCTCCGAGACATCAAAAGAAATGTAGCAGTCTGAGGAACTGTCCTGGAGAACATACGAATTACAGTACATCAGTTTAAGATCTATTTTTTTAAAGCTCCAGGTTGTTCTCAGTAGAGAGTATTATTTATCATTAATGCGGCATGTGCAGGGGCACCTGAGCCCAGGGGCGTGAGAGATCCCTGCTCTCTAGTTATAGTTGGCTTTTAAACCCAACTGTGGGTTGGGGCATTTTCCTTTTTTGCATTATGGCATGGCGGTCTTGATACACCAGGGCTTTTTCTAGGATATTTAATCCCTGTTTTACATTTGATAAAAGCCGTAGCATTTCATGTCCGACCTTGTGGTACTGACTGAGTAAACTTGTCTTTGTAGAATGCACTATAAATATCTGAAGTTGTCCTGTTGTAAAAAAAAAAAATATAGCGTTTTGTGGCATTAATTTTAATTTTTTATCACTTTAAGTTAAACGGAACAAATATTTGTGAAGTCAATAAGACACAGATAATAAGGGACTGAGAAACAATCCAAGTTAAAAAAATAATAATATTGTGTAGGGGGAAGGCATCAGCAACTTATGCCTTTATAAATAAGTAAAATATTTTTTAAACATTTCGGATCAAGAAAACAGTACATAACTCCTCTTAGTGTGATAAGATAAATAGTAAGGTCAGCTCAGCCCTTCGTCCATAAGAGGGTGATAAAGTGAGCACCATTCGTTTGGGCAGTAGTGAAATCTTGTGTCCACAACAACTAAAATAAGAAGTGCACTGCCATACTCTAAATAAAAACAAGTATTACTTCATCAGTTTAATCAACTTGGACTACCACCCTTAAAAACAGAAATTAACAAAGGAAAACCCTTTGCTTTAGCAGGTCCTTGGTGACATGAAAGGAGCGCTGTTGTATTGTGCTTTCATTTATATACCATTTCATACCACTGATGAGGCTCTGTAGTGCTTCATGGACAAGCAGCACGCTACTTTGTGGAACATGCTTGTTGAGAAAGGGGTTGCTTCATAGAGTGACCTGTATGGGGCGTCATGTTTGATGGATCAATGTTGTACTGTTATGTTATTGGTCTCCATCTTTTGTCATTTAGTGATGTGAAGGATGAGATGCTTAAGATTATAAGGTGTTGATTTGTTTAATTGGAATATTGAGTGAATGCAGTGTAACCTTTGAGGGGAGTGTTTTGCTGTTGTGCGCGTATAGAAACGAGGTACAGTGAGTGATACCTTTGCATGTGCTCCTGCCTTTAAACTTGAAGGAGATAGGTTCCAGTGCAGAGATGATTCTTGTGTCTGCATGAGCCATACTCATTACAATGTTGAATAGTTATTTTTGCTAATTGATGCAAACTTCCATAATCCGTTGGGAAAAAACAAAGTCTTTACTGCCTTACTGAATCACAGGTAGTTTTGTAGGGTTCTTGCCTTTCCTGGGATTGTGTCATAGCTTTGCTGCCTGAACAGGAGTTATTACTGATTAATTTCTTCTTCTGAGTGAGGATGCTTAGCCAAGGAGGCAGTCTGGAGTACAGTGGTGTTTTTTGGTAGTGTCTATTAAGTTTTACTTGAATGAAGAGTAAGTATGTGATTTGGACCAAACTACAATGCAGAGTTCCTTAAAAGACACTGCATGGGGTTCTGGATAGGCAGTGGAGTGCTTGTAAGGCTGGTGAGGTGCTGGCCCATACGCCATGTGTAGCAGTTGTATTGCTGAATCACATTGAATTCATTGTATTAGAATTAGTAGACTTATAGATACAGTCAGCACTTATAGACTAGACGAGACGTGAGGATGTTGGTGGCCTACAGATTCTGTGGGAAACGAAGGTGAAGGAAGAGGCACTGAAGAGTGTGCATGCTGTAGAAATGGCGTCTTGTTTCTTTATTCATTTATAGGATCAGGGAAAAATTGTAATCTTCGGTAGTTCCCAGATACCTTGCTTTCGTCAATGTTGCTGGTAAGGGGCCTAGTTCCTGATGCTTGATGGCTGTAGGAAATTAGTTATGTTATCTGCCAGTAAGTATCTCTGTTGAGGAAGAATTTATTTAAGGTGAATACTTCATGTCCACTGGTTGACAGCTGAAAGGACGAGACCTCATACTGAGAACTCAAGGTACCTTAGGTATTTTAGATCTAAGGTGATTTGAGTGTCATCAACATATATGTAGAAGGTAGGTTGAAGATAAGGTGGAGGAATTTATGAAATTTAGTAGAATCGAAGAGGTGAGAAAATAGTTTTGATGTATGTCAGTGTATATACGCTGAAAGGATAGTGACATAAATGGCAGCAGTGAAATTCTGCTAGATATGTCAAAACAAGGAGGGTGAGCATTAAGGATGGTTCCTTATAAGGCTGTGTTTCCCCTCATATCATTAGAAGGGAGTGATTATGTGGTCAGATTGTGCCTCTCTGTTCTTGAACCCAGTTTGATGATCAGGAAATAAGCCGCCTTCATCCTGCAATTAACTGAGTTGGGTGACAGGTGCTCTTTTCATCGGTATTTCTAAGAGTTCGTCATTAGAGGTGGGCCTTAGCTAGATGACTCTTTTTCATTAGTAGACTGGTGTAGGAATCCTTCCATTAAAGTGATAGATTCCTGATGTTAGAGACCTGTTGTCAAGGGTTGTTGCAGGGGTGGAAAAGTCACTGAGATTAGAATGTCCTTGAAGGTTTGAGGAGGACAGGGTTCTTCCTGTGAACCAGCTAGCTCTTTTTTTTTGTCTCATCCTTGAAATTTGGAGACCAGGAGCTCATTGAGAAAGGTGAGCCTGTAGTCTGTTGGTGGATATAAGCTACTTTGTCTCGGTCTGAGCAAAGAGGATGGCAGTCTTTTTTTCTGTTCTAGTGTTCCTGCATCTTTAATTTTCAAACAAGATAATGAGTGATGTTACAACAAGCTTGAGATTGGATGGTTAGGATGGGTTTTAAAAGATCATGTTCCATGAGATGTGGAATTTCATGATGATTCTGAGAAGTTCCTCAGTAGCATCTTTGGTATCATAGATAGTAGCAGTTGGAATAGGGGCATCTTTTGCCGTCTTGGTAGGCAATTTGTTGAAGATTGGGTTAAGTCACTTGAAACAAGTTTTGTCAAGTTAGTTGTTAGATTTTTTCCATTGATGTTGAAACGCAGTGAAGTCTATTTTTATCATCTTTGTTGAGCCAAGTGATCATAAATTCAATGAGTGTACTGAAGGGAATATTTTTTTTTTAGCTTTTGGAGAGTGGCATGTAAATAAGAAGAAATAAGCAAGAGAAGGTAGGAAGGGGTTAACAGTGAATTGAGAGCCAATCACTCAACTGTGAGGAAGCATTAAAAACTAGGTTCTTCATTCCGTGTTGAGGTCCTGCTTTCTTTAACTGACAGTACTCATGCTGTGCATTGTCCATGTATTTATACCACAACTGCTAAGGTACCCAGAAATACATGTTTGATTGTGGTGACATAGGATTCATGTGTCAGTCTTCCTTTTTGTGACATTTTTATATTCATGGTGCATTTCCAGCTCTTGTGTGAAATTCTCTGAATGAAACTCTGACAAATAGTCTTGATCCACCTCCTGTAGACACATTGCCCCAGTGTTTGTTAGACATGTTCTTATTGACATTTTAACACCATGCACCTTTTGCATAAAAGGCAACATTACAGACCATATTCATCCTATCTTACAATTCGTGAAACCACAAAAGTTAAATCCATTTGGAACAGAACGTTAAATATTGATAAGCAAGGATAGTAGTGAAACACCCCACCCTGTGCTCTGCTCGTCACCTAAAATATTTTTATTGGCATTTGAACGTGTCAGAAATCTGTCACAAAAGCAGTTTATAAACAATCTAACAAGGGTCCAATTACCCTCACTCCCACCCCACCTCCAATCTACCCAGGTGCTACTTCAGTGAAGAAGAGTGTCAATTCAAAAACAAAATAGAGCAACAGAGTTGTGTATCCTACTCCACAACTGCTCCACTCCATATGTGAACATAATCGGATACCAAATTAGCTTAGATCATATTATGCCAACCCAACTGTGTGGGCCTCCCAGTTCAAGTCTGCTCGAAACAACCAGAGAGTCGATCACGCAGTCATCCCACAAGCTTATGCTTTACAGGGGTCTAGTACCCGGCAGTTGGGTCCAGCAAGTCCACAAGCATAGCGGCCCACGCGTGGAGATCATTAGCCAATTTGTCATCCCTCCTACATTAGCTCATACGACACTCCTCTGCTACTGCCCATTTGGCCATATCTTTCACCCACCCACTTGCTTCAGTGGGTGACGGTGCCAACTAGCTGATTGCAATCCTTCCCTACGGCAAAATCAAGCCCAACACTAGAAACTTCTTAATCAACCACTTCTTTCTTTTAGTTGGGAAGTAGGCCAACTAAACATAATTTAGGAGCCGTAGGTAAAGTCCAACCTGTGGCCAGATTTAAGCTGCCTACTACAGTCTGCCATTAAGAATCCAGTGACGCACAAATCGAGATCATGTGGAAGAAGTCCGCCCATTACACTAAGCATCTAGGGCAAGCAGAGGTGCATCCTGGATATATCACCCTCAATTTAGCCAGGGTCTGGTATACAAGGTGCAGTGTGTTAAATTGGATCAATTTGAATCTGGTGTTTGCAGTAGACATCTGGACAGCTGAATGTCGTCCGTCCCACTCCTTATCTGTGAATTGTTTGCCCAACACTGCATGCTACTTCTCCTGTACGTGCAGTGGGCTGTGTGGCTTATCTTCCCGGAGCGCACAATACAGAAAGGAAACTGGGCGTCTGCCCACCTTCAAATATAACCTAGTAAGCAGACGGTTAGACTCTGCTGGGGCCTTGGGAAAAGATGGCCATATACCTCATGCAGTAGCAGCCAGTTCAGCAAACTGTTGCAAGTGCCCCATAACAAGTTGGAATGTTTCTACTGCCTCCTGTAGTGTGACGAACCTGTCGTTCGGGTATAGATCCCGGAGTGTGTGGCAACCCCCTGCGCACCAGTTATCCACGGCCATAAATCATGTTATTTGGAGGAAGCGTTTGAGGCGTCATAAAGGTAGGTGAGGGGCATATGGCACTCTCCTAAGCACTCTTCTGACCGCCCACTCTCATGCTCGACTTACCTGACCAATCACAAAGAGCATAGCAGTCTGTACCCTCTTCCCCAACATGAGGAATTTTGGAAGAGGAGTGGCACCATGCACACCTTAAAGCAGGTGTTTCAGTGCACCACATGTTGCAACTGGGCCGCAAGATAATCTAATTCTAAGTCCGGCAGTTCTAAACCAGCACGGTTCCAGAGTATTCTTAATATAGCTAGACTCACAGGTTTTCTACCAGAAGTCCATAACAGCTCAACCATGAGCTTATCAAGTTACTGATTATATCGTTTGGGGAAATCACAAAGCGCACTGTGGGAGACGTAGAGACATTGAGGTAAGACCACCATTCTGACAAGCGCCACTTTGCCCATTAAGGATAAGAGTAGGGTGTTCCAAAATTGAAAGGAGGAACGTAGGCAGTCTAAGATGTATCCCATATTCAAGCATAGGAAATTAACTGAATACCTAGATAGCTGGTACCCGTAGTTTCCTACAGAATGGGCCGTTCTGGGAGCAAACAAGAGCAAGTCTTGCTCAGGATTTCCAAAGGAAATCATTTAGATTTCGCTTTATCAATATGAAGGCCTGAAATTTCCCCAAATTCTCCCAATAATGCTAGTATTATAGGGACAGAATACTCCGGCTGATGCAAGTATATCAGTGTGTCATCCGCGTATAATGAAACCACATGTGTAGTGGCACCTACTGTCACTCCACATCCTTGCATCACTGGACGTAGTTGGCAGGCAAGGGGTTCCATTGCCAGCGCGAACAGTAATGGGGGTAGTGGGCACCCCTGTCTGATCCTGCGCTGTAGTTGAAATTGAGCAGAAACCGCTCTACCCACGCACACCTGCCCCACAGGCTCACGGTAAAGCAGCTGAAAACATTTGATGAACCCTTGACCTATTCCCAGCCTACATAAGACAAGCCCTAAATATTCCCATTCAAGGGAGTCAAAGGCTTGCTCTATATCAAGCAATGCCAAAGCACAGGGGTCTTCCCACACTTCTGGTGCGTGCAGCACCAGCGACAACCTACGTAAGTGATGCAAGTTATAAAGTTGCATTGATCCTTATGGACCAATGCCTGTATATAGGCTAAGAGCCTGGTGGGCAAGATTTTGCTGAGTATCTTTTTGTTCACATTGATCATAGATAATAGACGGTAAGAAGAATCCTCGCTAGCATCTTTACCTGGCTTGGGCATTAACACTAAGATGGCTTCTCTCATCGGGTTTGGTAATATCCCTCTCTGCAAGGCTTCCTGATACACCACTAGTAGTCGTTTTGCAAGGCACTTGGCCCTTTTATGATAAAACTCGGCTGGTAGGCCATCACCCCCAGAGGCTTTTGAGGTAGGAAAAGTACGGATTGCTGCAACAATCGCCTCCCTAGTGTTTGGCGCATTGAGGGCCTCCCTGTGTTATGCTGGTAGGCTAGCAATCTGCAGACCCACCAAGTAGGTCCCAAGCTTAGTCAAACTGGAGGGCTCAACTGTGAGTAGACCTTACACAAGTGGGTAACAAATACTTCTGCAATCCCCTGCTGCAATGACGCCACCCGCCCCGATTCATCTGTAACCCCTGCTATATGCTGTCCACAAGTTTCATTAGTGATTAACTGAGCCAGAATTCTGCTGGCCCTGTCACCCTCTACAAAGAGAGGCTGCCTGTGTGTGGTCCGCATGAATTTGTCAAGCCTATCCCACGAATCCAATAGCTCCTTCTTCATGTCCTTCCATTCACCCAGCTTATGCGGTGAACCCACCATCTCCTCCTCCAATTTCTTCGGGTGTCCCTTGAGGTCCAACATTTGCATCCATTGCGTCTTCAAGCCACGTCACCTTCATACATTCCCCCTTCAACACCACCTTCATCTCATCCCATTCAGTCGCTTGACTAGTAGCGCTCTCCCAGTTTTCCTCAAAGTAACGATTTACAGTTTCATCAACAGTCTGCACAAAAGCTGGGTCAGTTAAGGCCTCAGCCCTCATCCTCCACAAAGGAATCCCTGGGATTCTCCTATTTGTCCTACAAGAAAACAACAGGGGTGAGTGATCAGATAAATACAATGCCTGGTATGCCACATTTACTTTGTCTAGGGCCAGTGGGTGAGTAATTAAACCGTAATCCAGCCAGCTGTATGTCTTGGACGCTGGAGTGTAACAAGAATAGCAGTGTTTTAGTGGACTGTGGTCCCTCCAGATATCTCGAAGTCCCAATCATTGCATCACTGTCTGGAGCACTCCCGTCATAACAGGTTTTATATCTACCTTAATTGAGTCACGGATCTAATTCACCACTTAGCATGAAATTTAGGTCCCCAGCTAGCATTACCTTGTAGTCCAAGTATCCATTGGCTGCCCTAAAGAGTGCCCCAAAGAAAGTTTGGGTCGTCCAGGTTGGGGGCACAGACATTAACAAGGCTCAAAGCCCTTGAATCCAGGGAGCGAGACACCACTACATAACGACCTTCAATGTCGATTAACACCCTGAAGGCCGTAAAGGACACACCCGGAGCCACCCAGATTACACCCCTGTAGCATAACTAGAGTAAGATGTTCCATATAGCTTTCCCCTCCAGTGCCTATGCAGATGGTCAAAGCAGTCTCCTTATGTATGAGTCTCTGCAAGAGCAATATGGCTATCTTATACCTCTTAACATATGAGAGGATCCTACAGTGTTTGGTTGGTGTCCCAGACCTCACACATTCCAGGTCACGCACTTCCAGTCAAAATCCATTTGAGCACCCTGGTAAACATAACTCCTGATGCTCCCTAATGATTTCACACAACCAATCAATGTCATGGCAAACGACGTAGAGCTTCTAATCCCTTCCCAAGAACATTATCCCTCACAGAAAAACCATAAATGCACCCCCCACCCCCGGGCAATGTGTTCAAATAACCATAGTCCTGAAGGTTAAGGCTTAAACTCCAAACCCATCGCCCCACCCTCCTTAGTGAGGCAGTAGCCACAACAACCATAGCGTTGCCTTATTGAGAGCTCAACCTCATGCCAGCAAGAGCAAGCAAAGTTGAACCTGCACGACCTCGCCCCTCTTAACTCTTCCTCAACCTCCAGGAGGCAGCCGGCTGCTGCTAATTTCACTGAAGAAACCTGTAAGGTTAATCAGAAAAACAGTAACCCATGGTATCAGTAGCAGCAAAACACCCTGTCTAATAGAGGAATAGGCAAATGTACACATAACTCTCAGTACCTCCCACTCCCTAGGCTAGGTGGCTCTAGATAATATGTAACTCTAGATAATGCAGGACAAAGGATACAGTTCATAAGTCCCTTAAGACTGTCCATCCCTCTCCAGGCCAGTGATGCACCCGCTCAACCCCCACAAATGGGCCTTTATTTTGTATGAGTTCAGGGCACCCACAGGGCTTTAATCCATAGCCCAAGTACATCTCGAGCACGGCCAACCTGAGCGCTAAGCCCCCCCCCCCCATCTATACTGTCACTAATGTCCTCGCTGCTGCCACTATGTTGGAGGAGAGAATTTCCAGAGCCTGGTACATAGTCTGATTCCGCAAGTGAACCTTTAGGAAGGACCATTATGCAACCAATTTGTTTGTCCTCAGTGAGGGATTAGGCTGCACAGATTTCTTCTGTGCCGTAGCACCACGCCAGGGGGCAGGAGGATGGTCACTCTTAAGTCTTTGAGATGGAGTCTCTCGAGGTTTTCCTAACATGTCCAGCCACTCGTTGATCTCTGGGGTGTCAAGGAAGTAGGCTTTTCCTTCATATTATACTCTGATGCGTTTTTTTTTTTTTTTTTTGCAAACATGAAAGTTTTGCAGAGGTCTTGCACTTTCCGTGTGTAATCTGGAAAAATCATGATATTCTGCCCCTCAAATTTCAGGGCTCCATGTACATGGATATGCTGCAAGATGGAGTCCCAATCTCTATCATTAAACAAACGGGCGTGTGGTGGTGTTCCTTGCTGGGGTTCCTGACCCTGTGCATGGTGGGCTCTTTCAAATGTGAAAAAATTAAAGAGTTTACGAGGTTTCAATACCATTGTAATCCAGTCCTCGAGGAACAGTTTGGCAGACTGCCCCTCTGACCCTTCTGGGAATCGGATGAAGCGTAAATTATTTCTTTGTGACCTCACCTCTGCGTCCTCCACATAGTCCTGAAGCTTAGAAGCAGTGGCACGTACGTCAGTGACAGTTTTTTTCAGCACATTAACTTACTGCTGGAGCTCGGCCGCCTGGTCCTAAGTTACAGTGACTTGTTCAGACCTGTTTTGGAGATTAGCATGAAGTAGGGCCATCTACACCGCCATTGTGTCAATTTTTACAACCATTGCCTCTGTGGAGCTGGTGATGGCCACCATAATATCTGCCGGGGTAGGGACCGCATCACTTGTCCCTGTTGTTGCCTTTGGTGTGACCGGGTGGGTATAATTATCAATCCTGTTGGACTGCACTTGCTTACCTGGCTTATCTTTAGCCATGATGAGTTCCCTGGGAAGTTTGAGATTTTGACGCTAGGGCAACTAACACAGAGCAATATGTGCAGACAGTAGCTCCCAGAGACCAGAGCAAGCTGGGCGGGGGGCGGGGGACGGGGGGGGAATCCGACAAGTGACGACTCCACTCACCTAGGGTAATATCGCACACTGGTCCCGCCAGTGTTTCCAGATGTAGATCAGTTCACTTCCTCACACGCAGTGGCATTGCCACCCACACAGTATCGCCTTCCCTCAGGAACCATTCACCAAGAGGTAAGCACTACAAGCACACTGTCCATCCAGGGGATAGAAAGCCCCCCATCTATGGTGTCCTAGCGTACCCCGACTGCAACGCAAGCAGAAGAAAAGGATCCTCTCATTTATCCCCATAGGAATTCAGGGCTCTGCAGCAGGTCCAACAGTTCCACATCAGCACACAGCCCACTGATAAGCTGAGTGGGGGCCCAGCGAAGACGCCTGAGGTGAAGAAAGGGCTGGAGATCCCCACCCCAGCAGTAAAGCAATCAGGGCCCCCTGCCCCCCAACAGTCACTCCCCGCCGCTCATTAGGCACTGCTCAGGTTCCTCCACAGTCCCTAGTCCAGAGGTCACTTCCACAGGTCTCGCTCCTCTCAGTAGCGCCGGGCCTCCACACCACCGCAGGTCACAAGGTCCAGCCCGCCGCAGTTACATACCCAGTGCACAGCGGCCAAACAGCCTCAGTGGGTGCCTCACCAGGTAAGCCTCCTCTCCTCAGGCTGATATCTGCACTGGGCCTCTTGGCCCAGCTTGTCACCGGAGTTTCATTTAGGATGATCTGGGTCAGCAGGACCACTTTCTGAGCCGCATGAGTCACTAGGCGCCGGCATGCACCAGCAAGCTCAGAGCAATACACTCTTCTTCCCCATAGGGTGACCACCCGTCCGTAAATTTCACGGACTACCCGTAATTTCGCCCTGCCATCCGTTGTCCGTGATGAAAGGCTTAACGGACTGTATTTGTGCGTAATTTTAGCCTTTCGCCAAAAGGACAAAGGACGGCCAGGGCGAAACTACAGGCAGATTAGTTTCCCCAGCTGGAGTGAAATTCAGGGAGTCTCCTGTACTCTGAGGGAGGGGCAGACAGATAAGAAACAGACCTTCTTGCCAGGGTGTCTCCTTCCCTAAAGAAATGCAAATGTGGGCAACTGGTAAATCTGCAAATATAAAGGGGATTGAAAACCCGAACCCACTTTAACCAAAGGAGTCACTTGAAGCTTTCTAATGGCAAATATATTTTCTTTTAGAGAGGTACTGCAATGGTGTTCCAAGGTGAGTTGTGGAGTGTGTGGTTTTAATGGAGTGTTATAAAAAATGTTAGTACTAGGTATAAACTGTATATTATTCAAATCTGTATTTGAGAAGCACTTTTTTTTTATTTAACCAAAATGTATTTGTGCATTTTGTAGCAGCCTATGTATGATGTAATTGTATTTATATAGCGCTTACTATTCCTGACGAGGCGTCATATGCATGTTTAAAATAAGGACTTATACATTCACAGTTCTTTCAGGGGCCTCAGAACCTCATAGAACTAACAAACATTGGCAAAGCCAGTAGGTCTAGTCTATGCAAGACTTATTGGCCTTGCCAATGTGTTTTAGCCATGTTATACACCAGAGTAGCTGCTTTTCATGGCTAAAAGTTAGTGGCATAGTGGTGAGGACTGGAGTAGAGCGGCATAGGAGCAGTGGCGTAGTGCCCAGTGGTGCAGGGTACAGTGCAGCTGTTTAGAGTACACTGGCATAGAGTGCAGTGGTTATGAGTGCAGTGGCATGAGTGGCGTAGGACAGCGTAGAGTGGCACAGAGTGCAATGGAGTAGAGTGGCATACAATAGAGTGGCAGAGAGTGCAGCAGTGTAGAGTGGTGCAGTGGCATAGATGGCAGAGTCCACTTGTGTGGCAGAGTGCTATGGCGTAGTACAGAGTGGTGCAGTGCAGAGTATAGTGCTGTAGAGTGCAGTGGCATGGAGTGCAGTGGCATGGAGTGCAGTGGCATAGAGTGCAGTGGCATAGAATGCAGTAGTACATAGTAGATTGGTGTACAGTACAGTGGCGGAGAGTGCATTGTTGCAGAGTAGAGTGTCAGTGCAGTGATGTAGAGTGGCACAGAGAGCAGTGGCATAGAGTATAGTGATGCAGAGAAGAGGGCAGTGGCGTACAGTGCATTTGTTTAGAGTGTATTGGCGCAGAGGCATAGAGTGGCATGGGATAAAGTAGCATAGAGTGGCATACAATAGAGTGGCAGATAGTGCAGTAATGCAGAGTGATGCAGTGTCATAGATTGCAAAGTAGACTCATGTAAGATACATGTAGAGTCTCTGACATACACTCTAGTGCTGTGAGACTACAGACAAGTTGTGGGTACCTCACATCCTGACATTAGGTGTGAGACTGTCGCCCACACCATCTGCCCTGCCTTTTTAAGGTTGAAAGTCCATGGGGGGTTGGGGTAAGCCAGATGTTTTTGTTCAATTTGTTTAAACTAACATAAGGTTAATTACCCTAATGTTTCCTAAACTGTTATGCCAGCCGTTTTAAAATGCTCAGAAACATAATCAAAAATTTGCTGTTAGTTTCTCTTCAAGAAAGAATGGGTAGATTTGGGTAGGTGGGGTGGCTTTGCTGCAGTACTGAAGGGCATTAATTTACTACTGAACAAGGACGTAATGTGACACCTGAATGTAGCATACCAGGAGACAATCACAAAAAGAGCACAGTGAATAGATAGTGCTATGTTAAAAAAGAGTGTATAAATGCACATTGTGATGCATTGTCTCTCTTGCGTAAAACTGACGTTTGTTGTTGAATGTTTGTCCTGAATTTTGACCCTTTGTCCTGAATTTTTGCCCTGAATTTTGACCCTTTGCCCTGAATTGTTTGCAGTCCTGTCCAGAAGTTGCATCAATGCCAGGTGGTCACCCTACCTCCCCATCTTCCCCCAGTGGCCACCAGGGACGAAGGCCTGCTTAGGGAAAGGTATTTATTGTTGCGTGGATGCCATAGCAAGGATAATGCAGGCAGGCCAGCCGGAGCTCCGCAAGCATACGTCTGTACCGCCATCTTGCTTGGCTCTGCCCCTGCCCCAGTGTGATATGTATGACCCCCAAGCAGAAAACTGTCCCTAAACTGTAGCACAGAATGCTACACTGGATATTTATTTTGATTGCTTGGAAAGTAAGCGTCCAAAAAACTCAGCATTCAGTGAGCTGTTGAGGAAGAATATGGTGCTGAAAGAAAGTGTCATTTTGGCAGATGTACTGACAGTACAGATCATCACTGATTTTTTGCCTGTTTTTGAGAGTGCATGTAGCATAGTCAAGTACACGCTATATAATGACTTCCATAACAAATTTTATTTACAAAAGTGTACTCTAGGTGTGTTTACTGTCTCTACTTTGTCCCTTTCAGGTATTTTTATATAAAACACTTTGGAAGTCTCCTTATTTCCTTTTCCATATATTTGCGTCTTGGCTGCTCCGTTCTAAACTTTCTCATTTAAAAAAAAAAAAAAGAGCTGTACGTTTACAGCTGATGCGATTGTAAGCAAGAACTATGTCAGACAGATGTTGAACGGATATGTATAGTATTAAAACCTTTCAATAAGCAAATATAAACAAGCATTTGCAAAGCCAATAGGTGTGGCGCTTTTGACAATTCTTATTTTGTTCTCTCAGGGTTTTGCAAAACATTATTGTTAGAGAAGCTGCCGGACCCTCATCAATCTATAAAAAAAAAAAGAAAGTAAATATTGGCTCAAGACAAAAATATTTTTGGGTCTCAAAAAAGCACAAATTACTATAGAAATCGCTGCCACTGAAGGGAACTACTGTATGTGGATGTGCTCCTTGCAAAAGGGAAGCATGCCATTACTCACAGTGAAGTTAGTCAACGGCTGAAGTGGCCTGACCCATTGCCCATGACATATGTTGGAGTGGGTCAAATAAAAATGTGAACGACTGACAGACTAATGGAGTAAGTATGACTGAAAACCCCTATAACTATGTTATACACTCCAGACTTTAAAAAGCCAATCATTTTATTGTAGTTTGCCAGCATAGCATCTTGCCTTTGCAAATGCTTTATTTGTAATGTTTTTGTAAATCTTTATTACAGACAGACATAGGCCTGCAAAGACAGACGGATAGAGAGACTTGCAACAAAAGACAGCTAGAAGGGCTTGCAAAGAGAGACAGATAGATTTGCAAAGAAGTAGAGCTGAAAAGATAGATTGTAGATACATAGGGTTGTCATAATAAAGATAGATAGGGTTGCTAAGATAGGCAGATGTAGACAGATACATGGGTAGACAGATGGAGTTGCATAGCTAGATAGACAAACTGACCAACAGGTATATAGACAGATAGGTAGAAACACTGACATGTAGATAGGAAAGATGGTAAACAGTTAGATACAGGATAGATAGATAGATCCATAGATAGACAGATAGATAGAGAGGGTTGTAAAGATAGTTCTAGCTAGGGTTTCTAAGATAGATGTAGATAGTGTTGCATAGATAGATCTATCGACAGGAAGGCTGATTCAGCTGTGAAGATAAGTGGATAGGTGGACCGGTAAATGGATAGGCAGATAAGTGGCTAGACACACAGATAGGTAGGTAGAAACACCAATGGGTAGATAGATTGACAGCTTAATAGATACACTGGCAGGTAGATAAACAGACAGGCAGATAAGACTGATAGATTGATGGAGAGATGGATAGATAGATAGGGTTGCGACGATAGATATACAGATAGCCATGCAGACAGACCGATAGAGCTTCAATGATATATAGGTAGATGGACAGACATGTCCAGGTAGGTAAACAGACCAACAGATACATAGACGCGTATGTAGACAAGCTGGCAGGTAGCTAGATAGACATGTAGGTAAACAGACAGGTGGATAGATAGACAGAAGGACAGATAGGACTGATAAATAGAGTGGGAGTTAGGTAGACAGACAGGGTTGCAAAGATAGATGGAAAATTGAAATAAGCAGTTCAATTTTAATTAGTAATATAATAGTTAAATGTCTATATTAGCCCGATTTACAGGAGCACGGAAAACAATCTTGAAAGCCTTATAGGTATGACAAACCAGTTAAATTATTTTACAAGTTTAATCGTAGTCATTATTTAAAATACATACCTGCATGACACGAGTGCGGTTATAAATGCACTTCAGTGTATGCGTATTAAAAAGAGGATTACTTTATAAAGAGCATTTACAAAGCGACACTATTTCGTATGCTGTTAAAAAGCATGTTAGATAAAGAAAGGCCCCTGAAAAGACATTTACACCAGCATTAGCAGGAGGCAGGAAAGGAACAAGCTGGAAAGTGCACTGAACCTGCTGTCACATCCGGCTGTAAACACAAAGGCAACACGGAACAGTAAAATGAAAAAAAAAACCCTGGCACTGCAGGAACTACCTTGTTTGTGGATGTGCTTGTTGGGAAAGAGCAGAATGCAGTCGCTCAAAGTGCAGTTAACCAGTGGATGAAGTAGGCTGGGCCATATCCCCATGCTTTATGTGTGTAATGGGAGGAAGCAAAATGTGAATGAAGCAAAAACAGACCGATAGTGGAAGAGAAATGGCTTGAAAACCCCTTTTAACTAAGTATATTATACACATAATTGTAGAAAAATCAAAAGGTTGTGGCTAACACCAGCCCTAAAGAGTGCCCTCGTGCCAAAGGGAGAGCAGGTTGAGGCTATTCCTATCATTGTGAAGGAAGCATGTGGCTCAATGCGGGCGGCCTGCTAATAGCGGTCTCAAGGAGAACTTGCAATTGCGACCACGTGACTTATGCCCTTATCATAACTAAGAATTGTGAAATAAGGGACCATGTACTAAAGATTAGTTAACTTCTTGGGAACTTTGGTATTGTGCTATAAACACGTTAACGAGACATTTTCTAATTGTAGACTAGTTTCCGCAGTCCTACGTAAAAAATATAATTTCCAGGAATGGCACTTCCGAGAAAGTCAAGAGTCCTGGCCCACACAACCTTGTTATTTCAAAAGTTGTCACCTCTTAGGGAATGCCTTGCACAAATGAGTACGGAAATACTCTTATTTGTTGTATGACTTGCTTTAGCCACCTTCTGTTCATTTTAGTTAAACTGCTGATATAATATTGTTGTGTCATTAAGGTTTTGTTTCGACCCACTACAACATACAGCACAGGGCAGTGGATCTGTTCACTTCAACCAATAGCTAATTTCACTCCAAGCAACAGCATTCGCTTCTTTGGCAAGGAGCACGTCCACGCACTGAGTAGTTCATTTCAGTGCCAAGGACTGCTGTGAGTACTTTTAAGACGAAAAGGTAAATTTTACTTTTAAACAATTTGTTTTTGTTTTGATGAAGCCCCTGTTACATGATCTTATCCTGGTAATATATGGGGTATTTCTGTTTGAGAAGGAGTATGGCTGTAAGTGCACTCTGGCCGGTACACACACGCGTGATCTGAAGGGTTGTAACATCCCCAGAGGCCTTTGAAGCTTGTGGCAGAAATGTGTGTACTTTATGTTCGCCTGTGTGCACTGCAGTGAAAGCCCCACGTGCAGGCCCCCTGCAGACTCTGTCTTTGCAGGACTTTTACTTTCAGATGTAAATGCACCAGTCAGGGCAAGATCTTTCTAAAGTATTTTTACATTGTCAACTAGTATTTGCCAACTGATGCTATTGCGCTCACTTAAACGTCCCGTGAAGAGCAGCTCTTCGACGAATGGTTTCGTCATCGGGGCGGTCTGCTGGGCATCTCATGCCTTATTTGTTCATTCGCGGACCGGGATGCATTGAATTACTCCCTATGCATGGCTGGCATTCTCGCAGATCCAGTGTACAGTTGTTGGGCATACTCGTCGCTTTTTAACCAAGCAGAAACCAGATTGCATGCATTCGTTGGAGAGCGATCTGTGAAGCCAAGAACGACAGATGCCGGCCTACATACAGCTGACACGGAAAGTGGTCTCGGGAGCTCTTCGGACGTCGGCCTGCAGCGTTCAAAATAAACATACACACATTAACATACTTCGACTTGCAGCCAAGGTGCTTGGTGACTGACCTGACGCACATTTTACAGCTTGTCTAGAAGATTGTAGTTAAGGATTTTGGGAGAACTCCTTTCGAATGATCACATTGGAGATGAAAATTGTGTCATCTGTGAATTTCTGTCGGCAAGAAAAGTCGTTTGATAGCGCTTCCTCTCATCCTACTCTAGGCACAAGTGTGTGCCCACGCAGTAATGCACACTGTGGTGGCAGCGGTTAGACAACCGAGTGCCAGGTCAGCGCGCTTTTCCTAATATAATTAACGAAGAAGAGGGACATGGTTGGAATTCCGCCTTTATATATAGAGCGCATTGCAAATGAAAGATGAATGCTCTGCATTCTCTGTCTGTGTGGCAGATGTATGTGGTGGCTGTGACCTGGCAACGGAAATGCAAATAAATAAATACCCTGCTTGAAAGAAATTTGCTTTTGAAAGTTAAAATGATTACCGCAGTTTGTTTAGCCTATTTATCTTTTTATGTATATTTTTTTAAAGGGATATAAATGGTTTTGTGGCTCTTAGTTGGTACAGCATCAGTTGTGGCACAGTGTTGAAGGTTTAATTTATACTGTGCTGGTTTTTTTTTCTTCATATTATGGCTTTTATTATTCTAAAGAGATAACATTGCGTGTCAGTTTGCAGGCTGTGAAGCAGGGCTTTCCTTGCTGTGAAAGTATGTGACCCTGAAATGATACTCCAGTTAAAGTGCACCTCCATTGTGAGAGTATACAATGCCCGTGTTCTCGAACGTATTATATTTTTGAGTGTGTATTAATTTTTGCAATCGATGAAAGCATGCACGCCTGTCAGTATGATTATGGTGACAAGATCTGACTGGTAATTAAGTTTTGTTATGAAGTTGCTGAGTTCTTCTAAATGTCTAAATTTAAAAATTGTTATATTATGAAGAGTAGACCGAACTTCCTTTTTAAAACACTCTGGATAGACATGCCGTTATTCTGCTTATTCCCACCTCCCTGTGGCGCCCATTGATTTATAACAGTTGAAACAGCTCAGTTTCTGCTTGTGAGTGATTTCGGGAGTTACGTCTGTTGTCAGTGAAATGTTCGCGAATGTGCGTATATAATAACAGTTGCTTCATTTGGTACTATATTTCACAGTATTTGTTGAATTTTATTTTCTAGTTGCCTTCTCTTGTTAGGTTGTCTGGAGCATATTTCCCATTAAAGGAATGTAAGAGACACTGAGTTCTAAAAGGTGCATTCACTCATTCATTCTCTGAGGTACCAGAGATTGAGATGAGGGCCTCACAGTTAGCAAAGGCCTCGGATACGGTTTCATCTAGTTTCAGTTTACCAGCTGCTGAGGTGCGGATCTTTGGTGAAAAGCTTGCAATGCATTCTTGTATTATACTAGACCATGAGTCCTCAACCTTTTCTGTAGTGAGAGCTACATCTGATCAATAAATCCTTGAACTGCTGAAGGCTGAACAACTCGCTCATTGTTAGAAGATGCTCCCACAGCCAGCTTCATTGACTTTAAGCCTAAGTGCATTGTTAGAATTGGGGTCTTTGGTTGACAGTCAGGTTACCCCCTGTTCAAGCAAGGACCCTCACTCTAGTCAGGGTAAAAGAGAATCACCCTCACCTAACCTCTGCTTAGCCCCTTGGTAGCTTGGCAGAGCAGTAGGCTTAACTTCAGAGTGCTATGTGTAAAGTATTTGTACCAACACACACAGTAACTTAATGAAAACACTACAAAATGACACAACACCAGTTTAGAAAAATAGATAATATCTATCTAAACAAAACAAGACCAAAATGACAAAAATCCACAATACACAAGTTATCAATTAAAAAGCAAAAAGAGTCTTTATGTAGTTTAAAACACACACTAACACTGTTAGCGTGTAAATGTAAATTGGGGGTGTCAAAAATAACCCCGCACAGGCAAGTGTGCGTCAAAAAGGGCTTGCGATGCGTCGATTCCACTCATGAGCAGGACCTTGCATCGTTTCTCCTTTCGTCGGGCGCGTCGTTTCTTCGCTCTCTGCAGGAGAGCGATGCGTCGATCTGGTCAGCACTCTCTGGTCCGGGCAGGCCTTGCGTTTTTACACGCCCAGCAGTACTTGCGTCGGAAATCCAGCCGCACGATGATTAAAAAACCACGCAGCACAGGTTTCCTTCTCCGCGTCGTTTCTCCAGCTCCGTGCGTCGCTTCTTCAGTCGTGTTTCCAGCGAGTGTCGATTTTCAGCTACAGAGCCGGTGGTGCGTCGTCTTCAGGCCCAGATCGGAGTCACGTCGATCTTTTCCCCGCATAACGCTCTGTGCGTGGATCTCCTCCTCTTAGGCTTCCAGCTTCTCCTTTCAGGGTCCCAGGAACTGGATGGGCGCCACAGGGCAGAGTAGGAGTCTCTCCAAAGACTCGAGGTGCTGGCAGAGAGAAGTCTTTGCTGTCCCTGAGACTACAAACAACAGGAGGCAAGCTCTAAATCAAGCCCTTGGAGAGTTTTTCTCTCACACAAAGTCCAGTCTTTGCCCTCTTACTCTGGCAGAAGCAGCAACTGCAGGATAGCTCCACAAAGCACAGGCAGGGCAGCTCTTCTTCCTCAACTCTTCAGCTCTTCTCCAGGCAGAGGTTCCTCTTGGTTTCCAGAACTGTTCTAAAGTCTGTGGTTTTGGGCGCCCTTCTTATACCCAATACATCCTTTGAAACAGGCCTACTTCAAAGTAAAGTCTCTTTTGAATGTGAAATCCTGCCTTGCCCAGGCTAGGCCCCAGACACTCACCAGGGGGTTGGAGACTGCATTGTGTGAGGGCAGGCATAGCCCTTTCATGTGTGAGTGACCACTCCTCACCTCCCTCCTAGCACAGATGGCTCATCAGGATATGCAGGCTACACCCCAGCTCCCTTTGTGTCACTGTCTAGTATGAGGTGCAACCAGCCCAACTGTCAAACTGACCCAGACAGGAAATCCACAAACAGGCAGAGTCACAGAAATGGTATAAGCAAGAAAATGCTCACTTTCTAAAAGTGGCATTATCAAACACACAATCTTAAAATCAACTTTAATAAAAGATGTATTTTTAAATTGTGAGCTCAGGGACCCCTAACTCCACATGTCCATCCGCTCCCAAAGGGAATCTACACTTTAATCATATTTAAAGGTAGCCCCCATGTTAACCTATGAGAGGGACAGGCCTTTCAACAGTGAAAAACGAATTTAGCAATATTTCACTGTCAGGACTTATAAAACACATCACTATATGTCCTACCTTAACCATACACTGCACCCCGCCCTTGGCGCTACCTACGGCTTACCTTAGGGGTGCCTTACATGTAAGAAAAGGGAATGTTTAGACCTGGCAAGTGTGTACACTTGCCAAGTCGAATTTACAGTTACATCTGCACACACAGACACTGCAATGGCAGGTCTGAGACATAATTACAGAGCTACTTAGGTGGGTAGCACAACCAGTGCTGCAGGCCCACTAGTAGCATTTGATTTACAGGCCATGGTACCTCTAGTGCACTTTACTAGGGACTTAATAATAAATCAAATATGCCAATCATGGATAAGCCAATTACATACACATTTTTGTAAAGGAGCACTTGCACTTTAGCACTGGTTAGCAGAGGTAAAGTGCCCAGAGTTACAAAAACAGCAAAATCAGAGTCCAGCACACATCAGCAGCCTGGGGAACAGAGGCAAAAAGTTAAGGGAGACCACGGCAAGGATGAAAAGTCTAACATCCATAGAGCCAGATATTATGGTTTGAACAATATACTTTGACTTGTGGCACTATGACAGTG
The DNA here is from genome assembly GCF_031143425.1 of Pleurodeles waltl. Classification (NCBI taxonomy): domain Eukaryota; kingdom Metazoa; phylum Chordata; class Amphibia; order Caudata; family Salamandridae; genus Pleurodeles; species Pleurodeles waltl. Next base: position 1,007,649,238 of record NC_090447.1, on the reverse strand, counting down.
CTGCCATATGTGTCAATGACAACATGGTGTCTGGGGATGTATTAATATTTGTGCGTAAGAATAGGCTATATGTGTATGGGTGACTCAGAGCCTGTGTTGTATGTACTGTGGCAGCACAGGACACAGTTTTCACCATATATGGCACTGTTACACGTATAACACAAACATAATTTTTTTTTTAAATGAGAAATTTAAAGTTTAGAAAAAGGTTCTGCAAAATTGTTGAAAATATTGGACATTCTTCTGCGCTTGAAATTTCTCCCATTAAAAAAAGAAAAAAATGTATTTTTAATTTTTGCATATGGCACAGTGTCTACTGCCCACTGGGAGCAAGAGGCCTGCTGTTTGTAAATCTGACACTTTGAAATGGCAGAAAATTAAAATGAAGAGTCAAATTAATCATTAAGGTAACTTTTCATTTTCTCCCATTTGATAGCATTCAGCAACATCATTTTATTTTCACATTCCAATATTGAGTTGACAAGAACTTTTATGAGTTAAATATCTCAGTGCTTCACTTATTCACCTCTCTCCCAACAAGAACCTGAGTCATACATCTGATTGAGGACTGGTCAATATCATGCCCTGCCATCTGCAATCTGATGATAATAATGCAAAATAATCACAGCCTTCCTTTAGCTTTAAAAGGAATACGTGACTATTTGCTTATTTGAAAATAAACTTAAGGCCATGAGAAGGTGTCTGTAAGCTACCGCTGGTTGGAGACACCTGCGCTAGACAAATGGGAAGCTAGTAATTCTAATTTGCCTGTTAGTGTTGGGCATGGCTGAACACCTGACTGCTTTATTCTTGTCACAAGAGACTATATATGAGTGGGTCTGTGCTTTGAGAACAGAAAGTTGAGATCTGACTTTAACTGATTCCAGTGCTTCTACCCTACAAATCCAGTGATGATCTGAATAAGCTTACAGGAAGTGCTGAACTAATTTAAGCTGTGGTTGGTGATAATTAACCTTTCTCTAGCTCTGTAGTATGAATTAACAGAACTCCTTCCTTCAGGTTCTGAGTTTTCCGGGCCCTACGTTCGTCTTACCATTTATTTTTCTTGGGATGAATGGAGGATGTCGACTTTTAGCGTGCTGCCTTATTGCAGCTTCCATCTTGTAAAATTTGAGGTGACGTTTGTGTAATCCCAGTGCTGGTAAGCCCTCACTTGTTTCCCGTATAGTTACCACAACTCATAAGGACCGGGAGAGTAGAATAAACACTGGGCTGGTTTGCCAGAATTAGTCCGCTCTATTTTAAATGCATTATGTTTTGTTGCTAATTTATACAACTAAGGCAGACTAAGATTCAGAAAGAACTTGCTTTCCTGATTTTAAAATTCACCTTTGTTACTATGCATACACCTGGAAGCCTAATATCCACATTCTCTCACACATAATTGTGGTTTTGCTTTGATCCAACAAAACTGTTGCAGAGCAGAAGCTGCTTATGCAATAAAGATGCTTACATTCAGTGGCATGCCCTACAGCATAATATTGTCCAAGAGCCTGGTCACTATTGTGAATGAATGCAAAACACATAACTTTTCTATCCAGAGAAAGGGAGAGTTGGTGGGAGAATGGGCCAGAAAGCCTGCCATGTAATGTGCTTTACCTATTCACCAGCTGAACATCTTGTGATGTGTGTGCTTTCGTTATTAGAAAGATTCCAGAATTGTGGGTGCTCTAGGTAAGCTAACCTTTATCTCGAGTTAATGCCTTGATCACCATTTTCACACGTTGCTTATATTGAACTCAGTTTGTAGATTTGTTTTCAGAGGTGCCCTTAATGTTAAGTATAGGTTGTTGCTACATTGTTTGCTGCTGGACATGAGAAGAAACGTTGGGACCACATTACTTTGATCAAGATGACCTTTAAAGTGGTGTCCTGCAAAATAGATGACCTTCTCTCACATTAAGAGCAACACAGTGGGAGAAATGGGTGCTCATTTTGCTGTGAAGGTAGAGATCTTGATTCCTGAAAGTTTCCTTCCAAGGCTAGATAGTTGCATTCCAAGGTGAGAATATTTATGTAAAGTATCTGACCCTGCATAACTTGTTGCTGTGTCGCTAAGCCCTAGGCATATTGGTTCATTTGATGTTTTTCTCCTTTCAAGGCAAAGTCGCACCTTACTGCCACAAAGTCTTCCAAACACCCTTGAGCAGCGGCCAGGTAATCCAAATCGCATACCCTGTTCTCCAATAATAAGTTTAGTGCACACACTATTTAGTATTAGCCACTAATGGTTACTAATGCATAGCAGATCAACATAAATTTACAAACATAGAGGTGCGCTCAAAAGAAAATCAGTACAAAGAGAATAGTTCAAATACTCTTGTGTCTTCTTTTATTTTTTTCCAAAGTCTTTAACTTCACACAGATTAGAACAACCACAGCCTCAGCCAATGCATTTCAGTCGATCGTGGAACTTCCTCATAGCGATTTTGTCACCAAGCAATCTATTTTCGTTCCAAATTCAAATCGGGAAATAATGCACAAATTCAGTAGTCATAATTCATAGTGATATTCCAGTCAGTTCCATCTTATGACCTGATCCCAATTTAATTTTCAGTCATTCACGAATCCTACCCACATGCCTCAGATTGGCTATATCACATGGTGACACCATGATCAGTGTTCAAGTCGTGACAGGCACTCCACATATTGGATATCAAAAGGCAAGAATATTTGAATTATTGTCTTTGGACTGATTTTCTTTTGGGTGCACCTGTGTGTGTTAATTTATGTTGATCTGCCACACAGTCTTGCTGGTAGGCTGATCGTCAGCAGGGACTTGCTCAGCTGTGCCCATGGTAAGAGTCTAGATTTCCATTGGTGGTGTAGTGTGTGCCTACTCTTCCACTAGCAGAGATATTTTTGATTTTTAGCTATATCAACTCTAATCTCAACCCTAACAAAAATTCGTTTTATGTACTGCTTGTTAGTCCACAATCGAAAATAGGAAATATATTACATTTTTAGGTTTCGCTAGAAACTGCTTTGGCTGTCTATTGCAAGAGCTCTTGTCATCAATATATTAGTAGGAGGCATAGAGAATGATATGGAGGGAGTGGGCTTTGGATCAGCTCTCTTAAGTAATCCGTTTACATGTGCTTACATGCTTTGCCATTGCTTGGATGGGCTTTCCATCAAGGCCATGACATTCTGAGGCTGGTTGCGTTGTCCCAATAGTGTTCATAGCATCTTTTCTTGATAGAATTAAGGGATTATTTTGTAAAACTGCTAGAGCATCATGGCATGCCGTTTGAAATCGAGGCCCAGTTGTGCTCTTTTGATCTGTTTCCTTTGCTGGTACAACATTTTAATTACTGGTTGATGTTTTTACTGCTTGCTGTTTGCATGCCTAAGCCTGCACTAAATAACGGTATTCACTAATCTACCTTTAGACTTAATCTGCTTTGGTGTTATAGTAGCATATAGGTTTACAGCTTTTTCTTGTTTACATAGTGAAGAAATACTGCAGAAAGTTAAAACAATCAATATCGATGAAGCAACTTTCAATAATACAAACCACGATTCAGGTGATAAAGTCATAATTCAAAAGACACCAGGCTCAGCGGCACGTAGTCCTACAAAAAAAGAGGCAAATACCCAGTGTATATACTCAATTAGTACGGATGAATCGTCACAGCTGAAAGAAATAGTGCCTGCTGATTCTGAGTGTACAAATGAGCGCCCAGCTCGCAAACCGAGACAGAGACAAAAAAAGTGAGCCAGGAAGGCAAGGAAACAAACATGTGCCAAAGCAGTTAATGATAATCTTTACCCAATATTTTCGGTGCTCCAGAAACCACAAACCCCAGGCTCTGGGTCTTCAGGGAATCAGAAGGCCCCAAATCATGGGAAAGCCACAAGGGATGGGGCAGTCAAGGGTTTAGGTCCGTCACCAACTGCCACTTCACCAAAGTCAGCTGTACACAAAATGTCTCAGTCGACAGTACAATTTCCGTCTAACCCGCACGCCTTGGAGTTGAGGGTGAGGGAAGTTCTGGACCAGGCACCCCGACAGAGGTGCCCAATGGAAAAAACTCACATGAGTAGCGAAAAATCTCCAAACCAATCAGACGCTCCAATACCGATAAAGGACCAACTATGGTCAATAACAGCTGGAATACTAAGACCAAAGGACGTCCCACACGCAGCGGCATCAGCCGCCACCCTATTCGGTAAGAACAAGAAGCAACTTGTGCCCCAAGTATCACCTTGCCAAGCCACCACTTTGCACGCAGCTGCCACACAATTCGCAGCAGCCTCCCCGGGTACCACAGCAGGCATTATGTCGAGCCTCAAGTTACACCCATGGAAAGGATCTTGCACCCAAGCTGGTGCTATGCAGTCTTCGAGAGGAATGGGACTCGTTCCTGTCGGCCGCAGTGATGTCAATGTTTGACCCTCATGATCCGCAGTCAATCTGCAGATTCATCAAATTTTTGACTGTCTGCACCGCAAGCGTAAACTTACTATTTAGGACACACCTTAGCGGACAGTTAGCTCACTTTTAAGTGTTCATTTATTTTTTTAGTCGCATATTAAAGTTTTGACAATGTTATAGCATGTGGAAGGACACATTTTAAGATGACTCAGTTAAAAAAGTAAAAGAAAAGCCCGTAGGCGCAACAGCAGGTTCTCAGACCGTACACATTGAGTTAGCATGTAACATCAACCGCACCACGGGCATCAAGTGTCTGCAAAGTTAGTTTAATGGGCACTCCGCCCCTCGACTGCTTTAGAATTGCAAGTGTATTTATTTCAAAGATTTTATAGAATTTTCCCCTTTTGTTTGTCCTTTCTTTTATAGAATTGTATATATTGTATACAATGCATTGATTGTTATGGTTTGTATTAACTAAACAATAAAGATTACTACTAGTGAAGATGAGCGGCAGACATTCTTAAAGATGCAAGAGAAATCTGGGACCTTTGACTACTCTGCAATATTTTGCAGCGTTTGCCTTCTAGTTCACCACTTAGAAAATAAAAACTTAATTTTCTGTCTCGGTTTCATAACATTCTTCTTTAAAGGTACAATTTAATTCTGCTAATGCACTACGTTCATCCAAATGATCAATGATAATATTAATGGTTATAATAGCAATAATGGTACATGTTACTGTTATAATTGCTACTTTATTAGGGAAAAGCATCTTCATTCTATTAATACACGATTCTGTTTGTTCTGCTATAGGCCGGGAAGTGTATATTTCATGCAGAGAATAGCAAGAAACACACAGATAAATTACATCATAAAATATATTTAAAAATAATCTACATGCAGAACATTTTGCATTTAATCATTATTATTACGCCTTGTTAACGATAGTGTAAACTTTTAAATATCAGATAAAATATCATCCTGCCATACCAACCCTACAAAACCTACTGTGCCATATCTACCTACAATACCTACCGTATCACACCTGTGTATCTGCTAAAGCTTCCTACAATATCTTCTTATATAGCATACTTCACCTATGTTTCCTGACCTGCAATAACTACCTACCTACTGTACCTACTATTTCGTACCTGCCATACCTAAGCTAATGTCCATAACCTACCATACCCATCTACCATTACAATCATATCTACCTACCATAGGCCCAAGTATGCAGTGTGTAGATCTTAGTCCTTTACCGAAGTGGTGGTTTTATGAAAAGGCTCAAGTTATGCTTTTGGGGCCTGTCTTTATGGCTTAAGATACTGCAGTTTGCATCTTTAAAATGCTGGCTGCAGCTTGTGAAGCACTTGAAATAGGAATGTCATTTCTTATTTAAAAATAGTGAAATCTGTTGGCTTTCCCAGTGCTTGCTGTTTCTGAAACTGTTTTAGAGAGAGATCATAATAGGTAGGCTTCAGTTTAGAATACAAAATACATGTCCGTCGAAAGATGTATAGTTTTAGCTCTGTGTGTTTTGGAGCTCAGAAGGTATTTAACTGTTTGTATTACTGCTGTATGTTCAGATCCTCCCAAATGAGGGATACGAGGTAAGTGGTTCTGATCAGAGGTAAACACCACTGTGATGGAGACACTCAGAGGGTCTGATTTCAGCCTTGGTGGAGGGGATTACTCTGTCCCAAAAGTGATGGATATACCGTTCTCTGTTTCACAAGTTCCATAGAACATAATGGAGCTTGTGATACTGTGGGCGGGATATCCGTCACGTTTGGGACGAGTAATCCCCTGCGCCAAGGTTGTAATGAGGCCCAGAGGGTTCTGATTGAATTCAAGTGAGAATTTTGTGAGAAGATAGACTAAAAGAATCAGCTGTGTGTTGGGGAGAAATTATTTTGTATGTTGGGCGTTCTGCCACAAAGTCTAGTTGCATAATGGTTTAACTTTTCTGTTTAAAAGCCCTCCAGTACGTTCTCGGTTAACAATACAGTACTCTTGATTGTGGTGAAATGACCCTGAGGTAATGGTCAGCTGGAACAGCCACGCCTTTCCCGTTCAGCCTGAATTCGGTGCCGCATTATAAACATACCGGTAGAAAGTGCTCCAGGTGCAGCAAGCGTGACCTACTGATCTCGGAAAAGGGACCCAGGAAGCAACTGCCTTAAAAGTTTTGAATTTTGCAACAGAGGTTTCCTAATACCCACGTGGTTCCAGACAAACCAAAAATAACAGAAAACAGGTTGATCTGGGCTAATTTGTAAAAATGTTACTGTACATCCAGTTCTTGCCAACAGGCATCTGCAACACCTGGCGAGGGCTTGCCTGTTAAAACGTGTCCGTTGACTCAAGATTTATAATCTTTGTTTCACGAGGATATATTTAGGTAATTTAAGCTATTTGGTTTTATTCTGCTCACGTTAAGGGAAATGTAAATACAAACGCAGTTCATACTTATTGCTTTTACAACACAATCTAGCCTCCATCTGTTGTTTATTATACCCCTCTCCAGATAAATGAACTAAATTACATGTTGGTCTCGCTGCTAAGCAATTTTCGCGTTAATTTTATCGGTTAATTGCATTAACATGGATACCAAATACACCCTAGCTCTCACCTATTAAACCGTTAAATTTTATGTTTTGACCAAGGCTGGTTTATCAAGCTTTCAAACAAATAAAGGGGGGGGGGGGGGGGGTCATGGATGGGCAAAACATTAGCTAACCTGTTTGTACAAGAACTCGTTAAAAGTCATGCCTCATATTTTCATTAAATTATTAAACATGGAAAATGTGTACAAATATACTTGATCTGATAAACCATTCCACGACCCGCTGTTCAAGAAAAAGTAACGCTCAGTCTCTTCCATGGACCCTTGGCAGCCCATTTCACTCAGTATATACTGCTAATTACCCACGTGGCAGCAAATCTACAGATGCCAAATCCAGTCCCTTTAAAGTTCCCCCACCTCGGTACCCTCTTTATTGACAACACTTACACTTACTTACCCACCACTTTCTCAAGTGTTAGAGGACAGCACCTTTTTTAAACAAAAGAACACTCTCAGCCTCCACACACCAGTTAACAACATTACACCATTTGTTCCCTTATAGTTATCCGGAGACTGCCCCATCTCTGTGTGATTTCCCATCTCCCCAGAACTAGGCACACATTCACAAATAATTAATAGTAGTTTGCCAATACCTGGTCATCCAGCTACCCAGAAACTTTGTAGGGATTTCTAGTTCTGTTGATATACTCTCTCACACACACACTCACTCAATAGTTTTAGCATTATTTGTCCACAAAAAAATAAATCTTTGGAATTCCTGCATTGTACGATGGAAGGGTCTCGGTTGTCCACATTTCACAAGCACGCATCACTCTACCAAACTTCAAGAACGGTATTCTGGTGTAAAGTATTTTATGCAATATTTTAAATTGTATCATATGGAGCCCAGCTGCATGAAAAGTCTCAAGCATGTGCTAGGGTCTCCTCCCTCCACTCATCATCAGGCGGCCCAACATGTTTATCTCATCTCACTTTGTCAAGCTGGCTCGCGTGTAGCTCCCCGAAGTAATTTAATTAGTCAAAACTGCCTCCCTTTGTAAATGTTCACATGTGAGGTTGGTTTCTAATTGAGAGGTGTCCAAAATATCCCTTTCTAGCAATATATATATATTTTTTGTAGTGACATGCCTTAGTTGCAAGAACCTCAAAGTTTGTATCTTGTTCGACTTCACTTTGTAGCTTTCAAACTTTCTAATTTTGCTTTTCTTATTTGCTCCCCAAGGTTGAGATCACAATTACTATCCTTGTTTTATCCTCCCAGTCATAGTGGCACTTTTTTGTTGGTTTTCCTGTTTTTCCAGTGCACCGCTTTAGTGGTTTGAAGCTGTTCACATCACATCTGGCATTTGAGCTTATTCAATTTCTCTATGCAATTCCTGCAAGTACTAATCTATCCCAAATAAAATCGTAAAAGTTGGGTCTGTCTGGGAAACAAACGCCCGGTCATTTATTTAGACATTTGTCAGTGCTCTCCCCTCTTCATATTTATCTACAGTGATATACTGGTCGTTCTGACCTACCATATTAATTACTTGGTCAGATCTCTTCAGTCTCTAGACAGACTTAGGGTGGACACCTCTTTTTGTATGTCTCAGTACTCTGCTCTTGATTTGATGACTTTTCTTTCTCCTCTTTATTTGTCCTGCCCAGGAGCATTTTGATGTTAGTGTTCTGGTTAGATGAGTTGTATCCTTCCATGGCATACTTGAGGAACATATTTTCTTTTATTGTTTTCAGCACTCCATGGTTTTTCACGTTTTTACATGCTCCCTCCTCCCTTTGCCTCTTTATCTCCCAGCCACTGTCATGCCCTATCTCCTGCCTCATGCCTGTGCTCCCTGACGTTCGCTGTCCTGCTTCCCAACCTGATGGGAATGTAATTTTTTTTAATTCATTTTTGAGGGGCTAGAGGCTGCAGAGTGCTACCAGGCTGATTGATTTCTTTCACTTGCACTTTTTTCACACTTTCATTTCCTTTCTAACACGGCTGTCCACCATGTCAATACGGTAAATTAAAAATGGCTGCCATGTGCCATGATGTTTGCGCACACGTGTGCCACTTATCATAATGCATTTGGCACAACACACATGCATCATAACTTGCAGTTGCCACGAGATATACATACACATCATAAAATGGATTTTCTTGAATAGAAAACCCATTCCAGCACTGACAGCCATACATCTGCATACACCTTGACACATGCATTCATGTGCACTTGAAGAACTCTTGAAATGGCAAATCATTCTAAACGATAGACCTTTTTCCATTACGCAGCTTCTGTAACGTCATTTTGTTGCTATCGGCCAGGTTATATTCCTAAAACCTGTCCATGCTACCTGATAGCCATATGATGAGGTAAAGTCGTCTTTCTACATTTTTAGTATGCCAGTAGATCTAAAGGCTGGGCATCACTCTTTCACAGCAAAAAATGAAGATTTGTCTTAGTTTATTTTGAAATCCAAATATTTCCCATACCTCATTAGCACCTACAACTCATTATCTGGATATGCAACGTAGAGCGGTATCTCTTTCCCTTTCGAGGATATCCTGCCATCACCACAAACCCCCTCTTACAGAAGTATTTCTAGTCTTGAAGGCTAAAAACTTCACTACAAACACAAATAGAAACTGGGAAAGAGGACATTGCTACCTTGTGCCACTACCTAATTTGAATACTAATGACTGTGTGCCTTTTCCTCCATTCCTGACCTCCATATTACTATAGAGCAGTTTGAACTAACTTACAAAATTTGGCTCCATAGATTGTTTTGGAATAAACCCAGATTGATTGATTGAATCCTTGAAAACTGATAGTAATCTGTTTAACATTTTGTGACTCTTAATTTTTGGCGTTTAATAAAGGAGCTTTCGATAGAAAGCATGCTCATCTGTATTATTCCTGTTACTTTTGTATGAGTGTTATAAAGGCTAATCTCTGGTCTAGGGGTGCGACTACTTCTCTTAAGCCTCAAGGAACGTATTTAACATGTTTTGAGACAGTACAAGACATGTTTTAAAAAAATGGAATTGCCAAACCATTTGGACCAAATTTTCCCCTATTGGAGTTGTGTTAGCATTCTTAACCTACGTTGTAATCTCTTCCTCTATAACCGAACTAGACTCAGAATCAAGCTTTGGCATTGCACCAACATCCTTAAATTTCACCATGTCCTCAACATCATTCTTGCTTCTTGTAAAATGTCTGAAAATATTAATCCAAAGTGTACGTCACTGCTTGCCAACTGATATAGTTGTCTACTAGTCCTCCTACTCCTCTGCATTTTCTCCCAAACCTTCATCATTTTTACTCAGCAAAGGCATCAGTTTTCCAGCCTTGTTTCCTGTATCATGTAGTCTCCTTAGTGCACTTAAACGTTGGACTTCTGTCTCTTTTTTTACAACAAATCTGGTTGACTAATATGCATCATTTTCAGTCTCTTACATCCACCCTCTTTACCCCCAGTCAGGTTTAAAGGCCTTCTATATTTATACATTGGAGGCCCGGGAACCTATGCCTTTCTCAAAATATTGGAAGCTGTCTGGTAATTAACAATTAATTGTCTGTATCACTCAGTTGATAAGTACATAGCATCCGTTAAGTCTTGTATCTGGTTGAGGATCATGACAGTTTTGTAATCAAAAGAAAGTCAAGCAATTCCTCTTGTTAAGTATTCAGACCACCCAGTACTGTTCTTGCAACTGTCACTGTTAAAATTAAGTCTTAAAAGGAGAACTGCATATCTTTCACATGGGAAGCCCTCCATTTACCCTCTATTTACCCATTGCTTAAGTAAACCATGCCAGTCTAGCGTTTACCTTAACCGAGTGAAGCAAGAGGTACGTCTATCCATTATCTCATCTTTTACAAAACTAAAATCTTCCCCTAAAATTAATGGTGCCTTATATCGTCCGGCCTACAGTGGACCCTAAAGACCTTGACGACATGAAATCTCTGACCAGATGGGCACCTAATATGGTAGCACCTGTCTTCACTTTGTGCATGATCTATCTGGCACAGTAACCCTGTTTGATAAAGATACTGAATGTGTGTTGGATTTAGCCCTTTCAGAAATTGTAAATATTATTCCTTTCTGTAGTAAAGGCTCCTTTATCTAAATGCTGAAGCACAAACATCAGAGATCCTTTTACATGAGTTAATATAAGTTATCTCGCTTATGGTTTCTTCCTTGAAAGGTCTCATTTGGGGGCATCTGGCAAAGAATTTTGACCTTCCCAAAACTGCACATACCTACACTGCTATCTTGACAATCTGATGCACACAAATTCCAAATTGGGCTCCCCCACTCACACTTCCGCTGTTTGTGCTTGGCCAGCCAAAAGCAGGTATAAATAAAATGGTATCTTATTGACCATGTCTCCATCTGGCAATTCAAGAACAGATTGAGGATGGGGATTATACCATTATTGCCACACAACAACGTCATCAACTCCAGGTACATGTTTACCTTTCGTTGGTGCCAACTGCCTCTGCTTGTTACATGAAGAAGTAATCCTGCTGTGAAATGTCCAGAACTTGCCAGCAGGCTTAGAACATACGAACATTCCTTTAGTTGGAGTAAGTTTACTCACAATCGTAGATAGATATACTTCTCCCTGGGGCCCCAAAAGGATCCTCCGAAATTCAGGAAGAGGAATTGAAAATTTCAAGAAGTTTTAGAATAACTAGTAACTAACCTTTGAGCTCCAACTTGGTGATTTGATGTTATCTGTATCAGCTCTTAAGCCTGCTGTGTGACTGCACCACTACTTTTAAGATCATAATAAACATGAGGTAAGACATAATTGGTCCCTCAGCTTCAGTGCTGAACAAAGGCCTCAAGTTCTGTTTCTTCCTAGTCTGGTTGCCAACTGAAGAGGTGTGGTAACTGTGTGTTCGACCTCAATAAGAACAGGTTTGGGCTATAGAGAGCCCAACCTGTTCATTGACCTCTCAAAGCATTTGTGTCGAATCTTCTGGTCTCTCAGAAACTGAGAATTCAAGACACACTCATACTAGACTTGACTATCCACACACAGCACATTACACTGAAATAGGTAAGATAATGTAGACAAATTCTCACCCCGATACAAAAACTTAAATGAGAATTTGTAAAGCACTTACTCAGTTGATTCTCTCTTAATATTAGTAAGAGGGTGTTTGTAAGAGGAGTGGGCTGACTAGCTTCTTGCTAAACCATTCGACTGTAGTGCTGGGGCATCTGCATATAGACAGGCCAGAATTTGTGGTGGCACTCGATATTTGTCAACAAGACTGTACAGGTTCTGTAATGGATCCCTTTCAGAATAGCCAACTCTTGTTTTTAAGAGCTGTAAACAGCTGTTTTTTCTAGAGTGGACAGTATAATGGCATACCATTTTTCTACTTCAGAAGGTTAAGAAGCTGAGCTTGCCCCATTAGAATTCAAATTTGACATGCAGGTTACAAACACACAGCCTCTGCATTGAAGGCTAATTAAGTCTTGCAGGATTTGTGGCAAAGCAGGAAGAGACACCTATCCAAGGGTTAGTGGGATAGCAGGAGCAAGTACTTCAAAGGGATGTTTAGACATGTGCGCTTGAACATGAGAGGAATACTGTGATTGTGGGAGCAAGTAAATACCAGGAATGTATGGGACAGCAGGTATCTGTCAGAGAAGTGCAAAGTGCCAAAAGCAGCAGCCTAGTAATGGGGATGCCTGAGACGCATATACAAAGGAAGTGTGAGATGGAAGCAGCAAATATCTACAAGAGATTTGGGAGTAGAGTGTGGGTACAGACAAGAGATTACCAAGATGGTAGATTTGAAGGCTGACTAAGGATGTGAGAGATGGGAGGAACTGGTGTATATCAAAGATGTGCACTGAATAGGAGAGGATACCTACCAGAGATGTTTGGCTGGCACAGGTATCTGTCGCAGATGTGTAGAGCGATAGAAGCAGGTAACTTCAAGGAGTGTGAGTAATTGCAGAAGTAGAGGGTGCCTATCAAAGATGACATAGCAAGGTCAAATACCAACAGTAATACTAAGATGTCATAAAGCTGAACTGAGGAGACTTAGTTGTTCAGAGCAGGTACTGACCAAAGAATGACAGGTAGGGGCACCTTTGAGGGCTGCGTTTTTGGCACAAGTGGGTGGCTACCAGTTATTTGTGAGATGGATGGTGCAAACACATATTGAGGCTGTGTGGATGTCAATACTTTTAAGGGATGAGTGAAGTGCCAGGATTTTTTAATTCACAGACAGGTGTGTTGGATGATGAAGTGGGTACTTGTAAGAAATGACTGCCATGGCCGGAGGACGTGCTTTTAGTTGTTTTGTGGGACGGTGGGTCTAGGTATCCCAAAGGTTTGCTTGCAGTAGTGTGTATGTACCTAACAAGCATGCAGAAGATCTCTGGAAATAGCATCTGCTAGCATGTTTAGAAAGGTGGAAGGAGCGGATAATTACCAGAGGTGTCTGTTATGTTGGGTGCAGGTAGCTATCAGGGAGTCGTGATGTGATCTGTTCAGTACCTACAATTGATGTGTGAGGTATATGTGAGATAGTGTTAAGGTGGGTACCACCAACCTATCTAGAAACTTGACATAATGGACAAAAAGCACAATAAGATGGCAGAAAAAGAACTGTATTGGTGATTGGATGTGATGATTGGATGTTGACTTAATGTTGTTTTGTAATTCGTTTCTGCGAGTATAATGTGAAATGTAGTGTTTTTATAGTTCAAGATTGTTTTGTTTTGCCACTGATGTTGTTAAGTTGGAAATTTAGAAACATAATTCTTGCCTCTGGCCATGTCATAAACTCATTCAAAGGTGGGTGGGGAAGGACATTAGAGCGCAAAATAGCATTGAGGAACGAGGCTCCTTTTGTCGTTTGAATAGAAAGCAACACTTGCTTTGTATTGGTTGAGTTTTTGAAGAAGCTTCTAGACGATAAATTATTATTAGTTAAGTCGCTAAGATATTACGTCACACTGATTTAATAAAGTGCTTCACTATTTTAGATAGGTCCCGTTGTTGCTTTGCGCTTACTATCCCCCTGGTCATGTCATTACAGGTACAGACAACTTCAACTCACTTCAGAGAGCAAGGTGTCTGAACTTCTCCATCAGTCGAAACTGAAAGCCTTTGAGGCTGAACGTGCCCATATGGTGGAAGAAGAAACTGCCAGGAACCTCATGCAGTGTCAGCTGGAATGTGAGAAGTACCAGAAAAAACTAGAGGTATGCCAAGAGTTTGCCGATCGCAGGCTGTCGGTCTCTAAACCATTTTCATTTATTTTCTACATTTGTGCATATGTATTGGTTCCAAAACACAGTTGTGACAGCCCCACTTTGAAATATCAGCACAGCCTTACATGGAATATAGCGAAGTGGAATTTTCTCATTGTACATTCTCTAATCAAGAGTAAATGTTTTCCAGACAGTATTTTATTAAAAAAGTGCATTTGAAGTGAGTGGTAATAGATTATTAAATTTAAATCTTACCTTCCAATGGGTTCCTTGGCACCCGTCCCATCTCCCCCCGCGGCCTTATTCTTCAAATGCACTCCTCGAGTAAACATGATTTCACATCTGAAATGGGCACCTCGATGATGTAAGAACGTATATTACCAACACATCTGGTCGGGAGGTGAAAATGAGCAGAATTCCTAAATTACAACTATCTCACTGCTCTAGAGTGATTTGATGATCTGTCCAAGTGATTTAAATATTATTTATGTGAACCACTCAGGGGTTTTCATTCTGCATGTAGTATATTACCTTGCACACCCTGTTCATATGAGTAGACATCCATGCAGCAATTTTGGCCTACACTTAGTGATTTTTGTTATTTCTATCATTGTTCTAAAAGTAGTTTGGTTATGACTAGGTTGTGGGACTCGCATAATTGATTCACGTTTAGCAAAAGCAGAGGCAGTGAAATGAAATTTATATTTTGTGAGCAAATTATTTTGACCTTAATGTTTTCTATTTTGGTTTACTGTTTGCATGGCCATTCTTTTCATTACACAGGCCTTTGGTATCTTCGCAACTTTGTGACCTGCTGTCTAGGTAGGGACCACAATTTTAGTTAGGGTAAGTCAAATGCACAGCCTAAATTAACCTGTGCTCACCCTGTGGTAGCTTGGCACAGAGCAGGCTGGCTGAACTTAAAAGGCAATGTGTAAAGCATTTGTGCAACACACATAGAGCCATCACAATGAAACACCACAAAAAGGACTCCACACAGATGTTTTAAAAAACAGAGATTATGAAGACCAAGTCGACAAAAACCCAATGAACATCCTGTTTAAAAAGATGCCAAGAATAAGCACACTTTGTATGGTGGCTCGTTTTAGAGCTTTTACATTATTTTTTAAGAGTAAAGGTGTTCTTCTGCGAGGTGCGCATTGAAGACTGATCAAGACTGTTCGGGATTGGCCCGGGTATGGAATACGGGGGTTTACCTTTCTAATGCAGAGAGCGCCACGCAGGCTCTGGGCCTCCGTTGTCTGGCAATCCACAGCCGCAGCTGTGGCCTATGGGCGAGGTTATCTCGAGGTGGGCTGGCTCGGGGGCAGGAAGCAGGGTTGCAACCAAGCATGGCTCATCAGCTGGGGAACTGCAAGTGTGTTTAGCGCATCTCTGTCACTGGGCAACATGGGTGGTGGGCTGCAGTGAAGCCGCTCTGAAGTCGTGATGAAACGTATGGCAGGCTCCAATGAAGCCACTCCGAAGTCTTGCTGTAATGGGGGCGGGCTGTAATGCAGCCGCTCTGAAGGCTTGCTAAAACAGGCAGCAGGCTGCAGTGAAGCCGCTTTGAAAGTCTTTGATGTCCCAGAGACCTTTCATAGTACTGGGTACAAACCAGCAAGCCCTTGTAGTCGATCTGGGGGTGATTGTTAATTCTTGGGCTGCAGGGCACAGATCAGCAGGCAGCAGGACAGAAGTTCCTTGAAACAGTCAGGCACCACAAAGTGGTGATCCTCCAGCACAGCAGTCTTTACTCCAGCAGAGTTTCCTTGAGTCCCTCCTATTGAGCTTTTTCCTATGATTCTTTCGGATCATAGCCCATTCGACTTGGATATTAGCCTTTTGACAGAAAACTTTTAGCCGATGTAATGCATCAAGATCATATGCGAAGGTGGATTCAACAATTTCTAAAAATTATTAAAGGGACTGCATATGCTGGTATGGGACCCGCTGAAAGCAGGGATCCGAGGAGAGACTTTGAGATATAGCCTGCATCAGCAGAAGCAAAAAATCAAGAAAGTCAGACTCTCTATGACCAGCTTATTGTAATTGAGGAGGAGTTAACTAGAGGGCTACTCAAGGGATCAGATGTTAAGGAAGATCAACAAAAACGAGCCATATGAAAAGCTAAAATTAACCAAAACCTGGGGAAGGAAGTTGCTACAAAATTTCTGTTTAGATCAGAGTGTTATGAATTTGGTGAGAACACAGAGCGGTTGCTAGCTAAACTCATTAGACAGAGGATTATTGAAAGCAATATTCCTGCTATGCGGGATCATCAGGGGCGGTTATATGAATCTCCTTCTGGCACTTAAAGGTCTTTAAAGATTTTTATGAAATGCTCTAAACTGAAGAGCTGGGAGGCATGAGGGAGGGCTATGATACCCTCCTCAATAATTTAGATACAGTATTTTTAAGTCAAGATGATCAAGCGATGTTAGATGCCCCAATTACCTTGGAGGAGATATCAGAGGCAGTTTAATCCCTAGCGAGAGGGAATGCCTCGGGTCCTGATAATATCCCTTTAGAATTCTATGCAGCATTTTTTGGTATACTTAGGCAGGATATGCTGCAGACCTTTCGTCAAGCACAATCAGTGATTATCTCTCCGTCTTGGGAGACTTATAAATCAATTGTCTTTAAAAAGAGAGATATAACAGCAGAGCTTCCAGGATTGTATAGGCCGATCCCTCTAATTAATGGTGATTGGAAGATATATGTCAAAATTCTTGCAAGTAAACTCTGCAGGGTTATTGAGCCCTTAGTTTCGGCTTTATCCCTGACCGCAGTACAGTTGATCATATTAAGAGGGCTATCACATGGTTAAATGTGGCTGCAGTCTATAATTTTTGCATTTCAGGATGCTTAGTAGGCATTTGATAGTCTCATGGGGATATCTATGTGCAGTAATGGAGTGGAAGGGCAGTGGGGAACATTTCATTAAGGGGCTGTATAAGTCGCCAAGACCTACTGTTGGTATAATGGGCCAAAAGTCCGACAGGGTAACTATTTCAAGGGCGACCCCACAGGTGTGCTCTTACTCTCCATTACTTTTCGCCCTCTTTATTGAGCCATTTAGATCTATGCTTGAGAAGAGCTTGTATATCAAACCTGCTGTTAAAAGCCAGGTGAAATATCGAGGCTTGGTCTATGTTGATGATATACCGGTAGTTACGATTGATCATGCGGGCAGCGCTCCCCACAGTTTAAGACCTAGCTAAGGTGTTTGGTTCCGTTTCTGGTTACAAGTTGAACAAACAGGGTAAAACACAGATCATGTGTACCGAGAGGACGGGACTTTGTGATCCCCATGTTATCACTATTTTGGAGGTGTAATATCTTGAAGATGTTGATCCTCCCTAAAGTTCTTTATATTTTCAGGACCATTCTACTGGAAATTAATAAGCTTTGGCTTCTTAGCCTAAAGAATGCATGTTTAAGGTTTATGTGGGGATATAGGAGTCCAAGGCGGGCAGCTAAATATTTGGTTCTTCTGAGATGTCATGGGAGGGAGTCTGTTGCTAATCTACTACTGGGCATGAATGCTTTAGCATATGCATATATTAATTGATGGTGGCTCTACTAGGATTATTGCAGCAGAAAGCCCAACAAATTATGAGATGGCTCTTGGGATCGATGCCTGGTTAAATTCCTGGCGCCAAGTTATTGCAAGAAAACCAGGCTCAAGATTATTAAAGCATCTTTTAAGGTAGGGGTGCAAGTTAAGCGGAAATTATGCATTAAAAAAAAATTTATTTTATTTATGCTTTTAAACACTTTCACACACAGTTAAGGCAAAAAAGGCAATTGCATCCAATCACAATATAATTGACAATTATCAGAGCCAGACAGTCCCAATATTGTCCAGACAGTTCTAACAGGAGCCCTGCACATTACTATTAATATCCATATCCAAGCTCATGCCGTCACAGTTCAAACCCCACTCTCCCCTCAAGTGCCATCACGTACGCCCTCTGGTTTAGCTGTTTCTTTACCAATTAAATATTGTTTGTAGATGTCCCAATACTTTGCTGAGTTATTAGTTGGTGGAAGTAGTTCGCTATAAACGTCCATTTGCGTGTTACAATACACCATATTTCTGTGCCATTCTTCCGCTGTCAGCACCGGACCACGATCCCAATGCATGGCAATTCGACGCTTGCCTAGCAGCAGGCCAATAGCCACCAATTGTCTGATTGGTTTTGGTAAGTCTCTTTCCCAACCCAGAAGCACCAAAATCGACTCACAACTGATTTGCTGTCCATATATCGCCTCCAGCTCCCTGAAAACTGACCCCCAGAATCGCTGCACCCCGGCACAGGCCCAAGACATATGGAGAAAACCCGCGTGGTCTTCACTACACCTGGGACATGTTGCATTAATGCGCAAGCCATATTTGTAAAGTCTAAGGGGAGTATAGTATACTCTGTTTAGATATTTAAAATGGATCAGACGATGTCGACCATTCAAGGAGACTGTGAAAATCAAAGAACAGCAATAATGCCACGGATCATTAGTGAGCTGCACCCCCAAATCCCTCTGCCATTCAATTTGTGCTTTGTTCAATTCATTGAGACGTGTCTTCTGTATGTGCGCATATAAACTTGATACAAGTCTCCGGGGTTGGTCATTCACTAGCACCATGGATAAGGCCAGCATATCTGAAGACTCCCGCATATCCTCCCCCAAGTGAGCTGCCATTGCGTGTCTCACCCTGTAATATTCATATTGGAGCAGTGCAGTCAGCCCAGCAATCCGTTTTTCTATCATTTCCCATGGTCTCATAACACCGCCCTCAAACATATCCCCCATAGTGGTGATATCTAGGGTGCCCATAGCCTGTATTAGACTCTTATCCCGCCACAACTCAAACCAAGCACACCACCCCAAGGGCATATGCGGAGAGTATAGTAGAGCTAATCCCTGCCTATGTAGTAAGCCATGCCAAGCGTGCACCACAGAGTTCACAGATGCTAGCTCGCCACAACGTCTGTATGGAGTATGGAATATCCTACTCTGCAACGGTACCGGGGATGCCAGTTCACACTCTATTTGAAGAAACGGGATGTCACTGTACCCATAGACCCAGGTATGAGCCATCGCAGCATGCACAACTATATAGTAGGTCTCCCGGTCTGGAGCTCCTAGGCCACCCAGCTCATATGGGAGTGTCAGGGTGCACCACTTCACTCAGGGCTGTTTACCCGCCCATACTAATTTGATAAGTAAACCTCTCAAAGCCACAAATTATGTTTTCGGTAATAACCTAGGGATATTCTGAAATGGGAAAAGAAATCGAGGGAGCACTACCATTTTCATAAGAGCAACGTGGCCCATCAACGAGAGTGGGAGTCTAATCCACCTCTCTGTCACTTGCCAGTACCTCAAGAGCGACCGTGAAGTTATCTGTCACCACCACCTTGGGGTCCGTATGGACTCTGATGCCCAGGTATTTGACCGAGCCTGCCTCCCACTACTTGTGATGTCACTGGTGTCAAGAGGAACATAATGGATTTTCCCCAATTCACCTTAAGGCCTGGAAAGGTACCATATCGCGCGATCTCCCACAGGACCAGAGCAACATTGCGCAGCGGGTCTTTAGTATATAGTAATGTGTCTTCCACATAGGTCGAGAGTAGGAGGGTATATTTGGAAAAGCGGAGACCCCGATGACTGTGATATTCCCGTAAGGCACACACTATGGGCTCAGCAACGAGTGCGTAAAGGAGAGGGGACAGCGGGCATCCCTGCCTGGTGCCCCTAGTGATAGGGAATGCGTCAGTAACTATCCCATTGATTCTTAATCTGGCCGATGGTTCCCCGTACAGTGTGGACACCAGACAAAAATGTCTCTCACACGAAACCGCCGTAGAACCGCCTTCATAAAGCACCATTCCACCGAGTCAAACGCCTTTTCAGCGTCTAAGAAAACCGCTACAGACTTAAGCTCTGAGTATATATTCTGTATGATCTTAAACAGTGTTCGGAGATTCATAGTGAGACTGTGGCCCAGTACAAACCCCGATTGCTCCGGCGGCACCATTTTCGGATGCAGCTTGGCTAACCGGTCCACCAAAATGTTAGCATAAATTTTAACATCCACATTTAATAAAGATAGCGGACAATAAGATGAGCACTGCACTGGGGGCTTACCCAGTTTGAGTAGCGTGATCAGTAGTGCCTCGCGCATTGTAGGGGGCATATATCTGTTCACTGCCATCTCTTAATAAACCTCCTTCAGCTGGGGGAACAGTATGTCTTTATAGGCTTTATAAAACCGCACAGTGAGCCCATCTGCCATGCCCCCTATCGCTTTGTTCATTTCTTCTGGTGTCAGGGGTGCACTTAGGGACTCTGTCTACGTCTACTAATCTGGGCAGCTCAATATGTACTAGGTAATCCCGCAATCCCTCCGAATCCGGAGCGACCCTTGAAGTGTAAAGAGATTCTTAGTAGTCACGGAATCTGCTGGCTATTAACTCTGGATCACAAATTGCGCTACCATTGTCTGCCTGCACCGCTATAATCATGTTTCTTTCTTGGTTGGGATGAATCAGGTTCGCCAGCGCCGATCCCAGTCTCTCCCCCTCTCCATGTGCTCGACCCGTGGCATATTTCCCCAGATGTTGAACCTCAGTAAGGGCCGTGTCCTGAAACTCAGTCAATTTAGCACGTATGCGACCCGGAGTCCGGCCCTCAGTACCATGCACCTGTTCCTGCTCTAATTGCGCCAGCTTCTGATCCAGCATGCATAGACGCCCCCTGAGCGACCGCAGAACTCCAGCATGTTTGGAAACTGTGACCCATCTGATACACACCTTAAATGTCTCCCATACCGTACCCACACTAGCCACAAACCCTTATTGATTTGAAAGAAGTCTTTGATCGTCGTGGCAAGCTCTTTTCGGAAGACTGAGTCTAATAGCGAATAGGGAGGGAACCTCCACAAGAAAGGGGGGGGGGTCACCTGCATACCTACAGTCACAGTCAATGGGACTGGGGAGTGATCGGAATATGTCCTCGGCCATGGAACCTCTGGGTGTGAGCTCCCCAAGAGACTTCTGGCAACCAGCCACAGATCTATGCACGTGTGTAAATTGTGTGCAGCCGAGTAGTGTGTGTACCCTCCCGCCCGGATGCCTATTTCGCCATATATCCACCAATCCCAGTTCAGATGCCACCTCCGTCACTGCTCTAGCTGCAGCAGCCGGTCTACGGTCGCCTCCGCCCGATCTATCAAGCCTAGGATCCAACTTACAGTTGAGGTCTCCCCCGCATATCTGTGGCAACCCCCCCCCCCGCCCCTCCAACCCCAATAGCCCGCTTTAGCAGCCAAGTCGTAATACCATGGAGGATTGTCAAAATTTGGGCCATATATTCCCATATTCCCACAAGCAAGAATGGAGCAGCACTCCTACCACACTGTGCCTCTATATATATACCTCCTGGATCTGCCACAACCTCCCTGAGGCCCACCCCTGAGGACCGCAAAGCCCAGATCAGTACATCCCGTGCATGAGCATGAGTAGTGAAACCTGCTGCTACAAATTGCCCCTGTAAACTTCTAGGGGTGAGCATGGGGCGCTAAGTGCGTCTCTTGCAAAATAGCAAGATCCACTTTGTGTCTGTGTAAGTAGGCAACCACCTTCTGAACTTTTCGGGCATCATTTAAGCCTCTTACATTTTACGTGACCAGTCTGAGACGGCCTGGGCTCCCTACGTGGTCTAGGTGCAAATAATTATGTGTCATTGATTACATAGCAAACACAATAGCATGTCAGACCCATCCTGCCCATAAGTCTGCAGTCGTTTGATTGGATACATTCAGCACAATACCTACAGTGAAAGTACAAAATACCCTTCAACTCCCACCCGCCCTCCCACAGCAGGCACTACCCCAACACGCCTAGCTGACATCCAACTCTCAACTACCCCCCCTCCCTTACTTAAGTAAACTACCCCGTTCCCTTCAATAAGTGTGGTACACGCTTAGGAGGATTCTACCCAGCCGCTTCGTACTGCACCTATGTGTCAGCCATCTACAGTTATGACAAACAAACTAGCAAGCATTAGAATGAAGCATATTCCAAAAAAAATGATAAGCAAGGATCAAGAAAGCTCCTCCATTATCGCCACAAAATGCAAAAGCACCAATGGTGCCGACGGCAACCAGCAGAGCATAAGTTCCACAACTGCCCACCTGTATTCAGCAAATCATGTAAAACACAACAGCATAGTTCACTACACTATGACGCTATAGATGCCCCCCCAAAAGACACATCAGAAATGGACAATTCAATCACCAGCTGCCTGCGAGTCGATGTCTTCACCACCACAATCCCCACTGCCTGCCGTTCTACGCTCAACAAATTGAGCAGGTTTTTTATGGTCAGAAAAAAAACAACGGTTTCTCGTCCACCTCCACACGCAGTTTGGCTGGGTAAAGCATGCGGTATTCCAGATGTAGGTCTCTAAGTTGTTTTTTTTACCAGCAATAAACTGTTGTCTCGCCTCCTGCACTTGCAGTGTGAAGTCCGGATAGAGCGAGATCTTCATGCCCTCATATTGCAGTGTCTTTAGTTCCCTAGCTTGGTGCAGAGCTGCGTCCCGGTCCCTGTAGTTTAGCAGTCTCTCTATGATAGGGTGTGGAGGGGCACCCGGAGGCGGACGGGTCGCAAAGGAGCAATGGGCCCTTTCAACCACTAACAGATCAGAGAAGGTGGTTCGTCTCATCAGCTGGACAAGCAAGCGTTCAATGAAACTTTCCATGTTGTCTATCACTGTGGACTCCGTGTTACCTACTATCCATAAGTTGTTACTCCTGGACCTGGCCTCCAAGTCGTCCACTTTGGCCTGTAAGTAGCTCACACTTTTGCTCAGTTTAGTCTGCCCAGTAGTCAATTCCATCTGACCATCCTCTACCTCGGATACACGCCTTTCCGACTGGTCCAGCCTCTCCGCATGTTTGTCCAAGTGTTCAGTCATTCTGTCCATGCAGTAGGAGAGGGAGTCTATCTTTCCATCAATTTGAGTCAAGCAGTGCTGCATCACCACCAGGATTTGTCTCAAGCCTTGCTCCAAACAGATGTGCTGCATCACCAGCTGCCCAAGGAGTGCGTCCAATGTTACTGCCCCTCAGTCTGTAGGGCAGTGTAGGAAAGTACCATCTTGCCTGGATTGTTACCCCCATATTTCACTGTATATATGTTGTTTTAGTTGTATGTGTCACTGGGACCCTGCCAGCCAGGGCCCCAGTGCTCATAAGTGTGCCCTGTATGTGTTCCCTGTGTGATGACTAACTGTCTCACTGAGGCTCTGCTAACCAGAACCTCAGTGGTTATACTCTCTCTTTGCTTTCCAAATTGTCACTAACAGGCTAGTGACCAATTTCACCAATTCACATTGGCATACTGGAACACCCTTATAATTCCATAGTATATGGTACTGAGGTACCCAGGGTATTGGGGTTCCAGGAGATCCCTATGGGCTGCAGCATTTCTTTTTCCACCCATGGGGAGCTCTGACAATTCTTACACAGGCCTGCCACTGCAGCCTGAGTGAAATAACGTCCACGTTATTTCACAGCCATTTACCACTGCACTTAAGTAACTTATAAGTCACCTATATGTCTAACCTTTACCTGGTAAAGGTTGGGTGCTAAGTTACTTAGTGTGTGGGCACCCTGGCACTAGCCAAGGTGCCCCCACATTGTTTAGGGCAAATTCCCCGAACTTTGTGAGTGCGGGGACACCATTACACGCGTGCACTGTACATAGGCCACTACCTATGTACAGCGTCACAATGGTAACTCCGAACATGGCCATGTAACATGTCTAAGATCATGGAATTGTCACCCCGATGCCATTCTGGCATTGGGGAGACAATTCCACGATCCCCCGAGTCTCTAGCACAGACCCGGGTACTGCCAAACTACCTTTCCCAGGGTTTCACTGCAGCTGCTTCTGCTGCCAACCCCTCAGACAGGTTTCTGCCCTCCTGGGGTCCAGCCAGGCTTGGCCCAGGAAGGCAGAACAAAGGACTTCCTGAGAGAGAGGGTGTTACACCCTCTCCCTTTGGAAAAAGGTGTCAGGGCTGGGGAGGAGTAGCCTCCCCCAGCCTCTGGAAATGCTTTGATGGGCACAGATGGTGCCCATCTCTGCATAAGCCAGTCTACACCGGTTCAGGGATCCCCCAGCCCTGCTCTGGCGCGAAACTGGACAAAGGAAAGGGGAGTGACCACTCCCCTGACCTGCACCTCCCAGGGGAGGTGCCCAGAGCTCCTCCAGTGTGCTCCAGACCTCTGCCATCTTGGAACCAGAGGTGCTGCTGGCACACTGGACTGCTCTGAGTGGCCAGTGCCAGCAGGTGACGTCAGAGGCTCCTTCTGATAGGCTCTTACCTGTGTTGCTAGCCTATCCTCCTTCCTAAGTAGCCAAACCTCCTTTTCTGGCTATTTAGGGTCTCTGCTTTGGGGAATTCTTTAGATAACGAATGCAAGAGCTCATCAGAGTTCCTCTGCATCTCTCTCTTCACCTTCTGCCAAGGAATCGACCGCTGACTGCTCTGGATGCCTGCAAAACCGCAACAAAGTAGCAAAGATGACTACTGCAACCTTGTATCGCTGATCCAGCCGCCTTCTCGTCTGCTTTCCTGGTGGTGCATGCTGTGGGGGTAGTCTGCCTCCTCTCTGCACTAGAAGCTCCGAAGAAATCTCCCTTGGGTCGACAGAATCTTCCCCCTGCAACCGCAGGCACCAAAAGACTGCATCACCGGTCCTCTGGGTCCCCTCTCAGCACGACGAGCGTGGTCCCTGGAACTCAGCAACCCTGTCCAAGTGACTCCCACAGTCCAGTGACTCTTCAGTCCAAGTTTGGTGGAGGTAAGTCCTTGCCTCACCACGCTAGACTGCATTGCTGGGTACCGCGTGATTTGCAGCTGCTCCGGCTCCTGTGCACTCTTGCAGGATTTCCTTTGTGCACAGCCAAGCCTGGGTCCCCGGCACTCTAACCTGCAGTGCACGACCTCCTGAGTTGTCCTCCGGCGTCGTGGGACCTTCTTTTGTGACTTCGGGTGAGCTCCGGTTCACTCTTCTTCGTAGTGCCTGTTCCGGCACTTCTGCGGGTGCTGCTTGCTTCTGAGTGGGCTCCTTGTCTTGCTGGGCGCCTCCTCTGTCTCCTCACGCAATTGGCAACATCCTGGTCCCTCCTGGGCCACAGCAGCATCCAAAAACCCTAACCGCGACCCTTGCAGCTAGCAAGGCTTGTTTGCGGTCTTTCTGCGTGGGAACACCTCTGCAAGCTTCTTCACGACGTGGGACATCCATCCTCCAAAGGGGAAGTTCCTAGTCCTCTTCGTTCTTGCAGAAACCACAGCTTCTACCATCTGTTGCCAGCTTCTTTGCACCCACAGCTGGCATTTCCTGGGCACCTGCCCACTCCCGACTTGAGTGTGACTCTTGGACTTGGTCCCCTTGTTCCACAGGTACTCTCGTCTGTAAATCCATCGTTGTTGCATTGCTGGTGTTGATCTTCCTTGCAGAATTCCCCTATCACGACTTCTGTGCTCTCTGGGGAACTTAAGTGCACTTTGCACCCACTTTTCAGGGTCTTGTGGTGGGCTATTTTTCTAACCCTCACTGTTTTCTTACAGTCCCAGCGACCCTCTACAAGCTCACATAGGTTTGGGGTCCATTCGTGGTTCGCATTCCACTTCTAGAGTATATGGTTTGTGTTGCCCCTATACCTATGTGCTCTCATTGCAATCTATTGTGACTGTACATTGCTTGCATTGCTTTCTATTGCTATTACTGCATATTTTTGGTATTGTGTACATATATCTTGTGTATATTTGCTATCCTCATACTGAGGGTACTCACTGAGATACTTTTGGCATATTGTCATAAAAATAAAGTACCTTTATTTTTAGTATATCTGTGTATTGTGTTTTCTTATGATATTGTGCATCTGACACTAGTGGTATAGTGGGAGCTTTGCATGTCTCCTAGTTCAGCCTAAGCTACTCTTCTAAGCTACCCTTTTCTATCAGCCAAAGCTGCTAGACACCTCTTCTACACTAATAAGGGATACCTGGACCTAGTGCAGAGTGTAAGTACCCCTTGGTACCCACTACAAACCAGGCTAGCCTCCTACATTGGTTGTGCAGCGGTGGGATAAGTACTTGCAACTCCTTACCACTTTGTCATTTTGTACTTTTCATAAGAGAAAAATATACAAAACAAGTTCAGTGTATGTACACCTAACCAAACAAAAAGTTTTGCTTTTCTCCTCTTACTCTATTGCTAAGTGCTGAAAAGTACCTGTAAAACTTTCAAAAAGTTCTAAAAAGTTGAAAGTTTTTTTTCCTGTTCCTTAAAAAGTCCTGAAACTTTTTCTTTCTTTTTCTGTCCCTTAAACTCTTTTCTATCATGTCTGGTACAGGTCAAACTCTGGATCTGGCCAGAACAGCTTATGACCACTTTAACTGGAAAGGTGTAAGGAGTCTCTGCATTGATAGAGGTTTAGGGGTAGGGAAGAATCCCTCTAGAGAATTGTTAGTTAATATGCTCATAGAAGATGATAAGGCCTTAGCTGGCACATCAGGTGACAGATTAGCTGATGGTTCACACTCTGATTCTGGGGTAGTCCCAGCAAAAGTGTTAGATGAGAATCTTCCCAACTTGCCCCTTAGCAGGCCACCTACGAGGGCTGGTACTAATGTGAGCTCTCATCACAGTACGGATGTCACTCCTTTAGGCCAGGTTGTTAGAGTGCCATCTGTTAGGGACAGGTCTCCCTCTGTTCATTCACACCATTCTTCTGTGTCTAGGCATGCCCAACCCACCCACCCTGATGACAGAGTGTTAGAAAGGGAACTCAATAGATTGACAGTGGAAGAGTCCAGGCTGAAGCTTAAAAAGCAACAGCTGGATCTAGACAGGGAAGCATTTGACTTAGAAAAAGAAAGACAGAGGTTGGGGTTTGGACCCCATGGTGGCAGCAGCAGTATTACAGATAGTAATCCTGTAAAAGAGCATGATTCTAGGAATCTGCACAAGATAGTTCCCCTTTACAAGGAGGGGGATGACATTAATAAGTGGTTTGCTGCACTTGAGAGGGCCTGTGTTGTACAGGGGGTTCCTCAAAGGCAGTGGGCTGCTATCCTATGGCTATCTTTCAGTGGAAAGGGTAGGGATAGGCTCCTTACTGTGAAGAAAAGTGATGCCAATAATTTTACACTTCTAAAGAATGCACTCCTAGATGGTTATGGCTTAACCACTGAACAGTACAGGGTCAAGTTCAGAGAAACCAAAAAGGAGTCTTCACAAGACTGGGTAGACTTTGTTGACCATTCAGTGAAGGCCTTGGAGGGGTGGTTACATGGCAGTAAAGTTTCTGACTATGAAAGCCTGTATAACTTAATCCTGAGAGAGCATATTCTTAATAACTGTGTGTCTGATGTGTTGCACCAATATCTAGTGGAATCAGATCTGACCTCTCCCCAAGAATTGGGAAAGAAGGCAGACAAATGGGTCAGAACAAGAGTGAACAGAAAAGTTCATACAGGGGGAGACAAGGATGGCAAGTCTTCAGACAAGGGTGGGGACAAATCTAAAAATGAGTCTTCATCAGGCCCACAAAAACACTCTGGTGGGGGTGGTGGGTTCAAATCCTCTTCTAATCAAGTAAAGAAACCATGGTGCTATTTATGTAAAGTAAAAGGCCATTGGACAACTGATGCCAGTTGTCCAAAGAAAAGCACCAAGCCTCCCACCGCTACTACCCCAACTGCTACACCTAGTGCCCCTAGTAATAGCAGTGGTGGTGGGAGCAAACCTACTAATAGCCAATCCAAGGGAGTAGCTGGGCTCACTTTTGGTAATTTAGTTGGGGTTGGTCTTGTTAGGGAGACCACAGAGGCTGTGTTAGTCTCTGAAGTGCCATTGATTTGGCCACCTTGGTTGCTTGTCCCCTTAATATGGATAAGTACAAGAAACTTCCCCTAATAAATGGTGTTGAGGTTCAGGCCTACACGGACACAGGTGCCAGTGTTACCTTGGTAATAGAGAAACTGGTCCACCCTGAACAACACCTACTTGGTCACCAGTACCAAGTGACTGATGCTCATAACAACACTCTTAGCCACCCCATGGCTGTTGTGAATCTCAACTGGGGAGGGGGGGGTTACTGGTCCAAAGAAAGTTGTGGTTGCCTCAGATTTACCTGTAGACTATCTACTAGGGAATGATTTAGAGACATCAGCTTGGGCAGAAGTGGAGTTGGAGGCTCATGCAGCAATGCTGGGCATTCCTGGACATATTTTTGCTTTGACCAGGGCTCAGGCCAAAAAGCAAAAAGGACAGGGTGACTTGGATCCTGGAACAATGGACCAAGTGCTCCCTAAAGCTAGGGTTAGTAAAGGTAAATCCCTACCTACTATCCCTACCTCTACAGTAGATTCAACTTCTGAGGAAGAAGAATTTCCCCCCTGTGCAGAACCTTCCCCAGAGGAGCTGGAAGCAGACACTGCTGAGCTTTTGGGTGGAGGGGGGGGCCTGCCAGGGAGGAGCTGAGTGTGGCACAGCAGACCTGTCCCACAATAGAGGGTCTAAGACAGCAAGCTGTCAAACAGCAAACTGGGGATGTCAGTGATTCTCACAGAGTTTACTGGGAGGACAACCTCTTGTATACTGAAGCAAGGGATCCAAAACCTGGAGCAGCCAGGAGATTGGTGATTCCCCTGACATACAGAGAGTTCCTCCTAACTCTAGCCCACGACATTCCCTTGGCTGGACATTTGGGGCAAATGAAAACATGGGACAGGCTTGTTCCCTTGTTTCATTGGCCTAGAATGTCAGAGGACACAAAGGAATTTTGTAAGTCCTGTGAAACCTGTCAAGCCAGTGGCAAAACAGGTGGCACACCAAAGGCTCCCCTTATTCCACTACCTGTGGTTCCCTTT
Organism: Pleurodeles waltl; assembly: GCF_031143425.1. Taxonomy (NCBI): domain Eukaryota; kingdom Metazoa; phylum Chordata; class Amphibia; order Caudata; family Salamandridae; genus Pleurodeles; species Pleurodeles waltl. Next base: position 1,007,620,055 of record NC_090447.1, on the reverse strand, counting down.
GAAAGGGTAGGGGTTGACATAGTTGGTCCCCTTGACCCTCCTACTGCTTCAGGCAATAGGTTTATTTTGGTGGTAGTGGACCATGCCACCAGATATCCTGAAGCAATTCCTCTAAGGACCACTACAGCTCCTGCAGTGGCAAAGGCCCTCCTGGGAATCTTTTCCAGGGTGGGCTTCCCTAAAGAGGTGGTATCAGACAGGGGAAGCAACTTTATGTCTGCTTACTTAAAGGCCATGTGGAAGGAATGTGGTGTAACATACAAATTCACCACACCCTATCATCCACAAACAAATGGACTGGTTGAGAGGTTTAATAAAACTCTCAAAGGAATGATAATGGGACTCCCTGAAAAACTCCGGATGAGATGGGATGTCCTGTTACCTTGCCTCTTTTTTGCTTACAGGGAGGTACCCCAAAAAGGAGTGGGCTTCAGCCCCTTTGAACTCCTATTTCGACACCCTGTAAGAGGTCCTCTAACACTTGTGAAGGAGGGTTGGGAACAACCTTTAAAAGCTCCTAAACAAGACATAGTGGACTATGTACTTGGCCTAAGATCCAGAATGGCTGAGTACATGAAAAAGGCCAGTAAAAACCTTCAGGCCAGCAAAGAGCTGCAAAAGCAATGGCATGACCAGAAGGCTGTTCTGATTCAGTACCAACCAGGGCAGAAAGTGTGGGTCTTGGAGCCTGTGGCCCCAAGAGCACCCCAAGACAAATGGAGTGGACCCCACCTTATTGTTGAAAAAAAGGGAAAAGTTACCTACTTAGTTGACTTAGGCACTGCCAGGAGTCCCCTTAGGGTGCTCCATGTCAATCGCCTGAAACCCTACTATGACAGGGCTGATCTCACCCTGCTCATGGCAACAGATGAAGGACAGGAAGAAGAGAGTGACCCTCTCCCTGATCTCTTCTCTTCCACAGAACAAGATGCTCTAGTGGAAGGTGTAGTTTTGGCAGATTGTCTTACTGCTGAGCAGAAAGACCACTGCATAAATCGCCTGGGTCAGTTTTCTGAACTCTTTTCTACTGTGCCAGGCACCACTTCTTGGTGTAAGCACACTATAGATACTGGAGACAGCTTGCCTGTCAAAAGTAAGATCTATAGGCAGCCTGACCATGTCAGGGACTGCATAAAACAAGAGATTCAGAAACTGCTTGAACTGGGAGTGGTTGAGCACTCTGAAAGTCCATGGGCCCCTCCTGTGGTACTTGTACCAAAACCTCATTCCAAAGATGGGAAAAGGGAAATTAGATTTTGTGTGGATTACAGAGGTCTCAACCAAGTAATTAAAACTGATGCTCACCCTATACCCAGGGCAGATGAGCTCATAGATACACTGGCATCTGCCAAGTATCTAAGCACCTTTGATTTGACTGCAGGGTATTGGCAGATCAAGTTATCAGAGGATGCTAAAGCAAAAACTGCATTTTCAACCATTGGAGGGCACTACCAATTCACAGTAATGCCTCTTGGTTTGAAAAATGCACCTGCCACTTTTCAAAGGTTGGTGAATACAGTCCTGCATGGGTTGGAGGCTTTTAGTGCATCATATCTAGATGATATAGCTGTCTTTAGCTCCACCTGGGATGATCACGTGGTCCACCTATGGAAAGTTTTGGAGGCCCTGCAAAAGGCAGGCCTCACTATCAAGGCTTCAAAGTGCCAGATAGGGCAGGGGTAAGTGGTTTATCTGGGACACCTTGTAGGTGGAGAACAGATTACACCACTTCAGGGGAAAATCCAAACTAATATATATTGGGTTCCTCCTACAACTCAGACCCAGGTGAGAGCCTTCTTGGGCCTCACTGGGTATTACAGAAGGTTCATAAAGAACTATGGCTCCATAGCAGCCCCTCTTAATGACCTCACATCTAAGAAAATGCCTAAAAAGGTATTGTGGACAGCTAACTGTCAAAAAGCTTTTGAGGAGCTGAAACAGGCCATGTGCTCTGCACCTGTCCTAAAAAGCCCATGTTACTCCAAAAAATTCATTGTCCAAACTGATGCATCTGAATTAGGGGTAGGGGCAGTCTTATCACAACTCAATTCTGAGGGCCAGGATCAACCTGTTGCCTTTATCAGCAGAAGGTTGACCCCTAGAGAAAAGCGTTGGTCTGCCATAGAGAGGGAGGCCTTTGCTATGGTCTGGGCACTGAAGAAGTTGAGGCCATACCTGTTTGGCACTCACTTCATTGTTCAGACAGACCACAAACCTCTACTTTGGCTAAAACAAATGAAAGGTGAAAACCCTAAATTGTTGAGGTGGTCCATATCTCTACAGGGAATGGACTATACAGTGGAACATAGACCTGGGAGTACCCACTCCAATGCAGATGGACTCTCCAGATATTTCCACTTAGACAATGAAGACTCATCAGGTCATGGCTAGTCTTATTGTCCTTCGTTTGGGGGGGTTGTGTAGGAAAGTACCATCTTGCCTGGCATGTTACCCCCATATTTCACTGTACATATGTTGTTTTAGTTGTATGTGTCACTGGGACCCTGCCAGCCAGGGCCCCAGTGCTCATAAGTGTGCCCTGTATGTGTTCCCTGTGTGATGACTAACTGTCTCACTGAGGCTCTGCTAACCAGAACCTCAGTGGTTATGCTCTCTCTTTGCTTTCCAAATTGTCACTAACAGGCTAGTGACCAATTTCACCAATTCACATTGGCATACTGGAACACCCTTATAATTCCCTAGTATATGGTACTGAGGTACCCAGGGTATTGGGGTTCCAGGAGATCCCTATGGGCTGCAGCATTTCTTTTGCCACCCATGGGGAGCTCTGACAATTCTTACACAGGCCTGCCACTGCAGCCTGAGTGAAATAACGTCCACGTTATTTCACAGCCATTTACCACTGCACTTAAGTAACTTATAAGTCACCTATATGTCTAACCTTTACCTGGTAAAGATTGGGTGCTAATTTACTTAGTGTGTGGGCACCCTGGCACTAGCCAAGGTGCCCCCACATTGTTCAGGGCAAATTCCCCGGACTTTGTGAGTGCGGGGACACCATTACACACGTGCACTGTACATAGGTCACTACCTATGTACAGCGTCACAATGGTAACTCCGAACATGGCCATGTAACATGTCTAAGATCAAGGAATTGTCACCCCAATGCCATAGCCTATCCTCCTTCCTAAGTAGCCAAACCTCCTTTTCTGGCTATTTAGGGTCTCTGCTTTGGGGAATTGTTTAGATAACGAATACAAGAGCTCATCAGAGTTCCTCTGCATCTCTCTCTTCACCTTCTGCCAAGGAATCGACCGCTGACTGCTCTGGACGCCTGCAAAACCGCAACAAAGTAGCAAAGACGACTACTGCAACCTTGTATCGCTGATCCAGCCGCCTTCTCGTCTGCTTTCCTGGTGGTGCATGCTGTGGGGGTAGTCTGCCTCCTCTCTGCACTAGAATCTCTGAAGAAATCTCCCGTGGGTCGACGGAATCTTCCCCCTGCAACCGCAGGCACCAAAAGACTGCATCACCGGTCCTCTGGGTCCCCTCTCAGCACGACGAGCGTGGTCCCTGGAACTCAGCAACCCTGTCCAGTGACTCTTCAGTCCAAGTTTGGTGGAGGTAAGTCCTTGCCTCACCACGCTAGACTGCATTGCTGGGTACCGCGTGATTTGCAGCTGCTCCAGGTCCTGTGCACTCTTGCAGGATTTCCTTTGTGCACAGCCAAGCCTGGGTCCCCGGCACTCTAACCTGCAGTGCACGACCTCCTGAGTTGTCCTCCGGCGTCGTGGGACCTTCTTTTGTGACTTCGGGTGAGCTCCGGTTCACTCTTCTTCGTAGTGCCTGTTCCGGCACTTCTGCGGGTGCTGCTTGCTTCTGAGTGGGCTCCTTGTCTTGCTGGGCGCCCCCTCTGTCTCCTCACGCAATTGGCGACATCCTTGTCCCTCCTGGGCCACAGCAGCATCCAAAAACCCTAACCGCTACCCTTGCAGCTAGCAAGGCTTGTTTGCGGTCTTTCTGCGTGGGAACACCTCTGCAAGCTTCTTCACGACGTGGGACATCCATCCTCCAAAGGGGAAGTTCCTAGTCCTCTTCGTTCTTGCAGAAACCACAGCTTCTACCATCCGTTGGCAGCTTCTTTGCACCCACAGCTGGCATTTCCTGGGCACCTGCCCACTCCCGACTTGAGTGTGACTCTTGGACTTGGTCCCCTTGTTCCACAGGTACTCTCATCCGTAAATCCATTGTTGTTCGATTGCTGGTGTTGGTCTTCCTTGCAGAATTCCCCTATCACGACTTCTGTGCTCTCTGGGGAACTTAAGTGCACTTTGCACCCACTTTTCAGGGTCTTGGGTGGGCTATTTTTCTAACCCTCACTGTTTTCTTACAGTCCCAGCGACCCTCTACAAGCTCACATAGGTTTGGGGTCCATTCGTGGTTCGCATTCCACTTCTAGAGTATATGGTTTGTGTTGCCCCTATACCTATGTGCTCTCATTGCAATCTATTGTGACTGTACATTGCTTGCATTGCTTTCTATTGCTATTACTGCATATTTTTGGTATTGTGTACATATATCTTGTGTATATTTGCTATCCTCATACTTAGGGTACTCACTGAGATACTTTTGGCATATTGTCATAAAAATAAAGTACCTTTAGTTTTAGTATATCTGTGTATTGTGTTTTCTTATGATATTGTGCATATGACACTAGTGGTATAGTGGGAGCTTTGCATGTCTCCTAGTTCAGCCTAAGCTGCTCTGCTAAGCTACCCTTTTCTATCAGCCAAAGCTGCTAGACACCTCTTCTACACTAATAAGGGATACCTGGACCTAGTGCAGAGTGTAAGTACCCTTTGGTACCCACTACAAACCAGGCCAGCCTCCTACAGGCAGTCATAATGTGGCCCCAGAACAGCCAGCCCCGGAAGGCAGATTTCAAAGGGGTGCTGGGGGAGCCAGGCAGAGCATGCAGCAGCCGCCCTCCGGGACGCCGCCGCTGCCACCTCAGGGTACACCACGATCTGGTGTCCGACCCCGGCCGACGCCCAGGCCGTGATAGCTGCCGGTCCCCTCTGCGGCTCCTTCGCGCCTCCGTGGGATGCCGTCACACCTCCACTAGCGCCCAGATTAGGAGCCGCCCAGATTGGTCATGCTCCCGGGCACACTGGAGTCCATGTCCCCTTAGGCCCCAGTCCAGTTTACGTCTGACGCGGGCAATCCCCACAGCTGCCACCTCGCTCTCCACCACGGGGACAGCCGCGCCGACAACCGCAGTGTTTAATCAAGTTTCTTACCTTGTTTGTAATAGAGGATCATATATTAAGTGGCTGACGGAGCGCTCTCACAGCGCGGCCATCTTGTGGCCAGGCAAGCTCCGCCCCAAAATTATTAATTTCTAAAATTAATTTATACATCTCTGGCTGTCCCGACTATGTTCCCACCAGTGTTCCATGATGCAGTCATGTTTAAGTGGGCTAATAAGGGTCTCTTGGTTTTGGGTAACTTGTACTGCAATGGACAACTTCGGTCTTACTGTGATTTGCAGGCAGTCGATGGGCTGTCAACCTGTGACTTTTTTAAATATCTTCAATTACAAGACTTCCTGTATAAGTCTATTAGTGATATTAATGCTTTACTGAAAATTCCCCTAGTTGAGACAGTCATTTGTAAAGAAAAGATTGGATCGCTTTATGAGTTATTAATACAGGCTTCTGCTGATGATATAGAACTTCAGAATAGGAAATGGGAGACCAAGCTGGGTGGGGAGGGCCAATGGATTCAAGAATCCCTTGATTTGTGTAAAAGGTCATTGTTTACGGCTAATCTCAAAAGTCAACATTTTAAAACTACATTTAATTTGTACCAGGCCCGGTTAAAGTGGCTAAGTGGTGGGGAAGATCTTGCTGTAAGGTCTATTGTTGTGGCAGTGTGGATGCTGAGATAATTCATATGTTTTTTACATGTCCAAAATTAACACAGTTTCTGCAGGAAATGGAGAGATTTTGGGGCTTAGTATTGCATATGGATTTTTGTTTTATCCCTTCACTGTTGGTTTTGGGGTGCCTGAGAGTTCAAATGATGGTGAAGCACTTAGGCAGGAATCATATTTTTCATTCATAGTCTCGGCTGTCGCCCGATTGTTTATAACATCAGAGTGGCTGAGCCCCTATCCCTCCACATTTTCCATGTGGAGATAAAGGCTGTTAGAAACGTAGCATATGGAAACTGCCTTGTACAAGTTAAAAAAGCTGACAAAAACGGTGCAGAGGGGCTGGGATCTTGGCCCGCTAACTAGCTGGGTGTAGGCAGCTGTAGAGTAGCAAGTTTATATGTGAACTGCCTATGGATCTATACTATTGGTATTTTTTGTGTGGTACCTATCGGCCTTTGGTGTTCTTTATTAACCTCAGCACTGTAGTCAGTGATACAGCACTTTATTTACAATTCATGATTTGAGTGGGTTGGAGGCCCAGTACTTGTACTAGAAAGCATCTTTGATGAGAAGGATGACTTCAGAATGTTTCTGTGAAGTGCACAGGTCCTCCCACTCAAGACTATCAGTGAGTGGTAATTAGCCCTTCTGTGTGCACTCTGGTCACTACCTTTTGAAGTGTAAGTGTGTGCCTTACCAAACCTCCTCCCCAGGTAGACCCATCAGTATGTAGATTAATGCAGATGGAGTGGAGTATCCTGTGTTGTGGGTGTCTGGAGGTAATGCACAAGTGTAGCTGTCACCTAGCCCCTGTCAGACATGTATTGGAGACAGACTGCATGCACACAGAGCAGTGGGAGCAGAGAAATGCCCACTTTCTAATAACAATAAAGATGATTTAGCATTACTGTTAGACTTGGCCCTTTCTGCAGGGTCATCCCCAATCTTTTTGCCTCCTTCCTCCTATTTTTTCTGACCTGTTTTTGATGGCTTTATGACTCTGGGCACTTTACCACTGCTAACCTGTGCTCTCTGTATAAATTGTATTGGTGATTGGTTTATCCATGATTGGCATATTTGATTTACTAGTAAGTCCCTCGTAAAGTGCACTAGAGGTGCCCAGGACCTGTAAATCAAATGCCACTAGTGGGCCTGCAGCACTGGTTGTGCCACCCACGAGTAGCCCTGTAAACATGGCTCAGACCTACCACTGCAGTGTCTGTGTGTGCAGTTTTAAACTGTCAATTTGACCTGGCAAGTGTTTGCGCTTGCCAGAAGGTAGGCCCTAGGTAGGCCCATGTGCAGGGTGCAGTGTATGTTTAAGGTAGAATATATACTTATGTGTTTTATATGTTGTAACAGTAAAATACTACTAATTCGGTTTTCACTGGCCTGCAAGGCCTACCTCCCATATAGGTTAACATGAGGTCTGCCTTTAAATGTTATTAAAGTGCTGGTTCCCTTTGGGAGCAGATAGAAATATGGAGTTTAGGGTCTCTGAACTCACAATTTATAAACACATCTTTTGTTAAAAGTTGATTTTAGATTGTGTGTTTGAAAATGCCACTTTTAGAAAGTAGGCATTTTCTTGCTTAAACCATTCTGTGACTCTGCCTGTTTGTGAATTCTCTGTCTGGGTCAGTTTGACAATTGGGTTGTTTGCACCTCTCCTCTTGACAGTGACACAAAGAGAGCTGGGGTCTAGGCTGTATATCTTGATGAGCCGTCTGTGCTGGGAGGGAAGGGAGGAGTGGTCACCTGCCTGCCCTCACACAATGCAGTCTCCAACCCCCTGCTGTGTGTCTGGGGCTTGACCTGGGCAAGGCAGGAACTTGCAAACAAGAGAGACTTTCCTTTGAAGTTTGCCTACTTCAAAGGCAGAAAGGAGTCTAAATAGCGGACCCAAAACCACTGAAAATTAAATCACTTCTGGAGTCAAGAGGAACCTCTGCCAAGGAGAATAGCTGAGGAGAAGTGCTGCCCCTGCATGTGGCGGTGCTTTGTTGGGCTATCCTGCAGTTGCTGCTTCTGCCAGTGAAAGGGGACAAAGGATGGACTTTGTTGTTTATTTCTGCTTAAGAAGAATCTCCAAGGGCTTGAACTGAGCTTGCCTCCTGTTGTTGAAGTCTCATGGCCATCAAAGACTTCCCCTGCCAGCACCTGGACTCTGCTGAGTCTCCTGCCCTGCCAAGTGGTGCCCTATCCAGTCCCTGGGCCCTTGAAAGGTGACGTTGCCAGACAAGAACTGAAAATCCACGCACAGAACGCTGTGCTGGAAAATTTTCTATGCACCTTCTGCAGTGCGGCTGATAAACGACTGGCCGCCCACTTTGCGGCTGAAAGTGACGCTCCACCTGCATTGCGGCTGGGAGATCGAAGCATTGTGGCTTGAAAAACTAGGCGCAACACCCGCTTACAGAGGCTGATACCCACACAAACCCCACACGGCTCGGTTTTCTGATACTGTGCGACCGGATATCCAACGCGTCGTCCCTGGGCCTCCAAGTCCACCTGACTCTGCATGGATCCGGGGTGCTCTGTCTGGAAATGGACGCATGCTCGCCCTTGCGGCTTTATCTTTGACGCTTACCAGGGACTTTGTGTAAGAACAGCATTCTCACTTTTTTCTAAGGATTAAGACTCTTAAAAATTAATATCTTGACTGGTGTATGTTGGATTTTTGTTGTTTTGGTATTGTTTTTCTAAACTGGTGTGGTGTCCATTTTGTAGTGTTTTCTCTGTATTACTATGTGTGTTGGTACAAATATTTTACACATTGCTTCTGAAGTTTAGCCTGCCTGCTTGGTCCAAGCTACCAAGGGGGTGAGCGGGGGTTAACTGAGTGTGATTCTCCTTTATCCTGACTAGAGTGAGCGTCCTTGCTTGGACAGGGGATAACCTGACTGCCAACCAAAGACCCCATTTCTGACAATTACTATTCCAATTATATGAATCATGATGCAGCTACTCCTCTCAGATAAGAGATTTCAGCTTAAAAGTATTTTAAGGAATTCCCAATGCTGGCCTTTGAGAGAGGTCATGCCTCACAGTAATGAAAAACGACTTTAGGAGTTTTTCATTACCAAGACATGAAAAACTTAAAAGTACATGTCCTGTCTTATACCTACATGGCACCCTGCCCTATGGCCTACCTTGGGCGTACTTTAGGGGTGACTTACATGCAAGAAAAGGGGAGTTTAAGGCTTGGCAACAGGTTTTAAATGCAAAGTCGGGTGGCAGTGAGACTGCACACACAGGCTCTGCAGTGGCAGGCATGAGACATTTTTAAGGGCTACTTATGTGGGTGGCACAATTGGCGTTGCAGGCCCGCTTGTAGTATTTAATTTACAGGCAATGTATATGTGGTATAACACTATACACGGGACTTACATGTAAATTAAATGTGCCCATGTTACCATGTTTAGGGGAGAAGCCCATGCACTTCAGCACTAGTTAGCAGCGGTAAAGTGATCAGAGTCCTAAGGCCAACAAAAAGATACAGCAACAAAACAGGAGGTAAAAGGCATGAAGTCTGGGGTAAGACCACCCTAAGGATGCCAGGCCCAATGCCTGCTTTCATCCTGCACCCTGGCATCCATGGAGAGGGCCCAGCTGGTGAACAAGGGAGGGGTAGGTGATTTCCACCTGCGTGTAATTTGACACTTGGCCAGGAGAAGTGCTAGGTAAATGAATTGCGTTTTTGCTTTGGTCTTATTAATGCAGTTGAGCAAACCCTGCAGGCACACCTCCCAGGTATGTAATGTATTGTGAGCCGTGCAATGTGTCAGATGGATTATTTCTTGCCTGTAGTGGAGAGGAATGGGTATGATAAAAACATGCAAAAGGTCAGCGTTTAGTGTATGGCAGCGGGAGCAGTCAGTGTGATGTAAATGGGAGTTGAGCTTTTGGGTGGGGGGGTGGTGAAGTAGGTTCTGTGCGATATGTAATATTGTAAAAGTCTGAAACAGCTTTCAGTATACCAGTGGAGGATACCCCAGAATGCATTGCCATTCCTTGTCAGTGTAGGGTCAGCCTAGGTCAGCATCCCAGTTAAGTTGCAACATGGCTAGGGATGTGGCAACATGCGAGTGCAGGGAGCTAGCTATCCACCTTGTCTGGTTCCTGTTGTAGGTCACCCCATTGTGCTCTCAACAACTGCATGATGGAAGTGTACAGTGAGAACTGCCCCGGGGGGGATGCCAGTATTAGTAATGAGTTCCTCCAAGGAGAGGAGTGCACCATCACAATAGAGATCACCCAGCGTGTGCATCCCCATCTCATGCCAGTGGCCCAGTTCTTGCAGTGATGTGACCACAACACCACGCGGCATGCCTACAAGTGGTATAGCTGGGGCATAAGGTGGAGTCGATCTGTGATAAATAGACTTCTTAAAGCAGCCGTAAGTCACATGTAACATAAGTGACCGCACCCTGGTATGTGGTTGGAACAAGTGTAATATGCAGAGTAATTCCCATGGGGGATAGGTTGTAGCTGTGTCCTCCATTGATTTGAAGGGCAGGGTTTGATGTAGTTGCATAAACGGAAAGAGACCCAATTTGACTTTATGTAGCTGACGTCTCATATTCAGGGGATTCCCCAGAAAGTGTCCCCTTATCACTACCTTAAAGGTAAAGGTGTCCCCTCAACAAGGCGGAAAGAGGTGGTATCTATATTGGTGTCAAAGTATTAGGAGATACACCTGACTAGTAAAGCCCTGAATGGTGGGTCTTCAAGTAGAGTTGCTTGAAGGCACCACGTGGGGATGGGTGAAGGACCGTGGTCCCAACTTAAGCACATGTGCTTGTAGGCTGTGGTCTGAGTGTGTCTTGCCCAGGTAGTCAATGTGTGTCTTGCCCAGGTAGTCAATGTGTGTGATATATGGGGTATTATGTCCACAGTGGTGATACGGCGGACCATTAGTGCGTCTAATTTGTGAGGCTAAAACGAGTAGACTCTTGTGTGTCTGTTCGGTTTGCGCCAGGCATCGGTTAGGTGCCATTGCTGTAGCTGGTTGTTAATGCCTGTACGTTCAAGGTGGCAGTAGTGCGGGGTAGGGGTGAAAGGATCTGTCCTGTTCTGTGTAAGTACACTATTACAATCGCCTCCTGTCACGCATGGGAGACTGCTCCAGCATAAAAGCAACCCAGGTATTCTGTGCTAAAGTTCTGCCTGTTAGGAGGGGAGCGTAAACTACACCAAGTAGCAGCCGGCGGCCCTCTAACCGACCCTCAACGAAAACGTAGCAGCCGTGCGGTTCTTTATCTGTGTTGTCTGCTATAAACGGGACTTCAGCTTGGATCCTCACCAACCCCGTGAAGGCGTAAGTGGAGCAGTTGGTGGAGTAGACTAGGCCTCTCCACCGTTTCTGAAGTCGTAAAGAAAGTGTATGTGTTGTTTCTACGGCACACATACGAAAAAACAGTGTATCTTCAGGAAGGGGTATGCATCCCTCAGATATTCAGGGCCGTAGTCATGGGGAAGCTGACGAGGGCCAGGCCAGCCCATAATTCAGACTGGCCTGCCGAAACCCAAAGTCCTCATATTTCTGTCAGTTTAAAACTTACTATAAAATGTCTTTCTATTTTTGCTAACCTTGCTTACATGGCTGTAAGTTGTGTCTCCATTCCTACGCAAATTGTTTTGCTGCACGGGTTTAGACTGCCTCGGTTCCACACTTACTATTGTGCAATCGCAGTAAAACTCACTGGTACCAGGCCTCTTTGCATGCGTTCTATTCTGCGCACCAGTCTTATAGGCAGTCTCACGGTCTTGAGAGCAGCACAAATGCAAAGTGCATCGTTAGGTTAAGTGCTGGGTTACTTGATTTCATGCCTGCATTTGCAGCAGCGATCGGAACCCTGTGGGACTCGAGCATGAGTGGATGTAGCAGGGCCAGCCACCCTGAATATAGAATAGTACCAGTAGGTAAGAAAATATGCTGCCAAATAGAAGTTAAATAATTTACCTCCAGCAATATATGCTGACTCGTAAAACAGGGCCTGTGCAAGTAATGTCTTTCTAATTGAAGAGAAAAACAAAACTGTTTTTCTTACAAAGAATGCAAAGTTACTTGATGAAATAACATAGTTAATTTTTATGTTTAAACAGACTAATAACAGTTTGATTATTTTGATATCAGTCGCCTATGGGGAAACATTGAAGGTAAATTGCAATACGAGATCTAGTCCAGAACCGGACACAGCTGTTGCCTCAGTAACTTCTTCTACAAATCGGACTATATTAAATTTCAGAAGTGCCCTTTTAAATGCATATGCATTTATTTGTGAATCCATTAGGTTTGAACCAAGTAAAAGTTTGCAGGATGCGACAAAGACACACCATCACTATGGCTAAACTTAATCTCCCTCCTACCATGGTGTTGTGCCCACATGTCTTTGACTTGTCTATAGGTGTTAGAGACCTCAGGCTGTGACAATATTGTTTCAATATATTCTTAGTCCAAAGTCTAAATTGTATTACCGATGTAATTCTTTTAACATGTAATTGAATTCAAATGCCACCTAAGCATAAACAACACTTATGCTTAGTTGTGGTACAGTATGTATACCTAATACCACCTAAGTCGAACTGTGCAATAGAAACGATTGCATATTAATAAAAACGTCTCTCTACAATTTCTGCTTTTAACCATTTGTGCTTTGAATAACATAAAGCATAGACTGTCACATTTTGATGACTTTGTGACTTGCGGGAGGACACTAAATTATAGACATTATTGGTTTACCAGGGTATGAGCCTGGTCTAGCAACAGCCACATTTCTAGTCAGGGTTGGTGTCCGGCAAACCCTAAATTAACCTGTGCTCACCCTCTGGTAGCTTGGCACAGAGCAGTCAGGCTTAACTTAGAGGCCATTGGTAAGTTATTTACACAACACTTCAAACAGCAAAACATTGAAAACACCACACAAAAAGATTCCACACCTGGTTAGAAAAATAGAACTTATTTTAATAAACAGAGCAAGACCAAAACGAAAAAAATCCAGTAAGCAATACTAGAGTTATGAATTTTTAAAGATTAAACAGTAAAATAGCTCTTAGAAGCAAGAAGCGCCAACCTGGGATATCTGGTCACGCTGGATAGGGACAAAGTAAAAGGTTCAGGCCAACTGCGATGGAGCACAGGCTGACTACAGAGGTCCAGGTGGGCCAACTGAACTAAAGTACCTTAAATGCTGGTTGTGATGCGTTGCATCAGATCCGAACCACACAGTAGAGGTGATGTGTTGATTTTTTCCATGCAACGCCAGCGATGCGCCTTTTCTGAGATGCTGAGGCGATAGGGTGTAAGTTCCTGCAGTGTCCATGTAGAGCTTCCAGGAACCGGGACTTGCGCTGCGAAGACCAGGGTCGAGGATGTGTTGCGCAGTCGAGGCGAAGCGTTGGTTCCGATGAGTGCAGAAGCTTTGATGCAGAGATCTGTTACCGATGCTGCCTTCAACTGGAATGCGAGGCCCTTGCGCTGGAAAAACCGTTGCACTGTCGGTTTTGAAGCTGATGTGTCAATTTTGCTCCCTCAGCAGAAAATGTCGGTTCTAATGGTGTAAACACCTTAGGCCCACTTCCAGGGATCCAGGACTGGGGTGGCACCACTAAACAGTGCATACTCGCAGATGGTGAAGTCAGGTGCAGGAACAGAGTGTTTGGAAGTTTTGTATGTCCTTGAGACTTAAGATCAGAAGGCCAGACATCTAGCCCTTGGAGTCACTCTGGGTTCAAGTGAAGCAGGTCCAGTTCTTCTCATCCAGGAAGAGAAACAGCAGGCACTACAGCAAGGCAGGAGTCCAGCAGAGTGAAGGTCCGTCAACATTACAGCAGCCCTTCTTCTTGGCAGAGTATTCACCGACTCAGAAGCGTACTGAGTTGGTGGTATCAGAGGTCCAGTACTTATACCCATTTGGGCCTTTGAAGTGGGGGAGACTTCAAAGACAGGCCTTTGTAGTGCACAGATGTCATGCCTGGCTTCCGATTCACTACAGGAGTTTATGCAACCCTTTGCGTGGGGTCAGGACACAGCCTGTTCAACTGTAAGTGAGGCTCCATTCAGTGCTTTCCTCTGAGGATGGACCATCGAGCCACACCTAAGCTGCCATTATGTGTGGCTGTGTAGAGGGAATACAGAAAGCCCAGCATTCACCCACCTTAGACAAGTGATCAGAGACAGGCAGCAGGCACCCACCAAATGGCAATAGTCTGAAAATGCACTTTCTAAAAGTGCCATTTTAATAATTACAATTTTAAATTGTGATTTCAGAGACACCAAACTTTAAGTTTCTCTTTCAGATTGTGAATTACACTTCTAATATGTAATAAGGTAATCCCATTGTTGCCCTATGGGAGAGATAGACCTTGAAGTAGTGAAAAATGAATTTTGAAGTTTTACACTACCAGGACATGTAAAGCTTAAAAGTGCATGCCCTGACTTTTAAATATATTGCACCTTGCCCTCTGGGTTGTCCAGGGCCTACCTTAGGGATGACTTATATGTATGAATAGAGAATGTTTGGGCCTGCCAGAAGGGTTACTTTGCCGAGTCGACATAAGAGTGTAACATTATACACACATGCTTCACAATGGCAAGCCTGAGGTATGGTTAAAGGGCTACGTAAATGGGTGGCACAATCAGTGCTGCAGGCCAACTAGTAGCATTTAATTTACAGGCTGGGGGAACATGTTGTTCACTTTACTAGGGACTTATAAGTAAATTAAATGTGGCAGTTGGATATATGCCAATTCAACCATGTTTTTAGGAGAGAGCACAAGCACTTTAGCACTGGTTAGCAGTGTAATGTGCACAGTCATAAAGCCAGCGAGATCAGAAAAGTTGAGGAGGTAGGCAAAATGTTGAGGAGAGCACCACCCTAAGGCCAACCGGTTTAACGGAGCCATATTCACAAAACCTTTTCTGTGACTAATTGTGGCTCAGTTCTGAAGGAGGTGTGTATGGTCCTGAAGTTCCAGAAACACTTTGTGAATTGGGCCCAGGATTTGTATTTGGACAGAACAGAGTATAGATGATCTATTGATAGCCTTTGCTGGCAATGCTGCTGAAAATGGATTATACCACCACTGAAAATAGTTTACATCTTGCATCTGACTGGTAATTTTTGCATTGGGCAGACCTTCCATCAGTTGACTGAGCGCACCCCGAAAGAGCTAGAGTGGACGTCATTGCCGTTCTCTAGACGTGTGTGTTTTTTTAAATGTTTTATTGATGTAATATACATCTCAAACCATTAGTATTGCATTTAGTATATTATTAAAATCCTCTATCTTCTTCCATGTGTATTACCATTGACATTGATTTATTTTAGTACATAGATGGATCATTTCTCCACTATGCACTCGCTAGTCATGTATAAAATAGCCACTTAACCTGGCATCTTAATGATGAGTACTGTGGACAAAGGGTTTCCCTGACTCACCTGTGCAGGGATCCCACTGATTTGACCCTTTGGGTCTACTACCTAGTTACCTCACTCTATTTCCTTTACTCTATCAATGTGGGCTTGATAAACCCTCTTCAGGCTCCGCCTCAGATATTGAAGACAGGATTGCATACCATATTCCTAAGAAATCAAGTTTTCTCACACCTCTCTTGGTTTTCATGTCCAGGCCAGTGTTTTCTATTGCAGTGCATTGTATTAATTCACAATTTCATCAGGTCAGACTAGCGCCTTTGATTGTTTTTCAACTCATTAGAAGTTGTCTCTTTACTAATTCTAAAGCCAGGCGTATAAATCTGTTGCCAATCTTCCGTCCCATAATTCTCGTCATTAACGGGCTTACCTTTTATCTAGGACCCAATATTTTTTTTAAGGTTTGCATGAATTAATTGGACTGCTTTGACAAATGCTTCATACATAAGGGTAATCACCCTATTTTTACTGTTGGTATTGCATATTATCCTTGGTATTTGGGTAGCTCGTTCTGACCTCTTTTTCAGCCCTTGTTTAATACTGCGCTTGTTGAGCCATACAACAGGAAATGCCCCCTTCATAGTCCAAATTCTCCCACTGAGTCCCTAAAATAGTTCGATGCCCATCCTCATATAGGTTCCCCAGGCTTGCTACCCCATCTCTATTCACAATATTTTTCCCCTAAGTTCTTCCACACACTGCAGGGCCTGTGTGCTTATTAAGTGTATCTCAGAGGCACAATAGTGTGTGCATATGTGTTCTCAGCAGAATGCATGTCCAACAGTATTTAATCACTCTCAGCTCGGTTGATGTTCCTTTGGCTCCCTTCCTGGTGTTTAGCAATATGTGGGAGAGACCTATTGTCAAGGGGTATAATCCTTTCTCCCGCTATAATGGAATGTCACTCATCCTGCTGCCTTACTGCCCACTCCATCTGAGTGTCTAGATAAGAGATCAAAATCAAGCACAGCTGTACAACCATCTTGCATATAGGCAGAATTTAGTCAATGCTACTCTGTGTCTCTTTGTCCCCCAAATCAGGTTTGTAAGTAAGTCATGTATGTTGTGAAATAGTTATTTTGATATTCTGACTCGTGGCACTGCAAAGGAGTATAATTTGAGCAGTGCTCCCATCTTTGACAGGGCAACTTTCACTCCCACGGAGAGAGCAGTGTAGTCCTAACAATTGTCCCTACTTTTAACACTGCTGTAGCTGGGTTAATATTCCCGTCTATCAAATCTGTCTCAGTCCCACATATTTGGACCCCTAAATAGACTGCATCAGTCTCCCATTTTTAATCCCAGCCACCTTGTGTTCCTCTGTAAAAATAAAATGTTTTCCAGAGATTTTCATTTTTGATTTGTGTTTTTGGATCATTAGAGAAGTAATTTAGCTTGGGGTAGACATTGTTGATCCTGGCTGAATTGTTCTGGAGGACATTTTAAAAAATGTTGGATGTGTTGCAGTGATGATGTAATATTTCAGGAACCATGAGACATATATACTTGATTTTGGTGTCTATATTTTGACTCTGGGGGTCAAGTAGTTTTATAGAGAAAATGACGCTTCAGAGCAGCTCTTCCACTATTTTCCAAAATGGTGGCTATAATAGAGGAAAAAGAAACATATAGAAATGAAACTAATATTAGTGTTTTTGTCCTTTCAAGTATACACCAAACAATGTTTATGATCTGAATATGAAAATAAAATGTTTATCTTTTCTAGACATAGTTTCATAGCTCACTTTATTTGTTTCAGCAATTGCTTGTGGTACATTTGCAGAATGTTGAACATTTGAGAAGAGCATATCTAAAGGGACATCTTTTTGTAGAACAGGTTTCGCTAGCACATGTAAGTGGGAGTTCTGTGGGCGGCTTTAGAAATTTTGAAGGGTTTAGCACCTCATCAATAGCTTCCCAACCGAATTCACACACATCTTTCTCTTTATATGCACGATCCAAAACATTTGTGCATTTTCTGATCAATTAGAATGCTCTTTTAATGTTTCAATGCACAGAATATGACGTCGGTGGAAAGCCACTTAGCGGGACTGATCTCTTGAACTCACTGTACCGAAGATCGCCAAATGTGTAATAGTCAGAACTCATTTTCGCACATGCACACATGTATTTTTCTATATCTTTAAAGTCTCATTCTTCTTCTTTCTCAGCAAATCTTTTTAGAAACTTCACAGATTCAGCAGTTGAAGCTCCAAGCTTTGGTCCAGTTTTGCTCCCGGTGTCATCACCCATAAGAGTATGTGCCTAGATAAGAACACTGGACACCTCTGGGTCAAGTTTCTTGTACAGAATATGAAGCGGGATTAAGTATCTATTCCCACCTGTTCCATAACATATCCATAACTCTGACAATCCCTGACTTATGAACATTACAACAAACCTAAGTAGCACAATAATTACATCTGTGTCATTTGACAGTACAATGACTCGATTGGAACCATTTTGAACAGCCCACTCAGCATGTGGCACAACACGAAGATCAGCTTCCTCCAATTTGCTAAGTTCTTGAATAATATGTCTTGTACCTTTTGAATATATCTGTGCAGGCCCCAACTCCTCATTGACAATCATTCCACTTGCAGTAATTGGAAATTCAGTGTTCACTGAAGCATCAGCAATATTTTGGTGAGTTAACATCTCCAAGTTCATCTTGTTCGATGTTGATGACCAGAATTTTATCAAGTTGCACAGGTATAGGTTTCGAATTTTTGATGCAGGCAAGTTCAGTTGTTCCTCTTGTAGACATTTGTCTAATTCTGTCACATTCTTTGACACATAGTTCAAGATAACTGTCAGACGCAATGTGCATTTCTTGCAAGGTGCACACTGACTTTGATATCTGTAGAACAGATGTCACATAGTCTACAACAGCACAAGTTTTCAATGAGGACACCTTTTCGAATTGAAATTCTTCAGGTGAAAATCTTTTTTCGAGCTCTTGTACGAGTTTGTGCTTTAATGGTTTGGTTGCAGCATCTCCATCAAATAATGTGTTTGTTCAGAGGAGATCATGCAACAGAATGTCCATGATAAATTTACCCCTTTCTTTTGCTTCATCCATCTCTCTCTCTCTGCTTGCAAAAGTTGTTGTTTTTGTAACCTGCTTTGCAGCAGTTGATTGGACGAAACTCTTACTATAGCTATTAAAATGTGGAAGTTTAGCTTTAGGGATTATGGCAAACAGCTTTTTCTCTTTCAATACAAATCTCTCCTGTTAAGTTCTGCGTATAGTTTCGATCCCTATTCCAGGAAATCTAGTAGACGTGTCTTTATATCGTTATCCAGATATTGCTTGGTCACAAAGTTGTGTAGTCGCACAGGCTCAGTCATATCAAAGGGGTCTCCCTGCTGTTACATGAAATGAAGAAGGCTGGCAACATGTTGATTAAAATGTTCCCTCTCTTTACCACAAGTTTGTGGTGAGGAACAGCTTCACAAGGGTTCATTAATTTTGAATTTGTCGTCTCTGAAAACATTGCAAATAGAAAGGACTTCATGATAAACTAGCTGCCATTGAGCAACATATTCACTTTTACTTAGAAACTGGGTTAGGAGCACACTGCTTCACATCCCAGCACAGTTTACCCCTTTCCATTATGGTAAAGGCTGTAAACAATTAGCTCTAACTTCAAATTTGACTGCAGTTTCAAACCAAAGTTGGTGCAGATTGTGCTGTATAGCTCTAGACACATGCATACATTTATGGGTTTCATCCTTCATCAGTAGAGAGCTAAGAAATTTCATCTGGGGTTGCTGGAAATGCTGCCCAAATCTTCGCAGGACATAGTACCACTCACAGGCACATCTCCAAAGCTCATCAGCTTGCTGGCTCAGTAGAGCTTTTTAAACAGAAGAGGGGTTGGGAGCACACTACCTCACATCCCAGCACAGTTCTCCCTATTCCATTATGGTAGATGCAGTCACATAAACCATGCAGCCCTCTCCCCTCACAGGCCCATGGACCGCCACCTCCCCGAGGCTAAAATACATGTGGGGGGTGGCGGTCTGTCACAGAACCCCAGCCCCAGGGCCCTCCTCTTCCCTGGAGTTAAATGAGTTAAATTAAATGATGGGGCGGGAGGTGGGGGGGGGGTTGGTTGGAGCCGCGCAGCCCCCCTTGTGAAGCCATAGATGGCCCTGGAGACCGCCTGCTCTTCCTGCCTCCCTCGGTTCCTTGAGGCTCCCCACGGTCCCCCCAAATTAAAAATAAATAATAATTTCAAAAGGATTAACTATGCCCATGATGTGCTAACTTGGCTTTTTGGAACAGCACAGCACGTGCTAAGGGAACACAGTGAAAGCAAGCAATTATGTATGAAGTATTTGTGATGGAGACGGAACACGACGTACTACTTGGGCAAGGTGGAAGCTGATTGTGAGAATATTGTTAACTGGCTATGAGGAAGAAACGAGGATAAGATAGAAACTGTAAAGAATGTGGTAAAAGGGAATAAAGGAAACTGAGTATCATACATTAACTGGCCAAATAGGAAACGTTTCATGATGTGTTGAATTGACATGTTACCTGTTCATAATAAGATAAATACTGTTTAGCCATCTGTCTAATCCCATACATCCATACACTAATGCCTCCATACATTCACAAGAATTTAGCCCCAAACATTAATTCATCTGCCCACACCCTGGATCCATCTGCCCACATACAGTGATTTATCCTCCCAGGCTCAGGCATTTAACTACCTTAGCTATACAACTGCTCCATTGCAGGATCCTCATCCATCCATCCATCCATCAATCCACTCACCAGCCCACCAGGTATTGCATCCATCCCTTCCTTTCTGTCCTCACTAATTCACTTATCCACCGATATATATCAATGTCCATCGTCCATCCACGCCCATCATTTAGTCTCCCCCATATGCCCACTTATACACCCTCAGGCGTCAGTTTGCTTGATCATCAACATCAGTCACGCGCATCCATCCATCATGTGTTATCATTCACACAAACATTTCTCCTCCATGTCTTTCCATGTTTGTGTAAGTAGAAAGGAGACAGCACAGAGATGGCTAGAGGAGAGCACCAACACACAGGAAGTGGAAGTGATACGAAAGGAACTAATTAGGATATGAGCCAAGCAGGACAAGGAGCTGACACTTGGAGAGAAGAGGATTCTGCAAGTAGCAATGGAAGGAAGGTGTACAGAGACAAATGTAAGGGCAGTGGGAAA
The DNA here is from genome assembly GCF_031143425.1 of Pleurodeles waltl. Taxonomy (NCBI): domain Eukaryota; kingdom Metazoa; phylum Chordata; class Amphibia; order Caudata; family Salamandridae; genus Pleurodeles; species Pleurodeles waltl. The sequence goes on along the minus strand of NC_090447.1, from coordinate 1,007,599,507 downwards.
AGCCAACTTTAGCAATGGAGGAGTTCAGGAGGAAAACCAGAGGTCCACAGCAGGAGAGACAATCCAGCTCCAGATGCCTGACCAAACAAGACATTTATGACCAGACACTAGTAGGAGAGAATCTCTGTCCCTTGAAGCCACATTTTCAGCGCCAAACTGTGGCCTCATGCAAGTAGTAGGAGGGTTATGGGTGGCCTACTGGGTATAGACTAACCCAAGCAAAATTGGCACATGAAAATCGTGGCACAGTGGGAAAGGTAGAATTGTGGATTTCACAAAAGGAGGAAAAGCAGATGAGCATGGCGTTCAAACATACACTGGTGAGAATACTACTCAGATGTAAATGTGGTGGAACTTTAAGATAGTGGCAGCAAGTGACTTCTTAAGTGCAGTATTTATTTTCTCCAAGGGAATTATGGGGAGATCTCCAGAGGTGACAGAACTGATTGACTGACGTTCCAGACAGAGAAGACTCGGCTCGACAAGGAAGAGGGAGAAAGCGAATTTATTGAATGTTGTGGCTGATACCCACATTAAAGCGTAAAGCGTTAACAAACGTATTTAAAATTGGAACCCATAAAGAAAAGTTGACTACAATAAATGTCAATTAAAACTGACTGGCCTGTGATTTGGTTGAGGCACTGTGCACTTTTGTTCTCATTTTGCATGCATGATAAGAAAGCCTGGCCTTCTGGCTTTAAGACTTATTAGTAGCAGTGACTTTACACATTATGTAAGTTTGCCGTCAAAGTTTTGTTTCCTCTTGTATCAGGAGGCGGCTTATGTGAGTGGCTTGCATTTCAACAGGACTCTGAAAATGTTGCACACGTTGCCAAGCAATTCAGTTAGTTTTGCATAAATCCATTAAATGTTTTACTTGTATTACACACATTCCTTTGAGACTTAAATGTGAATCACCCCACGGAAGAGGAGTAGGGACCGATGTGCTAATGGTAAAGAGAGACAGTGGACCGACATGTACAGTCAAAATTGAAGCATAATTATTGCCTGTAGCATAGGAGGGTTATGTGGCTTTAAGCAGAGTTAATGTCGTAACTTTTATGAAGAACTTTTACGAAGCAAAATTAAAAAAATATCCAATTGAGAAGTTAAACAAACAGTCTTAGGAACTGTATACGCATGGACTCTTAATGACATTTGAGTATACAAATGAAGGCTCTGGGTTTACCTTGGTGTATCCGTCTGAAAATGAAACCAGTGATCCTGAGGTTTTAGTTATTCATTTGTTTGTTTATTTGTTTACTTTTTATTAGGAAATTATCAAAAAGTAATAGTAAGAAGATCCAGATTGGAAAATGAAACTTCAAAAAGCACTTCACGAGGGTCATCTGTTGGGAGCTTCCCTCTATAGCCAAAGATGCGCAATACCCAGCCTGGCGACAGTAATATTGATAAAGGAGACCCAATCAAATGAGGCGGCATACTGGGCAAATAGCCCAGCATAAGAGTCTTGAGTTCAAGACAACTATTTGTCTTCAACACGCTACTAAGGCGGCCCAACACCTTAATCCAACAAGGCACAATAATTGTACAAGAAGCAAACACACGAGCAGCATTTGCTTCAGAGTTCATTGTAATCAGGTGTATCTCATTTATTGGAAGGCGTTGAATTAAGTATCTTGACTGCAAGTATCTCACACATTTTTTTCCTAGGTATTCCGTATTTGTTTTGTAACTTCTCAGATGACTGTATAGTTCTTTATACAAGTGGCATAATGTCTGAAATTGTAAGTCGGGCCAACAACCTAAGTAACTGGCATGCACACAAAAAACTGCAAATTCAGGGTACATTCAAGTATATTGATGAAGACTTGAAAAGTGACACAAAGTCCTGATAACTTGTCAGATTTTATGATAGCTGTGAAGTGTCTTAAATCTTGTATGTTTGAAGTAAGCTGTATTTATCAAACATTTCTCAGGCAAAATAAATTGACTTAAGATTGATAGTCTGGAAGCAAGGCCCACCCTCCCCATATGCCAGTTACGCGTGCAAATAACAATGAAACAAAGACTAAAAAATAAATAAATAAAATAGTGTAGCAAAAGTGAGAGGAGCACATACCATCCATTTTTGGGTTTGAATATTTTTATTGATTTTCTTTTATTACATCGCAAACGAATAGTTGAGCAGCATCATCAAGCACATTTACAGCCCCGATATAACATATTAGTGGCTAATCAGGCATATCACAGTTTATTCATTTCTGTCAGAATTAAACACCATGTCATAAGAAAACAGACATAAGATGATCATTCTGGCCCCATTTAGAGACCAGCTGCATACGTTGATAAAATTGGATAAAACAGTTCTATTATGATGACAGAGAACAGCATTGAACGAAAAGAAACCTCAACTGTAGTCCCTCTTCCACCTCCTGCACGCAGCATGTTTAATTGGAAGAGCACGTGAATTACAATTAAGAACATACAAGTTGAAGAACTGGAAAGAACGCCTATGGGGAGGCTGATAGACCTCTGCGGATGACAGCCAGTTAGTGAGGGGTGTGAACAACTGTCATTCCATCTCCTCCACCACCTGGTGAAACTGCCCGACTCCCAAGCTCCTGCTGTGTGGTAACTTAAAAATCTATCAGGATAATATCCCAGTTAGTGGCTATAGGTTATTTGTGCAGTCCCAGGGCATCCTCCCTGGTTACCTTTCTGGCTGTGCCCATGTGAGCAGAGATTTCGGCCATGCCACAAGTATTGGAAGCTCGGGTGCTTTCCATTGACGGTCGATGCAGTGTTTTGCCATCAAAAATCCCAGATCAAGAAAAAAAGAAGTAACCCTTCTTTTTTTTTGTCTCTGTGGTAGTGACCCACAAAGAAATAATTCACACTTGTGTAGTGCTGGTCACCCTATGCAGAAGGACAATCTGGTTGTGATACCTTGTCAGTAGGGTGGGAGAGATGGACAAGCCCATATCATATGAAGTATTTTTGCACCAACCAGCTGACATAGGGGCACGCAGCATCTATACAATGGAAGTAGAGATTGATTTTGGCAGGAGTGAGGTAGGCTCTGATAGAAGGAAAAATTAAATAGCATTGTGTAAAGTACATGTGGGGCTTTCCAACACAGTGGTCCATTCCTTGTCAGTGCAGGGCTGGGCCAAATCGTCTTCCCAGCAACAGCAAGGCCGTAAGTTGTGGTGTGTTATGAATTTACAATGACTTTGTAAACCAATGTATTAAGTATTGGCCTTGTCCCATTACATGAAGGTACTGTACTGTTAGGTGGGTCAGTTGTTTGAGTTGTCACCCCACTTGTGTGTCAGTGACATGATTACTGATTTATATAATAGAAATTGACTGGTTGGTAGGTTTATAGTTTCCATTAGTGTCTCATATTGGATGAGGGCACCATCCTGATCCCCTAAGGTATGTAGACCAGCTTCATGCTAAGTGGCTAGTTCTGTTAATGAGGTGAAATTGAGGCTTCTGGATGCACCCAATAGGGATAGAGGTTGTGAATCATAAACTATTATTCACATAATATAAAGGGTCTGGGGATAACAGCGAAACGCCACACACAGTAGCATACGGTCAGGTGTTTTTGCTCGGGTGCATGGGTGAAACAGGTGTAGGGTCTCGGGCAGAGTTCAGACTAGCAATGTTGTGATGGGGTCAGTCATTTGTAAGCCAGATACCCACTTATACCCACTGAAGTTGAGACTCAAGGTAGTAAGTTTGGTACTGCAAGTCCGCCCTGATCCGGGGATGAGTAGAGTTTTGTTAGTGCCACCCTACAATGTGATTTGTTCCAGATGAAATCTCTTATGCGTTTTTCGAGAGAGCAAAAAATATTAGTTTGGGTATGCAGAGGTAGATTGGCAAAGTAATATAATAAATGGGATAGGACCACCATTTTTAGGAGGGCTACCCGACCTGCTACAGATGATGGTAATGCCCACCAAAGGGTCAGCTGAGACCTAATAGAGGTAGCTGTATGTGTGAGGTTGCCATTGAGCCGGTCCACCAGAGAATGATAGACTCAGACGCTCAGATACCTGAACATTCTGGGCTGCAACAGTATTTTTGTGCCATTGAAAGGGAGATCTGGGTTTGGCAACTGTGCTGTAAAGGGGAATAGACATAGTTTTGCCCAGTTAACTGTTGGTCCAGAGAGGGCAACGAAGCGGCCCAGCATCAGAGCAACTGTGTCAGGTATGTTGTGCCCATCCTTTAGATACAGTAGCAGATCGTCGGCATAGTGGAGCGCGTACCACCCATACTTTGGTGAAGGGGCAAATAGCATATGGCAAATTGTGATTTTCTGTATTGCACAATAAAGTTTTCACAACTTGAATCAACCCTTTTAAAATTGCTTTTGGGAGGCAAAATTGGATATATCTAAACAGGTATATCTGATAGAGACTTATAGTTGCAGATTCCTTACCTTTGAATTTCCCCCAGGCGTCAGACTGGATCCGGAGATTTTTCTTCGAGCAATACCCTTGCGTGTCAGTAGGTGGCATCAGTCTACTCCGCGGGCATCATTGGCGTCGTAGTCACCGTGATGACATCAGGAGTAGTATATAGACACCGCCTTCGCGCAGTGATGTCAGTTCTTTTCTTTCCACGCTGCGCGCTGATCTGGACTGAATTTGACCATTTTGTTGAGTTTTCCAGTGAGTTATTAGGTGCGTCAAGGATGTCCCTGAAGACCGAATACAAGCTGTGTGAGGACTGTCACCGCACGATGTCGGTGACGGATCCTCATCGGGTTTGTCTGTGGTGTCTCGAGTTCCACCACTGCACTTGACTCCACGTAAGTCTCTGTCTCGTTCGAGGGGAATGTCTCGAGACCGTTCGCGGAGTCATCACCACACGTCTTCTTCAAAATCCTCAGGTCAAGGTAAGAAGAAGAAGTTGAAGAGATCCTATGCCACCCATGCTGTCCAGCCTCTGCGTGACTGGGGACGTGGAATCCCACGTGTGCGTGGGACAGGGACCCAGAGGTCTGTCCAGTCCACCTCTGCCCCCGCTGCAGCCTCCCAACCCTCCTACTCCGTCCCCTCATTCCCATCCAGTTGGCGGCAGGATTCACTGTCACCTGCCCCACTGGGAATCCATCACTACGGACAGGTGGGTTTTGCAGATAGTTCGGAAGGGGTACTCCCTCCCTTTCGAATCTGCTCCACCAGCCATGCCTCCATCCTTCAGTCACCTTCCAGAGGATCATTTGGCACTTCTCCGCTAGGAAGTCACAGCTCTCTTGGCCAAGGGAGCTATAGAAAAGGTCCCTGTGCCCGAAGTAGGTGTTGTTGTTATTCCCGCTACTTTCTGGTGCCGAAAATGGACAAGGGCTTACGTCCTATCCTAGACCTGCGGGACCTGAACTACTTCCTCAACAAGGAGAAATTCAGAATGCTCACCCTGGCTCGGGTTCTGTCTGCCTTGGACCCAGAAAGACTGGATGGTAGCGTTGGACTTGCAGGACACTTATTTCCACATTTCCATCCAGCCTGCCCACAGACGTTACCTACAATTCATGGTAGGTCACAAGCACTTTCAGTTTACTATGCTCCCCTTCGGCCTTACCAGTGCCGCTCGGGTGTTCACAAAAGTGGTGGCGGTGGTTGCAGCTCATCTGTGCAGGTTAGGGGTGTCAGTCTTCCCCTACCTTGACTACTGGCTGTTGAAGATGGACTGGCCCCAGAAAGTTGTCTCCCACCTTCAGACTACGGTGAACCTCCTGCACACGCTGAGGTTCACTATAAATGTGCCGAAGTCACACCTGACTCCCTCTCAGACACTCCTTTTCATCAGAGCTGTTCTGGACACCATGCAGTTTCGAGCTTATCCTCTCAAAAAGCAAGTCCAAGACATTCAGGCTGTGATTCCGATCTTTCGGCCTCGGTATTGGGTTTAGGTGAGACTGACTCTGAGGCTGCTAGGCCTCCTGGCCTCCTGCATCCTGCTAGTAACACATGCCAAATGCCATATGCAAGCTCTTCATTGGGACTGGAGGTTCCAGTGGGCGCAGCATCAGGGGAATCTCTCTGACATGGTCCGGATCTTGGAGGGGACTGCGAAAGACCTGCAGTGGTGGCTTTCGAATCCGCATTGGGTCCATGGCAGATCCTCTCGCTTCCCCAACCAGATCTCTCTATAGTGACAGATGTGCCGCTTCTGGGTTGGGGTGGCCACATGGGAGAGGCGGAGATCAGAGGACTCTGGTCTCCGGCGGAGTCTGGGCTCCATAGCAATCTTCTGGAGCTCCGGGCGATCAGGCTTGTGTTGAAAGCATTTCTTCCTTCTCTCAAAGGGAAAGTAGTGCAGGTGTTCACGGACAATACTAGCGCCATGTGGTACTGCAACAAACAGGGCGGAGTAGGGTCCTGGACCATTTGTCAAGAGGCTCTACACCTCTGGATATTGCTGGAAAATCTGGACATTACCCTGATGGTTCAACATCTGGCGGGTTCCCTTAAAGCCAGAGTGGACAAACTCAGCCATCGATACACAGCCGATCACAAATGGCGTCTCCATCCGGAGGTGGCGCAAGGTCTCTTTCGGTAGTGGGGAGAGCCTTGGTTAGATCTGTTTGCCTCCGCAGAGAACGCACAATGTCAGCTGTTTTGCGCGTTGGAGTTTCCAAGGCGGCACTCGCTCGGAGAAGCTTTTCATTTTGAGTGGAACTCCGGCCTCCTTTACGCCTATGCCACTTCTGCCCAGACTTCTTAAGAAGATCAGGAACAACAGAGCCCAAGTCATCTTGGTGGCTCCGGACTGGGCACAGAGAGTTTGGTATCCAGAGCTATTGAGCATTTCCATCGATCCTCCACTCAGACTGTCTCTTCGGCCAGATCTTCTGTCGCAGCAACAGGGGACGGTTCTTTACCCGAACCTGTACAACTTCTGCCTTCATGCGTGGAGATTGAGCAGCGACAATTGACGACTTTTGATCTTCCACCCGCAGTCTGTGATATTATCTTGGCAGCCAGGTGTCCCTCAAACAAAATTGTATACGCCGGTCATTGGAATAAATTAGTGGCATGGTGTACCAACAAATCTGTTGATCCCCTCTCTGCCCCTCTATCCGAGGTTCTTCTGTTCATTCTTTCCTTGACCCAGCAGGGCTCTGCTTTGGGCACCCTTTAAGGGTATTTATCTGCAATTTAGGCCTTCCTTAGGTTACCTGATCAGCCCTAACTTTTTAAATCTCCTATTGTGAGTAGATTCCTAAAAGGACTCACCCATTTATTTCCTCCCACTCCATTTATCATACCTCAGTGGGACATCAATCTTGTCCTTATTTGATGTGTACTCCCTTTGAGCTGATGCCTAATTGTCCATTGCGGCTCCTCACCTTCAAAACTGTCTTTCTTGTTGCCATCACCTATGCTCGCACAGTGAGTGAGCTTAAAGCCCTTTCATCTAAACCTCCATACTTGTCTGTGCACCCTAACAAAGTGGTATTGCGCACTAAGGCTTCCTTCCTTCCTAAGGTGGATACGCCTTTTCATTTAGGCCAGTCCATCACCCTGCCTACTTTCTACGCACCCCCACATCCTTTCCATGAGGAGGAGACACTCCACTGTCTGGACCCAAAAAGAGCATGGGCGTTCTATCTTAATCGTACTAAAGATTTACGGGTGGGCGATCAACTCTTTGTTGGGTATGTGGGTGCGAAAAAAGGGAAGGCCGTGCAAAAACATACTATCTCTTGATGGGTGCATCTTTGCATCACAACGTGCTATGCGTTGGCCACGAAGCAACCCCCTGAGGGCTTGCGTGCTCATTCCATCCGAGCAACTGCTGCTTCCACTGCTTTAGCACGCGGAGTTCCGTTCCTGGATATCTGCCAGGCAGCTACGTGGGCATTCCTGCACACGCTTGCTAAACATTACTGCCTGGACAGTCCGGTCCATCCGTCGGGACAGATACTTTGGTCGTTTGGTCCTGCAGGACTTCCTAGTATGATCTTGGTTCGCAGCCCACCACCGAGGATGGCATTGCTTGGGTATCTATTGTACAGTAAGGAATCTGCAACTAGAAGTCTCTGTCAGATGTACAAGTTATTTACCTTCAGTAACAAAATATCTGGTAGAGACATTTTCTAGTTGCAGATTCCTTACCGCCCACCCATCCTGCCTTCTTGCAAACTGATTTCTAGGAACAGGGATTCCCCTTTCGGGTTCTTAGCTGTGGTGCACCAATCTCAGTGTTCTTAGCGGCTTTGTGCTTTGGCGTGGAAAGTCGTTAAAAGAAACTGACGTCACTGCGCTAAGGCGGTGCCTATATACTACTCCCAATGTCATCACGGCGATTGACGCCCGCGGAGTCGACCGACACCACCTACCGACGCGCAAGGGTATTGCTTGAAGAAAAATCTCCAGATCCAGTCTGGCGCCTGGGGGAAATTGTAAGTTAAGGAATCTGCAACTAGAATATGTATCTACCAGATATTTAGTTACCAAAGGTAAATAACTTGTACAAATATCGAGGCATAATGACCATTTTGATAACATTACATCTACCTATGAGCCCCAAGTGTAATCTATCCCATTTTCAGAGCATTGCAAGTGAGTTTTAGTAATAGGTGCTTATTAGTTAAGATTGATAGTTTCTTCTATATTCATTGAGATCCAAACAACTAAAAAAGTGACATCTCTAACAAAATGGCATCCGTGATTTTGGAAGCATACTTGTCAGTATCTCAAGTCCTTTCAATGTTCAGCTTGCATCTTGAAATGTGACCATATTGTAGTGTGGCATATTCAGTTGCTGTAGGAGCAATAACAGGGGAAAATGTCATCATTGGTACATCATCTGCATAAGCTAAGAGTTTGGCTTCTAGTTTGAGCAACCATAAGGGAGGAATTGACATTGATAATCTTAAACTTGATTGTATGGATCCAAGTGAAGGGCAGAAAGTGGATGGGGGAGGGGCAACCCTGCCCAGTACCCCAGTTAATGTGGATAACATCTGAGAAACCACCAATAAAACAACTCAAGCGGTGAAAGTGGTATCTAGAGCTTTGGTGCTGGTTAAAAAATAAGAATGAAAGCCCATGTCTGTCTTAATGGACCCAGGCTTTTTCGGCATCCAGCAGAGTCATCCCTAAAGGCCTGGTCAGTATTTTAGAAGCCTCAAAAGTAGTTATGTTAAAACTGATATGAGGGAGTAGTGTCCTGTGAGGGACTGAATCCATGCTACATAGGATCTACTAATGCAGTAACAATGCTGGAAAGACAATTATATGCCATACGAGTATAGAAATTAGAGTCCGAATAAATCAAAGAAATAGGTCGATATGAGCCACAATTAAAGGGATCTTTAGTCTTCTTTTGGAAGACTGCAATAGAAGTTCCCCACATTAAGATAGTACAGAAGCCTTAAATGGTGAGTACTTAAATAGTTTGTACACCAGCAGTGTGATTATTTTAGTAAACACTTTGTAAAATTCAGTAGGATTTGAATCAGGGCTAGCTTCTTTGTGGCCAGTAAGCCAAAGTATGGCTTTATCTATCTCAGCTCATGTGATTGATGAATCTAGCATCTCTTGTTGCTGTTCTGTTAAATGATTTAAGCTTACAACTTGAAGATAGCTATTGGCCAGTTCCTGTGAGGGCATGCAGTCGTCCTGATAGAGAACAGAATGAAATTCCCTGAATACCGACAAGATGCCCCCATGCCCTCTTACAGTCTTCCCTGAAGAGTCTTTGATGCCCTATATTGAACTTCTGCTACTCCTATCATCTATCTGGAAGGGTAATAAACTTCACATTTCCCAGCTATTTTCAAAGAAGGAAACCTGCTTAGTCGTATACTTTAAACAGGACCTATACCAAATCCTTTTTAAGTAGAATGCACAAATTAGCGAGCTGATCAGATATTAGAAACACACTATCAGGTGACCATTGCTCTCTAACACTAAGTAAGTATTCACCTTCAAGTTGAACAAGTTCAGGTTGTAGCTTCGCCTCTGCCATTCTTTTTGCTTTTTCTTCTCCCAGATATCATAACTCGAAGTCTGACCCCAAACACAAGCTTTTAAGTTGTTCCATACCACCGTAACAGCTGTTGAGCCAGCATTAGTACATAGACACCCACCCATGAAGCTAAAGTAAGCATTGTCCAATAGTAATTAACGATCAAAGGCCCACCGGAGAGGGGAAAAATCATTTGAAAAAAAGACTCACATTTAAAAAGGGTGATAAGGCATTATGATCTAATGCAATCCTTGGGTAATTTTGATGTCCAAAGCAGAAATAATGGTATACTTTGCATGGAACACGCCTCTATAAGAAGACGTACAATGCAGGGCAGAAAAAAGTGAACCTGCACTCACGTCCGCTGCATGCTCGCCAGACATTTACAAGGGCATGTGACTCAAATGATTTGTTTAACAGTGGACCTAGATTCCCTCATATGATGATAAATTATGTTTTAAGCTGTTCCAGTGAGACACTGCTGCATATTTAAATTAAAATCCCCACAAATAAGGGTTGGATCCTGCCATTGACTCAGCTTGGGAAGAAGGAAGCTGAATAGTGAGGGAACATCCATATTAGATGCATAAATAACACAACTTGTTAAATGTAGACCACACCTCCCTAGATGGGCTGTCAGCCAATGGCCCGATTTGTTAATTTTTATGTTACGCGTTAATCATTCTCCTGGGCCAGTAGTGCAAACCCCTGCTTTGGCACATCAATACCAGATATCACAAGTGTCCTATTAGGAAGACTTCTCAGTTTGAGACTTCTATATAGTAAAATGAGTGTCCTGCAAACAGAGGACATGAGGGCTAAGTGTATTCACCTCCTCTCTATTATAGTTGATCTTAGCTGCTGCTCTCATGCCATTTATGTTCCAGCTTAGTATATGCACATCCTAGTTACCAAACAGTTGAACACTACCATTAAAATTAGCTTGAGTTAACTGCGTATGACCTAATAAATTAGCATTTCTAATTTTTTCTCCCCCCTTGACAAGGCATTAGAATACTGTACTTTAAGGAAAAACACTAAGTTAGTGATCCTACATCACCTCCCTCACCACCCCAGATCGTATTGCAATGCGTCTTCCCTTCCGCACCCTCCCTTGACCATTCCAGTTTGGATTTCCGACAGGAAAAGGGAATTTCAACCATCAAAGTGAAACCATTTCCCTATGTACCCATTTGTGCTCAGGTTTTAAGGAGAGTTTACCGTGGCCAACACGGCAGGTGCAGCTGCCAAAGAATTCAAGAAAATAAAAGTATGATAAAGGAGTAAAAAGAGAAAAAATGAAAACCCACCAGCATGGAGTATGTTATGTGCATAAATATCATATTGCAAAAAAGTCCCCCAAACATATTCCTCAATTTTAGCTTTCTGCCATATGCTTCAAACATTCAGACAAAGGCTGTAAGTCAGGGTGTGAATCATTAGTGCTACTGTGCCCCTGTTTGTTAGAGAAGGTCCTGTGGTTTTGCAAGATCTTGTTGGAATATGTTTCTGGAAAGATGGAGTCATCTTGCACATCCACCATATCCATTCTGCTGTCTCTTGAAAAAATCCGACCTTAAAAAGTCTCTCTACCCTGCATTCATAAATGGGACTGTCTGAATATACAATGTAAGCTCTTTCATCGTCCCTCTCTTTCCCCTTGGGAATAACTACAACCAGAAGGTTATTGGGCTGGATGCAATTCTGTCTTCCATTTTGTAGGCCTTATGCCTCAGTTTTACTTCATTTTGGGCCACCTGATTTTGAGTTGCTTGTGCCGACTCTAAAACACTTGATCATGATCCAGTGTCATTGAGGCGACTACAGAGTATGTCCATGTGCTTAGACATTGTGTACAATGCCAACTGCGTTTTGAGGTGAGATGTCTTTAAAGCAATAAAGCCATAGGGTCATTTTTGTATTCCAGCCTGTGGCATTGGAGTAGCTCATAAAGCGAAGAAAGGGAGCTTCCGCCCCCACATCTGCCTCAGCATTCCCCCAACCTGTTTAGGAAGAGGATGCGCTGGCATCGTAGAGAAACTTCTAGGGTTCCAACTCACATGGGAATGGGGAAGGAGAACGTCTGTGTTCTGATAATTAGTGAAGGTCAGCTGAATACCTTCCGGGGGACCCAGAGCAGCTTGTCCTTTTTGGAGCCAACAGTATTGCCACTATCAGCAAATCACTGGTACCAACAACTCCAAAGCTATCAGTTTGATATATTTGTTCCAAAGACCTGCTTATTTGCCCCATTTTTAACCCTGCCTTTCAGTTTTCTTAAGCTGCGGGATCCAGAACCTATCATAGAATTGACATTTTTTTTCTTCTTTGATACAATTTCAATGCCATGTTAAGTGTCTTAATCCGAGGTGGATCAGATAAAAAGAAGGATTTCAGAGTCTCTTGCATTTCATGAGCCCCAGCAGTCAGTGTTATCATCCAACTATAATCGAATTGGCATAGTATCAGCTAAGGGAGCCTCAGAGAGTATATCTCTGCCTAATTTTCTAGGCTTTGCAACTTTGGGTTCACAAATACTGTTACTTGTGTCCCTAGCTGTAATCTCGTATTCTGAAATCTGTGTGAAGGCAGAGGCAGGCTACATATTCTCCCCGGCCTCCACAAGGAAACCTGTGCTTACAGCAGTGTCTATTGTGAACATATTACTGGAGCAAGTGTCAACGGTACTAGCAACAGGGAGGTCAGAGGGAATGTTAGAAATGCAGCAATTAATTGTAGCAGTTATTGATTCCAAGGTAATTTGATCATCATATTGACTAGTGTCTGGTCTGTCTAAGGCAGTTTTTTCCTATGGGGGCATTAATTCTTTAGGCCTTGTATTTGAGGGACTACAATTATCAACCATTTCTTTTTCAGGGGGCCTATGGAAGTGTTGATATGCCCAGATTTCTCACTAAACTGCATGTAAAACTAATTAGTGTTTGGCCTTTTTTCTGTGTCACTTCAGTCATTGCTTGCACTGCGTCCTATCCTGCAATTGTATATTCCTCAACCGCCATTACTCCATCTTCTGTAGCGGCTCCTAGAGGCACCTCCCAGCTATAGGACACCTTGTCTGTTTTGGGTGTTTTGAGCACCTTAACAAGAGGTGCTGCTTCGAAAGGAGTGTCTGATCTGGAGCCAACAAGACCTTAAGCTGGACATCCTGTCTCCCTGCCTTGCCGCAGTGAGGCACCTCTACCGGTGGAGCGGCCTCCTCAAATCTAGTGTTCCTACCTCTGCCGAGCATCTGAACCAAGCCCTTCTGTGAAGCAAAGGTCTTGGAAACACTGAGCAATGAGGACATGGCACGCTGAATGCCACAGAGAGATCGAGATCGGCCCTGAATCATAAGTAGCATCTACATTAAGGATACCCAATGCAAACGTGTCTGTTAGGGGTAACTACCATCTTCTCCTATACATTATCCTCCGCTTTAGCTTGCTACGCAGCCAGACTACTTCCAAACCTCATCAACATGAACACAAAGAACTCAGCCCAGCGTCACCATCTTGCTTTCCGTGATTCACAGAATTTAAATTTTGATTGACAAAATATATATATGTAATGTATTAATTTTACTCAGTCCCTAGGACATAATGGCCCTCATTCTGACTTTGGCGGGGCGGCGGTTCCCGCCTGCCAAAATCAGGCTGCCGAAAGACCGCGGCGGCCATTCTGGCTTTCCCGCTGGGCCGGCGGGCGCCCGCCAAAGTAGCGCCCGCCGGCCCAGCGGGAAAGGCCCTGCAACAATGAAGCAGGCTCCGAATGGAGCCGGCGGAGTTGCAGGGGTGCGACGGGTGCAGTTGCACCCGTCGCGATTTTCTCTGTCTGCAATGCAGACAGTGAAAATCTTTATGGGGCCCTGTTAGGGGGCCCCTGCACTGCCCATGCCAGTGGCATGGGCAGTGCAGGGGCCCCCAGGGGCCCCACGACACCCGTTCCCGCCATCCTGTTCCTGGCGGTAAAAACCGCCAGAAACAGGATGGCGGAAAGGGGGTCGGAATCTCCATGGCGGCGCTGCTTGCAGCGCCACCATGGAGATTCAGCCCATGCAGGGGAAATCCGGCGGGAAACCGCCGGATTCCCTTTTCTGACCGCGGCTTTACTGCCGTGGTCAGAATGGGCTGGGAAGCACTGCCAGCCTGTTGGCGGTGCTTCCGTGGTCCCCGGCCCTGGTGGTCTTGGACCGCCAGGGTCAGCAGAATGACCCCCAATATTTATGTAGATTGTAAATGAGGTGTAGTTGCGTTTACTGACTCATGATAAAAATGTAGGTGAGACAGTCTATATAAAAACTTGTTGTATAAAGTGAGAATGCCTACTTCTTTGACCGTTGCCTTTTATTATGGAGTGATTATAAATGCATCTCAATTCTCAGCATATTATAGAGCAGAATAGGCTTTGTATTCGAAGGTGTTAGAAAAAAATCTTGCTCTTTTGAAAACATGGTTCTTTGGAGTATGGAGTACCACAGTCAGAGTGATGAAAGCTAGTTGGCCTTTCTTAATGAGACAGCTATCAGCTCACACTAGTGAAGGTCTGGGCCCTTGGCTAGAAGGTGCTTCCAGGTGCTGTCTTGTCGGTTTCGTGCTCGGGGTGAATATTAATGAACTGTTTTCCCCTAAGATAATACTAGCTCTTCCACATTTTACCCTTCGTTTGCACTGAACTTTTACTCTGCAGCTGTGACAACATTTGGAATTCGGGGTCCCTTTGTGAAGATCCTGAATACCTTTTCATTGTCTTTCAGTTTGCATTTAGGGTTATGTTCTAAAATTCGTGAGTACCTTTAAGTTGTTTTAAAGTCAGAATTGACTTTATTTTTAATTAAATTTTTCTATTTTGTACATCACCAGAACATACGTTTTTCGGACAGATATGTTCTTACATATGTCCATTGGTTAACTTAAGTGCATAGTAGAGTCTGAAAGTACGTGATACATAAAGCGTAATTCCACCTTATAGAAAGATGTGCCAAGTGATTATACGATCAACACAATGAATAGCAAAAACAGTGTCAAAACCAGGGGAATCATATTATTATTAAGTTAATAAGTGCCCTTCGGTTGTTAATCCAAGAGGGTGTTTTCTGTGCCAGGTGGCACCCGCCTATAGCACCGACATTGAAAGGGTGAGCATTCTATTGACGACGCTCGAGTTGATGACATGAGCAGAAGTGAGCATGGACACAGGGGATTAGAGGGTTTGAAGTCCTGTAAGAAGGTACAGGTAAGCAGAATGTGTATCTTTAAAGGGGTCTCTACCCCTCTGGATGGCTGAAAAACAATGGATGGGCTCACTGCTAGGTAAGAAGTTTGGTCCCAACCTTACCATTAGCTGCCAGCTACACAGCAGTACCCGAAACATAGGGCGACGGCAGAAGACTGAGAGAAAAATGTGTGATATTTAAATGGCGATGATACTGGGCAGAGAAGACTACTTAACATGTGTTACTAGCAGGTCTTTGACCTAGTCCAATCTACTCATGACAAAGGAGCTAATTATGAGGTTGGTGATATTAAACATGGTGTGGGACAATAATTGTGATGTTTTTATTAGTGGATGATGGACTCCGAGTTAATTTAAGGCACTAGATGCAAGTACAGTAGGAAAGAGAATTGTGACACGGTTAAGTGGTTGAGGAAAGAATACATGAGGAGAGCACCTGTGGCTTGATGATGAAAGAGTTAAAAAAAAAAAAAAAAAAAAAAAAAGATCTGGTTTGGCGCGGGAATGACTGGACGTTTTAAGGGTAGAAATACCTTCAGGAGGGTATGTGTGGAAGTCCGTGAGAGATGCAGAATGTGTCTTTGTGGGATGAGGCAACGTGGGGGGAGGGGCAGTGAGCATTGTAGAGAAGCTGGATGGACTTGATGTTGATAATTTTAGAGTGAAAGTAATCAAAGTCCTGAGCAGAGAGGCTGTTTAATACAGTGGTGGTACAAGAGTAATAAAAGTAGTGACCGGATGATCTTAGATATCTTGTGATGATGCAGTTTGCATTGCCTAATAAACTCTTGATAGAATGTTGCATTGACCTTGTAGAGTGCGTTGGATAGAGTGTTAAGGTTGCTTGACACCGATCCTTCTACTAATGCAACATTTATGGCCGCCGTTAGAAAAGTTGCTGCTGCATTAGTGTTTTAGTGAGCAAAAATAATATGTCTATAGTTGGATAGTCAAGGCAGAGGCAACGAAACTGTTTGTTTTGGCTTTGTGCAGTTAGTGAAAACAAGCTGGAAATGTGTCAGCGATTGGTGTAGTCTTAGAGGAGGTTCACCAAAAAGGCATTTGATATACATTTTTACCTTGAGTTTCCTCCACAATTAGGCGGTGAGGAGAACGGTTAAGAAGGTTGAAGACCCCAATGACTGTGGTTTCTGTTCTTCCAACAGTTCAACAGTTAAGAATGTACCCTGTGTAAAGTAGGTTACTGTTTACTGTCTAGTATTTGAACCTATTTTAAAACTCATGTTTGTACCCTCTTCTGTTTTCATGTATAGGTGTTAACAAAGGAAATTTATACTCTGCAAGCATCCACCGAGAAGCGAGTGACAGAACTCCAGGCTCAAAATTCAGAGTACCAGGCAAGACTAGAAACATACGAAAAACTGGAACAAGAGCTTGATAGTGTAATCATGCAAGCTGCAGAAAGTATGTATGTCTCTGGCAATGTATGCACATTTTAAAACGTAAAGGTATAACAGTACATCATTGCTTCGTGCTTTAAGCAAAATGTCAACATATGTGCAGTCGCTGTTCATCCAAGCCTTATCATGGTGTTAAAACGTCTGAGTTCGGTATTTGGTTAATTTTTGTACAATATTTTTGAAGTGCACTGCAGTAGAGTACAAAACAATGATCAATTCACATTAGATTTCATTGTTCTCAGTGCAGAGCTTACTTAAATCAAACAAAGGAAATTGCTAACCTTCAAATCTAATTAACTGAGGAACATAACATTTACCCAATGCATTTCAATGTTTCAATAAGAAGTACTTTTCTTTTGTTGATATATTTTATGCATCGTGAGATGTTCATGAAGCTAATGAAATGTGGCGTTAATACCATATCCCATATGTCCAGCTTACCGTCGCGTTCTCCCTTAAACCCCAAACTTTTAATTAAACGAGCTATTTAGTTGTTGCTGGCAGGATGACCTAGTGACATAAAATGGCTGCCAGTCGGAAACGCAGTCATTTGCAGATCCCAGTTTTTATTCTCAACCAGGTCGACGTAGACTTCCCTTAGGTAATAGTAACATCAGTTATGTACAAGCAAAGTGTGGCCAAATTAGATTGGCACTGCCACTTCTGTAATGACAGATGAACTAAAGAGTCTTCTAAGTCGTTGATTGAGTATCGGTCCAGAGCAAAAAGGGACACAGATAGCTGAAGCACCGCCTTCAGTAATGTAAACAAAGTAAGCAATTCTCTTTGGAAAACCACTGAAATTCACCAGTCATTTTGATTCTCCAGTAACTATAACGCATACCCTAAACCTAAAGTAACTATAACCTGCGCGCACGCCATGCACAGTAATATTAACAGTGATAGCATTTCAGAGGTTATTAGAGATAGTATATATGTAGTCAGTGAACATGTCATGAGTGATTTAATATGCAAGGGTAAAAGCAGTGCATGGTGTATGTACAAGTTATAGTTACTTTATGGTACGAGTTAATTACTTGAGATAACTATAAGTGGTGAATTTCAGTGGTTTTGTTAGTTTCAAATGGTATGTTTTATGTGACATTTTCACCTAACTATAACATCCCTTTAACCTTTGTTTATTTTTAGTGAATTTCTCGTTTTTTTTAAATGTAAAGTAAGATGTCAGTCTTAATGCACGGCAGGGGGGCTGGAACAGGGTCTGTCCTGGCATTGTCCTTTATGCCTCCCCCATCCAAGCTTGCTGCCTCTGCCCCCTCCTTGTCCAAGTCCATACCCATGCCTCCTCGACCAGCCCTGTGTGGCCGTTTTTCTGTCGCTGCACTTTACTTTGCCCTGCACAGTTAGCTTTCTGCCCCTACCCACCTCCTCGTTGCCCAGGTCCATGCACCTACCCCCTCTGTGCTGCCCTGCATGGTCTGATGTGCTGCCACTGCTTTCCAGTTAGCTTGATGTCCCTGCCCACTCATCTTGCCCTGTGTTATCGGAGTCTGTGCCCCTACCATTGCCCTCCCGCTTAACCTCTGTACTTAGCTTGCTGCTCCTACCCTTCGTTCCTCTACCCTGTCTGTGTGAACGCCCCTTCTCCCTCCCTTTTGGCTACCATGTTCCATTGGCCTGGCACTGCCCATCCTACCTACTCTGAGTGGTCTGTTGAGCTGCCACTGCCCCTCCCGCCTGCCCAGCGTGGTCATATGGCTGTTGCCTGTCCCTGCCCCCTCTACCCTACCTTCCGTTAGCGGAGTTCCATAACCCTACCCCTCCCTCGTGCCTTCCATGGTCCGTTTTGCTGCCACTCTATTCTGCATACTTCTTTGTTGTGCTGTAACTGCTCCTCCTGCCCATCCCGTGTGGTCTGTGGTGAAGCCCCTGCCCCCTTTCCTCTCTTGTCTAGCCCCTCCTCTTCCTTTTGCCCTCTATGGTCCTTTGTGCATGGCCCTGCCCCCTCCCTCTTGCCCACCATGGCAGTTGCACTGCCACTAACCCTCGTGCTTGCCATTCATGGACTTTGTGCTGCCACTACCCCTCCCACTTGCCCTATGTGGTTAGCTTGCTACTCTTGCACCCCTCCTTCCTTCCCTCCATTCTCTGTGTGTATGCCATTATAGTCTCCCTGTTGCATTCTATGATGTCTTCTGTTTCCAGTGCTCATCCACCTGGCCTGGCCTGCATGGTCAGCTTGCTGCTCCTGCTCTGGCCCCTGCCCACCATTCTTTCATGTGCAGTCCCCTATCCCCCCATCTGACTTCCATGGTCCATTGGAGTGCCCTCACCCCCTTCCCTTCATGGTCTGTTGTGCTGCAACTGCCCCTTCTGTCTATCTGGTATGGTCGCTGTGCTTCCCTTGCCTCTTCCCCTCTGCTCTCTGTTGTCCATGTGCATGACTCTGTCCCCTCCCTATTGCTTTCCAATGTCTGTTGTGCTGGACTGCACTCTGTTGCCTGCCCTGGAAGGTCAGTTTGGTGCCCCTGCCCACCTCCCTCCTGCACTTTGTTGTCCAAATCCATATCTCTACCCCATTCCTCCTGCCCTACCATATATGCCAACATTTTGAACTTGGTAAGAGGGAGACTTTGGAAATAAAATCTGGGGCATGGATTTTCCCCATTGACTTAAATTGAAAAAGAGAAGGTTTTCGGTGGTAGGCGGCTAAAATAAAGCCCTTTTGGACTTAAAAACATTGGGAGTCTCCTGCCTGAATCTGGTCTGTTGGCATGTATGATTGTGGTGCCACTGCCTTTCCCTTCTACCCTCAATAATCTGTTGTATTGCCACAGCCTCACTTGAATGTCTTATGTAATTGGTTTGTTGCCCCTGCCCATCCTTTCCCATGCCACCTCCCCTCCTGCCTGCCTAGCATGGTCAACTTGCGGCCTTTGCTTCATCCTCCCTACCCTCAGTTGTCCAAGTCCGTGCCCATGGCCTCTGCTTCCCCACAATGTGTTAATGAATAACTAGATTACTAACATTCTATATATATATTACAAAAGTGTGGCACGCCTGAAGTCATCTTGATGTAATCTAAACTCATAATCTAAAATCATTAAAATGAGGGTGTTTCCCCTTAGAAATTATGGTTAGTGCTCTAAAAAAGTAAAATGAGGACACATTTTCTGAGTTCTCATATAGCGACAAAACACTTTTAAATTATTTGCTATATTTGTGTTTTCTTTATCCAGTTGATCACTTGATTATTTGTTGCAATTGGGGGAGAGGATGTGGCGTTACAGCCAGAGCTGCCGACTTTGCAACTGGGAGCCAGGTTCGGGTTTCGGCATCTGCTCAGCAATCTGTGATTCTGGAGAAATCACGTAATCTCCCCATGCCTAAAACCAAAATGAATGTGTAATGTAACTGATGCTCATGTAAATCACTCAGATAACTTTTGGTCAAGTCCGCACTAAAAAAAGGCAAACAAAATGTTTTGTACACTTCTGTCATTGGGGGAAGACTTGGGCTACATTTCGGTGAATTTTGTGCTAGATGTTCTCTGGTGGCCATCTTCAGAGACTTTTTTTGTTATGAAGCTAATTTCCTCATTTACTGCAGCATCCTCAGTACAAAATGCTTTCACTTTTCCACTTCACTTCTATCAGCATAATGTTCAGGTGTGCCACACTTTTGTCATAAATTCAGAATGTTAGCTCTCTAGTTGCTCATTAGAACACTGTAGTAAAGCTGCTGATTACCAGGGAGTTAACTGGCAGTCTGCTGCTGCTATTGAATGTGGATGTTTCAGTCTGCATGTCAGAATTTTTTAATGAAAAAGAAGGGTAAGATATTTGAGAACTCATTTAAAATGTGACCTAATTTTGCCTTCTACAGCACTATCCATAATTTCTAAGACAAAATGAACCCCCTCGTTTTGTTCATTACTAAAGTAAATGTTTTAATTTTTATCAGTTTGATTCAATCATGATAGCTTCAGTTGTGCCACACTTTTGTCATAGGTAAGACTGTTAGCGCTGTAGTTGTTTTTTAGAACACTCTGGGAGGCTGCATTAGAACACAGGGGAATCAACTAACTGCTCCTGATAAAAGTACATATTTTACTGAGAATTTCAGACTCTATTCTCACATGGCTGAGAAAGATAATGTGAATTTACAGAAAATATGCTCTCATTTTATGTTCTGGAGCATCTTCCATAACATTTACAAGAAAACGAGAAAACAGTCTTCTCTCAAACGTGACTCATGGAATCCCAGCAGAAGGTCTGCATTTTTTGCAGGATGTTGTGTATGTGTACAATCGTCCCACAGGGACATGCAGTTTGATGGGACCCACCTTTTTGGAGACGAGGCAAATTCCGCTCTCAAGCGCTTCAAGGAGAGCAAAGCTAAAACACGCTGTTTGGGCTTATCTGGCCTACCTCGGCAGCTGCATCAGGCCTATCACTCCTTTCGCAGTTTTAACAGTGGTATTCCGTACTGCAGCCGATCCATCCCCAGCCTAGCCTCCAGCAGTTTCACAGTCGTGCCCACCACTTCCACACTCAAGGTCAACAAGACGACCAGTCCACATCTTTCCATTTTGGGCCAGGAAGTGCAAGCCCTTTTGGCCAATGGGGTTATTGATAGGATGGCTGCACGGAGGTAGAATGTGGTTGCTACTCCTGCTACTTCCTGGTGCACAAAAAGGGTGGAGGACTCTCGCCTATTTTAGACCTGCACACTCTGAACACTT
This sequence comes from Pleurodeles waltl, assembly GCF_031143425.1. Lineage (NCBI taxonomy): Eukaryota > Metazoa > Chordata > Amphibia > Caudata > Salamandridae > Pleurodeles > Pleurodeles waltl. Next base: position 1,007,578,186 of record NC_090447.1, on the reverse strand, counting down.
TACTCTTGAAGGAAAAATTAAAAATGCTCACATTAGACCAGTTGTTGTCTGCCCTAGACCCTGGAGACTGGACGGTCGCGTTAAACCTGCAGGATGCCTATTTTCATATACCTGTCCTGCCAGCCAACTGACTTTTCCTATAGTTTGTGGTGAGACAGGAGCATTTTCAGTTTGCTGTGCTCCCTTGTGGTCTTTCCAGTGCCCCTCGGGCGACCACAAAATCGATGGCGGTGGTTTGGGCACATCTTTGGAGATCAGGGAATGCCAATCTTCCCCCTACTTCAACAAGTGTTGAAGGCTGGTTCGCTCCAGGCAGTCGTCAACCACGAGTCTATGGAGAACCTCCTGTCACTTTTTGGGTTCTCTACCAAAGTCACACCTGACTCCGTCTCAGACACTCCCCTACTTGGAACCGTTCTTGACAATGTTTGTTTTTGCACCTTTTTTCCGGTAAAGAGAGTCTGGGATATTCAGGCCATGATCCCAAACTTTCAGCTTTGGTCCTGGATTTCAGTGAGGTAGACTCTGAGGCTATTGGGACTGATGACCATCATATCCCCATAAGATCGGTTCAGCATGTGAGTGAGCTGCAGGCTCTGTGTCAACCCTCCATACACCACCTTCTATTCAGACAAACTGGTTCTGCGAAGTCTGGCATCTTTCTGTCAAAGGTTTTGACGCTATTGCACATCGGTCAAACCATCACCCTGCTGGTGTTTATGATCCGCCTCACCCCTCTAATGAGGAGGAGAGACTCTATTGGTTGGACCCCAGAAGAGCTCTGAGCTTCTACAAACCGGGTGTACGATCAGCTCTTTGTGTGGTTCTCTGGAGCGAAAAAAGGTAAGGCTGTGCAGAAAAGAAGCATCTCTCATTAGATTAGATCATGCTCTGCATTAAGATCTGCTATGAACTGCCTAAAATCTTTTTTTTATTTTTTAAAAGAGGTGTATGCCCATATACCTCCTACTGTAGCTGTGTCACAAACACTATGTATTTATAATGTGGTATACAGTAGGGAAAAAGAAGCCAAAATTAAAGTAAGGATGAGCCTATCATTTACTCCCTGCCTCCACTCTTAAAAAAAAAAAAAAAAAAAAAAAAAAAGCTTTGTGCAATATATTTGTTACTTACTTTAAAAGAGATAATAATCCATGTCCCTCAGTTCATTTATTCTGTAGATATTGGTATTTACATGTGGAAACATAGGCATGGAAACATCAATACTGTTACACATAACACTCCACAATTTATACATCACAAAATTTACAACAAACAATTTTTTGTCAACCCTTCCAGATATTTTTTGGAAGGATGGTTTGTCATATAGTAGCAGACCGTATTCGAGGTAGTCCCCAAGAAAAAATCGCATTAGAGGGATAAATGAACAGGAATGTGGATTATTACCTCTATTTCAGTAAGTAAAATATTTTGTTGCGCAAAGCGTTTTTGGAGTGGAGGTGGGGAGCCAATAATAGGCTCATCCTTGCTTTATCTTTGGCTTATTTGTTCTTACTGTATACCACATTATGTACACATAATGAACTGCCTAAAAAGCAGGACTGTGCAGTCATTCTACCAGCCAAAGCTGCAACCAAGTTGAGTCCCTGTCCTAGATATTTTTCAGGCGGCTACCTGGGCATCCCTGCATACGTTCACAAAGCAGTATTGCCTGGAAAGTCAGGTATGCTAAGAGGGGCACTTCGCCCGCTAGTTTCTACAGGACTTTGTGGTTTGAGTCCATGCACAGCACACCTCTACTTAAGTAATGCTTTGGTATGTATTAAGAAGGTGAATAATCTGTGGCTAGAAGTCTTTATCAGAAGAATAAGTAACTTTGGTAATGCTCTTTCTGGTAGCGATTATATTTTTCCACATATTCCTCACCTACCCTCCCATCCTCTCGTTCTTTGACTGGACTCTATCCACAAAAACATCTCAAGTCCAGGAATATGCTCACTGGCCTACCAATTTACTTTTGATATTCTGTGTCTGGGGGTGCAGACAGTCTCAAAACAACTGTCATCATCATGCTGGAGTGGTGCTTTCATAGGCTCTGCACATCATTTCTGGAGCGGCACAGCCTCTGTGCAGAGCTAGTGACGCTCTTACGGTCATGCAGAGAATCTGCTGAAAGATTTCCAGATTCAGTCTGATAGATGGAAAATATTCAAAAGGTAAGGACTCTGTGGCTGGATAATCTCAATCAGAAAGAGTTTTTCCAAAGGTAAATAGCTTGTTCATTAATTGTCAATGCCAAGACGCAATTTTTAGTAAAATGCTTGCAATAATTTAGCAGAGTACACGTAAGTGCCTATGTAATGCTTTTTAGTAGCATCAAGTAAGAACCTAAGCTTGCACCCAGCAGGCAGTCTTTGTACCCCTTTTTACTTTTGGGTAAATTATTTAGCCCCTTAAATAATCAGATCGTACACTGCTACTTAACAACTTCCATAAAGTGGAACGTAAAAACCTGTTCAGGAGAGTTTCTATTTTACTGTGCAGTTGTTACCTCACATTCAACCTTGTAATTCTACACACAAATGTTTGCCTAGATGTGTAGTACCCTTTTCCAGCTACATGTCTTGTCTAGAAAGCCTGCTCTTGTGTGCATATTTGGAGAAAATCACACCCACCCTCATGTGGCTAGTGTCATCCCTATTGTATAGACATTTGGGTAGCACAGGCAAAATAACAGAATGAGAGCACATTCCTCACAGGGCTATTAGAATGTTAGAACCCTTGGTCTGAAGCCACTCAATTATTCGGATGGAATGTCATTACTCTACCCTATGATTGAGCTGAACATACTCAAGAATGAGGCAAGTTCTCCTCTGAGAGCTGAGCCAAAGCCAGAGGTTCTAGGGAGTTTTTCAAATGTGTCTTGAAATTGTTTTTAATCTTTCCTGGTTTTACAAGTGCTGGTGGTGTACTCAAGAGGAAAAGGGAGTGAAATAGACCAATTCCAACAATTCCATACGAAGGGTATTCACTGTAACCCAAAAATATGATGTGTGCAGTACAGGTTGGCTCCCCTCAACCCCAGCCCAAAAAAAATAAATGATCAACTTTCTGTATTTTTACAAATGCTGTGGCCATGAGAATGGCGAGACCATTTTAGTTGACAGTGTGGTAATACACACGAAAGGCAGACCCATCTTCAAATTGGCTCATGATGGTGAGATGCAATGTGCGCTTTCAGCCTGGAGCAGCACCTTGATAGAATGCGGAACCTCAGCTGATTATTTATGGTATCAGCATTTTGGTTAATGGATAGAAAACAATAAGCGCTAGCTTGTGGCCTACTCTATCATGAAAATATAATGCATGCTGGAGACCAGGATTCTAATGTAGTTGGCACCTGCTTTAGTTGAACTGATATGCTGTGTTTCATAGAGCATTTAGGCATTGAGCGCGGCCTAGCTAACAGATGGTAATGGAGTATACCATAAGGGGACTTTGATTCATGTCTGTCTTTGATTATCTGTGTCCTATGTTGCAAGAAGCATTTACTCTCACCCACTGATCAGTCCTGTGTCTTTGTTTCCTCATAACATCTTTGAAGTTGGTGCTTTTTTATACATTCTTTTGCGTTAGATGGTGACACTTTTTATGCTTCGAGTTGTACTGTAATTATAAATCCACAGATACAGAGAGTCAGGGAAATAATTGCCCATCACCACTCCTCAAACATCAAACCCTCACTGGTGATGTCCAAATTAAATGATATCTTAATGGGAGAATTCTCATACAACACAACTAAAAATGTTCTAAATAACAATATACACCCTTGTTGTCATGTTTCTATTTCCTTTATTCTTTTTCAGTTTAAAATCAATCCGGCATCAAGAATTAAAATACATCCACACAGCCACCACGTGTTTCTCCCAGCTTCACCTGGCACATGAAATAAAGCTAAAAATCGATAGATTGTTTTTCCACAACACATAACCAACTCCAAGCTCAAAACGCACATGATTAATAAACAAGTCCTGGAGTAATCGCTTCCCCTCCACTTTACAAATATAGGATTTATAAATCTTTTAATCACAACACATAACCAAATCGCTATGCGCAAAAAACCCACATCTTCCCTACTCACCAATAGCATTTCACTGTATTTCCCAGTCTCAAACAGGCTCTCACAGTAGAGTCTGAAATCCTACGCTTCAAAGTCTGACCTTTAAATAAGATTGCCAAATGAGCCCGCTAAAGATTCTTGAGTTGTTACAATTGACAATCCGGAAGGGGAAGTCATGTTACAAAAAACAGATCCAAATTTAGTCCGTTATCTCAGATAAACCTTTCCCAAAACTACCAGTACATACAAATCCTTCTAAAATATTCGAAAACTCAAATTTTATAAGCCATTATCAAAGAAATAACCATTTATCATACCTACAAATTTAATAATTTTCACAACTAATAAAATTAAACAATAAACACAAAACATAAGTAAACTGTATACTCCTTCCTTACATTCTATACTTACGTTATTGTCACAGAGCTTGTGGTTGTTGTAGCCATATTAATTAATAATTTTGGCATTGTAAAAAAGAAACATAAATAAAGGAATTAATAATGATCGGTAATCCAAAACATAATTCCTGACTACGGGCTCAAACCCATGTACTTCCGTGGTTAACAAATCTTAATCATACCCCCTAGGCTACTATCCTGTACCTCTATATTGTCAGTGATTCTTCACTTGTGAATATCTTTACTGAATTAAAGTAGCCATATATAATTTCTCATAAAGGTTTCCCTGGACACCGGCTATGCAGTTGATCATTTGATTGCCTCCTTTGTACCTGCGTTACCATTACATCCACAGGTAAAACTCATAAATTGTTAACTGAACACAATCGCTGGCTGCGAGTTAGAAACCCTGCTCATCTTGTGATAGATTAGCCTGCTTCTTTGCCTCTACACTTAATCCAAGTCCTTTAGTTCATATATAGATCCTTTTTAAGAGGAGGGAGACCGTGCTTGAAAAAGGCAACTGTGAGTCAACTATAATAAAGTATAAAGTTGACCATCCTTATTAAGACCCTTAGCCACAGTTCTTAGGTATCTATGGAAACTGTTTCTCTGGATCGTAAAAGCAGCTCAGAATCACTACCACGTCTATTTATTTGAATATGTTCAATGTCCAATAATTTAACTGGAGGTATCCTCAGCACATAGCACTTGTTATTCTTGCGAATGTACACCCACAGGGTATTTTTCGTCTCTATTTTTAAGAGCTCTGAAGCACTCACTTCATCTTTCTTTGAGTTTACTGAGTGTTGATCCACAATATTGTAACCCACAGATGCAAATAATCAAATAAATGTACATTTTAGAGTTGCAGTTCATAAATTATTTAATCTGATATTTCTTGCCTTTTTTCTCTATCAGCAAGTACCTTGGCTCCATCCAAAACATATTAACAGCAATTACAATTAGCACATGTATAACCCGCACTTGGAATATTAGGCAGCCACCTAATATCTTTTATTTTAACCTTATTAAACCTGATAGTATCACTTGGACTGAAAATGTTCCTAAAGGGAGGAGCCTTTGAATAAGTAATCAGTAGTTTATCTGATAAGTACTTTCTTCCTCATCTAACATAAGTATCTATCAATGTCTGGCAAGACAACCATAGAGAAAATGTCATAACTGTAATTTATTGTAAACGTCAACTTTTCTCTCTCCATTTTGGTATTACATTATCTCACAACCTTGGGTTTATAACCTCTCTGTGTGAATTTCTTAGTGATGACTTCCTCCTATTTCCTATATTCAAATGTATTACTACAGTTCCTCTTCACCCTTAAAAATTCTTCATAAGGTATATTGCCATTCTGTTTCTGTGCATGTGCAGAATGTTCATGTAACAGTGTTAACAGAAGTGGGTTTCCAAAACATTCTAGTTTGAAGAATGCAATTCTCAACATAACAAGATCACATTTTTGGATGTGGATTTCTATGATGATATTCCAAACGCAAAACTCAACCTCACATTATAATCATTCTGATTAAAACATTCATGGTAGATCTTTAATTCCAAATCACTTTATCTATAAATCATAAGAAAATCATTGATACACCTGCCCAAGTGTATAACCTTTCAGGAAAAAGAGGATTGTTCCAGGCGGCTCTGATTCTGTATTTAGCTGTGTTGTGCGGAAGCTGAGCATGTAGTCCCTGCCGTACGCCATCTTACATACTGTTAGAAATTGGGTCTGTAGTTGGCAGGGGTATGCGCCCTATCGAAGTCAGGGTAAGTCAGATACACACCCTAAATTAACCTGTGCTCACCCTCTGGTAGCTTGGCACAGAGCTGTCAGGCTTAACTTAAGAGGCAATGTGTAAAGTATTTGTGCAACACTTAATTTACAGTAACAAAGTGCAAGATATAGAGAATATTTATCTGAGTAAAACAAGACCAAAACGAGACAAATCGAATCAGTAGAAGTCGGGATTTGAATTTTTAAAGATTTAATATGAAAACAGTTCTTCAAAGTCACAATGGTCAAAGGGTTACTTCAATCCAGAATCCAGGCCAACTGCGATAGAGGGGATCCTGAAGACAGGACCAACGCAGGGTCTGCCAAAAATAATACCTGGGATGGAGCAATGCATTGACGTCGAGGACACGATTTGTCAAAATTTCCCATGCAGTTGGGTCACTGCGTCGTCGTCGGGCTCCACTGAAATGAATGTGATGCGTCATCAAGCCAGGCAGAGCATCATCGTTGGGCCGTGCAGGCTGTCGATGCATTTGAATTTTGCATGCACTCTGGGCAATGTATCAATTTTTGAAGTAGACTACTGCAGAACCCAGTTCACGAGGCCCAGGACTGGAGAGGGGCACCTCAGGCAAGGGTAGGGCTCACAGTGTGCAGAGTCCAGCAGCACCAGGAGAGTTACAGGCAGTCTTTGATGTCCCTGAGACTGCAGAAATAGGGGGCAACCCCAGAATCCTAAACGCCAGCAAAAATGAGTCCGAAAAACAGGAGGTTAGAGGACACAAAGTTAGGGGAAACCACGCCGAGGATGCCAGATCACATACATTTCTGGAGATTCTGGAATGCACTTTTTTGCATGTCTGCTTACAATTAAATGGAATGCACAGTCCAATACGAAAAAGATTGGATGTGTATTTTGACAAGCTATGTTAATGCAGTTCTTCTGATTATTATATTTTGTTTCTAATTGCCTTAATTATTATTGTGGGATTGATCAAACCTTTGTAGCACATAAACACTTAAATAAAAAAATTAAATGGGGAAAATTATTGAAATCGCTAGGGATATATACAACATGCGTAGTGTGGTGTGTTAATCTGTCTCAAAAATGCATCTAAAATAAACTGTAAAAGCACAAGGCACGGATAATCCTAAAGTTTGTGAGAATTTCCTATAAACTACATTTCAGTCTAATGGCATAAATACACCAAGAGAATGAAGTCAGTTTTTTGTCTAAAACTGTGTTAATTTTTTTGCTTTTTCATGTTACACTATAATTACCATTAAAAATGGTCATGTACTTGCATCTACGGCTTTTAAAACAAAGTTGTAGCTCACAGTTTTGTTACCTGTACTAAACATTATTTATGTGATTCTGCCTTAGCCATCTGTTTTTGTTTTAAGTCTGACCTAGTGACAGACTTGGCTTTCTTTTCAAGCTCCTGTTTAAGTAATGATAATAATCATACATATAAACACAGCGGCTGTCGGTCAACCCTCTTCATCGATTGGTTTGTTCATCTATCATTCATATTGTGCTTCCACCCTCCACAAAAATTGAACAATGGCTTTGTCCATGGGCTCTCTTCCGTGTGATTGACTTAATTTTGCTGGTGCACATCTGGTTAAAAATATTGCAATTGGGTACCAGAGCTAGCAAGCCAATCTCTGCTTTTATGTGTGCTTTCATTTCATGTTTTTTAGTGAACTTGTTGTTGTGATCGGCCATTATTTATTTATTTACAAACATGGACTTGCTCTTGAGCTGGCAGCAGGTTTACTTGATATAACTTTAAGACTTTTAATGCTTGTTGCATATATGTGTTCAGGGGTCTGGAATTTAATAAAATATCTACTTGTCCATGGGACAGGTTGCTTCTTAAATCTACTTGTCCTGTAAACAGATCTACTTTACCCTGTGGTGCCATGTAGTGCAGTGACAAATTATGGCAGCAATCTCATTATGTAAGACCTCTGATAATAGCCTCTCTAATCATGCCAGGGCTTGAATACCTGCATTTTTAATCCCTACTATAGCAATTTCCTTATTTTGCTACCATTCTGCAGATCTTCATACTGGGGTTGGGGGAAGCAGTAAGCAATAGTTCCAGGGCAAGAATGCCTTTGAGTCTGCAAACCAACTAAATACCAAGCTTTGAGGATGTTCACTAGCTCTTCTATAATCGTTTCCCATACAGAGAAAAGGTTGGAAATGTACTCCTAACTCTGGCAGATGTAGAAGTTCTTCCAGATTGGGAACAAAGTGGTTGGAGTCAGTGTGAGCATGTAAACGCTCCATAGTTTTTCGCATGAGCAAATCTACACATGCATATTTGCTTGTGCTAAAATAGAGTTCACAAATATTTTCTAGGAGTACGATTTCCTGGTCTACGTCTGTAAGTTATTGTGAATTCATGAAAGCCACTAATTCAAAGACATATTGCAAGGGTGCACTTTTCTAACTTTCTTTAAGAATTGGGTCCCTAATTAGGTCTGCCGTTGATCAAGACATTTTGTTTTTATTAAAATTCTATTTCTCTATCTATCTATTGGCTGGCTTTACTGTGAGTAATTGCATTCTGCTGTTCTGCAATGAGCATATTGGCATACAAAGTAGTTTTGTACTGTGCCAGGAATTACTGTGACAATCAGTGGGGTAATGAAACTTGAAACTGTAGCCCACCCTCCCCTCCAGACTCACTCGGCGCTTGTGCTGTGCTGAGGGGGTTCTCGGGGGGGGGGCGTGGAGGTGCACTGCAGGGGCCGTGGGCCTTTGTTACACCATTGGTGGCAATGTGTGCTCTTTGAGACCAAAAAAACTTTTGTGCCAGTGTTTGTTACAATGGTGAGGGCCAGGCAGCTCCCACAACAATAAAGTGTTACAAAAGCCATATCAAAACAAGGCATGCATTGAGGAAACCAAAGGACTCACAACAAATGTCGGATCGGTTGGCTTTGCCGGTGCTTGTTTATTTTCATGCCTCCCATAATCTTGTTGAAAATGGTTACACTGATTTTCCATTAGGAATATTTTTTGTAAATACTAGAATGCATCAACACATTTTGCTAAATGACACTTCAAAGAAATAGCACCTAAAATTTCATAGCAGCGAAACGCTTTTTCCAACTTGCATTTTTTTCTGAACCTTTTATTTTGAAAGCAAAGAATCATAACTCTTACTTACAAGTTTCTGCAAACATTTGCATCTAATCAGAGCATTCTGGGACCAATTATACTTAGCATCATATTGTGAAATATTTCAAATGTGTGTACACTTTTTTTTTTCTGGAGCCACTGTCAGTAGTGCAGTGTAACCTTAAAACACTTACTTACACTACTCACCCTGATAATAAAGGTTTTTAATTAATGAACCATAATTACAAGTTGGAACACCATTAACATATGGGCACTAATATTACCTCAACTGCAGACAGTCCCTTCTCTGTAAACTGCCAGCTAAAGGGTTTGTGCTGCATGGGGTTGGGCCTACTTGTCCCAAGGACAAAATAAACATGATAACTTGTTGGCCTTGACCCCAAACAGTATGTCCCGGGCGTGGGGCGATAGGAATTCCACATCCCTGCATGTTGCATATATTTGAAAGAAAAAACTTGCAGGCATGATAAGGCCAGAAGTGTTTGCTTTGTCAAATGCTTGTTTTGGATTAACAGAATGGGTACTTGTGCCTATTAATTACATTCTGGAAACCACCTGACATAACTGGAGTATGTCAATAATGAAACACTATGTTCTCTCAGAACTCTTTTGAGTAATTTAGGCCTGCTAATTTTCAGGATGTACATTGCTCATAAATCGGGAAAAAACATTTTCTGCCCATCCCAGTGAAGAATTGAGACTCAAGGGTATATACACATTTTTACTGTTTACCAAAAGCCACACAGCTTTATTTCTAGGTGTTCTCAGGGAGCAATGTGGCTAGAATGAAATTGCAACAAGCATTTTGCTTCTAGCACCTTTGCAGGCTTGCCTTCCCTCCAAATATCCCTTTGTCAGTCTCTCTGTAGAACAGTTTTGGTGAAAAAAGACCTTCAATTGGCCGTAAGTTTGTAAACAACTGTGATAAATTGGGTTCTTCGTTGGGGGGTCAGAGAGGGGTGAGCCCTTTTCAAGCAGCAGCCACGATCCTTACTGGGTGAACTACAAAAATCATTAAATTAACCTGTGCTTAACCTTCTGGAAGATTGGCACAAAAGGAGCTCGGCTTAACATAGAGGCAATGTGTAAACTATTTATGCAGCGCACAAACAGCAGTAAAGTGAAAACACAACATTAGAAAACCAGATTGGGTAAATAGATGCAATTTTAATAAATTATTTCACACCAAAATGACAAAAATCCAACCAGTAGAACCTGAGTTATGAGTTTTAAAGTTTAAGGTGAAACCTAGTGCCTAAAAGAACAAAGCACCAGTCATGGACATCTAGTCACACAAGACCAGTGCAAATTCGAAAGATATGGCCGACAACAATGGAGCATGGTTCAGATCCGAAGTCGATTGGCCCAGGCCCCGCTTCTCTTCAAACTTGGAAGAAACATTGGGAAAATAATTGTATGTGAAGAAAACGTTCGGCGAGGCAGTCAGCGGTGTCTGAGAAGAAGGCGTGGTTGTTTGGAGCTGCAGAAGGAAGTCATGGTGAAGATTTCTGCGATTGGTCTTAGTCTCTTTTATGGAAGTTGAAAATATTCAGCGTGACAAAGCTGCAGGTTGTAGCTGCCCTGGGCTCCATAAGGCCGGATACCCTTCGGGACAAGAGTCGCTGAACCGGATTTGATGCTGCGGAAAAGAATGTAGTGGGAGCTACTGCAAAGTCAATCTGAGTGGCGATGCACCTTGGCCGGATCGACGAGCAGGTACAATCCTGGTCTCCTCTCGGCTGTCAGAGCACTTTTTAGTTTAAAATGTTCTGAGTCACAAGGTTTGGATTTGGGCTATCAGGGCACCTTTAGCACTATGTCCAAGGGTCCAGGAGTGGGGGATACCACTTGGAGGGTCAGGACTCACTCAGTGGGTATCCAGGTGCGGATTCAAGATATTTGGAGCCTTTTGTGTCTCTGGTGATCTAATCAGGAGGCTGGCTAACTAGCCCTTGGAGTCACTCTATAAGTCCTAGGTTCAAGAAGAATAGCAGGTCTGAAGCTGCAGGACACTCCTTTGAGGGCACAGGGCAGGCTTCAGGCAGCAGGGCAGTTCTCTTGGTTCAGCAGAACAACCCTCTGAAGTACTTAGCTGGTGCAGAAGTATGCCTAAGGGTCCCTATTATATACCTGGTGACAGCTTTGCAGTGGACACCCAGTCCTCCTATTGTGTGGCGATCTTGGAGGCTTACCTAAAGGCCAACTGACAATTACACCCTGTCATGTGACACAGGAAACAGGCTGGTTAGGACACGAAATTGACAACTTTCTAAAAGTGGCTTTTTCAGAATTACGAATTAAAATCTGTCTTTACCATTAAAGAGGATTCCAAATTATAATTCCTTAGACACCAAAGATGAACTTTTTACCTATCCCCAAACAAAATGTATCACTTATTAAATCTAGTAAGGTAACCCTATGTTATTCTATGGGAGAATAGGCCTCACAGCAGTGACATATGAATGTGAGTTTTTCACTACCAGGACATGCAAAACTAGAAAATACATGTGCTGCTCTTAAAATACAATGCACCCTACTGTATGGGCTGTTTCGGGCCTACTTTGGGATGACTTACAGGTAATAAAAAGGAGTTTTAGGCCTCACCAGAGGTTTATTTTGGCAAGTCGAATTGGCTGTTTAAAACTGAATACAGGCTGCAATGGCAGCTCTGAGACATGTTTTAAGAGGTTACTTAGGTGGGTGGGGCAATAAGTGCTGCAGGCCCACTAGTAGCATTTAATTTACCAGCCCTGGGTAAATGGCATACCATTTTTACAAGGAATATATAAGTAAATTAAGTATGCCAATCAGGTGTAAGACAATTTTGCCATGTTTTAGAGAGTGAGCCAAGCATTTTAGCACTCGCTAGTTGTGGTAAAGTGCACAGAGTTCTAAGGTCAGCAAAAACAAATTCAGCAAAACAGGTGAGGAAAAGGCAAAAACGTTTTGCGGAAGACTACCCTAAGGCTGACACGGCAAATATGACTAACCGTGTGCAGTAAATACTCTTACGATACTGAATTTATTAAACTTGATGCATTTCAGTAATTTGAATGGAGGCGTGTCAAGAGTGCAATGGGCTTTATTGCTAGCAGGAAATATTCCTGCTACCTCAGGTAGATAGAGTTCGGGTGGAGCTAACACTCACACCTCTGACAGTTGGCACCGCTGCTTTGCAGCAGGGTGTCCTATTGATGGGTAATCTTTTGAATTTGAAGGATACTTGCGCATTGAATCAAGACTGTGTTGTTAGATTAATTGTGCTCGTCACCTCTGAATCCTGCTGCTCTTGGGGATCTGTTAATTCTTAGATGTGCTAGAGCATTGGCTCTGTGTCGGAGGAGGAGTGTGGGGGGGTTCCTTAACAGGGGAGGGGTGAGGAGGGGAGGAAAAGTCGCTGTTCTCCCTGGACTGCCGGGGTCAGTGGTCCAGAATAGGATGTGTATTTTTAGGTATGTTATCATTATTGCTCCTGTTGAAAAATATGACTTTTTTTTTTTCTTTTCTTTTTTTTTAGCAAAATGAGCCAGGGGAGGCAGGGACCTGAGTACAGTTTTAAGGCCCCTACAAAATTAGCAAACGAGAATATTCTAATAGATTGTAGATTACTTTTGAGTATATATACTTTGAGCGATTTTGGTTGTTAGTTTTAAAACATTAAGGTAACATACTATTTCTTTTACAGTGGAAAGCGAAGATGAAGCTGAAAGAGTTCTTTTTTCGTACGGCTACGGAGCTAATGTGCCCACAACAGCCAAAAGACGATTAAAACAAAGGTAAGGCAATTAACAGGATTCATTTGTCACATCTTTATAAAGGAAATAGCACTGCTGGGGTATAAGACGTCTGCTCTTGGGGTGACACCAACGCGTATTGTTAGAAAAATTAGTAATGGAATAACCAGCCGATCAGTGGTCCAAGAGTGCCATCGCTCTCGCTTTTTTCAGTTCTTGTGTGTTTCAAACCTAGGGCAGGGATTGCCCTTTACAACTAAATGCTAAAATGGGAAACCTATGAATCTGCTGTGCTTATTCTATAATTATATATTTATATATTCTATATTTCTGCAGGAAATTTCTCAAAGCAGGTGCTTCCGTTTATAATTAAGGCTTTTGAGGGCCATGGTTAACCTGGAATGGTCTTTCTCAAGGTCTGTTATGCTCTCCACTCACCCAGCGACCACAGCAATTACAAATCTGATGCAGTTCGGTTTTCTGCTTATCTGTCCAGGTCATTGAACACTGTGCTCTGCCTAGTTATAATTCCAAACCACTTTTTCTGACTGACTTTAACTTCATTAGTTATTTTTGCAGTGTCCCTTTAACGTTCAGCTGGTTTTAGAGATTTTTCCTATTGCACTTGTATTTTTTACTTCACAGCCATTATGATTTTACTGTTGGGGAAGTGAATCTGAAGTGACAATGAAAACTAAAAAAAAAACTGACCTCGACTTACCCATTCACACATTGTGGAAAGTGTCCCTCCTCAAACCAAATTCTCAGGAGAATATTAAAGTGCACGCTGGGGCAGCGAATGTTTCAGAGCCTGTCTGCTAACAATGATAGATTAGTGGATACTGTTGCCATCTGATCGCTCTCTGAGACCACTTTGGAAGTGAGACAAACATAAGTATTACTTAGGCCTTTGCAAGCTCATGCAGTCAACTTCAAAGCACTTAATGTCCGAACATTCTATATCAAGGACTTGAATGCCAGAAATGTGGTCACACTCTAGTCCAACCCATCCTATGTCGACATGTTCACCATTAAGATACACAACCAAGTCCACACTTTTGCGAGGAAAACATCATCAAGAACATTAGTGAACTGGTAAGAGCACTCTTTGATGCTCTCAGTAGACAAGAGCTATATTTACTTGGTACCCTCGGGCCGCATCACAATCTATCTTTATTTTGTAAAGCATACCACCTCAGTTTGGACCCAGCCACATGCAAATCAGCCTTGACTCTTCTCCAGTGGAAACAATCCAGCCTGAACTGCTCCGAGTTATTGCCAGTTGGTGAGATTAATTCAAGCATTTCATCAGTTACTATTTTGTATACTTTAGTGTATCGCCCTAAGTGGGGTGGGTATGTCCAGAGGTTGGTCCTGTGCACAGTCTTACTTGACAACAAGGTATACCTGTCTGATGAGCCCAAACTATGATGAAACCAGTCTTGGGTTGCTTGAGTTCTGGTTAAGGAAGGACCTAGATTGGCTGTTCTTCCTGGTATGTTCCCATTGGAGTAGGGTCAAGACTGATTTGCATATGGCTGGGTCCAAACTTAGATGGCATGGTGTCTAAAGAAACTATAACTTGTGCAGTAAAGTAACTTTAGGCTACAAGTTATAGTTTCTTAACATAAGTATAACTTTAGGTATAACTGTTGAATTTATATGGTTTTGTGTGAGTTAAATTCACACTTAACTATAAGGTCTCTGTAACCATTGTTTTTCCAGTGAATGAATATATATATGTATATGTGAACAAGGTCCGGTGAGACCGAAACGCGTCAGGGGATTCCTGTTTGTTTATTTATGATCTCACTAATGTATTAAAAGTTAAGGTATTTTTGGCACAACGACAGAGTGCGGTTTTCTCTTGCTAAAACAGAAAGATGTTTTCTGAAAAAAATATATATATATCTATATATATATATATATCTATATCTATATATTCGTTTATATTACAAGATTACATCGCAAAATCTCAGCAATTGGTCGGGCATAAATCTCTACTTGCAATGAAGGCACAATTAGGGACTTGGTCTATCAAGGATAAGTCCTTTAGAGGCAAGTGACCACAGCAATGAATATTAATTACTCTGATTACTCGATTGCTCGTAAAATCAGACTTGGGTTAGAATAAGCTATGGTTTATCTGTGGTTGCACCTGTGGTAAAGGTGGAATCCTACTCCTGTCAATAAGATACTTGATCATGAGCCACTCTTTCTTTCCTTAGTTCAATCTCTCTGTCAAGGAGAGTGGCAGTGACATTAAGATTTGAGCCTATCCGTGTGATTAGAGCAGGGGAAAAGGTATGTGTCCCTTCATGACACCAGTGCTGTCACACAATCTCAACAGTGCCTGCACAATAGGGGAGACAGGTTTGTTGGCCTACATTTCTTTTCCAATCCCATGAGTGGCCACAAAGCGGTTCCAGCTATAGTATGATCAGTGAAGCTCCATGCAACAGTATTCAACCGATAAGTGAAGCTATCTGAGTGGAAGAAGGTTGATAAAAGTGGCTTCACCAGTCTTCCCTCATGGTGATGTGCTTAACGATTGCTGCTGGAACTGAGACTGGAATAATCTCAGGTAGATACTAGAGTTTATGGAGCCTTTTCGTGGATAAACAGAGGTTTTAATGTATGCTGTAATCTCACTAATAATCTGGCACAATTGGAGGACAAGCATAGTGTGTCTAGAGGCAAATTCTGGCATCAAGGGTGAAAGTCAAGGTTCTGCAGTGGGGCAAAATTAAGTTTGTGTCCATGCATGTTAAACAGAAATACTTGTTGAAGGCAAAAAGGTCCAGGTGCATGCTTATAGCCGAACTACGTGCCAAGTCTGTTAGTTCTAGGGTCTCTGTGCTGTGACATCTCTGGTGATCTGGCAGTAGCAGATTGCTTAAACACCCCAGGACTGACCATAAAGGTGACATTCCAAACTGAGGTCTTGGAAAATGCCTGAGAAATATCAGAGGTGATGTGCAGCATCTCAAACCTTAAGATGGATAAGGGCCCCGAGTCTGACATTTACAGTGCTCTTTTATTATAAAAAGGTTTGTGGCAGCCTGGCCGCACCCCACACTGATCTCTTCAGTTCATTCTTGGAGACTGGGCCTTGGAGATGGTATCTATCACTGTTACTGTGCAAAACACCGTCATTACAATTCTCCCCAAACCTATTAGGAAACCAACTTAATGTGATATATGCAGGCCCATTACTCTGCTCAGCAACAAAGTGAAAATATTTACAGGCCTATTTGGGTCTTGTTTAAATCTTTATTTGACACTCATTATAGACCCTGAACCAGTATGCTTTGTATCGGGAACTCAGACAATGCGGTAGTAACAAGCAAATAACAGTGTTGTTATCCACACTCTTGATGCAGAGAAAGCATTTATTGGGCCTACAGGGCCTTCATGGGTCATGTGTTAACAGCAATTCGATTAGGCCCCCAACCCGTCCTGTGACATGATTAAATATCTATCACCGAAGTATTAGGATTAATGGAATCATTTCGTGCCCATTTTCAGTTGGATGAAGAGCACAATAGGGTTTCCCCCTCCCAGTCTCCTCTCTGCTCTCCCAAGGGAGAGGCACTGTTGGGATATTAGGTGAGTAAAGATTGGTCGGGTCTTCAAGTTCACAATATATGTGAAGATGTTCTAATACTTATTTCTAGAAAACTATCCTCTCCGTCTCCCATTATATGCAGGATTGCCCTTTACCAGTGAGTGTCAGGATTCAAGGCAAATGTTCAGGAGTCATAGATGCGGAATCTGGCTGCCTCGTCTGACCATCTGTCCTAATTAAAGATGCTATTTGCTCTTAGGTGGTCCCCAGCTTATCTATCACTTACCTCAGTATTCAGCTGATGTAAAATATATTCAAAACTATACAGCTCAAATCCACTGCTCTCACTAAGGTCCAACGCAAAGAGTTCAGTATGTGGCACAGAGGAACAGTGTCATGGCTTTGCATGATAGCAGGTGTATGGCAGTCAACACATCTCATGTCATGACAAGGTCCACTCTCTCTTTAAGGATCAACACAGAGTTTAGTATGTGCCACAGAATAACAGAGCATGGCCTGGCATGATAGCAGGTGGATGGCCTTCAACACATCCCATACAATGACACTGTCCACCCCTAACTTTTGTTTTTAGATACCTGGTGTGCAACTCTTTTCCACAGTTCCCTCGCGGCTGATGGATAGGCAATAGGATTGTCGTTGAGTTCCAGGACCTTAGACAGATTACTGGGGGATTGGAAATCGCCTCCATTAGATCATGATTATGGCTAGAAAGGGCAATATGACTCAAGAAGAGACGGTTAGGTCATCCCTTATTAATAAGTGATTAAGTTTTGCATACTTTTTTGCCAGACAATAGTTTGTGTAGTCCTTGGCTTCTTTGTGTTGCAGTCTCCAAATATTTTGAAGGCCCGTGAATTTCAGCCAATCCGTCCCTAGCTGTGGTCCTGTCCCTTTCTCCATTTGTTGGATGGCTTTTATACCCCCCTGTGAGGGCTCTGTTTTTCTCAGTAAGCCAGATAGTTGTGCGTATTAAGGTCTCCGTGTTTGTATTGGTAGCTTATATGAATGTGACAGTAAGTCTACGTCCCGTTATGCCCATCTCCACAGTTAGGACCCTGTACCCTGCAAGTTACATCAGGAATGACCCTGAGTACTGGTCGCACAAGCCCAGTGCAAAGTGGACTAAAGAGAAGACCCAACTGATACAGCCTTTCTTGTTGGTAAAGAAAGTCAGTGCTAGGCTCTAAAGTGAGACTTTGCATAGGGTCACACCAAGAGGTCCCGGGAGAGCTGCAGATGGTGCCTCTCATGTAAAATGACCGTTTTCTGATTATATGATTCTCCTTCTCCTCCTAGAAATGTACCCTTCTAAGAATATCCAGTGGGAGATCTTTTTGTTTTCTGAATGACAAAACCCTATGGGTTCAGTTAAGCTGGATGGACAGATCACGTTTATTATTAATGACACTCAAGAAGCTCTGTGGGTCTCCAGCTATGTTATCTGCTCTCAGCAGGAGGCCTGGAATTTCAGTATCACTTTGTATTGATATGTTCTCTAAATCTTCCTGGTTTTCCTCATGGCTGATGTGCTTTTTTGGGTCTAGAAAGATCCTCCACTTATGTGCCTATTCCTCTGAGCCCCCCTTTAAGGTCATCAGCATGTCTGCCTTTTTCTGTCACATCCATCTAGATTTCTTCCACACGTGCCTTGAGTTCTGCAATGGTCTAGTTCACTTGATTTGTCTTTATGGAAGAAGGAATCCATGAGTTTGGCAAACGTTTACCCATATCTGAGATCCCCTTTTGCCATGCAACCTTGGCTAGTGGTGAAAATGAGTTCAGGGCATCATCCTCCCTGCTTCTGAGGCCCACCAAGTCCTTAACAGAAGGATCCCTCTTCTTGTTCCCTCTGACACAAGTACAGACTACCTGCTGACTGAAATGCCAGCTGACGATTATTTTTTTCAAAGGAGACAAAAAGGTGCAATCTTAAATTGTGTGTTGCTGGTAAGACGCAAGCCTATTCTGCATGCTTTAAGGGACATATCTAGTAATCCTTGCATAGTAACGATTGGGCCACGGAGCAGGATGCCTTAGCCAGAAATCTAGTCGATGAAGACGTGTTGCATGCAGCTATTTCCATGCCTTAGGAAACAGGAGTCTGGTATTCAGGAGTGAAGGCAATCTGTCATGGGGCCATTAGGACAGCAGGCCATAGCAGTATTGGTAGCCATCAGTCTCAGCCCGTTTGCCTAGGGGCAACTACACAACAAGAAGCTGTGGGGCCCATCATCTGCCTACCCTGCCCACAGTTATTGTTACTGTGGCTGTGGGGCTTGCTCCTCAAAAGGAACTCTGCAACTGCCTACATAGTGCTTGCCTCCACCTTTTATGGTCTCTTTAAGCCCCTCAGGAGTTACCAGCTTCAGGACAACGTTCCAAGATGGTCAGTTCAAAGGCCTTCACGTATGACCTCCCTGTTCCATGTGTGAGTTAGCTCTGCTCTTTCTCGTCCTCATCACTTTCCTTTAAATGTGGGATCTGCTGGACTTCGGACCTGACCCTCATGTGACTCTTCCCTTCATTCCAGCTCAATATATTTCAACCACAATTTGGTAGGTGGCGGCTACAGCGTCCAACTCCTGACTGATCAGTCAGCCAGCCTTCGGAGATGGCAATGGAGATGATGGGAATTATTTTTTCCCAGACTATGATTAAGGATGCCTTAGTCACCAATCCAGTCAATGAAGATGTGTTTGCATGCTGCTGTAGCCAGGCCTTAGGAAACAGGAGTCTCTGCTATTCAGGAGTGAACGCAATCTCTAATAGGGCCATTGGGAAGGCAGACATAGCAGTATTGTTAGCCATCAACCTCTCATTTAATTTGCCTGGGGGGGGTCTAAGGGTTGCCACTCGGATTGCGCTTTTCTCCCTCTTTTACTTGAAGAGCTCTGGAAAGCTCTCATCTGCTGCAGGAAACCCCGTGCTTGGACTCCACTCTTTCAGGTTACCAGGACTGTCTTGTTCAGGTGGAGGCATCTGGGTTCGCTGACTCCAAATGGCTAGTGGCGGCATTTACCTTGATCTTCTTTTGTTGGTTCATTGGGGTTGCTACCTGGTGTGCTTAATTCTCGGGAACTCCATTGCAGGTGCATGGATGCCTTCCTTCCTCACAACGAGACTCTGAGGATCAGACAGGGTAGTGGGGTGCTGGATGTTCCAAGCCCCGGCTGGTGCTGAGTGATAATCGTACACATCTCACTCCATGCCAGGAAAATTAAGGTAATTGTAAATCTGGTTCAAAAATTAAATAAAACTTTAGAGAGCAATGCTGTTTGTAGATCCACGCAGAGAACAGCTGGCTGCACTGATGAACTTTAGAACCCTGACAATTTGTGGACCTTCTTGTCTACCTAGATTTCTACATTGATTTTGATTGTTTCTAGCCTTGGTCTGCTTGTCAGCAACCGGTGTAATTCTCCGTGCCTATGGGAGTTCTGTCTAATCATCACTTGCCCATATTGTGCTGTATCCTTTTAGAGTCCTGTTTACGTTCTGTTGATGCTGAAGTCAATGGACCAGGGGTTGCAAGGGTAGTGTCCGAGTACCAAACGGCAATTCATTGTTAGCACTAGTTACCCATAAGTGTTGTCCATGTCACTGGCAGTACCCACAGTTGTGCGATTGTATGACCTGGTAATACAAGAAATCACGGGAACCTACATCTCGATAGCTAGTCTGTAATGTAAAGAACTCAACGCTTGGTTTAAATGTGGCTGATATTGCTGAAGCTATTTAAAAAAAAAGTGGTTGTTCCTGTCGACCTCCCTCCCTCGCCATGCCCCACCTCATCTGGAGGTCAGGCAATGGTGCGTTTTCCTACACCACTTCTCTAACACTTCCAGTTTCAGTTAAACTCTAATCTTATTTCACCTCTTCGGAATCTCTCCCGCCCCCTCTTACCCCAAAACACGCAACCTTTCACTCTCCAACATACTCTCCCCCAAATATCAGTCACTCATCTCCTTCCTCATCTAACAGCTCAAACACTGAGCGCACCAGGACAGTTCATAAAGCTACCAATCTGTACCCCTCGTCGAGTGCAGCACTGAGGGTGCTAGAGCTAGACTCGCAGCCAGCGCTTTAGTGTGGTGGTTGCAGGCGTGGCACCCCGGCTCCCCCTTTTGGAGACCAGCACTTACACTTCCCTCCAGAGGAAGAGAGGGAGAAAAACACATGACAGAAAGGGGGAGGAATGGAGAAAGCTGAAAAGGAAAAACGTGCAAGAGTGAGGGGGGGGGGGGACTGGTGGTGGATTAAAGAGGCACGAGGTGGATTCAATACTATGAAGCTTTGGTATTTGCCCCACTGTCCTTAAATAGTGCCAGCTGCGGGATTCTGAACAGAAAATTAGTTTAGTTTTTTTAAACAAAGTGAGCACTGTCCACACCCCCAGCGCTCATCTTAACGTAAACACAACACTGAAACACAATCTTACATAAAGGCCGATTTCACAAATACTCTCTGAATTATACTCGTCGTCCCACAAAGTCCCCACCAAATCTCTGACATGTTTTTAAGCAGTACAGTGGTAAACTGGAAAGCCACGATCTTAACACCATCAGTCCTTCGCGGCTCGGCGCGCCGAAGGTCTTTTTTTTGTAATTCTTCGGCCAGAATTGGGGATGCTGTGCAGCCTGACCAAAAAAGCCAATAGGTCTCAAAGGCGAGACCTAGTGAAATTGCCAGTTCTTGATGCTTGCGAGTTATTCCTAACAAATCCACACTCACTAAAACTCAGTGGCGTAGCGTGGGGGGTGCAGGGGGGGCCGGCCGCACCGGGTGCAACATCTGGGGGGGGGGAGGGGGGGGGGGCGCGCTCGCGCTCGCACTCGCGAGTGCTAAAATCCACGGTTTAGGGGGCGCAAATTACTTGCCTTGCCCCGGGTGCTGACAACCCACGCTACGCCACTGCTAAAACTACTCACATAATAGCGTAACTTGTGTGCCTAAAGCTTTCAACTCCCTTAGCAGAACCCGCCTTTAATCCCCACAGCACCTGCCATGTCACAATTATGTAATAGTGAGCGATCTTGGGAGCTGAGTGTCACCCTGATGCACGTGCTCGATGCAGTGAGTGGGCGGCATTTCCTCTCCCACATGAACTTTGACAGATTTCACAGTACTGCCCACAAGGTGGCAATAGTCTCACATATTTTAAAATCGGGGACAAAACAATGCGGAAGTTACCGCGTAGTGGAGAGAAAGTTTTTCTAACGAACATTATATACCCATAATGAGCAAATATTTAAAGTCGTATTACATTACAGGATGACAGGAGAACTAAGTAGAAATTAAAATACACTCGCGAGTAATTGTGGCTGATTACATTTATGGCGGAAGAGTTGAATAATGCCGTATTATCTAAGGGGTTGATAAATACCATGTTAACCTGCCTTTTTCTTTCACACCTGATTTCCACTGTTTACCATTTGAGTCTAGACTCGCAGTTTAGGCCTTGTGGTACCATGTAAGTCGTATCCTGTCTGTTTCTTTTACCATTGCGTAAGCCCTGGCCATGCAAGTATGAGCGCATGTTTACGACTGCACGTTTTGGAATACGACGCGCTTCACTTCTTCGCTTTCTTCTCTTGGCACAGCGTTCACTTGGCAAGACGGCTGCTGCAGCTAGAAAAGCAGAACTCGCTGCTTGTAAAAGACCTGGAACAACAGAGAGGCCAGGCCGCGCAGATTTCACAAGAGGTAACTGAGTTGAACGAAAAAAAGACATTACAAGTGCCGCGATGACATAAATATACAGGGCAATCCCTCGAAAGATTATTTTCCTTTCTTCCCAAAGGCAGCTTAAGTTGTATTTCCTGGCTTTCTCAAAATGACCCATCGCTTTGCGAAACGCTTTCATGTTAAACCTCTCCACTGCATTTATATTGTTTTGTAAATCCATGTGAGATCAAAGGAGAGATTGGTTTTCAGACTAAACACAAACATGGGTGAGACGCAAAAACGACCAACCAGTCAAACCGGTTCTGTCGTTTCGAGAAATGTTGTTGGCGACCCTTCGGGTGTCCAATGATCTTTTGTATTTAATTACGTTTTTCTGTCCTCGCTGAAAACAACTTTGGTGCATTGTATTGGAAAGTAAAGTCACAGTTAGGTTCAGTGTGGTCGTACTAGAGGTGATGATCTCTATATGTGGGGGGGTCTAACGGCGCCCATGTAAAGCAAGAGATGGTCTAAGACATTATAGGAGGGGCTTATGGATGGTTAAAAAGAAAAATACCTCAGGTTGTAAACGAGCTCACGAAGTGTTCTTTTGTGTGAATAGGTGGTCAAACTATAGCTGTATTGAAATTGCATTTATATAGCGCTTACTACCCGTGACAAGGTGTTGAAAGAGCCCGCCACCAAGAAACATTTGCTTCAAAATCTGGGCAATCCTGTGCTGGGGAACTGATCGCCTGGAGAAATTAAAGTGCAGACTCCTTCCTTGCAGATCTGAATCTCCTGGCTAAAAATGTCACTTCACCTGTTCAGTGTTTGTTTTAGTCTTCTGAAGTGGAGCCTTCATTGACCTTACAAAAGAAAAGAAATACAATTAATTTAAATCTCATTGCATGCCACCAAACCATTAAGATGTGAAAAACACATAATCACATTATTTACTAGGGAGGTGATCCTTTAAAGGTCGCATAAATGTCTTTGGCGTGGTTCTGGCAAGCCAAAAAATAAAAAATCCTGAAATTCTACCTGTCTCTTGTAACCTTGTCTGACATTTCCCAAAACATGCGACAAACCCTAATGCATTCTGTGTACCTCAGACCTGTGAAGGAAAAAACCTTGCAACTAAGCTAGGAGTTGCAGTTTTGTGCATCAGAAGCCTGTCAGCTCAATTGCTTACCATTTGACACAGACCTCAAAATAATCAGAGGCAGTTTATGACAACTTTATTTTGGATTTTTTTTTTGTTTGAAAACTTCGAGCAATGAAAAGTGTTACCTTTACAGATGCTTCAGGGAACGAGGTGTCATTGCGCTAGAATGGGAAAAAGGTAGAATAAGAAAGGAATGAGAAACTCAGTATTCCTCATCTGGGAGGGCAGAAGGCTAGATGTTATTTTTTACTGCAAACTACTTCCTTTATATTATCGTGGCAAGGGCAGATGCACCGGCACACTTTCAGATACATAACAAACACGAACAAACCGTTTTTATTTAGATCAGGGAAGAGGTCGTGGCCGAGGAAGCAATTTCCGATACAACATCCAGGTGAGCGACAAACCCTTTTGAAGTTCTACAAATGACGTTACCCAGAATAACAAGCACTATATAGCGAAAGTGACTTTTTTTGGACTCCATGAAGACTTTTTGAAGTTTTTCAGAAGATTTAGACTTCAATATTTTCTTGCAGGTAAACCTCGCACTTGATGGCTAGCACTACTCACTTTAAGCCTCCTACTTTCAACCCTCCCTCTTCCACCCGAGATCATGACCTTTGAAAACCTGGTACTAAAATAAATAATGCAGCGTAGACAGGGCTTTGAATATGTGCCGTGTAACCTTTAATTCCAAGAAAAACAAGCTTTAATCCATCTCAAAAGTAACAATGATCGTATTATTAAAACAGCAGATGAGGGAGGTGGCATTTTGATCCTGGATGAAGCCAGATATGGTGCTGAGATCATGTGAAAACTTGCCTGCACTAACCATTATTTCCCTCTCCCTGGTGAGCCTCTACAGCGAGTTCAGTAACTAATCGAAATGGTTTCTCAGTCAGTTCTGGAAAAGGCATGATCTCTAATCTGGAATATCTATTTCTTAATGGAACTGACCCCAGAACTCAAGTGGTCTGTGTACTACTAAATATTCATAAAAACATCTCTGACCTCCCCGACCGCCCAATTGTTTCAGGCTGTGGCTTTCTTTGTTGAACCTCTGGGCTGATGCATAGATGCCATGATCAAGTAATTTGTTCCCCTTGCGAACACCTATATTAGCGATAGTGTTGACCTAATCTGATAGAGACTTTTAGCTGCAGATTCCTTACTTGGAATCTCCCCAGGTGTCAGACTGGAATCCGGAAGATCCCTGCGCACCGGTAAAGGTGTCGACTGGCTCTGCTTCCATTGTCGGCGGCATCCGTGCCGGAAATGTCAGGTCATATACGGGTGCCATCCAGGCATGCTGGCATCATTTCTTTTCTTTCTGCGCCAGTCATCGCTGATCTGAAGAGAGCTACCCCTCTGTCAATTTTTGACTGGCCTTTTTTGACTTTGTCGAGTCTTTTTGAGGGATTACTGTCCTGATGTGTCGAGGATGTTTTCTAAGAAGACAGGATTCAAACCCCGCAGATCTTGTAATCGGACGATGTCCATGACAGATCCACAGCTTGTGTTTCTTTGGTGTCTGAAGTGTGACCATGACCCGAATTAGTGCGCCATGTGCTTGGCCATGCATCCAAAGGCTTTGAGGGAGTGGTCCCTAAAGTTGATGGTGGTCCGGCATGAGACTCCGCACAAGTCAAGGTCTTGGTCGAGAGGGTGGTGCTGGGACTGGTTGCGGAGTCCAAAGTTGTCATTGTCTCACTCTAAGTCCTCAGGACAATTAGGTAAGTTGAGACATAAGAAAAAGTCCAAGAACTCGAAGTGCTCTTTGACTTCTCCTCGTCTGACGAGATGTGGGAGCTTCAACGCTCTAGGCCTCATTCTGAGGAACCTGTGCCTGGGCCAACTCCGCACCTCCCTGAATTTCCGGGAGCCAGAGCGACCGCTGCCCAACGGTGAGAATTTTATGAGGTCATGCGCCTCGTTTTTGAGCAGCCCAACCCTGCTGGAGCCCCTTTGAGCCCCGCGTGGTAGGAGGGGGCCTTTTTAGATGCTAGCGGCTCTGGCAACAACGGACTCCCAGGAATCCAGTCCTGGATCCAGACCGGTGCCAGTCATACCACCTCGACTTTCACCGATGATGAAGCTCCATGTGCTGTCCATGCCCATGGGCGGCGCCATCCCCATTGCAATTCCCAACTCCTACATGGAGCCGGATGGGCGCGTACGACTCTGGCAGATGCCTTGCCTCCTCATTCAGACTCCTATGGGCTAGGCTTCAGGGATGAATGGGAGGGGGGTCACAGGACTCTTTAGAATACCAGTCATGTGAAGAAATGAACTAGTGTGAAGGGTTGGGTGAGGACAGTGGACCGGACACCTTTCCAGATACTAGTAAGCTTTATTACCCTACTGTGGCGAATGAGGAGGGAGCTTCTTAAGCTATGGTGGTGAAAAAGGCAGCTGAGGTCCTGGACCTTCAGCTGCCCTTGGTGGCCATCAAGACTAATTTCTTGACAGAGGTGCGGCAACCGGGAGCTTCAAAATCAGGACCATTGCTCCAGTTCAGTGACATCCTCACTGACGTTCTACTGGGTACCTGGTCCAAACCCAACACAGGGGCTCCTGTGAACAGAACGGTTGCCTGCCGCCATTGCCCTTTACCTGGGACCCCAAGGTTCTTGACGCAACATCCCACTCCTTAGAGCTTGGTGGTCCAAGCCTCTACTTCCCATGCTGCATTTCCTTCCACTCCCCTGGATAGGGAATCCAAAACATTGAACTCAGTTAGGAAGAAGATGTTTTCTTCCTCCAGTCATGCATTGCGGTCTGTGAACACAGAATGCCTTTTGTGCCATTATTCCCACACTGTGGAATATAGTTGTTTAAGTGCTGCCACAGGTCCTAGACAAACCCGCGCTATACTCTTGCGGCAAAGTTTACAATTAGTTGCAGAACTGACACGACTGAATTGCTAGGTAGAGCAGTTTCTTCAGCAGTGATCCTAAGCCACCACGCCAGGCTGAGGATGTCTGACTTTTTGGGAGAAGGCCAGTCTTCTTTGATGGGCATGCCCTTTGATGGCACCTGTGTCTTCGGAGACAATGCAGACTCGGCGCTTGAGCACTTCAAGGATTCTTG
Source organism: Pleurodeles waltl (assembly GCF_031143425.1). Taxonomy (NCBI): domain Eukaryota; kingdom Metazoa; phylum Chordata; class Amphibia; order Caudata; family Salamandridae; genus Pleurodeles; species Pleurodeles waltl. The sequence goes on along the minus strand of NC_090447.1, from coordinate 1,007,551,548 downwards.
GGCTACGCCAGGTCCTTGGGCATTGCAGCAGCCCCTCATCCCCTCAGTCTGCCTTGAACCCCTTTTGTGGCTGCAGAAGAGGTCTCCAGTTGTGCCAATTATCGGCAAGCCACCGGGCTGCGCATGCCTCCTAACATCTCTGTGGTCGAGGGCATGGGACCCACTGACCTCATGGGTCAGGTAGCGAGCGGTCTGGTCAGTCCACCACCCCTTCCCCCGCAGCAGCCTTTAAACCACCCTAGTCTGCCCCCCGCCGACTCCCACCACGAGGACCAGTTGGCAGCAGGATGCACCATCACCTGCCCCACTGGCAATCCATCACTTCATACAGGTGAGTTTTTCAGATAATCCGAAGGGACTACTTTCTGCTCTTAGAGACTACTCCTCCATCCATGCCACCATCCTACAATTTTATGACGGAGGATCATTTGTCCCTTTTATGCGAGGAAGTTACTGCTCTCTTGGCCAGGGGAGCTGTAGAGTGGGTTAAAGTGCCAGAAGTAGGCTGTGTTTGCTATTCCCGCTACTTTCTGGTCCCTAAAAGGGACAAGGGTCTTAGCCCTATCCCAGACCTTCGATCCCTCAACCTCTTCCTCAAGAAGGAGATGCTCAAGTTGGCTCAGGTCTAGTCTCCCCTAGACCCACTAGACTGGATGGTAGCGTTGGATTTGCAGGACACCTATTTTTTCTATCCCCATCCTGTCTGCCCACAGATGTTACTTGGGGTTCATGGAGGGCGATGAGCCCTTTCAGTTCACTGTGCTCCCCTTTGGCCTTACCAGCTGTTCACCAGGTGATGGCAGTAGTGGCAGCTCATCTGCGGAGTCAGGGTTTGAGTCCTTCCCTATGTCAACCACTGGCTATTAAAGGCGAGTTCGCCCCTGGCTGTTATGTCTCACCTGCAGACTAAGGCGGACCACTTTCATTCACTGGGGTTCACTATAAATGTGCCTAAGTCTCACCTGACTCCCTCTCAGGTGCTCCCTGTCATTGGAGCTGTTCTGGACACAGTGTAGTTTTGGGCTTATCCTCTCAAGCGGCAACGCCAGGATATACAGGCTGTGATACTGATGTTTCAGCCTCTGTCTTGGATTTTGGTGAGAATGACTCTGAGGCTGCTGGGACTCATGGTCTCCTGCATCCTGTTGGTGACACATTCCGTATGACATGTGGGTCCTGAATTCCAGTGGGTGCAGCATCAGGGAAACCTCTCTGTCAGGGTCCAGATTCCAGAGGGGACTGCGAAGAATACAGTGGTGGTTAACGAACCATGATTGGATCAGAGGCAGATCCCTCTCTCTTACCCAAACAGATTTGACAGTAGTGACAGATGTTTCACTTCTGGGATAGGACGGCCATCTGGAGGAGGTGGAGATCAGAGGCATCTGGTCATCTTCGGAAATGAGACTGCATCAACATGCTTGAGCTCCATGCGATCTGGCAGGCACTGAAAGCCTTTCTTCCTTTGTCAGTGAAAAGGTGGTGCAGGTGTTCTCAGTGGGGACGTGGACGGCTTGTCAAGAGGTTCTGCGCTTCTGGACGTGGCTGGAAAATCAGGACATATTCCTGGTGGTTCAACATCTCCTGAGCTCTCTGAATGCCAGAGCGGATGAACTCAGCCGAAAATGCCTAGCGTATCATGAATGGCGTTACTATGCATAAGTGGTGCAAGGTCTCTTTCAGTGTTGGGGAGAGCCTTGGTTAGATCTATTCGCCTCCGCAGAGAACGCACAAGATCAGCAGGTTTGTGCATTGAGTTGCAAAAAGAACAAGTGATGTATGGAATGCTGAACAATGTCAAACATTCACCCCCAGTACAGAGATCTGGGCCTAAATCCATTGTTTTTTTGCCACCCATGCTATTCCAGTTTGGACCCAGCCATATGCAAATCAGTCTTGACCCTGTTCCCCATGGGAACAGTCCAGCCCGAACTGCCAAGCCAGGTCCTCCCTGGACTAGAAACAAGCATCATAGGACCGGTTTCAGGGTATCACCCTTCATCAGCCAGGCTAGCTTGACTCCAGTGGCATGGGGAGCAAGGGACCCACGTCTGGGCATACCCTTCCCACTTGAGTTTCCAGGGCGGCAATCACTCGGAGAAGCTTTTTGTCTCGGGTGGAGTTCAGCCCTCCTGTATACCTTTCTGTCCATACCACTCCTGCTCAAAGTTCTCAAGAAGATCAAGAACGACCGGGCCAAAGTAATCCTGGTGGCTCCAGACTGGGCACAGAGTCTGGTATCCCGAGCCACTGAGCATGTCCAATATTCCTCCCATTAGACTGCCCTTTCAGGAGGATCTTCTGTCGCAGCAGAAGGGGAGGGTTCTGCACCAAAACGTGTCCATTCTCCACTTTCCTGTGTGGAAATTGAGCGGCGGCAGTTGACAGCCTTTGACCTTCTTCTCGAAGTCTGTAACATAAACCCATAAACCTGGCATCCAGTCATCCCTCCACCTAAATGAAATATGCCTGTCAGAAGAAATTTGTAGCATGGTGCACAGACAAATATGTTTACCCCCTTTAAGCCCCTGTCTCTGAAGTCCTGTTGTTCATTCTGTCCCTTCCCCAGCAGGGCTCTGCTCTTTCAGAATATTTGTCTTCTATTTCTGCTTTTTTGTGTTTGCCTGATCAACCTTCTTTATTTAGGTCTCCTATTGTACATAGGTTCCTCAAAGGTCCTACACATCTTTTTTCTCCATCCCCATTAATTTTGCCCCAATGGAATTTGAATTTGGTTCTGACTTTTTTTGAAGTACGCTCTTTTCAAGCCTCTCCACAGTTGTTCTCTCAGGCTTCTCATGTTGAAGTCAGCCTTCCTTGTGGTTATTACATTACAGAGTGAGTGAGCTGCAGGCATTGTCATCTAAGCTGTACTACCTTTCTAGCTATCCTTACAAAGTGGTGCTTCACACTAGGGCCTCTTTTCTGCGAAAAGTGCTCATGCCCTTTCATGTAGGCCAATTCATCACCTTGCTTACTTTTTGCAACCCCCCCCTTCACATCCTTATAAGGAAGAGGAGAGACTCCACCGCCTGGACCCAAAAAGAGTGTTGGCATTCTACCTAGATCGTACAAGAGTTCTGGGTGGATAACCAACTCTTTGTTGGGTATGTGGGTGCGAAGAAAGGTTGGGAAGTGCAGAAGCAGACCATCTCTAGATGGGTTGTACTCTGCATTAAAATCTGCTACGCACTGGCCAAAAAGTAACCTGAGTGCTTGCATGCTCATTCCACCTGAATTAAAGCTGCAACCACTGCGTTAGCACCTGGAGTTCCAGTCCTGGACATCCGTCAGGCAGCAACGTGGTCCTGGACAGTCGGGTCCCTAGGGACGGGCACTTTGCCCATTTGGTCCTGCAGGACTTTCTAGTTTGCAGGCCCACTTCCGCGGATGGCATTATTTCGGGTATCTATTCAAAAGTAAGGTATCTGCAGCTAGAGATCTATATCAGATGGAAACGTACTTACCTTTGGTAATGCCATATCTGGTAGAGACTATAGTGGTATAGTTGGAAATCCATCTATATGTAGATTTCCGTTTCATTTGTTTTTAACAGTTCATTCTGTTTTCCTTAGAATAGGACAACTAATAGAATAGTGCTTAATGCTGTTCAAAGGAGCTCTAAAAGGCTCCATATTAGGAATGCTAGATTACATCGACTATGGGTATTTTTCCTGTTCCCAGCTACTTGGTTAAACTATAATAAAACAAGGTATCAGTAGTGAAAAAATTAGATACCTTTTTATATGTTAAATTTGTTTTGTAGCTCTCATTTAAGTGTATTATATTTCCTGTGGAGCCCTCATACTTTGCAAAGCATGTGTATTTCCAAATAAGTTTATTTAATCATAACAAAAAGAAACCAAAAAAACATACAACAAAAACAGGCCAAGAAAGAAGTCAAGAAATAATACAGAAAACAATGGACATCAAAGTGGTTGAGCAGACAGATTAAATAAAGAGGGACGCTTGTGGCAAAAAAATGTGTGAAGCGTTAACCATGTTCACTTTTGATACATCTTAGTGAGCCTGAGTCCTTTAAATCATAGCGTGTTTTGCAAGCTCCACCATGGTGTTCCTCAGTGATGACAGTCCATTGCCCACAATTATTAATTGTAAAATGCATGTGAAAGTGTTATTGGAAAAGCTGAAGTGCAGTAGGAGAAGCAGGAGAATGGTTGGTTCTCTGGTAATCTTTATCCGCCTCTCATGGTAAAAAGGCAATTTTAAATTATTTTCAACATCACAACAAACCTGTGTAAACCATGAATTGATACCAGCAATTGAGACATTTCTTACCTCTTTACGACCTGTGTAGGACCAAGTTACCAATCTCCTAAACTGGCCAGGCTGACTTATTCTGTCATAGCAAATTTAAATATGATCCTAGAGACTGTACACCTCTGTATATTTGTTTGTACAAACATTCATATTGCCGTGTGTGTACTATTGCAGATATGCTTTTTCCTTATAGAGACAAACAGCCACTTTAATGGCACATCATGTACTTTTGTATTATTGTACTGCACATAAGTATCTGTAGATCGTCAAATCACAGTTTCCAGCAAAACTTTGTTTCACCTAATTATAGCTTGTAATGTATAAGAGAAAACATATTGTACAGTCCCTTTGTTGCTTCTAATTTTACAAAACAATGTAACAATCTTGATTTTTTTTTTTTATATCTGGCAAGCTTTTAATAGTCATTAAAAATGTATTTGGCAAAGCATATTACAGAAAAGGCTGCCACAAGGATCCTTTATTTAGAAGAACTAGTAACAGCAACTTCTGCCATAAAACTATAACAGGGTGTCTCCAGTTAGCTTCTTGTTGGGAAACTGAGCTGGTGGTTTTGTGTCCATCTTGCCCTTTCTTGTCTGTTTTTCTGACGTTGTATCTACTTTGATAGCAGCTGGCTATGCAGAAAGGAGAGTAAAAAAACAAACATTTTCAATGGTTACAGATAATGGATTGAAAATGTTTGTGTTATTGTGCCCTAACCACATTTTTGATGTTAGGTAAAACAATGTCTGTAAAAGGTTGTTAAAAATGTTTAATTTCTGGCATCTTGTTTCTTGAATTCATGTTGTTTCCCTTTGTTAATAATAAGTGTAGACTTCTTAGCCCCACTTTTACGATGTACCTCTTTAAAAAGTCTTTGAAAGAATCAATTGACCCACATGCTATCAGCACATAGCTAACTCCAACTCTTTGAGGTCTACCTGGAGGCCAGAGATGCCAGTGTCCTGCCCCCAGCAATGAGAAAAGGGGAGATATGCATGCTGCTTAAACCAGGTAGGGAGGAGTCTGACCCATCATCTTATAGGCCCCAAATGATGATCTACTCATATGAAGATCCTTTGTAAGGTATTCTCCTATCGACTGGCTGCTTATATGCTTCGCTTGGTCACTGAGGACCAGTGTGGTTTCGTACCGCGTTGTAGCACCAGAATGAACCTGCTTTGATTATCTCATGTCCTTCGTGAGGTACACCGCCAGGAGGAGGAAATGGCACTAGTGGCCATTGCCGTGGTAAAGGCCTTTGGCACGGTGGACTAGGAATACCTCCAGGAAGTCCTCCATGTCATGGGTTTCGGGCCCCTACTATTGTGCTTGGGTGCGTCTGCAAGGATTTTCCAGCAGTTTGGTGTCATCCTAATCTCTCTTCTCTTAGGGATGTGGAATTCTTATTGCCCAACGCCGGGGACATATTGTTTGGGGTCAAGGGCAACAGGTTTTCATGTTTATTTTGTCCTTGGGATAAGTAGGCCCAAACACCTGCAGCACAAACCTTTTGGCTGCCAGTTTACATAGAAAGGAACTGTCTGCAGTTGAGGTAATGTGTGCCCATATATTAATGCTGTTCGAACTTGTATTTATGGTTCATTAATGAAATTCCTTCATTATTAGGGTGAGCACTGTAAATAAACGTTTTAAGATCACAGTGCAGTACTGACAGTGGTTCCAGAAAAAAAAAAAAAAAAAAAAAGTGTACCTACGTTTCAAAAGTTTAACAATATGACGCCAAGTATAATGCTCCGAGAATGCTCTCTGATTTGATGCCTATATTTGCAGAAGCTTGTAAGAAAGAGTCATGATTCTTTGCTCTCAAAATAAAGGGGGTCATTCTAACTTCAGCGGGCGGCGGAGGCCGACCGCCAAAGTTCCCCCGCCAGAACACCGCAGCGCGGTCAAATGACTGCCGCAGTGATTCTGACTTTCCCGCTGGGCGGGCGGGCGACCGCCAAAAGGCCGCCCGCCCGCCCAGCGGGAAAGCACCAGCAACGAGGGAGCCGGCGGAGTTGCTGGTGTGCAACGGGTGCAGTTGCACCCGTCGCGATTTTCAGTGTCTGCCACGCAGACACTGAAAATCAATGTGGGGCCCTGTTAGGGGGCCCCTGCAGTGCCCATGCCAGTGGCATGGGCACTGCAGGGGCCCCCGGGGCCCCACGACCCCCGTTCCCGCCAGCCAGGTTCTGGCGGTGAAAACCGCCAGAACCAGGCTGGCGGGAAGGGGGTCGGAATCCCCATGGCGGCGCTGCTTGCAGCGCCGCCGTGGAGGATTCCCTGGGGCAGCGGGAAGCCGTCGGGAAAACGCTGGCTTCCCTTTTCTGACCGCGGCTTTACCGCCGCGGTCAGAATGCCCCCGGAAGCACCGCCAGCCTGTTGGCGGTGCTTCCGCGGCACTCTGCCCTGGCGGTTTTCAACCGCCAGGGTCAGAATGACCGCCAAAATTTTCAGAAAAAAATGCAAGTAGAAAAAAATATGTTTAGCTAGTATGAAATTTTAGGTGCAATTTCTCTGAAGCGTCATTTAGTAAAATGTGTTGATGCATGCTAGTATTTCTCAAAAATATTCCTAATGGAAAATCAGTGTGACCATTTTCAACAAGATTATAGAAAGCATGAAAATAATCAAGCACTCGCAAAGTCAACCGATTCAACATATTTGTGAGTCTTGGTTTCTTCAATGCATGTCTTGTTTTGACATGGCTTTTGTAACACATTATTGTTGTGGGATCTTAGTAGCTATGCCACAAATCAGACAGGCTTAACTTAGGGCAATGTGTAAAGTATTTATGCAGCCCTAAAACAGTTATAAAGTCCTAATGTAAATCAAATTAGAAACATAAAGTAACTTTTAATGAATAAATAGATATAATGCCAAAAAACTCAAAGCACCTTGATAGGCATAGGTCGCAGTAGACCAGGACCTAGGAGCAATTTTAGACTGATTGCAATGAAGCGCAGGTTGGATGGACTCACCAGGTTCAACCTGGTCAAAGGTTAAATATTCTGACTTACTTCTTTAAGACCCAGTCCGCCACAGGGGTCTGCTTCTGCTTTGTTTCACAGTTCTTTATTCAAAGTTTACGAGGTGAAGGGGTTGTGCTAATAGAGTGCAACAGGCAATGCAATGATCCAGACCGGCTGCTTGTAGCCAACAGAAAATACAAGGCTCAAATGGTAGATGTGCAGTGCAAGATACAATCAGCGGGTCTGGTCTCGGAGCAATCGAGGGAGGATGTGCAAGCCGGGGACTGGGGCCAAAAGGGGAGGATAGGTCCGAGGATGCTAGGGGTTAGCAGTTGGAGGCAGCAAGGACGAAAAAGGGAAAGAAAGAAAGAAAGAAAAAAAAACGAAAGAAAGAAAGGGCACGGCGAGAAGGTAGTGCGGAACTGGACTGTGGGGCGGGAGCAGGCAAAGGAGCAGAGAATGCAGATGAATGTGGGTGAATGTAGAATGTCGATGTAGGTGCAGTACTGAGAATGAGACCCGAGTTGGGGAGAAGAAGAGGAGGCCCAGGGTACTACGACAGGACCCGGGTGACCCCAATGGTCCTGCCAGGGTGCCTGCCACCGTTCATCTCCTGGGCCCCTGGAGGAAAGGTGCCTAAGTGTGAATAAATGTCTGTGTTACCTTGCGGGTTGTAAATGATTAGTCATACAGGGAGTGCAGAATTATTAGGCAAATGAGTATTTTGACCACATCATCCTCTTTATGCATGTTGTCTTACTCCAAGCTGTATAGGCTCGAAAGCCTACTACCAATTAAGCATATTAGGTGATGTGCATCTCTGTAATGAGAAGGGGTGTGGTCTAATGACATCAACACCCTATATCAGGTGTGCAGAATTATTAGGCAACTTCCTTTCCTTTGGCAAAATGGGTCAAAAGAAGGACTTGACAGGCTCAGAAAAGTCAAAAATAGTGAGATATCATGCAGAGGGATGCAGCACTCTTAAAATTGCAAAGCTTCTGAAGCGTGATCATCGAACAATCAAGCGTTTCATTCAAAATAGTCAACAGGGTCGCAAGAAGCGTGTGGAAAAACCAAGGCGCAAAATAACTGCCCATGAACTGAGAAAAGTCAAGCGTGCAGCTGCCACGATGCCACTTGCCACCAGTTTGGCCATATTTCAGAGCTGCAACATCACTGGAGTGCCCAAAAGCACAAGGTGTGCAATACTCAGAGACATGGCCAAGGTAAGAAAGGCTGAAAGACGACCACCACTGAACAAGACACACAAGCTGAAACGTCAAGACTGGGCCAAGAAATATCTCAAGACTGATTTTTCTAAGGTTTTATGGACTGATGAAATGAGAGTGAGTCTTGATGGGCCAGATGGATGGGCCCGTGGCTGGATTGGTAAAGGGCAGAGAGCTCCAGTCCGACTCAGACGCCAGCAAGGTGGAGGTGGAGTACTGGTTTGGGCTGGTATCATCAAAGATGAGCTTGTGGGGCCTTTTCGGGTTGAGGATGGAGTCAAGCTCAACTCCCAGTCCTACTGCCAGTTCCTGGAAGACACCTTCTTCAAGCAGTGGTACAGGAAGAAGTTTGCATCCTTCAAGAAAAACATGATTTTCATGCAGGACAATGCTCCATCACACGCGTCCAAGTACTCCACAGCGTGGCTGGCAAGAAAGGGTATAAAAGAAGGAAATCTAATGACATGGCCTCCTTGTTCACCTGATCTGAACCCCATTGAGAACCTGTGGTCCATCATCAAATGTGAGATTTACAAGGAGGGAAAACAGTACACCTCTCTGAACAGTGTCTGGGAGGCTGTGGTTGCTGCTGCACGCAGTGTTGATGGTGAACAGATCAAAACACTGACAGAATCCATGGATGGCAGGCTTTTGAGTGTCCTTGCAAAGAAAGGTGGCTATATTGGTCACTGATTTGTTTTTGTTTTGTTTTTGAATGTCAGAAATGTATATTTGTGAATGTTGAGATGTTATATTGGTTTCACTGGTAATAATAAATAATTGAAATGGGTATATATTTTTTTTTGTTAAGTTGCCTAATAATTATGCACAGTAATAGTCACCTGCACACACAGATATCCCCCTACAATAGCTAAAACTAAAAACAAACTAAAAACTACTTCCAAATATATTCAGCTTTGATATTAATGAGTTTTTTGGGTTCATTGAGAACATGGTTGTTGTTCAATAATAAAATTAATCCTCAAAAATACAACTTGCTTAATAATTCTGCACTCCCTGTATATGGCCGTCTGATACATAGCCATGAGCCAGTCCATTGTGTGTTTGGGGTTGGGGGAAATGCCAGTGTTGGAGGAAACAGTTTTTAGCTGTTGCCGCCTCTATGATGCAGCCAGCACTCACATCCGGAGAGTGTCAGGAAACACGCGTAGTCATGAAGAAGGATCGTGGCTCGAGACATTGGAAGAGGGATCAACAGCGCCTCGCCAAGTGTGTTGCAAATGCCTCCCAGAAGGTGTGAACAGTGAAGCATTCACAAAAAATATGTACCAGATCACAAAAAGTATCAGCACAGTGCCAGCAATCAGAGTGGGGAAGCAACCGTGCTGACTACAGCTTCACTGGAGACCAGTGCCAGTCGTGAAGCAACTTGAAGAGGCAGAACTTCAGCCAAGCCTTCCTGGCTCTGCCACCCAGGGCCTCCAGGAGCTCTGCCCAGTCCTCTGGTTCGTATTTCACCAGGAGGCGGGCCTGCCACTCGGTTATAATGCTGTCCAGATGGGGTGCTTGAATATAAATGATGGGTCAAGAGGCCGTAGAAGCCGGACATAGCCCTTTGGAAGTGACCTCATATCTCCAGGTACAAGAGTACCAGTGAAGGCAGAAGAGCCCAGGGCCACAAGTAGAGCTTGAGGGTGAGACAGTGTCACAACTGCAGGTACTGCCAGGGTTAGCCAGGCTGGGAGGCCAACTTCCTCCCTCAACACCTCAAAGATTTTGATGGTGCCATGGGCACATACCTGTTAAAGGGTGAGTATTATTCCTCTGTACACCACACACCCCAGTCAAGCACCGCACCCCTGATATAGAGACCCGCATTGCCCCACAAGGGTGTCTGGTTGTGGAGGAGGGCGTCTTTCAGGAGGAGGAGGGGGACGCGGGACCAAGACTTAACCATGTCCTGAATCATCTGGTTTCTAGAACAGAGGTTTGGTTGCGGTATTTGGTGTACAGCCCTCAGGGGCAACCCTGGAGAAAACGCTCTATCGAGAGCCACAACAGAGTCTCCAGGGTCTGGGGAAGCATGTAGGCAAGTTGCACCTGGTGCATGGCCAAGGTATAATGTTCCTTTAGGGCAAACCCAGGCCGTCATATGAGCAGTGGGCCATCAAATGGCTGCTGGATAGTCGAGGTTGAGAGGCATCCCACACAAAGACCCTGATGTCCTTGTCCACGGAGCTCAAGAGCAAAAGGGGCACAAGCAGGGTTAACATGCCAAGGATGTAGGTAAAGCGCAGCAGTTACCACCTTGACCACCTGCTGTATAACAGGAGGCTGAGGTGGGACCATTTCTCATAGTCTAGCTGTGTGCAGTCCAAAAGTCGGTCAAGGTTGTCCACCACAATTAGTTCCAGTCCCTGTTTGAGGTAAATCCCCAAGTCTTTGAGATAGGCGGGCTTCCACTGGATGGGTAATGGTTACTTCCTGGTCAGGTCTTCTCTCATGAGATCGGTAGGGCCTCGCTCTTGCCCCAATTGATTGTGCCCTGAAATCACCACAAAGTCATATATGATGGTCATAAAAGTTTGAAGTGACCGGGGAGGTCCGAAAGTGTGAGCAAAATGTTGTCCTCTTAAATATAAAGGGTCAACACTCCCCCGGGAAAGGGGATGCCTGTCAGTGATGGGAACTGGTGGAGGCTCACCAAAGGTTCTATGTCCAGAAGGAAAAAAAAAGGTGGCAATAATCGGCAGTCCTGTCACATTCTATTTGTGACCAGGAAAGGGTCCGAAAGGAATCCCCTGCAGTTGACCTGTGCGGAAGGCGAGTCGTGAATTCAGTGGACCTTGGCTATGAAATCTTTGCCGAAGCGTTGCGAAGAGGAAGCCCCACTCAATCCTATCAAATGCCTGCTTGACATCCAAAGAGAGGGCAAGGGCCACGTCGGGAAAGGCCCCTGCCGAGGAGGTGCACTATATCAAAGAAAACACCGAGTTGTATAAATCCCAGTAGTAAGCTGCAAATTAGTCCGCAATGTCTTGGGGAAGAGTAAGGGTTTGTCCTGCGATAGACCGAAGGACTGGGATGGCCAGCGCAGCCTCCTGCTGATGCAGTTGTGCCACCAGCTGCCTCCCCACCTTCTCCCTTTGCTCATAGTGAGGGCCCACATTTTCCACCTTAGAGGTGTACAGATCGTTAAGATCCATGCAGGCTTCCTCCAGGTGGCACCGGGGTGGAATTGAGGGGGCCTCCTTATAGAGGTGGGTGAGAGAGGCAATGTCAGCTTCCCAGGCCTTTTGAATGTCTGCACGCTACTTGTTAGCAAAGGCAGAATCAGCTGACCCCGGATGGTCGCTTTAGCCGCTGCCCACAAAGTGCTTGGGAAGGCCACAGATCCCTGGTTGTGCTCCAGTTACCTAGTGGCATGAGACCAGAGCTGTGCTTTGCCCGAAGGGGAGCGGTACTGGGATATTTTGAGGTAGAAAAGTCTTACAGCCTGGGCTGGTCAGCCTCAGTTCCAGGAAAAGGAGCACCTCAGAATGGTGTGAGAGAGCTCCCTCAAGGATCAGGGCTTCCTGGGAGAGGGTGACCAACGGTTGCGAGACCCGGAAATAATGTAAATGGGACTGCGTGCCATGTACTGATGAAAGGAAGGTATACTCCTGATCCGTATAGTGAGAAAGAAGCCAGACGTCCATGAGACTATGATCTGCCATGTTGTCCCCCATGAGGGCCCAGTCCACATTGTTGCCCACATCATGCGGGCCAGTATGGTCATGACTTAGCTAAAGCAAAAAACTGTTGTTTGTGTCCCATTGGCGTAGACAGAGCCCACACGGAGCATCTTACTGCCAAGGCAAAGTTTCACGAAAGTCTACTGACTCTCCTCATCGGTCCACGTCTTGAGCACCATAAGGGCCAATGATTTCCCCAGGAGGATTACCACTCTGTATTTGCGGGGTTGCACAGTCCCATCTGGCAGTGAGGTCGGACGGCTATTGTGGATCACCCTCACCACCCAGTTGCATTGGAACTTCTCCGCATTTGTCAACAAGAGGTGGGTCTTCTGGAGGATGACCACATCATTGCAACACTCATTCTCAGGTAAACTCTTGATTGTAGGTAGGTGGCAACTACAAACCTGTTGACGAACGTAATGCTGTGTTTTAATATTTTAGAAAAGAAGTAGTGGCACTATAATCACACCTTGCATTTCGCACTCTTTAATGCTAAAATTCAGCATTCACATGGAACATGTTATGTGACCCATTTGTCTTAGAACTTGAAATCTGAAACTGTGCCCTTGAAGAAGCCGGCCAAGTGATTGGTGTGCTCCTTATACATCTTGACCTTGGCATGAATGTGGACGTATTAGATTTATGCTGTGCTGATTCTGCCAAACCTGTACCTCGTCTTTGACCCCACCTTCCTGACCAATTGCTTACAGAACCTCCAAATTTTATCCTTAGTATCTGTCTCCTACAAGGTTATTTGTAGTGTTGTGCATGGGCCCCTGTCTCCTGCATCTCCAAAGTAGGGGAGCTACTTGAATTGTTCTGCTCTTATTATATTTTTGAATTAATGATGGATATCTAATCGTAGATTTCTCACCTTAGAATATCCCTCATGTACTAGACCGGATCCTTAAATGTTTTTGTTGCAGTACTCTTATGCACCTCAAAATACTGCTTTGTAAGTCACTGAGTGGAGCTGTATATAGGTACCAAACCTGTGATCAATTCCTTTCTTTCTGCGCCTTCCTGTGCGGATCTTGAGCTCGGCTCTCAACTTCTCACACAACACCAAATATTTTTCAGTGTGTAGAGGAACAGTGTCCCCATCTAAAACGACAGTATTCCAGATGTGCATGCGGTGTGCTTTTTGTGCCTGGGCTCACGACATGACTGAACCACATAAGGGCACCCTCATGCACCTAACGGTGATTCAAGACCAGGAGGCGAACTTGTATGCTGCCCAACACAAGATGTAGTTAATGCTTTTGCGTAGATCCTCATTCCATGTTGCTTGTCCCATCTCTGTCCTCATAATGGAGCTGTTCCCCAAACCACTCCACTTCTTAATCAGTTGTCCGCTAAGTCCAAGTCCAAACGCAAGCATGAAACAGCAAATTGGAACCCTATCCTGCCTCTGACTTCAAAGAGAAGGAGCCAGGGTATCAAGGTGTCAACCACAATCCATGGAGGGTCCAAAATGGATTGGCTTATACCTCAAATACAGTCAATGTTTCTTATCAGCCAATCACCTCCAGCATTGTGATTCAACATCTGCGTAACCCTCATGCTGGTCCTGATTAGGTCATTCAAACTTACCTGATATAACTATACAGTTGATACGCAAATCATTTTAAACATCTCTACAGATGAAACCTCGCCTGCTCTCATGCCTTAAATGCAAGGATGATGAGTAACCACCTAAAGCTCAATACCACAAAGTCTGAGATCTTGGCCTGTGGACAATGACAATTACACCAGCCTACTGCCATATGCCCAAAGAACCTTAAGGCCATACCAACGACATCGAGTGGTAGGATGCTCAGGGGTAACCATTGATTCATACCTGTCCTTGATACCACATGTCAACAAGGTCATAAGGAGCAGCTACCTCACAATGAAAGCACTGCAGCGTATCTTTCCATATCTTGGATACTAACAAAAATGACAAGCTTTCCTCACACTTACAATTGCCAAGGTTGACTTTCTCAACAGCCTACACCTTGGAGCCCCCGCTTTTATCTTATGCAAAATATAACTAATCCAAGCCTCTGCTGCAAGGCTTCTCATCCACTTCCATCGTAGAGAATGCACAACTCCAGTCCTGCAGGAACTCCACTGGCAATGTATAGTGAGATGAGCATTGTTGAAGGCACTGCATTATCTTGAGACTCCCACGGAGAATGACCACTATATATACAAGCTAAATTCAGGCAATACAAATAACATATTGCATTACCTTATAGGTTGATCATCTTTCTCAGTACAGCTCTGGAACTCACTGCTAGCCAAAATTGGAAGTATTAAGGAGCATTTACACTTTAGAAGAGAGATGAAGCCATCCCTGTTCAAAAGATAACTACATCATCCTGTAATCTTGGTAGATAATTCACAATAATAATTGCTATCTCAAGTATAATTTAGTCTACACAATGTTCTGTGTCAGGATAATTATGAATGACTGACCTATGTTCAGCCTGGTTATGAGATAGCAATGTCAAGTCATATAAAACCTGCCTGGCCTTAACTAATATCAGTAGCATAACACTCCCTAGTAATGCAGCTGACCTTAGTTCTAACAGGCTGCATAATAACTTGATTGCACTATTTAACTGTTTTACACTCACATTAGACAGATCCACCTATGGGTCATGGCCATTACCCACCCTGTACTGCATTGGTCCCCAGCAGTAAACTACCCATCACCAAATAAATAGGCATAGAATAACTGAAGAAGTTCGCCACATACCGCTGGGCAACGGAGGCTCTAATATAGTACACCACTGCGAGTTCCAACTAGCTATATAGTATAACTCTTCTTACTAACTAAGATTGTTCTGGATCTTAAGTGTTAAACTAAAATGATCAGAATCAACAACTCCAGGTGTTAACCAGCTAGGTGGAGTATGATCCTAAGAGATATGATAAAGGGACCTGCAGAGCTGTTCAAAGCTGCCAGCTTACTAAAAAATGTAAACTTACTCTCACTCTTCTTTATCCATCACACAACAGTACTGCGTTCCATAACACAAGCACCACTTATCGATGGTCATCACGCGTGACATGGAAATACTTTCCCACGTATGACAAAACAAAGACAGCGCCTTTCCAACTACACCCCCTATTCGATGTAGCGCACAACCAATATGGTCAAGTGCTTCGTGCCCCACATAGGGGAAACAAGCACTATATAATTTATACTACAATATAGTCTGAGGGTGGGAAAAGGTGAACAGTAAATTTGTGAACTCCACAGTCATAATTTTGTTGATATAATAAACATTTGATATATTATTCCTGCACTTAACAGATTACGGATTTAGGCATAACTAAAGCAGATGTAAATGGTTCAATTATGGTAGAAAGGCCCCCCAACACATCCATTTACGTCCATTTATTAGAGAGTTGTAGGCCAGTTGATCATTTCACTTGTAGAACAATTGCTATAAGAATTTATTCAAATGCACATTTTCCCAAAACATATTTATGCAGTCACAGTTTACGCATTGAGCATTTAGGATTTTTCATGTGAATAGGACCCTTAAGTAGGGTTCAGCAAATCTTAAACAAATTAAAATACATTGATAGAATTAGGGCATTTGCTTAAGAATTTCACACATAACTGCTAAGAGGACCTTGGTGAAGCTATACAGACTAATTTCTACAATTTGTAATTGCTCTTTAACTGATTTTTATAGTAATTTCTTCTAATACGTAAAATGGTTCCATTAGTAAAGGTTCCACCTGTCTTGTTTTGAAAGACTTCTCTAGTGTGTCTGTCTGATTGAAGGATCCACATATCCCTTTAGATAATTGTATCTCTGATGTTTTCAGTGCCTCTGTTGTAACGAGATGCGTCTCCAAACAAGGTGGTCCTGTAGCTGCAAGACATCACTGGTATCATTTCTGGCTTTTTAAACAATCATTGGAATTCAGTTGATTAAATCTTTCTCATTTTTATAATCCACTTTTGTGGACTAGGATGTGCTTACAAGATTTCAAAAGTTATTTCTTTGTCCAACGCGAAGGCTTCACTAACGAGTGGTTATTATTACTTATAAGTTATGTAATGTGTATTGATGCTTCGTTTTTGTCTATGCATAACCTCAAAATGAAGAGAATTGGATGATTATCCTGGAACAGAGTTATTATTTCAGGTTCTGCCAAATGTTACAGGTATCCATTTTATGTGTATTTCTTTTGTGAAGCTCAGACTATCATCACACTGAGTATCTTGGTTCCAAGAACAGGCCATCAAACATGTTTCTGGCTTCGACTATATATAGCTAGCATTCAACCACTAGAAACAACTAGGTCTTTAGTTTCTACCTGAAGCTCAAAAGATTATCTTCCTTAGTTTCATATGAGTGCTCCTGGACATATTTGTAAAAGATTATGTGAAAAATGTATAATTCTTAAGGTTTCCCAACCAATTTCAGGATATACAATTAAACAAAAGAGTTGTAAATGTCCTGCTCCTGCATGCCTTTGTTGAGTGTTTTGCCACATGCTCTCCTCCTGTCGAGTATGTGCATCCTGCTTAGTCTTTTGAGTGTGGGGCCTGATCTCTATGGCTCCTTAGGGAAGTCCTCCGTTGTTTTCCTCCAGCCTGACAAGATTCAATTTGGACAGCTTCAATACACTCTGCTTTATTCTTTGGAACATCACCTACAGTATACTCTTAGATCTTCATGTCCAGGTCAGGCCCCCACGTTTCCCACCGCTTTATTTCAAATCTACTTACAAGGTTCAAGTTGTGCACAGAACAGATACGTGTCTTTGAAAATAAGAAAGACTTTAAATATTTTTAATGAAACTCATCACTCAATTTGTATTTGATATGTGTTTTACCTGTTTTTGATTCAATCACAAATGCAATGATAGCCCTCGTGGTTTTTGAAAATCTTTCATTTTCACAAGTCATTATTAAGGGTAATATATAGACTAACACCCCTTCATCTCCCCCTTCAGAATATATATCCATCTAACTTTAAATTCAATGCATTGTGTATGGATTCAACGTTCACCCTATGTATCACAATTATGACCTGCTTCAAAAGAAGGTAAACAAGTGCTTTTTCCCTAATCCCTCTAGCAGGTAAATGCATGGTCCTTCCAGGACATTCATGCTACACCCAGATTATCTTTCAAACGTATTGCTTAGCCACACAGGGCACATTCCTCCATTTGCTAAAGCAGAGAATCTGTTAAGTATTGTGGCCCGCAATTTCGGCAGCATTTTCTGGTGCATGTGGACACCTGCTATGCATTAAATTCCTCCTTCCTGCTCCCTGCCATTATCTAAAAGTTCCAAATGTGCAGGAACATAAACATACTGGCCTAAGCTACAGTATGTATGCAGACTCTTGGAAGACAGTGACGTCTTTGTCCCATATTGCTCACTGTTATAATTAAGGTGTCTCACTGGAACTAAGGTCTGATATATATATATATATATATATATATATACACACACATATTTGTTTAATTCCTTTTATTTAAACAACTGTGCAAAAGACAACTACATTGATGGATCGTTGGTACCATATATATATATATATATATATATATATATCATCACACAAAAATATATATATACACCTGAGCTGATGCAGAATTTTGGCTGGATTAAATGTAGAGCTAGCTTCTTACATGCCATTTTTGCTGTCCTCATGTGTCGGGGCTTTGCATAATGTCAGAACGTAACAGTATTATGTAGTGGGGAGCAGACCCTGGTTGTATAAATTAACTTTGCTCTAAGTAGAATTATTCGCCTTTCTGGACAGTGGAAAATGACGTTTTACAATTGCAAATCCAATTATTTGACTTTCTTTGCCCATCCGAAGTGTAGGAATGCGAGTCAAATGTCATACACATGAACATCTACTTCCCTGCCTGTTGTACAGTCACAAGACATACCTTAACCCCTGCCATGATTATCCCAAATTAACCTCAACATCAAATAAAGTTCAGTTCAGAACAAAAAGCACATTTGTTTTCTGAACTCTTGAAACATGTTTTAATAATATTCTACAATAATAATAATAAACTAACATGCCCTAGCCTAGATTACAAGTTCAGGGCTGTTTCACATGCTCTCTGAAGTCATTTTCTGCTGTCTTGGACTGATTCCCACATTTATTCTATGGGTGGAGATGCAATACTAAGTTCAGTAAGAGGATTGAGATGTCCTCCTCTCTCTTCTACCCCAAGGTAATGGGTTCATACATTCCCTTGTCATTGAGCTCGTGTCTTGGCCATTGTCTTGCTCCCAAGTACATGTCCCTTTTTACAATATGTAGACTTCAGCTTCACTTATTAGGAGATAGCTGTTGACTGTTGCATTATATCTGTTTTAATCCCTTTACATCTTCGTTTCATGTGCTAATAAGGGTTAGGTATAAGTACTCCTTTTGGCATTGTTTTTTCGGATGTTAGTTTTGTGGCTCAGTCATATTGACATAAATTACATCCTCTCCATTGCAGTTGCCCCAGCAATTGTAAACGTGTTTTCCACAATTTTTTTAATCTAAGGTAGATTTTTTTAAATGGAAAAAAATACCGGACATCTCCAATTGTTATTATATTTAATGAGATACACGCCATCACCATGTACCTTGTATCACCATCCTAATGTCAAAAAAGGTGATTCATGAACAAATTGAACATGTGTATCTGTCTGTGTGTGCGCGCCAGCACACACTGAAGTGGTGTCTACTACACTTCCCGGAGTTAATTGTTGAACAAGATGATCATTTGTTGCACTACCTGGCAGGATTGTTTTGTGGAAGCCAATTACCTGACAAGTGTAGAGTTTGCAGATTGCCAGATGGTACATAGCATTTCAGTTTTTAAGGGTGTGTTTTCTGCTAATTGTAGAACTAATTTGTACTAAAGCTTTACTTTGTCCTAATATCTATTTGGTTAACCATTCCTAGTAGGTTCCTAAATATGAGAAATAACTGTAAATCGTCTGTTTCACACTTGTTCTCCAAATTATACATGGATTTGCACACTTGCCTTCAGGAAGATTCACCGTGGATGATTTTGCATTGGATGGGTTGCCACGTTGCTATATACGTTTTTTCTAAAATATAATTGTTTGTTTCTCTTTGATTACAGTTTCCCTGTGCTTTGGAAACTCTGCATCTGCTATTTTTGTTTTAGAATAACCCAAATCATGGCTGTTAACATTTGATAGTTTATGCTAGTGAGTTCTCCGTTTAACCAATCAATATGGTTATATATTGGCATGCTCTTTGTTCTATGTGAGCATTATTAAATTGAAGCCTACATGGGCTGGGCTAGAGCTAAATAAGTTTGTTAAACAATTTTGAGGATTTCATTGCAATGGAGTAGCACTTACAATCTTGGATTTGTCCAAAAACTGCCTTATGCAACGCATTTATGCTTACATTGTATGCCCGACTATATTAAATACATAGCCCCTATGTTTTTTCGGTTGAGATCCTTAGGACTATTAACTTGCATGATTGTTTTTTGTTTTATCCTTAATTGAGTGTGGGTTATAACGCCATCTTCCACGTGGTGACGAATATCCATTGTTTCTTAATTACAATTGCAAAATGCCTCTTAGGCATTATGGCCTGGATAATGTGTAAGTACTTATAACACAGATGGTGTGAAACAAACACAGTGTTGTTAGGTCTAAAATGTCTTAGCACTCAGTTCCTTTTTCACCAATCTGCAGATCCGTCATTCACACAAAGTTGCGAACCTATGCTAAATCTTGTTGGAAGCACTTTTTCTGATGAGCCTAATTGGCAAATTAGTGAAATCATGTAATTTCTATTAGAATTTATGAAAACAGTCAGCATTTTGTCTCCTTATTTTAACAGGCAGAGGTACAGCCAACAGGTCTGGTCTAGTCTTGGTAAGCTGTTGCAGTTGCTATTTTTTTATATTGCATGCATCTGCCACAAAAATAAAAATCAGAAAAAGAAAACATACAGTCGCTTAAACGTGGTGGCCATATGCTTGCATAAATAATTTTAAATAGAAAAAAATAGCCATTGCATATTATTTTAATAGACTAGTAATTTCAGTCAGGCAGGTATACTTATAATTGTTAAATAAACCCGTTTTGGTTTTAAATCCGATCACACGAACATATTATTAAACAATAGAAAGAAAAACATTTGCAAAAAAAGTTAAAAATAAAAAAAGGACAGAATTCAAAACAAAAGTATTGAACACCAGCCATTACACTGAATTGCACTCCTTTTTTGAGGTGGAAGTCCACGTGTGACTAAGAAATCCGCTGCCATTCGCAGTACAAGAGAGCCACTGGTGTAAGCAGGCTGACCCTTTACTTTAGCCAATCTGCATTCTTTTTAATTACATTAGGCTCTCTCGAGAGAGCTAAGGCTGACTCTGGGCCAGACCAGAAAATAGACTTTCCTTGATAATAAGTTGTGGCTGCTTGTGACATTTGAAAGTGGTGGGGTGTATAAGTTTGGTATGAGTGCCTTGTGGCGAGCAAGCCTGAGAGTCGTAATGGGGGTACAAAGTTGTAATCTCTAATACACAATATTCAGTATTCAGAACGTCAGGCAACCGTTTGTGCATGAGTGAACCACTGCGTGGCGTTTAGGGCACTGTATGTAGAGGACATAAAAACATACGGAGCATGAATGGATTAAATGATAATTTAGCTTGAACGCTTCTGGACATAAAAGCAAGCCTCGAATACGGAGAGGCGCCACCTCCGATGCAAGATGTAAAGCACAATGAGTGAACATGTGAAGTGACCATTATGAATGAAACTCGAAGGAATACGAAAAAATGCGTAGGTGCCAAAATGAGTGAAAAAGAAAAGCAACAGACATGTCTGTATGTTTACCCCTGAATACTCCACATGCACAACTCACCCCTCCCACGCCAACCTCCAATCGGGGTCCCTACACAAAACCAAGAATCCCTCTCAGTCTGTGAATTCTCGATGCAGGGCACCCATAACAAAATGTATGTAGTTTAAAATGTATTTAGTTTACATCCCTTTACACAACGCTAGGCAGAAGTAGCACTCCCAATTGCCGACTATCATGACTGATTGTTTCATGAAGTCACTTGAACAGACCCTTCACATAATTGCTCACTCAATGCCGCATGCATTGTATCTGTGACAAATCGGATGCCTTGTTCCATCATACATACACACGCAGAGTCTTTCCTAAAACCCCTGGGTCCAAGAAAATGAATCATGACTCAATAATCGTAGGCATATGAACATGCTAAGTAAGCATCTTTCTGAAGCCAAAGGCAGGCACGTTTTATGCAGTGCCCAAGGTTTTTAATAATCAGGGTCGAATTCTCTAGATTTATGAAACCGACTCAGAAACACCATTCTTACTTTGCAGGGCTCCGTGTCTCCAGGAAATGCGACCAGGTTACTTTGTAATATTCAGTGCGGTGCTCTGAACTCCTAGGAACTCGTAACCTGTAAGGGAAATCATTGAAAAATGTGCCACGGATGAATGGCTGCTATCGCTGCTCAGGGTGTGAACGAATGAGACTGAAGTGGCAGACAAATGAATGAATACGCGATTGGCAAAGTATACAGACGTTGGACGAGGGAATCAACGAGTAAACATTTCAAAGCAGGATTACGTGGATTTAATGAGGGAATGGGAGGCATTGTACAGCTAAACATGGGTGCTCAGGGGGTGAAGGATGAACAGGTGGATCGAACGAGGGCAGAGAAGAGATGGGTAAGGAAAGAGGCAGGTAAACAAAGGCAGACATGAACGACTGGGTGAATTCATCACTGATCAAAAGAGCGAATAAGCTAAGTGGATGGCTCAATGTGATAACAAAACTTATTTAACAAGTGGATGTATCAATTATTAAGGACATAGATGATTAACTTGTTCAGTGAGTGAACAGAAAGGGGACCATGCTAACAAATGAGCTGAATGCATGAGTCATTAGTAAACAAAAGAACAAGCGGAGCAATGAGTCGCAAGTCCAATGTGTGTACGAACAAGTGGATGGATGGATGGATAAATAAGTGCATAAGTGTATACTCAGGTGGATTAATGGAGGGGTAAATAACTGATGGAACGAACTTGCAACAAATTAATTAATGGGTGGACACAACAGGTGAATAAACTGGTGGTTGGATGAGAGGAGTGTTGGGAGAACTGAGAGTGACTGGGTGGATAAAGGGTGGCTGAACAGTAGATGAAGGTCAAGGGGAAATTGTTGGCGTGGAAGAGATCGTGGGGTTCCTTTGATGTCTAGCCGCCTGTCCCTCCCCGCACTGGTAGAGCTTGCTAAGGTCTGCCCTGAGTGATAGGAAGTCCCAGTGCCACAGATTCTTGGCGCTGCTCTCCTTGAACCACATGCCGGGCACTGGTGAAATGCCTCTAGGAAGTAATGTGAGGCTGAGCATCCGGAGCATGAAAAAATGGAAATGTACGATTAAACTAAATGCGTGCAGACGTGTCAGTGAAACACTGCAGAACTCATCCGGACAGTGCCCGATTACCACCTCAGCCAAAAAATGCCTTAAATTACCTCATATTTTTAACACAGTTGTGGTGGGCATCTCACACTGACTCAGAGAGGCCTGCCTTCGGTCAGGAAGAAACTGGTGGACTGGCCTCTCTACGGACTCTGTGTGCAAGCAAGTCCTGGCCAATCCAGACGCTGCTCCATTGCTGAGAGCAGCGCCAGGATTGGATTGGGCAGGTGAACCCAGCGCTCATTCTGAGTGCAAAGAGCTACAGCCGCCCTCCTCCTCCCCTCACTATGCATAGATTGTGATAGGCCTTTAGTGCGCATTCCGCAGAAAGGCAGTCGGCCAACCTGACATGCGCACTTTGAAGTGCGAGTGGGTCAACAACCGAGATGAGTCTGTTTAGTATTTAGCCCCGCCCGCTCATCACTAAGCAACCAGGCTCATGGGTGATAAAAAAGAAAATGCAGAGCGCCTGTAAATTATTAACATTAAATATGGGGGATAGGGGGGTACTAAACACGGTGGGGGGGGCGCTGCTGATAATAAGTAGTTAGTTTAACAATTGTTTCTGCAGAAATAAATAACTTTTGTGCAGAGTATTCATTATACGCCTACTTGATTGACGACTTTGAGAAAAGCATACACAATTATAACAAAACAATTTGGCTCAATGAACTGTTTCTAACAGAGGCAGGTGCTAGACTTTATATTGGCAGTCTTTTATTTAAATACCTTAATAGGGAAACGCCTACCTAATGTATGCTATTCAATGTGTTCCTCTTTTAGGTTCTTGGAGTGCATCTTGCCTCTGAAGGTGACTGTCAATTTGCATCCACGAGTCTCTAAAGTTGAGACATTTTATAATCCAACCTCAAGTTCTTTCATCCTACTAAACATGTGAAACTTTTCTTAGCTTCACACTCTGTTTCTCCTAATCAGTTTGAACTTGAGCTGTATGTAAAATGTTTGCTTCCTGCTGGAATGTTTTGAGAGCAAATCTTTGCAGTGTGAGCTATAGGAAAATGGCTAACATAATGATACAGACTGCTATATAAGTGAGATTTCTGTGCAGGGCATATGTAAGCTGTATACATTTGACTTACTCTGGGACATGGCTGATGTATAATGGCTTATCTGGTGTAGGGTTGTGTCACAGTATACCAATGTCATTATTATTGACCTAGAAAAATATTGTCTTCACTACACTGCCTACCACTACATCGTTATGGACAGTATAGATGTACTTTTCTTAATTCCACTTCTACTTACCTTGACTTATGCTGCTAGTAGATTACGTTGATGGTCAGCATGTGGTATTTTTTACATGTGATGTATATCATGCAAGAGTGGTGTATCTGGTGAGGTGAAACATAGTTGGCATCCTAATTACATGGAAATGCTATTGAGGATACTATGACAGTGGATTTCTTTAACCACAGTAAATACTTGGGCCTGATTGTCAATGATCTGGGTAAATCTGCACGTACACCTGTATGTGATTTTATTGGTACATATGTACAAATATATGGCATTCACAAAGGTTTTCAAGAGTGCCCCTGGAAATGTTTTATGACTTACTACCGGGCAAAGGGCTTTCTGCTTATGTAATTGCACACAGTGTACAAAAATGCATGCACCTTTCTTGAGATACCCCTTCAGCCATACCACCCAGCAGTTTTGGGTGTTCATTTTCAGTTTTGGAAAGCAGTCTACTCCAATCCTTGGCAGGAGAATGTATCCTTTTCCATATTGAGAATTGATGGGCAAAAGTGCTTAGGATTATGGTGGTTTGCACATGAGAGAGCGTAACTTGGCTGTGCCATTACGTCTCTTAAAAACATGACATGAAGAGGTGGTTATTTTCTGCTTAATGTAAGAAATGTTTTCACTCAAACATGGTGCACTGTAAGACATAAGAGTATATTGCATCGATCAATTAAATGTTTCATGTATGCCATATTTTATCATAGTTTTGAAAAAATGTTTGTTATAGTATTTTAAAAATGGTATTCTTCATAATCACTATATATTTGACCTAGGAGACGTTTTGGATTTATTTAACCTGAAGGTGTATTTGTGCTTAATTAGTTTGGCCAGAGTGAAGGCCCATATATTTTTCTGTGTTCTAACCTTCAATGTAAAGCTTGCTTTTTTAATGTTTATCTAAAGCTGCAGGTGTTAGGATCTGAGACCGAGATAATAGGGAGTTCATTGTTTGGGAAGATAAGAAAAGCCCAGAGGAACACTTATTGAGGATGAAAAGAGTATCCTGGGTTGGCAGCTGCATCTCTTGTGGAATTACAAAGTGCGAGGGTATACCAAGGTCGACAGTAAAACTTCTGAAGGCTCAAGTGTCAATTGGCAACTTATGATTTGTGACTGGTTTTGAACTGGGAAAGGTATTTGCCTTTGAGATCACCCTTGGAAGAATCAAGATTTAAGTGTGGTTTAGTTAGAGGTAAGCTTCAGATTCCCTTTGCCCATAGCGGAGAGTGGACCTTACTTAGATACACCCTTGGAACTTAAATTGCTTTGTGGCTTCATGCTGTCATACCTCTTTTGATGAAAAAGTATACAGAAGCTGTGTAGTGCTGACTACGATCCTGATCCTATAGAATATTAGCATAGTTAGGATTTTAGATCAAATGCTTAAGCAGGAAAGCTTGAATTCAAACTCAATGCATCAATTGTTTTTCCTTATTTTCTGCAATATTGCTATTGAATTAGTGGTCCTTCACATGTTAGTTAAATTTCATATTGTGCAACATTTTGATTCTCCTCTGGTTATTCTGTACATTTATACTATTATTTTGAGACTCATATATGTAAGTTTGACTTTGAGTTTGAAATGGAGCCCTTTGAACTATAGGTTGGTCTTTGAAATTGAATGTGTGACCATCAAGCTACACTGTAATTAATTTGACGCATTGTCTCCTCACCCTTCGGAACAGAAAAGAAAAATTCATCAGACCCCAGATTTAAAAATAGAGCACGGTGCTAAATCAGATGGCTTGGACAAGGATGGTTCTCTTTCCAGAATGAGACAAACTGCAATTAGGCTTTAGAACAGTCAGTCCCCAATGTCCAATTTAGATGCTCGTATTCAGACGTGGAACAGCTGCAGCATCGTGTTGATTCAGAGGATAGTTGTACTGGTGGCAGATGAGTGAGTATTAATAGGGTTGCAGATTGCAGCAGTTGCGTTTAGTTTGTGGTGATTGTGTGAATAAGTGGTGTCTTGTAGAGATGTTTTTGCATGCTGTGTGAGTGCAGTGATTTATGAAGAGGTTGAAGAGCTTATTGGGTTCGACATGGCCTAAGATTCAAGGGTAGTTTAAAATGTGTTGAAGACTCTGTATTATATTGTCTGCTCAGAGGTTGTGTCATTGTGAGACATCAACTGCATAGTTCAGATAGGGACTTAATTGTGTGAATGTGAGGCGATTTGTGTAGTGGATCTTAATGCGCAGAGTGAGGCAGTACTGGTCTTGATGAAGCTCTGCAGGCTGAGGTTTCTTCTGAAGTGATTGCAAACTTTCTTGGGTGTTTGAAACTATTCATTTTAGTGGAGCAGACCAAGGTTTTGTATTTTGTGTGTGCGTGTGACATTGCATAACAAGCATGTTGTGTGCATATTGTAAAGGAGAGTGAGGAGTAAGGTCTACATCCCAGGATACCGTGCTGATATAGGTCGGTTGGTGAGTGTCAAAATGCTATTTGTGGGCAACGTAAAACAGTGCCATGCTGCGATTGGTGGTTGCGTTCAAGCAAGAAATTGTGGCTACCACATAGTTTTTATTGAATTGAAGTCTCGTGAAAGTTGTTGAAAAATGAAATGTTTTAAAGTTTTGCGAGACCTGTTCAGAGGTGATGTTCATATTCTTAATAGAGAGGTGTTGTGAAGGACGCACTAATTCCAATATTGTCCAAGACGTTGCTTTATTAAGCTCGGGAAGTAGGTGTGGCTTCCACCTCTGCCAGCTCCCTGCAACCGTCTGAGGTAGAATGTCACAGTTACCATAACAACATTCGAAGGTTCTAATCATAAAGGCACAATACATTATAACATATCCTCCTTCTTTACACAATAAAAACAACATTCAAAGGTTCTAATCATGAAGGCACAAAACATTAAGACATAACAAGGTATAAACATAACTATCTTATATAATCGTGTAAATACAAGGGACAACGTCTTTGTCTCACCCCTTTCTGAAAAACAACCATCATCCAGATTCCGAACAGCTCTAGCAATGGGTTGCGCGGTCTCAACCAAAGATGTTTGAGAGGCTGAAACTGCTTCTTCTCCAGAATCCCGAGAGTCTGAAATCACATCATCATCCAAATTCTGAACAACCCTAGCAATGGGTCGAGCGGTCTCAACCTCAGATGTCTGAGAGGCTGACACTACCTTTTTTTTCTTCAGTGTCTGAGACAAACCCTTCATCCTCAATCATCACAAACCCATCACACCCATCCTTCTGTGTACCAAATCTGGCTATCCTTCTAAAGTTCCATCTTTCGCCATTTTTTAACACAACATGCCATTTTCCAACCTCTTTAACTTGAAAAGGCCCTTGAAACTTGTTTAACCCTCCAAAACTTCGTCCAGACTTAATTTTTACCCAATCACCAGGCACAATCTCACTATTGTTTCCCTGTCTCCACTTGACTCTCCTATACATGCCCTTTTCCTTCCAACAATGCTTTCAACCAAAACGGCATCAACTTAGTACTTGGCTTTCGACCATGCATCAACTCAAAAGGTGAAGACAACAGTGTGTTCTTTTCCGTGGTCCGATACGCCCACACCAAATCACTCGCAACCGTCCTCACACAGCTTATTCGCCAAGGCCAGTTAAATGACTCCCTTAATCATTCTGTTAGCCCTTTCCACAGCACCATTCCTTTGGGGATTGTAAAGAGAAGTGCATGAATGTTTCACCCCACACTCACTTAAAAATTGTCTCATCCGATGCGACGTGAGTTGAGTACCATTGTCAGTGACGAGACAGTCCGGATATCGCTCCTTACAAAAGATTTCAGGCACAATTCCTATTGTGGATGTAGTCGTCACTTCCGCCATAAACTCCACAACCAACCACTTGGTATTGACATCAATCAAGACAAAAGCAAACCTATGATTATAATTCTCACTTGCAATCGGACCAATAAAGTCTCCACAGACTTTGTGCCATGCTATACCTGGATCCTTAATGGTCCCACACAAGGTTTGCTTGCCCACCTTCAACCTTTTCTCACTCTCCATGCACTCAGAACACATTTCATCCCAATTTACTACATCTTCGTCCATTCCTGGCCATCAGAATTCAGCTCTAAGACGTTTCTTGGACATGGTCTGTCCTAGATGCCCCTCAAGAGCAATATCAAATAATTTTTTCCTGATATCCAACGCTGGTATCAAATTTTCCCCCGTGCCAAAACTTTATCGCTCAAAATAGACAACTCATCCAACACCTTCCCAAATGTCCTAAGAGCTGCAGGTAACATACTCTCTCTCCTTCCTTCTTCCAAGATCATCTTGCATACTCCTTTTAACACTTCATCATGTGACATGGCATCTTCCCACTCTTCTTTACTTACAGCCCCCAATGTCCAGTGAACCACATCATGAACACTTGCAACTGCTCCTTCGCTCTCATACATTAATACAGCCTCTTTATCAACTGATTTCCAGTCTAAAGATAGGCGTGATAGGCAATCTGCCTGAACATTCCTCCAACCAGGTTTGCATTCTAAAACATAGTTATATTCTTGCAACCTTGCCTCTAACCGAGCTAGTCTTGCCGAACCCTTGCCAGCACCACCCGAAGATAAGATCTTCATCAAAGGTTTGTGGTCAGAACGCAGCGTCACCGGAGTTCCCCAATGTAAATTCTAAAGTACTCCACCTCCCATGCAGCAGCCAACGCTTCTCTCTCAATGACCGAATAATTGCGCAATTGCGCTCAGTATTTGTTAAGGAACGCAAAGCAAATGCCACCGTTTTTTCACCAGTGGGATGAATTTGCGCAAACACTTCTCCTATGCCACATGCACTCGCATCCACCGTAATTACAGATCTCCTTCCTGTATCAAAAGAGGTTAATATTCCAGCATCACGCACCTCCTCCTTAATATCCTCAAAACACTTTTGTTGCATACTGGACCACACAAATCTTACACCTTTCCTCAGCAACACTTTTAGATTCTCTGTCTTAGAGGCAAAGTTCTTCCCAAATTTGGAATAATGCTCAATCATTCCTAAAAAGGATCTTAGTTGATCTTTAACCTGTGGTGGTGGAACCAGCTTAATAGCATCTAACAAGTTATTCTAAGGTTTGATACCTTCCGCTGAGAGAGTATGCCCAAGATATTCAATCTCTCTGACTAGAAATACACATTTCTCCTGCCTCAACATCAACCCCACGTTTGAAATTCTGTCCAATACCTGTTTCAAAATAAAGTCGGGGTTCTCCACTATGTCTCCAAAAAGCAAAATATCATCCTGGAAATAAATTACAATTTCTAAATCTCAGAAAACATCTGTCATTACTCTCTGGAAAACACTGGCAGCTGAGCATAACCCAAAAGGCATTCTGGTCAATTGAAACATACCCTCCATGGTTATGAATGCTGTGAGAGGTTTGGAATCCTCATGCAACTTGATTTGATGATATGCATGTTTCAAATCCAACTTTGTGAAAAATTTCCCACCCCTCAATAGAGTCAAAAGCTCATTTATGTTGGGGAGTGGAAAATTGTCCGCAATCACGCATTGATTCAAACTTCTCAAGTCCACACAAAACCTCAACTTGTTATCATCCTTACAAGTAATAACTACTGGAGATATCCAATCTGATGTCTCTATCGGTTCAATTACCCCACTCATCAACATCTCTTGTAACAGTTTGTTGACCTCCTCTCTAACCATAATTGGTATCCTCCTAAGCTTATGTTGAATTGGAATTGCCCCTTGTTTCAACTTGATTTTGTGCGTGTAACCTTTGAGCTCACCCATCTCATCACGAAACACCTCATCCGCACTTCTAATAATATCCTCTATCGTCACTTCTTGTACTACCATAACTGGATTTTGAGCACAAGGATTTATTACAATATGTAATTCATATTGATGGGCCCACCCCAGAATCGGTGGACCTGCCTCTACAACATAAACCTTACCCTTGACCTTCCTTTTTCCAAACGTGATGTCAGCAACCATATATCCTATGATGTCAATTTTCTCACCCTGGTAGCCACCTGGATTGATATCTTTTGGCAATAATTTGACATCAGGCCAGTTTGTTGTGAACAGTTTCTTTGGTACAGTGGTATATAGAGACCCAGAATCAACCATAAGATGAATCTCTTTCCCCCCTACAAGGAACTCGGCAGTCGGTCTTTGTCTTCTGTTCTCCTGATGACCTACCATTAACACTCTATCTGCACACAAACCCAAAGCGGCATCTGATTCTTCTGACAATACTGCCACTTTTGATTTTGATATACCCCGACACATCCTTGCAAAATGTCCTTTTTGACCACACTTCCTACAATCCTTTCCTCTCGCAAAACAGTTTCTCGCTCCTGTACTGTGATTATAGCTGCCACAGTTGTTACACATCCTGTTGGTTACCCTTGTATACTGACCACATTTGCTACTTTTATTCATACTTACTCCTCTTTTGTTATTAACACTCTATCTGCTTGTTCAACAACTGTCACACCAGTTTTTTCTTCCCTCTTATCCATCTCCCTCATGCAGTATTTGGATTCCTCTATCACTTTAGCAATCTCAATGGCATCTTTTAGAGTAGGATTCTTTGCAGCCCACAGTCTCTCTTGTATTTTACGACTGCTGCACTGTACAATTAACTGGTCACATATCATCTCCTCAGTCATTGAACCAAACTGACATTTTAAGGATAATTATCTTAATCTAGTAACAAAATCATCAATTGACTCCCCTGGACGTTGAGGCTGGGTATAGAATTTGACGTCTTATTACTATATTCCGACCCTTTGCAAAACACATTTCTAATTTCTTTTGAGCCTCAGTATACACATCAACATCGGGTTGACCTTCCTGAATGGGTAATGCAGATAGGTACTTAAAAATATGTTGGCCTTCTTTTCCCAAAGCATTCAATAAAATTGCCTTTTTCCGACTATGGGAAAAATGATCCCCATCTACCGCTTCCAAATAATTATCAAACATGTCCAACCATTCCTCCCACTCAAGTGATGGCTCACCCGGTTGAGCTAAAAATGGAGGTGGTGGTGCAATGGCATGTAAATCCATGTTGTCAGTGGTCTATGTACTAAACCCCCCAAAATCTAGGAACAAAAATAAAAAAAAAGTGTTCCCACCAACAGCAAACCAACTAATACAATACAATGTTTCTTATCAGAAAACCATCTCACTGTCCCAACAAAGTCCTGTATATTGAACGCTTGTGCAGTACACACTATAGTTCTCAGCACCAGTGGTGCACACCCAAGCGTTTCTTCATCTCAGCAACGGTTCCGGTACATCTGATGACAGCACCAGCATCCAGTTCGCTCCAGCCGTGCACAGAAAAACAAACCAAACAATAGGCGTGCGCAACAAAGCGTTTTGTCGTCTCATTATTGTTTCCGGTATATCTGATGACAGCCAGACCTTGTTCATTCACGTATCTGCCTCGGAAGTACTTGTCCTTTAATCCATGACAGCGTACTCGGAAGCAGTTCCTTAGTTCGCCACAAAACTCCCAGAGTGAACCAGATCACGGTAATGTGCTGCACTGCTTATCTGCGCTGCTTATCTTGCATTGACCCTGCGTTCGAATTCCACATGTGTTGAAATTTCAAGTAGCTGTGCACGGAACTGAAGGTAGTTCGAATCCTAAGGCTCACGCTGTAACAAGCTTTCACGGGCACTTGTGGATCCCGATACATAACTCACGTCTGGAATTGGCATGAAATAATCAGCTGATCTTGCGAACTCCCTGGTGGATCCTGTGGCTCCCAGGGGCCATCAAGAGGCTTCAGATTACTCGGCACACGGTAGTCACCGCTTGTTCATAGACCAACCAGATGTCCTCGTGGTAAAAGTCACACAACTCCTTCACAATGGAAGCTGATCCCACCCTCATCGCCAAAATTATGTTGTGAAGGATGCACTAATTCCAATATTATCCAAGACGTTGCTTTATTAGGTTCGGGATGTAGGTCTGACTTCCACCTCAGCCAGCTCCCTGCAACCGCTGAGGTAGAATGTCACCGTTACCATAACAATATTCGAAGGTTCTAATCATAAAGGCACAATACATTATAACAAGAGGGTGAAGTGGCCCCTCCCTAAGGTGCTCCTGGTCATGATATAGAGATTAATGTAGGACTTCATATATGTTTGGCTTGGTCAGTGGTGCAAGATCACAGAAAAGGATATCCCATTGAAATTCCCACAATACGGCACCTTTAATTTCAGAATTATCAAAATGTTTAGGAATTTGCTGTACGAAAGTAAGTCACCCAGTAGACCTGCATAATATGAAGCACTTAATGCTTGGTAACATGCTGCCCATGCAAGGAAAAGGGAGAGAGATCAAGGTAGAGTTAAGAAAGCTATGCGTTCTAATGCAGATGGGATGCTGAGCAGAAAAGGTGGGGAACAGATATGATAGAAGGCGTTTAGCTGTATCCCGCTATGACCACAGATGTCACTGGGGGAGAAGGGAAAAGGAAGACTACCAGAAAACAAAAGGAGAAGAAGAAAGAGCACAATGACAGGAGCATGGACGGTGATGATGATTCTGGACATAGCCTTTTGGATGTGGTATTATCTGAACGTCCTCCCGTATAATGAAGCCAGAGGTGAGGGTGGGAACACTACTATTGGAGGCAGTGGCATATTTATCTTCCTTACTGCCCTGAATAGGAAGGCTCTTAGTCCTGTGGGACCTTTTCCTACTAGTATGCCTTGCGAATTAAGAAGTTAGGGTTTGAGAGAATGTGTCCCAGTTGATTCCACAGTGAGTACTGTTGATGCTCTCACAGTACACAGTACCAGTTACTGTTGGTCTGGTAGTTCCCTATGTATAAACCATAAGGCTCTGCGAGAAGTACGTACAATTTGGCAGTACCCTATAGTGTTGCAGGACCAACAAATGCTCCAAATATTCAGGTATTAGGTACACTTGTAAACACTCCATGTGCAGCAAGTGCAGATATGACTTTGAATATGTCAGGATGTACTTCAATAGGTACATATCAGAAAATGCCCACTCATGCTACTCCTGTATGGGAACCGCCTTTGAATTTGGGGAATGGTGCTCAGGGAAATGATTCCACACCTAAGATTCCAGTAGATCTATTAGTACAAAATAGACAGACAAATGGGTACAGTTTTTTAATGCAAGTACTCCCATCTAAAGAGGGCACAAGTACCGAGGTGAGTCCAGGAACAATTCCATTGACACCAAGAGAAAGAGCTCTGGATGTATTATGAGAAGTTGTTGCAGACATTGAGGCAATACAGTGGTATGGAAGCATGAGTAGCAAAGGATATGAGACATTTTGTGTCACGGTTTGTGACAGGGTTGAGGCCAGAAATAAGTATGATGGTCGAACAACGTTTGATCTGTTGGCAGAATAAGTCTATTGGTGAAATTTTGCGCTATGCAAAATACTACCTTGATGAGATCGAGATGAAGCATAAAAAGCTTAAGCAAAAACTGATGGTCACTCAAATGAAAGCAGCTCAAAAACCTAGCAGACGCCCCTAGCTGTAAGTAATGTGGTCACGATGCAGGGTGTATACCAGCAACCACAAAATCATGCAAGATAGAGCTGGAGGAGTCACTGTAGATTTGGGTACAGGGATAGTTTAAAGTGATCAACTCTGTGTCACAACTGCTATAGAGTGGGACATTGGAAGCAGGAATGTCATTTAAATCCAGCTAATCAGGTCCAAAATGCCGAATTTGTACCTTCTCCGAATAATAATTCCAATCAGATGCAGGATGTGCAAAGAAAGAGAAGTCAAAATTTGAATGTGCCTCAAGCTCCAATAATACAAGTTCCTCAACCTCCGATTCCACAGCAAAACGCTGTTGGGTCGACTGTGTGCTTGGCGCAGCCTTAGAGGTGGACCAGAGTGGACCATTTATACAGTGAAGTCGATGGCCATCCTGTGTCATTCTTGGTCGATACTGGTGCCACCAGTTCTACTTTGAGAACAGTAGAAATTCCAAACCTACCCCTCTCGGAAAAAACAATTCAAGTTGTTGGTGGGGGCTGCTCAAGAAACTGGTTCAGTCAAAGTGTAGCAGTAGTAGTAAATTTTAATGCATAGTTGCTTAAAACCATTGCATAGCACAAAAGAATCCCATACAATTCATATCATGCAATGTTACACCCTGCAATGTGATGCAACACCTTTTAAAAACAAATTCATATTTTTAACAATCCAAACAAGTCTAGACCAGCATCAATTCTTTGTAACTTGCTCCTGCACCTAGGCTTACAGAGGCCTTGTAAGCCTAAAGTTTAGTGGCGGGGATTCGTGTTGATGGCCATCCCATAATGCAGTTAGATCAACATGAAATGTATGAGGATATCATGACTTATACAAAGCTCTTATGGCAGCTACTGGAGTAGCCAAGGCCAAAATGTGGAGTGCATGTGTTGGGGCAGCGGTGTGAGTAGTGGCAAGGGTTTGGTGGGATATGCATCACATAATGCGGGGAGTGCAACATGAAATGTGAGGGGAAAAGTGACTAGTGCAGAGCTCTCATGGCAACAACTTCAGTGGCCCAGGCCGATGTGCAAAGCACATGTAGGGTGGCAGCGGTGTGAGTGACATGCACATATAGAGTTGCCACTGCAGACAGGTGAAAATTGCAAGAGACCAGGTCAGGACGCTCAACTGACCATCTTTGGCAGTTTCTTGGAGACCTGCAAGAGGTATTTTATAAATTGACAGATCAGTTGGGGGTCTGCCACCAGGAACGAATTCTCCTTAAATTAAAGAGTTTTTCCTTTTTAGCAGAGATCGTCTGTCAGACCCACCCAGCTGCACAATATGTGTGGCATATCTTCCAGGGCCATGCCACAGAGTCTGCAGGTTGTTGTCATGTTAGCTGTCTGCCTTTTTGGAAAATGATGGGAGCAGGGCAACAGACCCAGATGATATTTCAAGAATGTTTCTTTCATCACTTTTGAGAAACCCAAACTTAGATATTTCTGGGCGCTGCTAACTTGGAGTAAGTGTGCAAGACCATCCAGGTGTGGGCTCTAGCCGAGGTGGTTGACTTATCTTCCATCAGTGATTTGAACCTGGTGGTCTTCCACACTACTTTTTTTTTAGCGCATTGTGGCTGATCGGGGTTTTCTACAGCTCAGTTAGACCAGACTTGAGCAGCGAGTTGTTTAGGTAGACGCTGGCAGGAGATGACTTTCTCTGTTGCAGCTCCTGCCTTAGATAGTGAATGAAAGAGCCAGGTGGTGCCCTGTTTGCTTTGTCCCAGAAGATGAGGGCTCCTTCCTTTGCCAGGGCCTGTTTTGTCAAACCAAACTCTAACCTAATTTGTGCTGGAGACATGTACTTTGGCAGGCTGAATATTATTCTGTAGGCTTTTGCTACTAAGCTGTCTAGGATGCTTGTATCCCTGCCTCTTTGGGGTTCACTACCGTAAGTTAATGTTGGTAGGAGCTTCGCTTGTAGTACCTGAAGAAGCATGGCGAATGTTGGCCCATTCAACTTTGCCTTCAAGGTCCCAAGTGAGAGTGCCAAAGACAGGCCTTTCCTCTTTGTCACTTCCCTCTGTGTTGTGAAGTTGCCTTCTTTGTCTACTAGTACTCCTAGATATTTGTATTCCACAGCTGACAGTATAGTTGTCCTCCCCAGTATGAGTTGGCGACTTATTCCGGTTGTAATTCATAAGAATAGTACGTGTTGTGTCAAAGTTTATACTTAGACTATATTCATCAGATAATTTCTGTACTGTGCAGAGAAGATGTAGTCCCACTGGGGTGGGGCTAATGAGAACTATATCATCAGCATAAAGGAGACTCGAGACTCACAGGCTGCCCAGCCTTGGGGCATGAGAATTGTAGTTTTCAAGTTTTGTAATCAGATCGTTCAGGAACAGATTGAAAGATGTGGGGTGAGGACGCACCCCTGCTTTAGCCCTTTAGTCGTTTGTATGCGTCTTGAGAGGTGCATCTATCCCTAAGCTTTACCTGAACTCATGTGTCGGCGCACAGGACAATTAGCACATCTAGGAGAAGTTGTGGGATCCCCCCAGCTTGCTCCACATCCTGGCATGGTCCATGTGGTCTAAGGACACCTTGAAGTCAATAAAACAAAGGTGAAGTGATTGTTTTGTGGCTTTAGCCCTGTCTGCAAGTAGTGCAGTGGTCATAATATTGGTGGTTGTCACGGATGTTTTTAAGAAACCGGTTTGATTTAATGGAATTATTTACTTTTCTTCTGCCCAGGTCTGCAGGTCTTCTAGCAGCGTCCTTGTGAAATATGTCGCCTGGTTATCAATTAGGGCAATTAGGTGGTAATTTTTTAGCAGCGACTTGTCCCAGCTTTTGTGAATTGGGGATACTAGTGATACTCTCCAAGAATCTGGGATTGTGTATGTGAGCTGAATTTCTGTCCTCAGCCCACAAGTCAGCTCTGTGTTTGAAAAGGGCTGGAGGAATAATATTGGGCCCCGGTGCCCCTTGCTTCCTTCCATTGCCTATGTGCCGTCTGATTGCATTTACATGTGCGGACCTGGGGATCAGCTCTTGCCCGCTTGCTGACCGTGATAGATGTACGTGAGGGTTCCCCTTAGGCAGGGAAGAGTTTCTGACCGTATTGGGCAGCCCCATACTGATTGCCCCATGCCCCCTGGTGGCATAGCTTCCTTGATTGAAGTTGCCCCATACAAATTTCACCCAGTCTTCTTCTGCTCTATGCAATGATATACCCCCATGTGATAGGTACACCAGTTATTTATTGTTCTCCAGGTGTGGGCCCCGTCATTATGTTTTGTGTCAGCAAGCAATTTTGCCCAGATGTCATCCTCTTGTAGTTGGTTTGCAGACCAGTTCAGCTTCTTTAACGTTCTATTATACGTACATAGAGCAACTCGAAGCGAAGTGTCCTCTGGGTGAAGTTGCATGGATCCTAGAATGCTAGTTATGGATTTCTTAAGTTACCTTATCTCCATCCAGTGTACTGTAGAGATATACCCTATTTCATCCATTGCGTTTCAGGCCTTGATTTTCGGCACTGAAGCGAACTGTTCTGCAAGACTGCTGGTGGAAGCCGCCCACATTCTTAGGTTGCTTGCGGCCATGTACCTTGGTCGTAAAGGAGCGCTATTATGGACTTGGATAGTTGCTCTATTTTCGCCTGAGCAAGCTTTATCCTTTTATAATTGACTGTGTAGACAGTGATTGGGGCCACTGGCAGCCGGCCAAGAATGGTCTTGGTTGTTATCAGTGTAATTTCTTGAGGCCAGTGATCCCAGTCTCCTTTGTCTCCCAAGCAATAAGAGGCAACTCAGTGGAAGAGTGGTAAAGAGACAAAGGTATAATCTATTGTTGTTTGGGCCCTTGAAGAGTAAAAGGAGGCTACTGGGGGGTTAATTGTTGGGAAACCTGCCCTTAAGGGCTCTGAAGTTAAGGTGCTTCGGTCGGTCAATAGCCCTTTCCCAGTCTTTGTTGGACGTCCCCATGTGCTTTGTCCTTGTGATAGAATGTCCCAACATGAGATTTGGGCAGCTACTGCTTCATCAGAAGAAGACCTGAGGAGATGTAAGTTAGAATCACCAGGGAGGATAGTATAGGAGGGTAGGGTTCGCAATCACTTAGATCCACCAGATTGCAAGCAGTTTACGTTTTGGGTGGAAATAAACATCAGTAATTATTATCCCTTTCATACATCATAAAATTATGTATTGATTCTGACTGTGTTCATGGCCAGAGAATCACAGCATAAAGCGCGTGCTGGGACCGCACAGTCAAAGTGAAAGTGGGATCTTTTGAGAATAAATACAAGTTTATCATATGTGATTACTGTCCAGTGAATATCTTGGGAAGAGATTTACTTTAAAAATTAAGTTGTGTTATCTTTTGCACTCCTGCAGGAATAAAGTGCAAACCCATGATGTGGATGTTGTCTTTAAACTAATGAAAAAGGAACCATGTTGCATGATGCTGACATTGCTAACACTTGATGATTTACTCCCAGACTTGAGAGAAGCTGTCAAACATGAGGTGTGGGATTTTGCGGGAAAGGATATTGGGCTGATTACAGATATGGAACCTGTCCAGATTTATGTTAAGCCTAATGTTGATTTCCTAAGAATCCTACAGTATAATTTGACACCATAAATGA
Organism: Pleurodeles waltl; assembly: GCF_031143425.1. NCBI lineage: Eukaryota > Metazoa > Chordata > Amphibia > Caudata > Salamandridae > Pleurodeles > Pleurodeles waltl. The sequence goes on along the minus strand of NC_090447.1, from coordinate 1,007,513,500 downwards.
ATGCTGGAATAATTTCTGTGATTGAATCCATGATACAGCAGGGAATTCTGAAAGAGATAATGGGAAGTCCTTGTAACTCTCCCATTATGGGTCTTCAGCGACCAAGTGGCAAATATAGGATTGTACAGGACCTGAGGATAATAAATAACATTGTTCTTTGTTTTTCTGTGGTACCGAAACGAGCTGTAATACTGTTCCAGAATCCATGTGAGGCTGTGTGGTTCACTGTCATAGATTTCTCAGGCCTTCTTTTAGATACTGTTGCATGAGGGCAGTCAGTTCCTTTTTGCATTCCGGCTTGGCAACAGGGTCTTAACATGGTGTTGTGCCCCACAAGGATATACTGAACCTCAATTTATTTTAATACAGATTTTAAACAAACATTTGGTATCTTTAGTCTTTCCTTGCAGCTCAGTCTTGATCCAATACGTAGATCACATAATGGTGGTGTTGAATACTCACAAAGCTTGTAAACAGGACACTATTGCATTTCTGAACCACCTGGCTGAGAATGAACGTAAGGTATCACCAGGAAAATTACATAGTTGTCAAAAAGAAGTCCAATATCTTGGACACCACATTGAAAAGGGAGTGAGGAAAGTGTCACAAGAGGGAATTTCAGCCATATTGAAAATTAGCCCCCTAACTATACAAAGGGAAGTCAGGATGTTTCTGGGAATGGTGGGCTACTGTAGACAGTGAATACCAAACTTTTTCCTGATGGGCAAGCCATTACAGAGGTTGACACACAAGGACCTGCCTGATCTGCTACTATGGGATAACAACTGTCCTGATGCATTTCTAGGCCTGAAGGAATGTCCGTAGTGCCCCGGCTCTAGGGATGCCCTATTATAACAAATCTTTTGCACTTTTCTGCAGTGAGAGGGAGGACTGTGGTCTCTGTGCTAACTCAAACACATGGAAATGCTAAAAGACCTGTGGTGTATTTTTCCGCCACATTAGATCCTGTTGCCTCTGCATTGCCCAGCTGCCTTACATTTGTAGCTGCTATCAGCTAGAGAGGAGTGAAAATATTGTCATGGTTCACCCATTAACTGTGTACGTGCCACACTTGACCTTTTGTTGACTAGAACAAGAACACAGCATCTCACACGCAGTTGACTCACCAAATATGAGCAGGTGATATTCGCTTCAGAGAATGTAACTATCAACCATTGTGGCATTTTAAATCCTGCCACTCTGTTGCCAATATAGAATCAGGAAATTGCTGAAGATTGTGAAGGGGACCATGATTGTCTTGATGTTACTGAACTGTGCACCAATCTGAAACCAAACATTTGAGATGAACCATTACCTGAATCTGATTATATTCTCTATGTTGATGGTTCATGCTTAAGAGACAGTGGATGAGGTATGAGAGCAGTTTATGCTGTTTGTACTCTTTCTGGAGTTGTTGAATCTTCCTGGCTTCAAGGACTGTTCTCTGCCCAAGTAGCCAAATTCATTGCTCCCACTAGAGCATGTTGTGTTTTTGATCAATTGAAAGTGACAATCTTTACCGATAGTCAGTAAGGCTTTGCTGTTGTTCATGACTTAGGACAACTGTGGTCTCAAAGAGGCTTTGTGACTCTTAAGGATCTCTGATCCGCAACGATGAACAAGTGAGAAACCTCCTTGATGCACTACAATTGCCTGAGCAGATCGCAGTGGATAAGTGCGCGCTGCACATCGTTCTGGAGATGATTATGTGACTTTGGGCAATAGGTACGCAGATGAGATTGCAAAATGCTGTGCACACAGTGGTTGTACAATTTGATGGTGAATTCACAAATGAAGGAATGGATAAGACTAACTATAACCACTTGTTGACAATAGTTGATACCTGGGATGAAGTGAAGAGGCTTCAGGGGAAAGTGTCTGAGGAGGAACAACAAAGTTGGGTCAGGGCAAGTTGTGTCGAGATATGATGGCATTTGGGTTTCAATGGATGGATGACCGGGGTTGCCAAGTAGTCTGTTACCCCCTATGCCTAGACATTTCCATGGTCCAGCTCATATTAGAAGGGACACTATGGTGAGATTGTTCAGGCAGACTTGGTTCAACCCTAAATTCAGTTTGATGGCTGAAGCGTTGTGTCATAGATGTGTTGTTTGTCAACAGAGCATTGTTGGGAAAAAACTGCAGTTACATTGAGTCACATAGGAATGTTAGGAGGACCTTTTAATAGGTTACAAATGGACTTCATTGAGATGCCTGTGTGCAATGGATTGAGATGTTCTGGTTGTAGTGTGTTTTTTCCCTTTGGGTTGAGACTTACCCAGCCATGAGAAATTATAGTTTCATTGTAGGGAAACTGTTACTGAGGGAACTCATTCCTACGTTTGGTATCCCAACCTCTTTGGAATCAGATCGAGGAACTTATTTCAACAATGAGGTTATGAAAATGTTGTGTGCAGCTTTGCAAATGAAGCAGCAATTACATTACAGTTATAGACCCGAGGCTTTGGGTCTTGTGGAGCAGGTGAATGGCACACTGTAATCCAGACTGTCAAAAGTGCCTGCTTTAAAGTAATTGAAATGGCCTGATTTGCCTCTTGTGTTAATGAGTCTGCGGAGTGTACCTGATTGAAAGACTGGACTGTCCCTCCCATGAGATCATAATAGGGATAGTGATGAGTCTGCCAGCGATTCCTGCGAATGAACTTGGGAATATTACTGAAGATATAGATGTTCTGGTGCGTTCTGTGTCTCATCATGTTGGAGCAGCCATAACACTTGAGCATCAAGAACAATGCCATGATCTTAATCCTGGTGATTGGGTCTTGGTGAAGAAACATGTCAGAAAGAAGTGTTTGAAACCTCCTTGGCGTGGGCCTTACCAGGTGATTCAAGTGACAATGACCGCTGTAAAGTGTGGAGGTCTCCCCAACTGGATACATGCTTCCCACAGAGTTGAGTGTCCCCTAGACATGACAGTGCCTGTTCTGGAAAAATCAGTGGTGTGAAAGTGAGTCAGCCTAAAGAACGTGTGTCACCAATGATTGCCAAAAAAACTGAAAGCTCCGATCTGAGTGAAAGAGATGACGGAGGTGTAACAATAAGACAATCAAAGAGAACAAGAGTGCCTAGTTGTACATATTCTTCACCAGAGTGGACTTACGTCGCAAATGACAGTTACAGATAAAAAGTTCTGGGAATGTTGGTATGAACATACTGGTTTGACTGAACCTCCATGAACTGAACATTTGGATTGAGTTGTATTTAGAATTTTTGCTGCTATCAATGAACTTGTTTTATGTAAATATTAAAGACAATTTTATTGATTGGGATAGTGAATTTTGAAGATTTCCTAGGCTCCAATGGAAGAAGAAAGAGGGTTGCCATTTGGAAGAACACAGAGTAGGGCTAGGGAAGTCCCATGAAGAATAAAACGTTATTGCTTAACAAACTTTGAACTTTGTTGCTGTTTGCATTGGGGAAATCAACAAAGATATATTTTGCTGCTGCAGTAGTACTTAATTTGATAATAGATCTGATTCTAGAGACATAATGGACCCAAGTCAGAAAAGTAAGAGTAGATGCTTAATTGGTGTCTTATTGCTTTTTTCCCTTATAGAATTAATAGTGTTGCTAATAGGAGTGTTTTTCTTTAGACATTCTGAAGAGAAGAAAATGATCTCCTAGTATTCCCCCACAAACTCTTAGTGTTAAGGATAATAATGTTTATATGTTAGATGATAAAGCATTAAACTTAGATGAGTGTAGAGATTATTCAGACAATGTATATTTTAAGCTGTTGTACGAATGTGTAAATACAGTGAAAGCTAGGGTCTGCTATGTCTGTACGCAGTTACCTGCTTCTGTGTCAGAAGACATCACATATACAAAACATATGGTGTTTCTTGTAGTTTATATTGAGTATATTTTGCAATGAGGGATGTTTTCAGTATTATTTTTCGAATTATGACTTAGTGTTGCCCGATGTTCCTTTGTTTAAGCACTTAAAGAAGAACCTGTATTTTAACCGGTTCTGTGCCCAGGACGTAATGGTTACGTCCTGAGGCACAGTGCTGCTGTGCCCAGGACGTAACCATTACGTATTAGGCACACAGCCCAGAGGGAGCGCTAGCGCTCCCTCTTTGGGGTTCCTCCCACCCCCCCAAGTCAGGGATGGGAGGGGAAGCCCTTCCCCTTCAACCCCCGACCCCCCCACCTGTGACGTCAGCACGCGAGCGCGCGCGGACAATCACAGAGCCTCCCCCATCGCGCTGGAAGCTCAGCTTCCAGCGCGATCGAAAGAGAAATGCTTTGCATTTCTCTTTTGATTGGGGGAGGCCCGGAGAGGCTTCAAAGGGAAGGAAATGTATTTCCTTCCCTTTGAAGTCTCTCCGGGCGTTTCAAAAGCCGGATTGCTTGCAATCCGGCTTTTGAAAAGCCCACTAGAAACCAGGGATTTTTTTTTTTTTTTGGTTGAAACTGGCATAAGGGAGCGACCCCTTGGGCAAGGGTCGCTCCCAGGGGGGGCATTTTTTTGGAAGTCCTTTTCTGCCCCCCCCCCCCCCATGGGCAGATCGGCCTATTATTAGGCCAATCTGCCCCTGGGGGGCAGAAACCTCTAGGCACCAGGGATCATTTTTTTGTTTTTTGTTTACTTTTTTGTTTTAGGTGTGGGGAGCGACCCCTTAGGCAAGGGTCGCTCCCCTAGGGGGCAAATTATATTTAGGCCATTTCTGCCCCCCTTGGGGGCAGATTGGCCTATTTTGATGAGGCCAATCTGGCAGAAACCACTAAACACCAGGGAGTTTTGTTTTTTTATGTGAATTTCATGCAAGGGGAGACACCCCTTAGGCAAGGGTCGCTCCCCGGGGTGGGGAAATTATTTTAGGCCATTTCTGCCCCTCTGGGGGGTAGATCAACCTATTTTGATTAGGCCGATCTACCCCCAAGGGGGGCAGAAACCACTAGACACCAGGGATTTTTGTTTTTTTTGTTTTTTTGTTTTACAGATGGGGAGCGACCCCTTGGGCAAGGGTCGCTCCCCTGGAGGGGAAAATTGTATTTAGGCCATTTCTGCCCCCTTTGGGGGCAGATCAGCCGATTTTTGCGACGCCATTCTGCCCCCAAGGGGGGCAGAAACCACTAGGCACCGGGGATTTTTTTTTTGGGCGCCAATGTCACGCAGGGGGGGTGACCCCGTAGGCAAGGGTTGCTCCCGCTGGGGCCGGCTTAGCTAGAGGCCAAAATCTACAGGTAGGCACTTTGCAAAAAAAAACCTCTGTTTTCTGTGAAAAAACGTGATGTGTGTCCACGTTGTGTTTTGGGCCATTTCCTTTCGTGGGCGCTAGGCCTACCCACACAAGTGAGGTACCATTTTTATTGAGAGACTTGGGGGAACGCTGGGTGGAAGGAAATTTGTGGCTCCCCTCAGATTCCAGAACTTTCTGGCACCGAAATGAGAGGAAAAAGTGTTTTTTTAGCCAAATTTTGAGGTTTGCAAAGGATTCTGGGTAACTGAACCTGGTCAGAGCCCTGCAAAGGATTCTGGGTAACTGAACCTGGTCAGAGCCCCACAAGTCACCCCATCTTGGATTCCCCTAGGTCTCTAGTTTTAAAAAATGCACAGGTTTGGTAGGTTTCCCTAGGTGCCGGCTTAGCTAGAGGCCAAAATCTACAGGTAGGCACTTTGCGAAAAACACCTCTGTTTTCTTTAAAAAAATGTGATGTGTCCACGTTGCGTTTTGGGGCATTTCCTGTCGCAGGCGCTAGGCCTACCCACACAAGTGAGGTATAATTTTTATCAGGAGACTTGGGGGAACGCTGGGTGGAAGGAAATTTGTGGCTCCTCTCTGATTCCAGAAATTTCTGTCACCAAAATTTGAGAAAAATGTGTTTTTTTTAGCCAAAGTTTGAGGTTTGCAAAGGATTCTGGGTAACAGAACCTGGTCGGAGCCCCACAAGTCACCCCATCGTGGATTCCCCTAGGTCTCTAGTTTTCAAAAATGCACAGGTTTGGTAGGTTTCCCTAGGTGCCGGCTTAGCTAGAGGTCAAAATCTACAGGTAGGCACTTTGCAAAAAACACCTCTGTTTTCTTTCGAAAAATGTGATGTGTCCATGTTGTGTTTTGGGGCATTTCCTGTCACAGGTGCTAGGCCTACCCACACAAGTGAGGTATCATTTTTATCGGGAGATTTGGGGGAACATAGATTAGCAAAACAAGTGTAATTGCCCCTTGTCTTTCTCTACATTTTTGTTCTTCTAATTATAAGAGAGTGTGTAAAAAAGACATCTATTTGAGAAATGTCCTGTAATTCACATGCTAGTATGGTCACCCCGGAATTCAGAGATGTGCAAATAACCACTGCTCCTCAACACCTTATCTTGCGCCCATTTTGGAACTACAAAGGTTTTCTTGATAGCTATTTTTCACTCTTTATAGTTCAGCAAATGAATTGCTGTATACCCTGTATAGAATGAAAACGCACTGCAGGGTGCAGCTCATTTATTGGCTCTGGGTACCTAGGGTTCTTGATGAACCTACAAGCCCTATATATCCCCGCAACCAGAGGAGTCCAGCAGACGTAACGGTATATTGCTTTCGAAAATCTGACATTGCAGGAAAAAGTTACAGAGTAAAACGTAGAGAAAAATTGATGTTTTTTTCACCTCAATTTCAATATTTTTCTTTTTCAGTTGTTATTTTTTGTAGGAAACTCTTGTAGGATCTACACAAATGACCCCTTGCTGAATTCAGAATTTTGTCTACTTTTCAGAAATGTTTAGGTTTCTGGGATCCAGCATTGGTTTCATGCCCATTTCTGTCACTGACTGGAAGGAGGATGAAAGCACAATTTCTTTTTAAAATGGGGTATGTCCCAGTAAAATGTGAAATTTGCGTTGAAAAATTGGGTTTTCTGATTCAAGTCTGCCTGTTCCTGAAAGCTGGGAAGCTGGTGATTTTAGCACCGCAAACCCTTTGTTGATGCCATTTTCAGGGAAAAAACCACAAGCCTTCTTCTGCAGCCACTTTTTCCCATTTTTTAAAAAAGAAAATAAATTTTCACTGTATTTTGGCTAATTTCTTGGCCTCCTGCAGGGGAACCCACAAAATCTGGGTACCTCTAGAATCCCTAGGATGTTGGAAAAAGATGCAAATTTGGCTTGGCTAGCTTATGTGGACAAAAAGTTATGAGGGCCTAAACGCGAACTGCCCCAAATAGGCAAAAAAAAGGCCTGGCACAGGAGGGGGAAAAGGCCTGGCAGCGAAGAGGTTAAAGGGGCAGAGATTGCAGGAAAATATTTCGGATCATTAAAATCTTTAGATACTGCATATGCACATAGACACAATCTGACCTGTTCAATGACTGAAGTAGAAAATACATTTTTGAATTTAGTGGAGGACCGAAGGAGGAAATTAAAAACTGAATCCAAAACAGATAAAGGTCTATCAGCACAACACAGATGGCAGAAGGAAGAAATAGAACATCAAGAGCAAGGGAATTTAGCAGCTTTAACTTTAGACTAGCAGCATAAAGGGGACCTGTGCATGCACATTGATCAAAGTTATATAGATCCTTTGTTTATAGGGAAGAGTGATTTGTGAGTATGTTTTTGATGTCAGAGGAGAGAGTGAATTCTTTTTGGATGGAAAGGATCCTGTGATTCCTGGAGTATATTTTATCTGTGGACAGTATGCAATTGTAAGTTGCTGAAAGGATGGCATGGCATGTGTGATCTAACAATAGTGTTTCCAAAGATCTATCATGTGGAGCATCTTGAAGATCCTGTGTGGAAGATGAAACACAGAACTAGACGAGGAGCTAGTGCTGCAGAAATAGTGGGAGATATCTTTGGTGCATTGATTCCATCAGTGGGAGTGGTTTTTAAGGATCTGAAGATCAGAAAGCTGCCTACAATAGTTGATAAATTGGCTTCTAGCACAGCAAATTCTTTTTTGTTGGTAAACACTGAGATGGTTGCGATATAATCAATAGTTTTACAAAATTGGTTTGCACTAGATTTGTTGCTCGCAAAAGAGGGTGAAGTCTGTCAAATGCTGAAGGTTCAACAATGTCGTATCTTTATTTTGGATAAAAGTAAGGATTTGGAGGAATATTTCAGGGTTGACGAAGGATTTGAAGGAATTGAAGCGACTGGTGCATGTGAAGCAATTGCAGATGGATTTTCTGCTGTAGGCAATTTGTAGGAATTTGGGAGGTGGAATTGTTGGTTTTGTGTTGAGACCATTGTTGGTTATTTTAATAGTGGGAATAGTTTTGTTGATTGGATACCGAATCTTTCAGAAAAGGAAAATCCAGAGAGGTCAGAAGAGTGAGAGAGCAGAAGTTGAATTGGAAGATAGTGTAAATATTATGATTATATGAAGCGTTAAAAGGAGTCAAGGCAAAAACTGTTTAAAACAGCCAGGTTTTAGAGAGTCTCATTCAAGACTGAAAGGGGTTCATCATGACTTTAAAAGTCATCGGGGGAGGATTGAGAGAGCGTAACTTTGCTGTGTCATTATGTCTTCTAAAACATGAAATGAAGCTGTGGTTGTTTTATGCTTAATGTAAGACATGTTTTCAGTTAAACGTGCTGCACTAGGAGACATATGAGTAAAGTGCACAGATAAATGCAATGTTTCATGTATGCCAGATTTTATTGTTTTGAAAAAAAAAATTTGTTATAGTATTTTAGAAATGTTATTCTTTATAATCATTATATAGTTGACATAAGAGACATATAAAATGTATTCATCCTTAAAGTGTATTCATGCTTAATTAGTTTGGCCAGAGTGAAGGCCCATATTTTTTTCTGTGCTCTAAACTTCAATGTGAAGCTTGCTTTTTTAATGTTTTTCTAATGCTCCAGGTGTCAGGATCTGAGACCGAGTTAATAGGGAGCTAATTATTTCGGAAGTTAAGCAAAGGCCAGAGGGACGCTTATCGAGGATGATAGGAGTATCCTGGGTTGGCAGCTGTAACTCTTGTGGAATTCCAAAGTGCAAGGGTGTACCAAGGTCAACAGTGAAACTTCTGAAGGCTCAAATGTCAATTAGCAACTTATGATTTGTGACTGTTTTTGAAATGGGAAAGATAGTTGCCTATATAAACAACCTCAATCAAGATTTAAGTGTGGTTTAGTTAGTAGTAAGTTTCAGATTTCCATTGTCTTTAGCTGAGAGCGAATCTTGCTTAGATACATCCTTTGAACTTAAATTCCTATGTGGCTTCATGGTCACATACCTCTCTTGATGGAAATGGCTACAGATATGTTGTTGTGCTGACTACTTTCCTGAACCTTTAGTATATTAGCATAGTTAGGACTTTAGATCAAATGGTTAAGCAGGAAAACATGGATTCAAACTCAATGCATCAGTTGTTTTTCCTTATTTTCTGTATTTTCGCTTCTGAATTAGTGGTTATTCTGTACATTTATACTATAATTTCGAGACTCATGTATTTAAGTTTGACCTTTAGTCAGAAATAAGGCTTTTTATATATAAGTTGGTCTCTGGAATTGAATGTGTGACCATCGAGTTACACTGTAATTTATTTGAATTATTTGATGCGTTGTCTCCTCACCCTTTGGAACAGAGTAGAAAAAATCATCAGACTCTGGATTAAGAAATAGTGCCCAATGCTGGATCACAAATGTTTGTGGGCATGCCCGCCCTGAAAGGCCTAGTGCTGGCCTCTTGAGTATGATTTATCTATGCGCACACTTTTACGTCATTGTGAGATAAAGCTATGGATCGACAACTTTATTTTTTGTGAATTCCTTACATTCGTAAATCAAGCCATGGCATTTAAGTCTGTAAATTGAACCTTCTTCTGAACTTTAGGGTGATTCGAAGAGGCAACTGTGGTGGAATATCTAAACTAGGAATTTAGAGGACTCGTTTACTATATAAATCTTTGTGCCTGAACTAAAAAAAAAAAAAAAAAAATTATATAATATGCATTTAAATTTGTTACGTAGGTGTAAGACCATAAATAATTGCACAATTGTATTTTGGATTAATTCAGTAGAGAAACAAAATTGGTAGTGTGTTACTTATGAATGACTGTCGTTGTAATATGTGCTGTGCAATTTTAAGGCTCACAATTTTCACTGATCTTTAATCCCTTTACTGCTAAGCCTCCCCCGCCTCCTCCACGCGTGATAAGCCTTATATGGCTATTTGGGGTAGTTTACGCTTGGGCCCCCCTGACCTTTTGTCCATATAAACTATCCTTGCCAAATGTGTGTCTTTTAACCAAAATGCAGCTTATATTTTGAGTCTTTGGGGGAAAATGGGAAAAAGTGCTGCACAAGAAAGCATCTGTTTTTTCTATGCAATGGTATCGAGGAAGGGTTTGCATGGCTAAAAACAGCATCTTCTCAGCTTTCCGGAACAATCAATCAATCAGTCAGTCAGGAATTTGTAAAACGCACTACTCACCTGTGAGGGTCTCAAGGTGCTGAAAATGAGGGGGGTGGGGATGCTGCTACTGCTCGAACAGCCAGGTCTCGAGTTTCCTGAAGGTAAAGAGATCTTTGGTCTGGCACAGGTGGATGGTCGTGAGGTGCGAGAATGATCTACCGCCGGCTGTAGTTCTGCGGATGCACAGGCAGAATTGAATCACACAAACACACTTATCAACACACTTTTGGCATTTTAGTGGGACATAGCCCATTTTGCTTATTTTAGCGCTTTTAACCTTCTTCCAGTTAGTGGTGCAAATGGGTGTGAACCCAATGGTAGGTCCTGAAAAGCTCTACATTTCTGAAAAATAGGCACATTCTGAATTGAGCTAGGTGCCATTTGTGCAGATTCTTCAAAGTTTACCCAAAGAAAGTAACAGTTCAAATTTAAAAAAATATTGAAATTATGTTGAAAAAAACAGCCACTTGTGTCTACATTTTCATCTATATCAACTTCTGACTATGGCAGATTTTCATAAGCTATATTCCATTACGTGAGCTGGACCCTTCTGGTTGAGGGGATATATAGGGTTTGTATGTTCACCTAGAACCCTAGGTACCCAGAGCCAATAACTGAGCTTCACATTGCAAAGGTTTGTACCAGGTATACAGTAATTAGGTAAAATATAGAGAGTGAAAAATAGGTATCAAGAAAATCTATTTATATCCGAAATTAGCACAAGATATGGAGTATAGCAGGGGTTACCCATACTGGCATGTGAATTAGAGGGCATTTCTCAAAATGACGTCTTGCTTATACACTGTGTTACATTTGGAAGGTGTAAGTGCAGAGAAAGACAATTGATAAAAACAGTTGTTCTACTATTCTGTGTTCCCCTAAGTGTCCAGATAAAAATGGTACCTCACTTGTGTGGGTAGGCCTAGTGCCTGCAACAGGAAACAGCCCAAAACTCAACATGAATACATGAAACTTTTCCACGCAAAACTGCCCCTTTGTTTGCAAAGTGGGTAGCTGTGGTTTTTGGGCCCTACTTCAGCCGGCACCTAGGAAAACTGTACATTTCTGAAAACTAGGTGCCCTGGGGAATCCAGGATGGGGTGATTTGTGTGGCTCACACCAGGTTCTTTTACCCAGAATCTTGTGCAAACCTCAGAATTTGTCTAGAAAACACAAATGCCTCACTTTTCTGTGATGGAAAGTTCTGGAATCTGAGGGGAGCCACAAATTTCCTACCACCTAGCGTTCCCCCTAAAACGCTACCTCACTTGTGTGGGTGGGCCAAGTCCCTGCGACAGGGAAGGGCTCAAAACCCATCAAAATTATCTATCACAAAACATCCTATTTTTGCAAAGTGAGGGGGTGGGTGGGCAGGCACCTGCGTTTTTGGTCCCGGGGCGTGGAGGCCATCTAGGGGAAGCTACCAAACCCAGACATTTCTGAAAACTAGAGGTCTGGCATGTCTGGCTTGCATGGATCACCCAATGTTTTCTTACCCAGAATCCCATGCAAACCTCAAATTTAGCTAAAAAAATGTTTTCCTCACATTTCCGAGTGGGATCACTGCACTGGCACAGATTTCCTACCACCCAGCATTCTCCTTGGCCTCCCAATAAAAAATGAATACATCACTTGTGTAGGTGGGCCAAGTCCCTGCAACAGTGAAGGGCCAAAAAAGTGTAGAAAATGAGGGGAACCAAAGCGGGTCCGAAAGGGCAGGTTTTTTTTTCTTATGTTTTTAGGCTGACTCTGCTTTGGGCACCCACACAAGTGCGGCAGAATTTTCATCACTATAGATGGGGCAAGGCTGGGTGGTAGGAATTTTGTGGATTCCTGCGGATCCTGGAAGCTTACCTCACAAATGTATGGAAAATGCATGATTTTAGGAAAAGTTGTAGGTTTGCAGGGCATTGTGGGAAAGAAAGTGGTGTGGGGTGCATGTGACGCACACCACCCTGGATTCCCCCAGATATTTAGTTCTCCGAAGTGTCTGGGTCTGGTATAATTTTCTAGGTGGCAGCTTACCCAAGTCCAAAAAGTGCAGCCGCTCACCATTGCGAGTGGGACGATTTTAGGAGTTAACTAAGCTATCTTGGCCCATATGTAAAATCAAAACCCAAAAGAGTCAAAGGTCCTCTTGTTTGTCATTGGAATGAGATACTTTATTCTGTAGGGGGGCAGAAAGACTGCCCCCTTCGGTTGGGGGCATAACCATACCCATGGTGGTTACCAGCACCGGAACCCTCTGTTTAAAAATAAATAAATAAATAAAATGCTTCCCTGGTGACTCGGGGACTTTCTGACCACGTATGGGGCAGATCAGAGGTAATAATCCCCATCTGTGCCGTGGGGGCCTGTAAAACTTCAAAAAAACAAAATCCCTGTTGCCTAGAGGGCTTTCTGAGCAAGGACTCACTAGGGAGGAGAACCATTGGAAAGTTACCTCTCCCATCTGCCTCAGTGCTCGGAGGGCTGAGATAGCCCCCTGAGCACTGAGGCAGTGAAAGTGGAATGAGCCAATCTGCTCATTTCACTGAAACAAAATAAACAGCCTCAGGAGATCGGAAGCTTTTCCCCTCTCCTGAGGCTGTTTTTTTTCAGATGGGAAACCCTCTGGTGCCTGCACCAAAGGGATTTTCTGTGCCATGTGCATGGAGGACTGGGAGCCATCCGATCCACACAAGCACTATGCTCCCAGCCGTCCGATGCACTGACGGGTTTAAACATATAACCATGTTTCCCTGTAGGATTTTTAATGCGAACAGAAATGAACTATTTATTTTTTTAGTGTCATTTAGTGCTTTAAATTACGACGGCTAAGCCAGCCTCTTAGAATAAAGTGTGCAGGAGGGGGAATAGATGTTACATCAATACAAGTGGAGATATTGTTTAATCAAAATGACAAACCTGTAAGTGTACAGAGTTTCTTGCACAAAAGTGATTGTTTTTGAGATGCGTTTACGGTAAAAATCAACACGCATCAGTGTAAATCTTAATTTAATGCATATACATGTGGAAATATACCAGGTGCAACTTCATTAAAGAACAAAATGTAATTGATAAATGCAGATATTTTGTGCAAAAATAAATACAGGTAAATGTAGGCATAAATATTTAAAAAACGGGAGCCAATTAAACATTTCCTATGATATAACAAAGTGGTTTATTTATCGAAGGGCCCAACTCCATCTAGCACGTGTTGAATCCAGTGGTGTAACGAAACGTGAGGGGGGGCCTGCAAAGTACAGGAAGCGCCCCTCCCCTCCGGACCAAGCCAGGAGCTCTCAGGCCAGGAGCCTGCTGCTCTTGTAGAAGATCCATTCATTCATTCATCCATCTATCGATACATCCACCCACATAGATCTTTCCATTTACCTATATTCATTCACATATCTGCCTAAACGCCTGTCCCATCATCCTTCCATTCATAAACCCACCCATTCGTCAATCTGCCTGTCCATCTGCTCATGCACCCATACAGGTGCCCTGGTAAGTCCATCCATTTATCTTACTAGCAATCCATTCCTCTTTCTACCTATGATCAAGCTCTGTCCATCCTCCCAACTAACGCAACCTTCCATTCAGCCATCCTCCTATTACACCCTCCACATCATACCCATACTATTCATCCATTCATCTATTAGCCACCTACTCTTCAACCTATGCCTCTGTTTATCCACCCATCCATCAATCCCATCACCTATCCACCTCAAACAATAATAATGGAAACATAAAAATACTCAAGATAAATGCAAACCTGCTATGTAAATAAAGGTTCAATTATATGTGAGGAAAACAGTAAAAAAAGAAAAGAAATGGGAAAATACTAATAATTCAAGCCAGAAAAAAAACACAAGCAAGAGGCTAGAACTTTTCAGATGCCCTAAGTTATGTGAGCTGGTAAAACTATCTGAGTTGATTTCAGAGCTCAAAACCCTTTGACGCTGTACTGAAAGCCAGTTCTGATATCTGCATGGAGCTGCCTATTGAAGAACATGTTACAAAGCTATTAGTGACAGTGTCAAAATTGTCAATTATCAACTAAGGAACATATCAGACTGAAATTATGAACAGTTCATGTAATTTATGAACATGGTGTCACCCTAATGTAGTGTAAGGTGACAAAGTGCCCCCTGGAGCTCCTCCCCACACCACAGGGGCTGTGTGGGATGATGTTATACCACTGGGTAAATCACTAGAACGGTGAGCTGTTAGCTTTGTAGTAAAGACACTTTTAAAGACGGTTGAACCCCCCTGCCTTATGTTAGTCTAAAGTAAATTTATCACCTGATACCTAAGGTCCTGATGCAAATATTACAAATATAACAAGCAAGCATTAATCTAGAACAAATTATAGGATTGTTTTCTTTATTATATATCTTTGTTCATCTAATAATTGAATGACAAAGCAACTCGTTTTCATTGAAACCAGATTCAGCGGACACATTTTTAGCACTCGAGTCTCACATAATCTTAGAGCTTTTTAAGGCATCTGTTTTTTGTCAAATTGTTTTATCTATCTGTTGTGTTGTTGAGCAAAGGGACTAATTATGTGGTGTAAATTCGATGCAGTCCCTTCAGGTTCTAAATATAAATGGCACACTTAAATTTGTGCCATTTCTTTGTAAATGTTTGTGAATCTAAAAAGTTTCTTTCTATGAATAGTATATCTAGGAATGGATTGAGAGGGCTATCCTTTCATCATTGTTTATAGAACCGATTGGACATAGAATGACTGTGTGCAATGGGGTGCTGAAGAGAGTGGTTTTGCAGATCAAAGAAATTCGATTTTTGGGGAGAAAATGCATTTTTTTAAGTTGGCTGTCATCTTGTATGTGGATGATGCAGTTATGATGTCTAGAATCCCTAATGGGGACTGAAGAAGCTTCTATGATCATTTGTGCAATTTACGGATGACCTACATTTGGAGACATATTTCACACAAGAAATTTACCATGAGGTGTGACACTAAAAATTTGAAGTATCATTCTTAAACTATCAAGGGTAAAAGCATTAGGAAAACTCCTTTCTTCCCTTACTTAGAAGTTACTTTTCATTCCAAGATACACTTAGACTCTTGTCTGTTTGCCAGGAGAAAACACTTTATTGGAGATCTGGGCTCCTCTTTTTCCCTGGCGACAAACATAGCTACAAAAAAATATTTTTGCTACTTATGGAGATTTGCAAACATAAGTGTTTGCCATTATTAACATTTGGGGCTGGAATATGGGGATATTGTGAGGCTAGTTCTCTGTAGGTTGCGGAAAATCGTGTCTGTCGATGCTTTTTGGGCATTCCTCTGAGTAGCTGTAATCATGCTATTCATGAAGAATTAGGCTTAGGGTTTGAGGACGGCATCAAATCGCTTTCTATATGGTGCAATAAGTTTACACAATTGAATAGGAAAATTATTAGGGATTATTTTTCATGCAATCTTGGCCATATTATTCCTCACCTTCATTATATTAAATTCACCATAGCAAGCCATGGTAGACCTGCTTTGTTTACTGACCCTGAGAAGTTGTCTGCTAATGATAAGGCCTTGGTCATTGTGAATTTCTTGAAGGTTAGATTTGCTGAATGGTAGACTGCATGAATGTCAATTCCCGAAAGGCCAGGGAAAGCAAAAGTGACATCACAGAACCATTTGACCCTTTCATGTACACGTACACCCACACACACACACCACCACACACACCCACACACAAACACACACACCCAATCACACATACAAACTCAAACCTACATAACCAGTCACACATGCAAACACTCTCTCACATAAATGGTCTCTCACATGCACACAACATACATTTAAAAGCTTTTCTTACTTACCTCAGCTGTTAGGAAGGGTCACATACCAGCTAATTGGACTTCATTTTTTATTAGAATAATAGTGAATAGAATTACTCACTGTTACTGTAATAAAAAGATTTTAAAAAATAAGAAAATTGGAGCCCCAACCGATGTCCATGAGGGCGAGGAGCCCCATTGTTCCTGGCATTGAGCTTGTCCCCTCTGAGGCCCTAGGTCGCAAATACAGGTAATAGGCGTCACAAGGGTCAAGCCAGGGGTCACACCTGCGACCCCTAAATGACGTCCATGGGAGACTGTAGAACTCATTATACCGTCTGTTAAAAATTATATATTCAGAAAGACCACGTCAGGCATGAACGATGTTTGAAATATGTTAATCATACATGGGAGTGGACATTATTAACCAGCTTTAGATAGGGTGTTATTAGAAGGCAGCTGTGTTTTCCATTGGGTCAATTTAATTTGGAATCGGTCTGCGTATGCCCTTGTGATAGACTCGCACCAGACCGTGCTTCATTTTGTTTTATGTTAATGTATCCTCCTTTTTCAAGGAGGTATCTTTTCCCAGTTGCAAAGAAGCTAGGATTTGTCAAATGTAGACCTGCATTGCTTTAATTACACATGCTCCCTGCATTAGATTTGTGTGAAAGTTCGTTGCTTTCTTAAATCTGCTGTCTGCTTTCATAACAGACTACTATTCTAAATCCGCTTACTTGATTTGGGTGCTAGATTGTTTTTATTGTTGATTTGAATCATATTTATATTATTGTGTGAATTTTAATATGAATGTCCTTACATATTTATTCTGCTCTTGTATGATCTTTTCTAATGATTGGGTGAGGAATTTTGATGATGATGAAGTTAGGTGCTTTCTGTTAAAGATGGATAGGTCATTCCCAAAGTACATTGGTGGAAAAGGACTTTGCCATGTAGATTAAGAGACAGATAACAGTATGGGTGGGCATATAGAATCAGATAAGAGGAACCGTGGTGTACTGCAGCTACTTGGGGTGTTTGATAATAGACATCGAGAGGCAAGAGGAGCTGGTGTAAGAAAATGAGAGAGTAGAATGAGAATACATTTGAGGATGGGTGACATTTGTATGAATACACATTTGGTAAAGGATTTGGATAGTACTTCACCGGATGGTTTTGATGTACAAATCAAGTGTGTTGGAATACAGGAAGTAAGACTAATTTTGCCCTTTTTGTTTGTATGGTAAATTTTCGAAACGCAAAGGTTTTAAATGTGATTGGTGCTTCTCCTTCTACCTCCTCCCCTATATGATGTCCTATGCCCACCGACACCCCAAGATCTTGGACCTGGAAGGTCCCGGTTCTGTAAATGGTGTAGAGGAAGGTGAATTGCTGGTGCTCCTGACCTGAGAATTTGAGACTAACAGTTCCAGTCATAGGGTTGTGGCTTAGCTCTCAACAAAATGGACGCACATTGACGAAGCGTGGCAAGCCTAAATACTTAACCCCACCTTCCGGCCTTAATCCAAGGGCATCTATGAGCACAATTTAAAGGCAGCACCTGTGGAAATGGCAGGGAGTTGCTGGTGGTGACTGGGGAAAAGATATCCCCATCTAAACTGAGATCCGGGACAATCGAGGAGCGCCCCCGGGTTAGACTGAGGAGTCTGCGCACGACTTGACAGAGACAGGAGCACGAAGAAGCCGCTACGGGAAGAAGTCTGCTCGGGGCCAGAAATTGGCGGGAGGAGAGGCATTCATAACTCTCACTCCCATGTGGGAAAGAGGCGACTGGACCGGCAACTCGAGTGGAGAGGTATTGCCGTGACCAGGCCGGGACGGTTGGTGAATGGTGGAGGAGATAACGGTGGAACTGCGAGTAGGCCAAGCTGGGTACCTGCCACAGATGAACAATCTGGGCTGGCAGGTGAGACCACAAAAGAGAGGTTGAGAGGGGCCTCCTCTGCAGCGAGAGGTGAGTGTTTCACCCCTAGCGATTCTCCCACACTGCCGAGAGGAGCCAACTGGACCAGTGGGGGAAGCCAAGATTCAAACAGCGACAGCAGTGGAGCATCGGGGGTGAGCTGCCAGAGACAGGATTTGGACCCCACAAAACCCCTGGGAGGCCCGGGGGCAACCAGACAGAGAGGGGAAGACAGTGGCTGGGCACAGCAGCATTGGACGGGCCCGTGGAGAGGGGACCCCACGATAGACTTGGACATGGTCCTATGAAAGAGTCTGAAGTGAAGGTCATCCAGAGAAATGTGTGACGGAGGCTGAGTTTCCAGGGGTAACACTGCATGGGAGCAGCGGTGAATACTCTAACTCCCCTTGGTGACCTTTGGACTTGAAGCATAGTGCCCCCCCCTCTGATCTAGAGCACTGGGGGTGTGGGAAAGGGCTCAGAGGAGTGAGTCAGGACGCCCTGGTCTCCGCCAAGAGGTGCATGAGCATCCCGGTAGACATTGTCAAACCTAAGGGCCAGACTAAGACACAATTTAATAAAATGGACAAATAGACCAATACGCAATACTGAGGGTAACGGCCCCATTGGAAATCTCAACCCCAGACACCATTGGAACACCTGAACCGTCCTTAAGCACAATCCAGGCTACCATCTCAGATTTGAAACAGACACTGGACCTCAAGCTAGACGCAATGACAATAGATGTCTTCCTTTTAAGAGCTGACTTTCAAAAAATTACAGAGAAAGTTAACAGAGCTGAAACACATATTCAGGCCCTACAGTCCACGTCCAAACGTTTAGAGGAGCATGTCCAATTATTCACCAAGCAACAGCCCGCCATGGAGGCCAGGCTTGAAGACCAGGAAGGAAGAGCAAGAAGGAATAACATCAGAGTGGTTTGTGTACTGGAAGAGGCAGAGGGCCCTAGTGTGGATCTCTTCCTGGAGGATCTTATTCTTAACAAACTGATCAAAGCGCCTATCCAACTTCTTTTCAGTGAAGAGTGCCTATCGGGCACTGACCCCACCGCTGAAACAGAGGGCTCCACCAAGAACAATTATAGCATGGATCCTCAATTACAGAGACCGAGACGCCATCCTACAGGCAGGCCGTACTCAAGGGGACCTACTTTATGAAAATGTCCAAATTAGAACTTTTCCAGACTTCACACGCCAGGTCCAAAATCTGAGGCGTAGCTTCAAGCAAGTTAGGAAAGTCCTGTGTAATAAAGAAAGCAAATACATGATGCTTTTTCCAGCGAGGCTGCGCGTGGGTTTGGAACGAAGGCTGGTGGAAAGTTGGACAACCCCAAGAGGGGAGACGGTGATGAGCGAACATGACACCCGAAGATCTGACAATCCCACAACACAGTGCGCAGATGATGCAGGGACAGAGGCTGAAAGTTACCCCAGGATATCGCATAATAAAGATAAGACATAATGGGGTGGTGGGGAAGAGAGACTAGAGGTATCTCACATGGTAAAATGCCTACTTGAGTCAGAAAGACCGCATTTCCTGACAAACACTGTGTAGTTGTTAAGCTCACATGTTGTAGATATTTACCAGTTGCCAACTAATCAACACATCTCAGTAACTATCCCTTAGTTATCATAGGCAGAGCAAACCAACCCTTAGTATAGTTTATGTTAGAAAGTGGGCCACAGGCGCTCTGCAAGTGGGAGGGGGCAATTCCAAGCCTACTAAGCAGGGTTGCAGGGAGGGGGGAGTTCTATTGGGAAATGTTCATTGTTGATATCTCTCATTATTTCTTACTCAGGTCAACTTTGCTATATGGAGGGTTGCGCACTGAGGGGGAAAGGGAAGGGAAAGTGGTGCTCTGTTATCATATCAGCCTAAGGGACTCACCATACAGACACCCATGCTATGAAGACAACTAACAGATGGCACCTGAAGGCCATGACATCGAATGTCAGTGGACTTGGCAACAAGATTAAACGTACCTTAGTCCTTCAATTTCTTAAACGCCATGCCCCAGATATAGTCCTACTACAGGAAACCCACCTAAAAGGCAATAATCATAGGGCGCTAAACCGAATGGGATACTCTCTACTGGCACACGCGGGATTTACCTCTAATTCAAGGGTAGCAGGAATTAAAAACATCCACACCATTCAATCCAGGTCACGTCTGGACTGACAAAATGGGCCGCTTTGTGGCACAGACTGGCACCTGGAACGATCAGACACTACATATTTGCCCAGTATTTGTGGCACCTAAGCTACAGAACGAAACATTTCCAGCTCTGGGAATATACGAGAGCAAAAATGAATTGTAGCAGCCCATCCGACCATATAACAGTTTCCACTCAAATGACTGAAAGACTATTAGCCAGGGGCTATAACCAAAATACCTTGAACAAAACCATAAAAACTTTGGAAAAAGTGGATTGTAACACCATGCTATACAAATCGACAAAATCTAAAAAGAATATGGTAATTCGATTCATAACCGAATATCATAATGGCCATCACGTAATTCGAAAACATTTGAAAAAGCACTGGCATCTCCTACAAAACAATCCTTCCATTAACCAACACATTTCTGATTTCCCCCAAATTGGCTTTAGAAGAGCACCAAACCTTTGGGACAAATTATGTTCATCCTTCTTTCAAGACAGGCCTCCTCAACAAAGACTACCACCTAAACCTAAAGGTTTTTTCACCTGCACCAAATGCTCCGTCTGTAAACTAGGATTATCCAAGTCCAAATCTCTGATGAGTAAAACCAATTCCACAAAATAAATGACTTAATTAACTGTGAGTATCAATGTTGTCTACCTTGTTACATGTCCTTGTAATAAGGTATACATAGGCAGTACCATTAGAGCTCTAGAAATTATGATTCAAGAACATTTTCGGAATATCCAAAAGAATGATCTCAAGGTCCCTCTGGTAGAACATTTCACAGAACACCATCCACAGGAACATACCTTCACTTTTTTTGGTCTTCTACAACTTAAACCACAGCCAAGAGGAGGCAATCTAGAACTGAGACTACGCCAAGAAGAAAGCTGTATGATCATTCGCTGTGATACAGTACGATATGGCCTTAACAAAGACCCAGAATGGCATTATTGGGTGCTTTAACAACTTTACATGATCGTACCACTCTGTTTTCCTTTATCACTTTACAGTATCTTTCTATTGTTTATTGTCTCTTTCTGGTTCATTATTCTTCATTGTCAATCTTTTTCCAGTGTTACATTGTCTATATTATAAATCTATTGAGTATTGTACTATAACACCAATATCTTAGCCTGACCCATTGATACAAGTCACTAAGGTTTATAAACTTTTTAGAGGTGCTAATTACCACTATAAGCAAAATCAATAACATTTCCTTTGATATATTAGAATGTTTTGAGTCCTATTTGAGTCCTTGGACACTGGTAGTACGTTAGTTTACACTGTTTATTGACATATTACATGCCACTGTACGCCTCTATTATCTCATCACATATAATTTTTCAAAAATCTGTCTTAGACATACATTCTTTCCCGATAACCAATGCTTGCGATGTCTTACAACAACATAACTCCGAGTTCGCTAAGCGAACGCTTTTAAAGCGGACTAGCTTATAGCCCTTCCAAGATGGCGCCAATATTTCTCTTTTCACTTTTCCTTTCTTTTGGTCATGATTGACCAAACATAAAAGAAGGACTCCTGGCGAGGAGACCAACAACATAAAAGTAGGCCGATGAATGTTCTAGGTGTTCACCAATATGGCAGCGGCCTAGGACGGGACAGAAGAGAAATCGGAGTACTTACCAGCATGTTATGATTCCCAAATACGGGTAGGTCTTATCGACCTTTGACTTAAGTGTAAATATATTGGACCGGTCTTTTTCATTTTATTTCTTTTTCTTTTCTTATGAGTTAAATTAATACTCTACTATGATTGGTCAAATGGCCTTCCAGCACAAGAGCAATGTGATTCAAGGACTCTTCTAGATTCACTGAGACCAGCTCACCGCAAGATTTTGCCCCCTTTTTTTATAATAATATTTTGGTACTCCAACACATATTTCTGAAACTTGCAGTTTCGAAGAACGTATGTTACATTCTAACCCATGCATACCTTTATTATGTTAAAACATGAAACGTTCGTGTATATATTTGTCGTTTCAGATTGCTTTGTTATATTTCTCCAACGGAATATTGTAAAAGCTGTCTATTTACGCAAAATAATCCTCATTGGTACATTTATTTAACACAATTGTCTGCCCAAGATCACTAAAAATTATCGTAGGCATGGATTTAATAAGTGAAAGCCAGCACCAACAACTGCTTCTCTAATGTTTCTCTTATGTATGATCATCTTACTTACTTCCTTTCGGCTACCATTTTGGTCATATCTTTATAAACATCAGCTACTTCTATAGACGATAATGCATGATCTTTTAAACATACTAACTTCACAAGGATCTCTTCTGATAATGCATCCTTCACTTTGTGTATTCTTTTTATCATATATCTTCACTCTATGATGATACTTAATTTATTAGCACGGCAGGGTTCTTCGTCCTCTCTTGGTATGCACATCTTTAAAAATTAAGTTCCATTTTACTTACTTTATTCTTTTTCATCCTCTACAGCCTTGAGAAAGCCCTAGGCGGACTCGCCACAAGAGGGCGAAACACGTGTTGGCTGAGCTTTCTTTTGTGCTCATTACCATCTCTATCATTTGAGATTAAAGCACTATAATTCATAACTTGGGCGATTGTTTCAGAATTCTTTCTTACACAACAACTTGGAATACTGCATGTTTAAAGGATGAAGTATATTTATATTTATATATTATTGATGGCGATTTGACGCTTTAAAAAAGTATAATAAAGTGGAAACCTCACCTCTAACAAGTTGGATTACATACATGGGGGACCAAGGTCCAATCCCTCAAATTGAGCTCCCACAAGAAAAGTAACTATAACCGTGAACTGACATTTACACAGGAAGCTTAAACTGGACCTTCTTTTTTTTCCCACCAGCTCTGGGAACAGTACTGCTGGAAATCCCAGTTGGCACCTTACTATTGAGGGGGTGACATGAACGACACCATCGACCAAGAATGTGACAGACTGACCAGAGCTAAGTCCTTGACTTCCATAAGCCAGCTGAGATCATTCTCTGACTCCATGAGACTGGTGGATCTGTGGAGAGACCACACCCCCCAAGCCCGACAGATTACCTACCTCTCAACATCACACAGCAGCCTTTCCCATCTGGATTATTTATTCACACATGTGGCAGATACGGAAAGATTCCACAGGGCAAGACACTTGGCACAGGGTGCCTCAGATAATTCCCAAGTGGCTGTCATACTAACAGGAGCCCTGAAAGTCACAACCTTACCTCCTAGCATAGCTACATGGCACCTCAAAGAATAGCAAACTGTAAGAAAGAATTAGAGAGAGGGCGGAATACTACTTCATGGAAAACATGGGTTCTGTAGACTCAGCGGCACCCTCTAGGAAGCATTTACAGCAGTATTAAGGCACAGGCAGCATTTGGGGGAGTAAATAAAGTGAAAGAAATTAAATATGACAGAATAGAGAAAGAGATCGCGGACCGGGAAAAAAAATGACGACAATGGGTGCAGAGCTGATCACAGACCAATGTCACCGACTACGGCTCAAACAACAAGAGCTCAAAGACTTGGCCAAAAATGCAGCTAGGAGACATGCTCTGTTAGTGCAGAGACGACTATATGAAGTGGAGGACAAGGCCAACAAATTGATAGTGTGGTTACATAGGAGGGATATGGGTTACAACTTTGTGGTAGAAATACAGGATCAGGAGGGGGAGAGGCTCACCTCAGGGCCAGAAATAGCAGAGGTATTAGCCTCTTTCTAAAAGCAGATATTCACCTCCAGGACGGTTCACACACAGTGGAACTGTGGGGAACTCCTGGGAGACCTTTAGCTTCAGATCCTATTGTCAGATTATAGAGCAACATTGGATCAGGATTTGACAGTGGAGGAGGTGCAGGAAGCCATTGGGGGACTGCAATCGGGCAAGGTGGCGGGTCCTAACGGCCTACCAGTCGAGCTGTATTAATGTGTCGCCAACATAGTGGCCCCACACATGCTAGCCATGTTTCAGGAGGCCAAAACGGTGGGGTCCCTCCTACCAGACCAAAGAGAGGCCACGATTGTAGTGATGCACAAAAGGGCAAGCCGCAAATGGCATTTAGCTCCTACCAGCCTATATCACTAATTGACATAGGAGCAAAGGTTCTGGAGAAAATTCTATGTAAAAGACTCCAGTTAGCAATAACAAGCTTGGTGCACCTGGACCAGTGGGGCTTTATGCCAAATAGGAGCACCAGACTTAAGCTTCGAAGACTATATGGGATTCTCCATGCAACACTGGCATCTGGCATGGACGCCACTATGGTACTATCACTGGACGTGAAAATGGCCTTGGAAATATAGAATGGCCTTTCCTCTTCGCTCTACTCACTAGACTAGAATTCGACACAGAGTTCTGCTCATGGGTCCAATTACTATGTCATGAACCAAGGGCCAGGGTTAACGTAAACATATCGCACTTGCGCTTTACAGAGGCATGAGCCAGGGATGCCCATTATCCCCACTCTTTTTTGCCTTGGTGATAGAGCCATTGGCAGTGTGGATACGACAAGATCCGTTTGGATGGGGAATCCGAGAGGGGAACAACTGGAAAGCATGGATCTCCCTATATGTGGAGGAAATCTTGCTATTTGTCACAAAACCAAACTGCTCAATAGACAGGCTATTACACATTCTACATACCTTTGGACAATATTCGGGATACCAAATAAACTGGGATAGGTCCCGGGCCTTCTCGCTGACTGAAGGCGAACAAACTTTGCCACCCAGATGTGAGATTCCCCTGATCAAGGAGGGGTTTACATATCTGGGAATATATGTCATGAGGAGCCCAGAAGCCTTTTTAAAGGAAATTTCTACCCACAACTAGATTACCTTCGGAACAATGTGTCACACTTGCGGACACTCCAGATATCCCTAATGGGTCGCTCAGCTCTGTTTAAAATGATGACCCTCCCTTGATTACTGTACGTTCTACAAAATACTTCATATCAAGTGCCCAAACAGTTCTTTAACAAAATCAACAGTGAAATACTCATCCTTCTGTGGGCCGGGGACAGCTTGTGCATTGCCCTTCATAAGCTTCAGAGAGGGTTTTACGAGGGAGGATTGGCGATCCTGTATATCCAAGCTTATTATTGGGCATCCCAGTTGACCACCGTGGGCGAGTGGGTATTTGCAAAAGGGGAAGAACCAGCGTACAGGGTAGATAGAGCTGAAATGGGAGAAAGTGGATGCCCTGCAATCTTGTATAATAGGAATAAAGAGTCAGGCATTCTACCCCCGACACCCTTCCCCCCGAATACCCTAGCCACGGTACGAGCATGGAGAGAGGCAACAAAGGTATTGGGATGGGAGAACATACTGACAAATGCAACCCCACTTTGGACTAGAGACCAATTGAACGAATTAGGTAAACTGGGGGGTTTTACTAGATGGAGTTCCATAGGCATAGAGCGGCTGGGAGATGTGTGGAGGAATGGGAGATGTATTTACTTTGAGGAGCTGCACACTGAATTCTCAATGGCAGACTCTGAGAGATATAGATATATACTGCTGAGACATACACTCAGACGACACATAAAAGAAGGGGAATCACCCCGAGAGGCATCCCCGTTAGAGAACCGATTACTATTGGAGCCACTTCCAGGCAAGGCAGTATCAGTGATCTATAAAAAGATATTGAATAACACCCCAGATCCTTTGCTTACACTCCGAGAGGCCTGGGAAGGAGACATAGGTCCCATTAGAGACAATGACTGTCAGAAAGCCCTACAGAGCCCTAGTGAAGTGATGATCTGGGCATGATTTCGCCTTATCCAACTTTTGCATAGGTCATATTACTCCAAATCCCTGTTACATCTTAAGGGCGCAGTAACTAATTTATGCAGCAGAGGCTGTGGCCTAGTGGGGACTTTCTTTCACACCTTGTGCAGTTGCCCAGTCATCCAGGATTTCTGGTCCCAGGTAGCAGCAGTGATGACCCGAGTGACGGGCCTAGAGGTGCTGCTAGTGGCCAGTTGGCTTATCCTAAATATCACAGCATAGGAAAATTGGCCCAGACACCAAAGAACATGCTTGAGGCTAGCAACGCAAATGGCCAAAAGAGACATAGCCAAAACAAGGGTAGCAAGTGGACCCTGTTGGTTAGTGAATGGAAACATAACATAGATTGGTGTCACCTAGTCGAACAGGAGATTTATAAAGGCAGGGGCTGTACCAAGAAGTACGATTAAAATCTGGTCCCACTGGCGTAGCTATAGAGGTCTAGGACCACATACACGTCATAGGGCAATACCATGGAACACATTGGAGCATTGATTGGGAACTTTTTCTGATGATATATGATCAATAATGGATTGAATGATGAACAATAAATGTACTAACTTGCTAATATGTCAGATTGAAATACTATACCCTTTTCATCTAAAAACAAATTGTTATCCATATAATGATGAGTTGTATTCTGAGCATTTAAATACTTTAATAAAAGTTTTTTTTTAAAACAGTTCCAGTCATAGCCCTTTACACAAATGGGCTAAAATGCACTAGCATTGCAAGATACATTTTCGACTCAAAAGTCGATGTGGTTGACTTTTGAAGCAACAAGGTCCAAGGCCATTCACATCATTGTGGGAAGTGACAGTCAGTTTGAAGTTAATCTTTAGTTCAAAAATCTGAATAAGCTTCCTATTGAGAGAGAGAAAAATACCAAAGGCCTAAGCATCATGTATTAGAAATGAGATTATCAGAGATAAAATCAATCTTAAAAGTGTTTTATCCCACCAGACAATCATCTATTGCCCCGTTTATGTTACTATTGTAAAAAAGAATGACAAATGTCAACATTTCTTGTTACTCTTCTTTGAAGAGAAAAGCGACAGGATGGAAAGATTCTTCCTTGTTCAGCTGCCTCATGTCAAAGCTAGTCTTCCAATACAGAAAATCTTGTAAACATGTTCAACCTCCACAGACATCATCTACTGAGTTGCTCATAGCCATTGCATAAGTAGATATCCTCCAACTTCATAGAGGCCATCCTTCCTTTCTTTATCAAAGATATCAACTACTCTCTGACACCATTGTGGGTTAGCCCAGTGGTTCCCAAACTGTGCGCCGCGGCTCCTTGGTGCGCCGTAAAAATTAGCCAGGGGCGCCGCACACAGTCTGGAAACCACTCGGAGGTGCTTTTAATCGGTAGCTTTTCATCGTGGTTTTGGAAACAAAACCCCCTGCATTAATTATTGTGACCAGCGGAGGGCGCCAGAGTACCATTAATAATATCCCTATGACAAAAGAAAAGAAATAGTTTAAAATAAATGGTTTTCAGGAACCTGAACGAGAGAATAAAGAAGTCAAACTGTAAATAGTGTAGGTACAGGTACAGGCTGGGATTACGTTCCCCCACCCGCCAAAAAAAAGTAACATAATGGGGAGCCGTGGCCAACACGGCCAATAGGTCAAAGGAGCCGGGGATCGAAAAAGTTTGGGAACCACTGGGTTAGCCTAAAAGCATGTCTAACTCATGCAAGGAGACTGCCTAAACATAGGTCAAGTTACACATATGTTGGAAAGACAAAAGTGAGCAGATTCCAAACATAAATTAATTTAGGCTATGTTTCCAGTTTACTTTTCAGTAAAGCCCTTTTGAGAAAAAGCTAAAACAAAATATATTCCTGAAAATGGTCTTAGGCCAGCTTACAAAATGTAGACTGCAATGCTACAAATTATCAACAACGCTCTCCACATCTTGAAGAAAGGTGATTCATGCCTTCTCCTCTCTTTTGGCCTGTCTGAGGCGTTTGGCATGATTAACCAATTGTACTCTTAAAAATCCTCAATAGAAGAATGAGAATGCAAGGTTCAGTACTTAGTGGTTTCCGCTAAACCTGGGCAAATAAAGTCCATTTATAAAAGTCTCAAATTATCTTTTATTTCTACCCTACAAAAAGGAATATACTCATTTCAAACTGTCCTGAAGCTTTCTTCCGCTTGTAGATAGAGCTCTTCAGTTCAGTGCCTGCATGTCCTCTCCCTTCTATGCTGAAGCACTCTGCTCTAAATGAAGGTCACCTCCCCAGATGATAGTTTGTTCTCAAATCGAGTTTGTGAAAATAACTCCAGTTCTGGACTCAAAACCACCTCCTCAAATGAAACCCGCTAAAAGCATCATTATTGCTGATCACTTCTCTCAAATGCTTCACAGATATCCGCAGAACTGGATAAGCACAATGAACACACTGGGAAATAGTTTGTCCATAATTAATTATACCAAATACTTTGCTTCTCATTTCACTAGAATCTCAAACTCCAAGTTTGCATTACTTCTTTAGCAAAAGATGTGCAGTTCCTAATCAGACTGGTTTGAGGAATCAAGTGATTTCTGATCCGATAGTCCAGTCAGTATGCTTACCTAGATTA
Organism: Pleurodeles waltl; assembly: GCF_031143425.1. Classification (NCBI taxonomy): domain Eukaryota; kingdom Metazoa; phylum Chordata; class Amphibia; order Caudata; family Salamandridae; genus Pleurodeles; species Pleurodeles waltl. Next base: position 1,007,484,827 of record NC_090447.1, on the reverse strand, counting down.
GACCATGGAAACATCTTATTCACCAGAATCCAAAAATTACACCTAGGTCATCTCAAGGCTTCCTTGCATATTGTGGCTAGTCTTGACACTGATTCTAGAAAATTCAACCACACTGTTCAAGTCTTGATCTCATTGAAATGGCTCCGAATTGAGGCCACGCGAATACAAAACATGACATATATTATTAACTAAACTCTCCACTCTGAGACACTAAATTAATTAGTTCTGAAACTAACTGATACTCTCAGGGTACAGTAACACAGTAAGATTTCTCAGCAGGTAAAAGGTAAAGAAATCTTCTGCCATTCCTCTCTGGGAATGCAAATAAGGTGTGAAGCTATCACACTGGCCGTTCAGATAAAGCCCTTTTCCAAACTCTTCAAAGAAAGATGAAATGTCTATTTTTCCACCATCACTTCAGAATTCGATTGCTTAATCTGCAAATATAGTTGGTGGCTGTTTTCCCACATCTCTGCTCCCCATTAGCTATACTCTGGGGCCAAAGAGTGAAAGTACTGTGTTTGTACACTAGCATAGACTGTGTTGCTGTTGACAACTTACTTTAACACCTCTATTTCAGTTTGAACTCATGGTATATGTGCTTCTGTTCACCTTTGAAATGTATTCCCCTTTTCGGTCTTGTATCTTGTAAATACAGTTCTTGTATTCATGTGTCCTGCATTCTCGTGTTCGAGTGTTTTTTCTTCTTAGTTACGCGTTGCAGTAATAGGTACAGTTTTTTTCCCCTTTATAAAATATTACAATAATAATATTAATAATATAAAATAATAATATTGCAACTCTCCGATTCCCAGTGCAGACTGTTCAATTGGAAACAATCTGTATAGGAATGTGTGTAACCATAAACTGCAATATCTGAGACACCAAACAAATTCAAGTTAAAACTATGCAAAAAAGTTTCTTTTGAATACATCATATGTAAAGTGAACCCAAATGGGTTAAGACCCCAAAGATAGTTCAATATACAGAGAACCTGGAGATAACGAATCATTGTTTAAATCAGAATAGTGACAAAATATTGTTTGGGTGTGCTATGGTTGTGTACCCTGGGTACAGAAATGAGAAAAATGTGTCAGTGTGTGCTCAGCCACCCGCTGTCCCATCTTTCTATAGTTTTACAACTCCACAGTGAAAAGTATTGATGGTATTTCTGTTATTGAGTGCAGAGATGAATGACGTTGGGTTTTGTGTGCCCTCTGACATTGTAAAATGCACTTTATGAATTTGATTGGAAACCGTGTGTATGCCACTCAACGTACAGTCCATTATGGTCTTATGCTTTGTTGTTTGGTGATTAAAGTCTTTAGTACCAAAGGTCCTATTAATGGTGGTTCTTGATGCAATGCCTAAATCAGTGTACCAACGGCTCTGTGGTGTCATTTGACGATTCCCTTTCCTTGGTGATGCAGCAACTCCCAACAACTTTTGCAAGTATTTAACCCCTTGGGTGCCTTGGATGTAATGGTTACGTCTTGATAGGGCCCATGGGGAAATGGTAGCGTTCCCCCCGGGGCCTCACACCCCCCTCCGCCAGGCAGGGATGGAAGGGGAATCGCTTCCCCTTCCATCTCCTTTCCACCCCCCACCCACTTGGGCAAAGGTCACTCCCTTGGGGCAAATTTACTTTTAGGCCATTTCTGGCCCCCAGGGGGGCAGATCAGCCTATTTTTATTACGCTAATCTGCCCTAGACACCAGGGAATTTTGTTTTTTATTTATAGTTATACATAAGGGGATAGTGGCCCCTTGGGCAAGGGCCTCTCCCCAGGGGGACAAAATATTTTTAGGCCTTTTTTGCCCCCTCTGGGGGCAGATCGGCCTATTAAAATTAGGCACCAGGGATATATATTTTTTATGTTTACTTTATTTTTTGTTATATAGGGGGAGCGACCCTTTAGGCAATGGTCGATCCCCTGGGGGGCAAATTGTATTTGGGCCTTTTCTGCCCGGCCTATCTTTATTAAGCCAATTTGCCCAAAAGGGGGGCAGAAACCACTAGACACCAGGGATTTTTATTTTTTTGTGACAATTTCACGCAAGGGGAGCGACCCCTTAGGCAAGGGTCGTTCCCCTGGGGGACAAATTTATTTTAAGGCATTTCTACCCCCCTTGGGGGCAGATCGGCCTATTTCTATTAGGCCGATCTGCCCCCAAGGAGGGCAGAAACCACTAGGCCCCAGGAATTATTTTTTTTGGGCCAATTTCACGCAAGGGGAGCGACCCCTTAGGCAATGGTTGCTCCCATGGGGGGCAAATTGTCTATAGGCCATTTCTCCCCCTCTTGGGGGCAGATCAACATATTTTTATTAGGCCAATCTACCCCCAAGGGGGGCAGAAACCACTAGACACCAGGGATTTTTATTTTTTTGCGTCAATTTCACCAAGGGGAGCGACCCCTTAGGCAATGGTCGCTCACCTGGGAGGACTTTTCTGCTTCCCTTGGGGCAGATCGGCCTTTTTCGATTAGGCCATCCTTAGGCACCAGGGATTGGTGTGTGTGTGTATGTGTGTGTTTTGTTGGGGGGGGCAGTCGCTCCCCATGGTGGCACATTACTTTTGGCCATATCTGCCCCCACCCCCCCAGGGCTTATTTTTGAAAGGCCCATCTACCCCCAAGGAGGGCAGAAAGCCCACCTGAGACCAGGGAAGATTTATTTTTCAAAATAAGAAGGTGGTAATATGGCAATACCTCCACCCCAAATAAATGGGGCCAAAGTTGTTCTGCCCATAAGTGGGCATATGGGGCAATTACCCTATATCCACACCCCAGGGGGCAGAAAGTCCAATAGATGCCAAGGAATTAAAAAACAAACTAAAAATAGTGGGGTGTTGGCTACCAACCAGTCTGGGCCTGGCTATACCCCCACCCCAGCTGAAGGGGCTAACAGTCTTTCAGCTCTCCCCTGCACACTAAAACATCTTATCCCACAGCAAGCAAGAGGACATTTGATTATTTTGGGTTTACATTTGGGCCATGAGAGCTTGGCTAACTCTCAAAGTTGTCCCACTTGGAATGGTGAGGACTGCACTTCTTGGACTTTGGGACGCTGCCATGTAGAAAAATCCACAAGACCTAGACACATCTAAAAACTACATATCTGGGTGATTCCAGGGTGGTGTGCTTCACATGAACCCCGCACCATTTTCTTACCCACAGTGCCCTGCAAACCTCCAACTTTGCTGGAAATCACACATTTTTTTCCACAATTTTTTGATGGAACCTTCCGGAATCTGCAGGAATCCTCAAAATTCCTACCAACCAGCATTGTCTCATCTATACCGATAAAAATTATGCCGCACTTGTCAGCCTAAAATTTTTTGTTTGGTTCCAAACTGCCCTTTTGGACCCGCTTTGGTTCCCCCTCAATTTCTACATGTTTTTGGCTCTTCCCTGTCACAGGCGCTTGGCCCACCTACACAAGTGAGGTATCATTTTTACCAGGAGACTGTGGGGAACCTTTGGTGGTAGGAAATTTGCCCAGTGTGGTGATCCCACACAGAAATGTGGAAAAAATGCGATGATTTTTTTTTTATTTTTTATTTTATTTTTTTAAGCTAAATCTGAGGTTTACAGAGGTTTCTTGGTAAGAAAACATTGGTGGAGCCATGCAAGTCACACCTCCCTAGATTCCCTCTGGTGTCTAGTTTTCAGAAATGTTTGGGTTTGGTAAGTTTTCCTATATGGCTGCTGAGCCCTGGACCAAAAACTCAGGTCCTCACCCCGCAAAAACAAGTAGTTTAGTATTCGATAATTTTGATGTAACCACATAGTATTTTGGGGCATTTCCTTTCGCGGGCACTAGGCCTACCCACACAAGTGAGGTACCATTTTTATCGGGAGACTTGGGGTAACGCTTGGTGGAAGGAAATTTGTGTCTCCTTTCAGATTCCAGAACTTTCTGTCACTGAAATGTGAGGAAAAAGTGTGCCGGCTGAGCTAGAGGCCAAAATCCACAACTAGGCACTTTCCAAAAAACATGTCAGTTTTCTTTGGGAAAATGTGATGTGTCCTTGTTGCATTTCCTGTCGTAGGCATTAGACCTAACCACACAAGTGAGGTACCATTTTTATCGGGAGACTTGGGGGAACACAGAATAGTAGAACAAGTGTTATTGCCCGTTGTGTTTCTCTACATTTTTTCCTTCCAAAGGTAAGACAGTGTGTAAAAAAATACATCTATTTGAGAAATGCCCTGTAATTCACATGCTAGTATGGGGACCCAGGAATTCAGAGATGTGCAAATAACCACTGCTTCTCAACACCTTATCGTGTGCCCATTTTGAAAATACAAAGGTTTCCTTGATATCTATTTTTCACTCTTTATATTTCAGCAAATTAATTGCTGTATACCCGGTATAGAATGAAAACCCATTGCAAGGTGCAGATCATTTATTGGCTCTGGGTACCTAGGGTCCTTGATGAACCTACAAGTCCTATATATCCCCACAACCAGAAGAGTCCAGCAGACGTAATGGTACATTGCTTTAAAAAATCTGACATTGCAGCAAAAAGTTAGAGTAAAACATGAAGAAAAATGGCTGGGTTGTTTTCGCCTCAATTTCAATATTTTTTTATTTCAGCTGTTATTTTCTGTAGGAAAACCTTGTATGATCTACACAAATGACCCCTTGCTGAATTCAAAATTTTGTCTACTTTTCAGAAATGTTGAGCTTTCCGGGATCCAGCATTTGTTTCACACCTATTTCTGCCCCAAATAGCCATAAAAAAGCCTGCCACCTGAGGGGGTTGGGGGGGCGGGAGGCCTGACAGCAAAGGGGTTAAAGTACAATGCTCTTAATCCTGTCGCACTTGGTGCTGTGAAGCGGTTGAGTTGGTAGAACAGTGCTCTATTTTACTAAAAGCTTATTAAACATTGTGATTTAACTGTTGATTTGTAAAGGTTGTAATAATTATATATTGTTTTACTTCTTTGGAAAGGATGTAAAGATTGCATACTTTATTCTTTGCAGTGGTCCCTGAATCTGTAATTTTATGAATGTGGGAGTTGAATGACGGTTGCTGTTTATGATGCACTGAATAGACAGTTGTACGGTCTGAACTGGTCATTTGTAATTTTTTTTTTTTTTCCCTTTTTAGCTATTTTAATTTTTCTTGTTACATTGTTATGGTGTTAAATACCAAGAAACAATAAAAGCGTGCATACTTACATGTGGCACAAGGTTTTCTGCAGTCTTATCAGTCGATTTGTTTTGGTTTTCCAGTCCATAAAATCAGTACTGCACTTAAAAATGTTATTCCTAAGAATGGCACACAATATTTTAATTTTTAAAAGGAAAAAAATGAATGCCATGCATACATTTAAAAGGACAAAAAAAGCATAATGGATATTACAAATTGGATGCTCCACATATTGTGCACTAGGATCAAAAGAGGAAACTAGGTGCAGCAAGCACTATTTTGATTTGGTGAAAGAGACTGCCTATAGCATATATCGTTTTCCAAAATCAGTACCAATGGAAAAGGACAGTCATACAGAGCAAAAAATAAGAAAGTGTTTGTTTCATTACTGCCTTCATCGAATAAAGAGACCAACCAATGTTTGGCATTTTTTCTACATTTGTATTAAATTAAATGCCGCTGCATGAAGTATGCTTAGCCTAAGGCACAAGTGCAAGAATATTGCCAGTGCAGGGTCTGTATTTTGTCCAAACGACAGCCTTGTCTAGAAATGATTTGATATTATCATTAATCTGACTGCTCCCAATTTTCAACTGTTTACATATTACCTGAACCTTTTCCATACCAACTTCTGGTCAAATATGATAATGAAGTTTGTGACGTACCAGAGAGGGTTGAGACACAAGGGATGGCAGATATTTGTGTTGTGTCTCAGCCACAGGAGTGTTCCTGCCCTGTCTAATTCAAACAACTGTTTTAGGAATTCTTTGTAAACACCCCAATTTGGGGTTAATCCACAGTATAATTCAGTACAAAAAGGCCATATATAGGCTATTTATGGTATTCCAGCTCTGTATGGAGGACTGACCTATGGGTGGATATAGAGAGGATCGGCGGACATTTAATAAAACTGTTGCAAATTTCCTTGACTATTTTAAACCCTCACAATTCAGCCTCATAAATGACATAGGATACATTTTGGCATTGTATACAGATCGACAGTCACTGCAGATCCACCATATTTCCTTAGAAGCTACTCAGACTGGTAAAAGTTGACCGCTTTGCATTATTTAAAATTAGGAGTTGAGTTGCTCACCCAGAAACAAATTACCAAATACTTGAACTCACAACCCTGTTCTAATTCCTTCCTCATAAGACAAAATATATTTCCTACACTTAATGTGTTTCCTACAACCATTATTTTGCATGTGGTCATGTTTATTACACGATTATTTTCTACGCAGGGTGCATTAAATCCCTCCCGGAGGTGTAAAAAGGCATTTTAAGTGTGTTTGTGGGACAACAGTATCTGCATAGAGACCTCTGGTGGACACTCTTCGTGACTTACTGCCCTTTCCCTGGATTTTTTCTAGTTTCTGGGATGACTGGCAAATATAGGTAGGGGAAATGTAGGTGCACAACACAGTCCAACAATACAATGAGCCTTTATGAAGGAGTGTTCATAAATCCTTATGCAAAAGTATAGATGGGTTTTCAAGCAATGTCCACTAGACATGTTATTCAGTGATATGTAAAAATCATTATTCACAACCCTGGAACATTGGAGAGAAGGAAATATCCTTAAAAGCAATAAGAGGTCACCCACTAGTAAAAGCTATTATTCTTGTTGCAGCCATATCAAGGGGAACATTTCTATGTATAGTACTCCCTACTGAATGTTTAGTATACCCTACCCAATGGCGGGTTGATATTTTATCTGGTCATGGAGTGTGCTCCTGATATGAGGATTGAGATTTTTGTGCAGCTTTCTACCACCAGATGTGGTCGTTTGTGCAAGGGCTATTTTCTCGAGTTTCATGTAATCAATTCTTGTGTAGGATTTTTAAGACTGGAATTACATTGCATCGTAAGTCCTAATATTAGCCTGGATGCACTATTTTGTAGTAGCTTTACTTGTTTCTGCTGGATTTTTATTATTCTCATATATTTTATCAAACAAGAAGGTGATGGAGCAGTTGCGTGAATTTATTTCAGCTGCTGGTGATAACTTTGTCCATTCTTCATGGTAGGTAGAAGTGTCCCCTGAACTTCTCGGGAAAGCCCGAACCAGAAGGTACACAAGCAACATTTGTGACACGTTTAGAAGAACAATGGCTGGAGGAAAGTGGTCATGATAAGGCTGAGTTCTTCTTTAGGTTATAAACTTCACTTAAAAAGGATAATCTGGGACAATGAGCAACATTACTTTAAAGGTGCTTTTTCTACCTTTATACAAATGAAGAATGTCTCTCTTTAAGTAACACATCAGCACATTGGGATAAACAAGGTTATCTTCAGTGTGGCTTGCAGAACAGTTTATAACAAGTGCCTCCTGGTTTATGCTGTTCTTTTGGGAATTTTCTGTGTGCAGCGAACAAACTGTGTCATTGTAACTGACTAATGGCAATGCCGGGAAGAGCAGACAGGCCCACAAGATGCAATCCAGGGCACAAATACAGCACACCAGTGTAATGACCTAAACCCCAGGGGTTTCTCCTCTGAATATGTCTCCACTTAAGCTCCTATGTGTGTATCAGGATTTGCTGGTCTTTAACAGCATCAACGTTTTGTCTCATTAGGGGCTTAATCTAGAGATCATACTTGAATATTATAGGACCCAGGGGTTCAAACAGCAGTTCGAGAATTTGTATATAGGAGCTCGCAAGCTTCCTTGTCTTGTAAAAAGAAAGCACAAGCTTCTTGTCTGCACTGTTATTACTTTTACATTTTTCATCTGATTGTTTAGTAGTTTCCAATATATTTTGGGAAGTCATTGATATATATATATTTTGTTTGTGCTTTCTACTGCAAGTTGCACCGGTTCGAGTCTTTGTAAGATGTATGCTAAATTGTATGCTGCATATTATTTGAGCATCAAAGCTAGACTTTGGGTTGAATTTGTATGTATGTATTTCTGTCTCTTTTCGTGAGGTCTGTCTACTGTAGCTTAAGCCTGAGGCACTAGCAGATCCCTTGCATGGATGTCTGCATGCACCCACTCCATTTTATTGAAAGGTGAGGAGGCTTACCGGAGGGGTAGATAGCTGTTTCTGTTATGCCAGGATTAAAGGACCTAAATAAACCAGTGTATTTATAGTCAGTTTTTCTCATCACATCTCTGTTGTTATAGTGATTGAGGTTTTACTATACAACATAGGAGCCCATTCTCTAATGATTTTGCTTGTCCAAGTACAACTTAGGCAGGACAAGGAAGCTTATTTGCGGGAATGCAGAAATTCTGGATGATGGTATGAATTCCCACCTGAGCTGATACACTAGTAGGTTGTGTAGGAGATCTTTAATGTTCCTGCCTGCAAAGTGGTGAACTCCTACAAATCTGCTTGTTTGTAGGCATTCACCAACATTTTGAATATAGATTTCCCTCCCTGGCAGTGTGCAAACTTGCTTTAGGAAGGAATGATTAAGTAACACATTTGTCCCGCTCCCAAGCTTAATGGAGCTGCAACGGGAACAAAAGATTCTAGGTTCAAAGTACTTTAGTCTTACATTTTTGCTCGCGGACCTGTCTCCTTGATTTCTGCATGTGGAATAACTGCGCGTTCGAGCACTCTTGGAAAGCTTGCACTTGAGCCGATATCCCAGAATGCCAATGCAATTATTTTCAGAATTCCAGTTCTAAAGTCGGAACTGTATTCTAAATCTGTGAGTAAATGTATTATTTTTTTCAAGGGGATTTTGTGAACTGTAAGCAAAGGTTTGTGTGGGTGTAAGTCTCTGTATATGAGCATCATAATACAAGCTCAACTTGTTTTTCCTGAATATGTTCATTAAATTAAAAACATTTTCACTTTGAAGATGTAGAGACGTGACATAAAACTGTCACATAAATAAAATAAAAATCACGAGAAAATTCCTCGTCTATTTTGCACAGATAATACAGTAAATATCACGTGTAATTAGTTTCTTAAGTTGCATTTAAGGTGTTCTTTCAAAGTGTTCAACTAATTTGCTAATGATATATATGTGCTACTGTTTAATGAAGGACTTGATTGAAGGGTTATTGTAGTCTACAACTGATACAAAGAGGAGCGTTGAATGTCACTTTAATACAATGGCATTTTCTTTAACAGGACTGCTCGTTTATTTTACAGTGTTTGACACCTAAGAATAAAGACAGGGGAAGTTGGGTAAACACTTTTGATAGAATGCCTTAAGAGCAGTATATTAATTATGTGTAGCACTAGCACTACAAGACTCGTGACCTTTGATTTAGATGCTTTGATTGGACATTGTAAAGGTCAGTTTCAGACTGCCCTAAAGTTATCTGGCATGAGACTATCCAGCGTTTGAAGATAGTTTTACGGTATGGTATGGTTTATTGCTGACATAACAATTCGGGATGAAAACAAGTGAGTGGACCGTTCCCAACCTCTGCAGCGAGATCCAGCCTTTAGCTAAATATTAGAGACAAAAGATAACAATCTAACTTTCTTCGGAACCCCATGTTGCCCAGGCAGGGAACTTGCACATTTGCTCTTTGGACACTTGACTGAAGAATGATTGCTAACAGAAGTTTTGACATTCCAGTACTTTTTTAGTGGCCATGGAAAGGACATATTTATTTGAAGACCAAATTAAACAAATCTGATGTAAGATAGATCTCTTACCACATGTTGCTTGAAGGCTTTTCGCTTAATAAACAACTCGATTTTGCAATTCCTGTTGTTAAGTCAGTTTCTTGAGCTGCTTTTAAAAAAGACATTGCTAGTATTTTTGGGTAGCAGTGATGTGATTTCAGATAAATGTCTCTTCTTAATATTTTGTAATTATGTATTGAAATGCCCTTTTTATCGCCAAGTAACTAGAAATGCGCAATTCAAAGTCAATATTCAAAATAAAATTGAAAAACCTAGAAGAGAAAAATATGCATGTATAAAGATGTTTAAAGGAAAATGGTATGCTGAGTGCTAGTACATTTTTCCCTGTTTTTGTTTCCAACATTTGTAGTAACATCATGCACAAGTTAACTTTTGACCTAATAATAGACAAATATATGCTTATTATTAATTATAACCACACACACTCGCCCCAGAAACTAGTGTAAATATTAAAGTTATGCAGGCATAGCTGTCCTTTGACCTGGAGCTTTCATTTTGTGAGCGCCGAGCAAGCTTTCATTTTAGGTAGCAGCCTCAGTGGGTGATATTTTTCCTTTTATGTACCGCATAGTCATATGGGCATCACTCCTCTTAGCAAAACAGGAAAATTAAATATAAAGCTAAGATGAAAATCTTTATAGGAACCACCTAAAAAAAAAAAAAGGAACTCGTTTCCCCTCCTCGGCCATTTTAGAATGCTTTGATTTCGAGTCCCATGGCTGCATGTTTAAGGTGAAGGTGGCTCCGAAAGGGAACATTATTCCCCTTGAGTCTTCCTTTAGATGAAGTGTGTTCCTTTACATTTTACATTATAAAGCCATCATCCGCAGCTCGGTAAGCATTCAAAAATCAAGTACAGCAGTCCACAGTTAAATCATACCATGCAATAGACTTGTGCCATCTGACCCTACATATTTGTCCACGAGACTGTTACTGGAGAGTTTGGTGGTACAAGCCTCTTCTGCAAAGATAATTCCTTACTCCTTCCCCATCAGTATTTAAATCCAAAATACTTTTGTTCAAAGCGTAGAAAAGTCTAAATTTCTGCACCATAAATGTCACACGTGTTCTTGGTCAATAAGCCCGTGCCTTGAGAGAATTGAGTAGTATGGGCGATTTTAGTCTCCCTGACCACAGGAAGAAGCCCTTCTCTGACCAGGTCAGCAGTGGTGTGGGCTCCTACAAACCATTGCCCCACCTACTCAGTGACTTGGTCTATGGCCATGACCGTCACCGTACAATAGCATACCAAGATGTGTGCACCTCAGGCTCTTTAGAAGATACCCAGATGGCATTGAGGGACATGTCATTTGCTAGTGAGCATCTCGTTTGGTACAAGTCTAACTCCTCACTGGAACTTTTTTTTAAATAGTCGCACCACACTGCGCTTGCTGTGTCTGACCTCATTAGCAAAGCAGTTACACCGAAAGTACTGTTGCTTTGTAATGTTCTTAAGGCATTCCCCATGAGGGGCAACTTCCCAGACCCTAAGGCTTTTTTACTCTTTTTGTGCACAGATGGACATTAGGGACGTAAGGGACGCAATGGCACTAGCGCCCCTGTCTTTTGTTGGATAAACCAAATCAATCTGTCTTTGATTCTTTTCTTCTCATTCAGGTTCTAGTGGGCGGATTGTCTACTACTTTACCGCCAATCTACAGACAATCATAGTGGATTATTGGGTGCTTCTGCTTACTTGGGATGACTATCATAGTCTTTCTATTCTCCTCACCAGACTGCCCACAAGTCAGGATGTTAACCCTGATACACCTTGACTTTAAAGGCAAGGGTTCATGTACTGTTGAGCAAAGGACCCTAGATGTGTCGTCCTTGGAGGATAGGAGCATGGGTTTTTTACTCTGTTTACTTCTCTAGCATTGAATTTTTCAATTTTAACATGCTTGAATCATTCTCCAAACATCAGGCCGAGAATCCCTGGAAACCTGAACTGTGAAAAGGGCCAAAATGGCCTTAGGCCCAACAACAGAGTTTATCTGATAGAGATTACTAGTTGTAGATTCCTTACCATAGAATTTCCCCTGGCGTCAGACTGGATCTGGAGATTTTTCTTCGAGCTGTACCCTTGCGTGCCATCAGGTGGCATCGGTCGACTCTGTGTCCGTCGTTGGCGTCGTGGTCGCTGTGAGGACGTCTGGATCGTATATAGGTGCGCCTCGGCGTAGTGACATCAGTTCTTTTCTTTCTGCGCCATACGCTGAACCGGACAAGAGCTACCCTGGTCATTTTTTGAGCAAATTTGACGCTTTTGTTGAGTTTTGTGGTGACTCATGGTGTGTCTAGGATGTCCCCGAATACCGGTTTTAAGCCTTACAGGGCATGTCACGAATGACGTCAGTGACGGATTGGCATCTGGTCTATTTGTGGTGTCTGGGGTGCAACCACAACCTGAAGTCGTGCTCTGAGTGCCAGGCCATGCACCCTAAGCCTTTGAGGGAGCAGTCCATAAAGCTCATGGCGACCCGGTGCTCAGTTCCTCATGGTTCACTGCCTCACTCGAGAGGAAGATCTCAAGACCATTCGCCGAGTCACCAGCATTCGTCGTCATCAAAATTTTAGGGTCATTCGGGTAAGAAAAAGTAGTCGAAGAAAACTAGGCATTCTTCGACTTCACTGCGTCGCTCGGCCGATGTGATGCAGGAGGAGCGTCGACGCTCCAGGCCTCCGTCCCCGGAACCTACTTCTGGGTCCGCTTCATGCCTTCCTGAGTTTCCAGGATCCGGGGCGCCCCTGCTCAACTCAAGGAGTTTTATGAGACCATGCCCCTCATATTTGGGCAGTCTGACTCCTCTACGGTGCCTTCGGGCCTGGGGGTTCGGATGGGGGCCCTTTGGGTTCTGCGCTAGTGCCTTCGGCCTGGCTTCCGAGGGTCCCTCCAGTTCTGCTACCGAATCTGTGCTGACGCTGGTCGTACCATTCCCCGGCTAGGTCGTCTATGCTCCCGACATGGGTTGTGCCCAAGATAGACGTAGCCCTGATGCTTATACCTGACAACCCGGAGCTGGAACATCTCCGCTTCTGACTTCGATGGGGCCTTCTCACCCCAGGTTGGATTCAGACCCTTATTACTCTGGGTACGAATACAAGGAAGGGTTGGAGGGGACGTTGGATCCTTTAGAATACCAGCTAGATAACCCCGATTTGGACTGGGCATTGGTATTGGGCAAGGCTAGTGGTCTGGAAACTTCTCCAGATACTGGCATGCATCTTATTCTATAGTGGTCACTAGGGCGGCTGAGGTTCTTGGCCTAGAGCTGTCCACTGTAGCGGTCAGGACGAATCTCCTGATGGAGGTACTTCAACCTGGAACATCTACCTCAGAGCCTCCCCTCCCCTTCATTGAAGCCCTCACTGATGTCTTTCTGGGTACTTGGTCCAGACCCAGCATAGGGGCTTCTGTGACCAGGATAATCGCTTGCCACCATCGGCCCGCCCGAACAACCCTAAATTCCTGTCCCAATACCCCATGCCTGAGAGCCTTGTCATCCAGGCATCCTCGTCATCTGGCACATTCCCTTCTGCTCCCCCCGGATAGGGAATTAAAGAGACTGAACCACCTTTGGAAGAAGATGTTTTCTTCCTCTAGTCTGGCGCTGTGGTCGGTGAACACTGCATGCCATTTTGGCCGCTATACCCACTCTTTGTGGGAAATGATCATGCAAGTTCTGATGCAGATCCCGGAGGTGGTCCGGGCTATCGTCTCAAGTCGTTGCTGATGGGAGAGATGCGGCTAAGTTCATGATTCGATGTGGACTAGACGCAACAAACCCTCTAGGTAGATCGGTTGCGTTGACGGTAACCTTGAGGTGCCATGCCTGGTTGAGGACATCTTGTGTTTCAGGGGAAGTCCAACATACCCTTCTGGACATGCCCTTTGATGGCACCCATCTCTTTGGAGACAAGGCAGACTTGGTGCTTTAAAGGTTTATGGAGTCCAGTGCTATTGCTCGGTCCCCTGGCCTTTCGGTTGCCCCTCAACCCCAACAGTCCGCCTTTCAACCCTTTCGTGGCCAGGGAATGGACTTTCTGTCACGTCCCTTTTCCAGCCACTGAGCCACCCACGCTGGCCAGGGATGCAGAATCCCTCTGGCTCATGGGACAGGGAACTAGAGGTCTGCCCAGTCCACCCCCACCCCTGCTGCAGTCTCCAAACCTTCCTAGTCCCTACCACCCTGACTTACCAGTTGGTGGCAGGATTCACCATCACCTGCCCCACTGGGAGACCATCATGACGGATGGTGGGTTTTCCAGATTGCTCAAAGGGGCTACTCCCTCCCCTCTGAGACTACCCCACCGGCCATGCTTCCATCCTATGGCCCCTTACCGGAAAATCTTCTGGCACTTCTCCACAAGGAAGTCACTGCTTTCTTGGTCAAGGGGGCCATAGAGAGGGCCCCTGCACCAGAAGTAGGTTGTGGTTGTTATTCTCGCTACTTTCTTGTGCCCAAAAAGGACAAGGGTGTGCATCCTATTCTAGACATTCGAGCTCTCAATCTCTTCCTCAAGAGGGAGAAGTTCAAAATGCTCACTCTGGCTCAGATCCTGTCTGCTTTTGGACTCAGGAGACTGGATGTTGGTGTTGGCCTTACCAGCGCCCCTCGGGTGTTCATGAAAGTGATGGCGGTAGTTGCAGCTCATCTATGCAGGCTAGGGGTTTCAGTGTTCCCCCTACCTTGACGACTGGCTGTTGAATGCGGACTTGCCCCAGAAAGTCGTCTCCCACCTTCACATTACGGCGAACCTCCTGCACACGGTGGGGTTCACTATAAACATGCCAAAGTCGCACCTTACTCCCTCTCAGATGATCCCTTTCATCAGAGCTGTTCTGAACACAGTGCAGTTTCTGGCCTATCCTTCCGAAAAGCGAGTCCACTATAGCCAGGCTATGATTCAGATCTTTCAGCCACTATCCTGGATTTAGGTGAGAACAACTCTGAGGCTACTGGGCCTCATGGCCTCCTGCATCCTGCTGGTGACACATGCCAGATTGCATATGCAGGCTTTGCAGTGGGACCTGAAGTTCCAGTGGGGGCAGCATCAGGGGAATCTCTCCTACATGGTCCAGATCTCAGAAGGGACTGCGAAAGATCTGCAGTGGTGGCTTTTGAATCAGGATTATGTCAACAGCAGAACCCTCTGCCTTCCCCAACCAGATATGACAGTAGTGACTCCTGATATAGAGTGGCCACAAGGGAGAGGCGGAGATCAGAGGCCCCTGGTCTCTGGCTGAGTGTGGGCTCCACATCAACCTTCTGGAGCTCCGGGCAATCAGGCTTGCATTGAAAATGTTCTTTCCCTCTCCCAAAGCGAAAGGTAGCGCAGGTGTTCACAGACAACACTACTGCCATGTGGAACTGCAACAAACCGGGCGGAGTAGGGTCCTGGACCCTTTGTCAAGAGGCTCTGCACCTCTGGACTTGGCTGGCACATCAGGGCATTTCCCTGGTGGTTCAACATCTGACGGGCTCTCTGAACGCCAGAGCAGACAAACTCAGCTGTCGATGCATAGCCGATCATGAATGGCGTCTCCATCCAGAGGTGGCGCAAGGTCTCTTTCATAAATGGCGGGAGCCTCAGTTAGATCTGTTCGCCTCTGCAGAGAACGCCCAATGTCCGCTATTTTGCACGTTGGAGTTTGTAACACTTTTCGTCTCAAGTGGAATTCGGGCCGCCTTGACGCCTTCCAGGTAATATCACTTCTGTCCATAGTTCTAAAGAAGATCAAGAATGACTGGGGCCCAAGTAATCCTTGTGGCTCCGGACTGGGCACGGAGAGAATGGTATCCAGAGCTATTGAGCATGGCCACCAATCATCCAGTCAGACTGCCTCTTTGGGAGGATCTTCTGTCGCTGCAACAGGGGAGGGTTCTCTGTCCGAACCTGTCCAATCTTCACCTTCATGTGCGGAGATTGAGAGGTGGCAGTTGATGGCTTTTGACCTTCTGCCCAATTTCTATAAGGTCATCTTGGCAGCCAGGCATCCCTTCACCAAAACAGTATACGCCTGTCGTTGGCATAAATTTGTGGCATAGTGTACAAACGAGTCTCCTGATCCCCTCTCTGCGCCCCTCTTTGAGGTGCTTTTGTTCATCCTATCTTCAGCCCAACAGGGTCTGCATTGGGCACTCTTATAGGTTACTTCCTTAGGTTGCCAGACCAGCCTTCTATTTTTAAGTCTTCTCTTGTGGGAAGATTCCTTAAGGGTCTTACCCATTTGTTTTCTCCCACTCCAATTATCATGCCTCAGTGGGACCTCAATCTTGTTCTTACTTATCTGATGTGTGCTCCCTTTGAGCTATTACACAACTGTCCTTTGTGGCTCCTCACTCTTTTAATACTGCATTTCCTGTTGCCATCACCTCTGCTCACATGGTGAGTGAGCTTTAGGCTCTCTCTTCTACACTCCCATTCTTGTCTGTTTTCCCTGACAATGTGGTGCCCCGTGCGAGGGCCTTCTTCCTTCCTAAAGTTCATGTAGGACAATCCATCACTTTGCCTACTTTTTACGCACCCTCACATCCTTCTCATGAAGAAGAGAGAGTCCACGGTCTAGATTCAAAAAGAGCGTTGGCATTGTACCTCAATCGTACCAAAGATTTCCAGGTAGACTATCAACTCTTTGTTGGATTTTTGGGTGCAAAGAAAGGGAATGGGGTGCTGAAGAGTACCATCTCATGATGGGTGCTTCTTTGAATCAAAATGTGCTACACTTTGGCTAAGAAGCAACCCCCTGAGGGCTTGCCTGCTCACTCCACCAGAGCAATTGCTGCTACCACAGCGTTAGCACACAGAGTTCTTGTCCTGGATATCTGTCAGGCAGCAATGTGGCCATCTCTGCACACGTTTACAAAGCATTACTGCCTGGACAGTCTGGTCCGTAGAGACAGCTACTTTAGTTGTTCGGTCCTGCAGGTCTTTCTAGTATGAGCTTGGTTGGCAGCCCACCACCGAGGATGGTATTGCTTGGGTATCTATTCTAAGGTAAGGAATCTGCAACTAGAACCTCTATCAGATGAACAAGTTACTTATCTTCGGTAACGATTTATCTAGTAGAGACATATTCTAGTTGCAGATTCCTTACTGACCCACCAATCCTCTCCACTTCCAAACTGATTTCTGGGGGCAGGGATTGCCCTTTCAGGGCCTTAGTTCTGGTGCACATTCTTATTGTTCTTCATGGCTAAGCACTTTGGTGTGGAAAGTCATAAAAATCAACTAATTTCACTACGCCGAGGCGGCGCCTATATATGACCCCAAAGTCATCATGGCGACCACGACGCCAAAGACAGACACGGAGTCGATCGATGCTACCTGACGGCATGCAAGGGTACCGCTTGAAAAAAAAGCTCCGGATCCAGTCTGACGCCTGGGGAAATTCTAAGGTAAGGAATCTGCAACTAGAGTATGTCTCTACCAGATAAATTGTTACCGAAGGTAAGTAACGTGGTAGTTTAGTAGCACATCTACCTCATTTGAAACAACCAAAAGCCTATGACGTGGAAGTGCTGATTCTCTATCTTCCCCTAAAGACCAGTCTCTGAAGAGACCTATGCCCTATCCTGACAGAATAGAGGAGGTCACGGCCATTGTAAAGGAATAAGTGGATACATTACCACCATTAGTGAAGTTGCAATGGATGTATCAGTGCATGTTTCTGCTAGCTTTGAGAAGCAGCAGTCCTGAAGGGACAACAGTGGCTTCAGTTCATAGCCATTTGACTGGACTTGCAGGCCATACTCCTGGACATGCCCTTTAACAGCTAGACATGGTTTGGCAAGCATGTGGACAAAACAGAACACTGCATGCTTTCTAGGGAATTTGCAATAAGGTGCACTGTTTTTGCTCCTTTTTGTGGCTGTAGACACACTAAGGCCTGCAAAGGAGGATTTATCCAGTATAGGGTCAAGGATGGGATACAATCAGGGTTACTCCTCTGGCAAGGAACAATGTCATGGCTACAGCAAGGCATCTGGAAAGAGAAATTGGGTTAGCCAGTTGTGCTTCCAACACAACCAAAAGCAAACTTGACTTTTCAAGCTGACCTCCAAGTAGACTAATACATTGACGGGGGAATAGATTTGATTTTTACTTTGGCTTGGAAAACGAAAATCCAAAATCAGTGAGTGCTTCGGATAATAGAATCTTACCCACTCTAGAATTCATACAGAAGCCTCCCATACATCCACCCTGGAAAAAAACACCATCTGCACTTGCAGGAGCTGCAACAGGAAATTATCTGCCTTCTCTTGAAAGGAGCCACAGAGAAAGTGATGAAGTCCCAGAAGAATCAGAGTTTTTCTCCAGGTTTTTCCTTGTCAAAAATAAATCAGAAAAGTTGAGGTTTGTACATAACATTTGCGACTTAAACAAGTTTCTGAGAAAATAATCCTTACAAATGATTACCCTGCAGGAACTCCTGATGCTGCCAAAAGGGGTGTGTCTTACCTCCATCGGACTTCAGGCTACATAGTTCCACATTCGAACACACCTAAATACCAAACATTATCTCTGATATTTACTGGTGGTTCAGCCCTACCAATTTGAAGGCACTTTCTTTCAGACTAAAATCCATACCCCTGAATTTCACAAAATGGATGGCGCCAATAGCTGCCTTCCTGAGCAAACACAGACATCAAGTATACCCATGCTTGGATAACTGGCTCATGAAGGCTCCATCAGGGGAGATTCCTAGTTCAGTACAGCCACTTGCATCAGCCTTTTGTATCTACTGGGCCTGACTCTAAATCTTCAAAAGATTTCATCCATCTGGTCACAAGACTCCAATTCCCAGAAGCCATGCTAGACACTCAACTAGGAAAAGCTTTCCCCACAACAGATAGGGTAACAGATTTGATGGCGAATGCGTTTTGATTGAAGAAGGAGTTCAATAAATATGTAACTATGTCTGCTGGGCCTAACGTCATCGTGCATCAACCTAATCCCTTTCTGTAGGATCTGAATAAGCCAGATACGGCAAGAGTTGGTTCTGCAGTGGAAGCAAATGGTGGGTTCTTGGAACAGCACAGTACAAGCTACCAGGAGGCACTAATAAGCTTTAATATGGTGGAAATTTCCATTAAATCGTAGCTCAGGTCTCACTTTCCAGCATACATTGGACATAATTACAGTGAGAATGGGCATATCTATGGAAGGATGGGAGAGCCTAAGTGCAAGAAATAGCAACAAGAGTTCTCTAGTTCGGAACAAAGAAAATACTCCATATAAACATTCTCCAGTTGCTGGCCATCAGGCTAGGTTTGGAAGCTTTACTTGCACAGCTAGCTGGCCACTCTCTGTTGATCAGAACAGACAACACAACATGTATGTATTACATCGCAAAATAAAGAGGAACAAGGTCTTGTTCTCTGTCAGAAGAAACACAGAGGCTTTTGGTCTGATTAATAGCGAACAAGGTGAATATTTTTGTGGAACATCTGTCAAGTGTCCACAGGAAACTGGCAAATAGGCTCAGTTGCACACTCCCAGACTTTGTGGGAGCTCCATTAAGACCAAATTCAATACATTTTTTCTGAAATTGGGCCAAGCGATGCTAGATCTGTTCACAGCCCTATGGAACAAAGAATGCCAGTATTTGCCAGCAGGGTCCGCCAACATGGACCCAAGGGCAATGCCTTTTCAATTACATCGTTGAATGTCTTAGCTTACGGCTTTCTGCCATTTCTCCTCATTACCAAAGTACTGAAGAAGACAAAAGCTAGACACTGTTCTCTGTTCTACAGGATGGAAACGTCAAGTTTGATACAGTGAATGATTGGTGATGCTGACTGCATAAGCTTCAATATAGCCTAAGATCCATCCCAGGCTCATCTCTAGACACAGTCTAGAAATTCTAAATCGCAATCTCACATAACTTCAGCCTGACAGCTCGATTCCTGATCACTTTGATTTTGATCATCTGCACATCCTAGAGGATTGTAGAGAAGTGTTGTCACAGGCACGCACACCATCAGCAAGAACAATGTTTAACTCTAAGTGGAAGTATTGCGTGTGGTGCAAATACAAAGACCTTGGTGCAGTATCCATGGAGCCCCATCCGGTGGTGCCCTACTACTTTGAGCTAGCCAAAAACGGTGTGAAATATTCCTTTGTCAAAGTTCATTTGGTCTCTAAGTTTAGGAGATAGGCGGAATATCCTTCATCATTATTCTCCCGGAGGATAATCAATTCATGAAGGGATTTTTACCCCTTGTAAGATGACCCCCTGTATCATGGGAACTTAATACAGAGCTGACTCGGTTTTTTAATTTTCCTTTTTTTAAAATTATATTCCACATAAAAAACGTCATATGATGCGGCCACCATTGACTGCATCATAGTATTTTTTTTTTCCCTTCTAGCCATGTTGCACATCAACACGCTCTGCTGTGCAATATGTCTAAAAAAAAGCCTTGACAAAGCCTATAGATCTTGTATCGGTGAAACGTATTGGCTTTGCCAAAGCTAGTCTGTGAGTCGACAGGAGGATAATTGTACCATCTAAGGACAGGGAGAGAGCAGAGAACACAGCCTGTAAAAGACAAGATCGGAACCAGAACAGGGCTGCAAACAGAAAAGTGTGATGTGTTTGTTGGGACTGCGTGCATTGCAACATAGTAACAACAGCAGAATACAAGCCCCTCAAAAAGGAGAATAATAAAACAGTACGCCTATACTCATAGCAGTTTTAAACAGAACCGTAGAGCCATAATAGAACCAGCACAATGTCATAGCAAACCTAGCTGTGTATACAAATATCATTCGAGTGTGAGGCAAAAGCCATCGCAGTCCCAGAAAAGGACCACAAGTACCTTGGCAATACAAACAGCCTTGTCGGAAATTTACTACGACAGTGCCTATCTTGTGCCATAACAATACCAGGCGGAACCCCTGCCATGTCAGCAAATATCTGCAACAGTGCCAGAAACAACCACACCACCAAAACAAAACCAGACAAAGGTAAAGCACAAAAAACTACAATCACGTCAGCTGCAAAAGAGAACATCCTTTGTACCAAGAAATAGCCAAAATAGCGCCAAAGCTTACAGAACCCAGCAGTGCCAGAACGCGAGCAATGGAATTTGCTTAAAACGAAAGTGAAACCATCAGGTGAATTGCTCTGAATTTGGTGTGTGATTATTGGATTTTATTCATGTTCACTGTTGTTCCTGTTGCTGACCCAGTGCAGTTGCGTTGTCATCCGTTATGTTCCCTGCTCCAAAATACCAGTCTTCTTGTGCTTGTTTTTTTTCTGCCTCTTTGCACACCTTTTTTCTATTTACCTATGAAATCAAGACACCTTAGCAAGTTAACTATATACTCCGGAAATGTACTTGATTCCAGTCACATTTGACATGTATCCTTCTTTGATAAACTGAGTTTGAAATGGTCAGTGAAAAGCTGACCTAATATTTATAGTTTGACGAAAGTTCAACATCATGTTATCAAGGGCATTCAAAAAGCACTTCGTAGTTCATTGACCGCATCATAGCGCTTTGTTTCATTTTAAGACATGTTGTACAGCAGCCCGTGCTGCTGTGCAATATGTCTAAAATTATTAATGCCACATAGATTTCAAATGTGAAACCAGTGGTAAGTGATGGTAAGTAATGGACGGGCTCTAACAACCCATTAAGCATTCAAGTCTGCAAAATATTTTGCAAGCACTGTCTGCAAGTGAAACCTAAAAATGTAAAACACAGCAACGGTGGTTTCCCGACCTTGCAGGGCACCAGCTGTCTGTTTATAGCCAATGACAGGGAGTCACAAATGCAATATTCCTAATTCATATTAGGCAGGTCATTCTTCAACCCCCCTCCATGGGACATTTTGTGGTGCAGCCTATTATTACATAGGTTGCAATGTAAAATGAAAAGCAAATCACAAAAGGCTGATGAGTAATTTGTACCCACTATTTGCGACCTGCTATTTTGTACATCAGGTTCACTGTTCCTTTAAAAAAAAAAAAAAACAGGAATCCTCCACTGCATAATGCGCAGCTGTGGCAGTTTCCTGCATTTGAGAGCCCTGGGATAACAACCTTTACAAAACCTTCGTTACGTGACAAGATATTTATTTTCAAATCTTAATATGAAATTATTTTTTCTGCCCTTTTTTTGCTGCGCTCATGCAGGCTGCCTTTACATTTTGTGACATGCAACACTCTATAGTGGAAAACAAGTGTAAAGACCCCACAGACTCTTCTTTTGACATGTTCCCCTGGTTCACACAGCACAAAGGAGTGTCCTTTTTCTGATGAGTGTTTTGAAGACATCAGACTATCCAGCAAGCTAGAATATTCCAGAAGGTGTCCTGCATTCGAGACTGGCTCATGGCTGCAACTTCAAAATCAGTCACGGAGAAGGCCTACCACGAACACAGAGCCTACGGCTCCTTCACATGACCATCCCACACCCCCCAAGTGAGAGATCTAAAAAACGAGAAACTTGAAAGTGATTACAACCATCCCCATCACCCTTCAAAGCTTTGCAAACCCACAGGTGTACCTCTGTGTGGAGCAACATGCTTGCCGCCGCAGCTGGATCCTTCTGGTGACCTTGCCGTTAGGGATGCCATATAAGACTAGGCGTTTACGTGAGACATTTTATCAATGGGTTTAAGACTCTCCCTATTAAAGCCAACTTGAAAAATAACAAAGTAAACAAAATAGTAAGTGCAAGTGCTGTTTTAGGAATACTACTCGTGAAGGCTTACTGCTGGGAAATTTGTACTCTTCTCACAAATCAAAATTGCAGTACAAAGAGCAAAAAAGTGAGCCTGCTTGTACGTCACTATGTAAGGGTCCAAAATGATGTATCAAATAAATCTACAGGATATGTAGCGTCACATTTCAATAGCAATAAACTATTTGAGATTTCTATGATTTGTGAGCGGCACAAACCTAGACAGTCATGCCTGTTGGCCTAAAGTTATTGCCATATGCTTTTTCTGATACATGGATGTGGGAGCAGCATATCTGGAAAGGGAGAACATATTTATTTACAGTCGTATGTAATTTATTTATATGATCAGCCAATAAGCCTTACAAACAGCTTTTAAGTTAATTTACGTTCTGGGGCTTCAGGTGAAGCCGAGGTATTCCTTAATTCTAGTCCTAAATAAATTACTATCTAAGAGCCATTTGCACCACACTACTTGAGGAAAGTCTTTCGTCACATTGACGAAATGCCTTTTTCTTTAGAGATGCAGTAAAGCTTTGCTGCTATTCAGTGGCTTAATGCGTTTTTATTGTTACAGCTGTTTATCAGAATGTGAGACTATTTCAGCAGTGTCTCTACTATCTTTAGTAATGCGAAAAATAACTTGGACTCTGTTCATGAATCCTCTTGCCCTAAGACTCTCAGCAAAAAAAAACTTTTCTCTGCTCTTCATGAAACACTGAGTCAAGCAGACTTGGATTATTGGTAAGCTGCTTTGTCACACCTAATTGCAAGCCTGCTTCTACATTTGGGCATGGAGGTGAAATGTTAGCAGAAGGCAGGGATTTTGCCCTATATGGGGCATACACAAATGCTTAAAAATATATGCAGAAGACCCGTTTATAAAGCATTAGGCCCTCTTTATTTTAATCTGACTAGTATGACTCCTAAAGTGTGTTATGAACTGTGGTCAGTTTTAGCAGTCCTGGTATTCTAGGAGTTTCTCTATAATTTCCTCCTTAAACTGTCCTTGGATATTAGGTAAGAGTTTCTGTTAAGTAGACAGGAGACCTGCAAACCGGAAGTGGTTACTATTTGAAAGAGCATCAGAACTCAATTCCACCACCAAATAATGCCAATATACACTTGCTCTAGGGCTTAGTTCAATGCCCTGTTTATTTAAAACTTGTCTATGTTTGATTATAATGAATGATGGCAACCAGTGTTAGAAGGAAGTACTTCCTGGTGTTCTTATAATGTATGAAAGTTTGTGGTTGATGTTTTTCCTAAGTAAAACAAACCAAACTTTCAGAACTAGCCTGTTTAGCTATGGGAATACAGCACGTGGAGCGACGTGGATAATTAAGATATTTTTTTCTTACTCAGAGGAGAAAGCATTAACCTACAGCATATTGCTTCATGAGTAGATACTAGTTTAATTTTTGCATTTCCAGTGTTCATTGGGCAGGTGTAACCTTGTCCCTTAAAATTCCTCTCACTTCCACTATTCTTTTTTCTAGGATCAAGGGTGCCAACTCTCTGGAAACTGAGGACGAACTGAGTATGTCTTTTGTAGCACTTTAATTTACCCCATCGACCTCAGTTCAACCAGAAGCTGCCTTTACAGGCTGCTGAAGATATTTTTCTAGTGGTATGGGAAGCCAACAGCTCCAAATTGACAGAACTCGAATTCAGAACGTGGTCGTTTTATGACACTAGTCTTATGGAGCGCAGGGCAGTCTTCTGCCTATGAGCTTTTAATACCCCTCCTTTTACAACAATTCTATATTTTTCCAGAGAGACCCTAATGTATTACTTAACCCTTTTAGTTTGGATGATGTGATGCTTATGTCCTCCGCACTACCTTTAGAGTTCTGGTGACATTATCGTCATATCCTCCCACTGAAAAAGCTCGATCTGCGGAGGAAGAGCTTCCACAACAGCCTGAAGCTTTATTGTAAGTGATGATCAGTGCCCATGCAGTGTCTATGCACTGACATAACTTTAGAAAGTGTAAATAAAAGTAGCTGTTCAATGCTGGGGGTGCAGCTCAGTCACCTTATGGCTGATCACAACTGGAGATGTATCATTGGAAAGGGGGGGGAGGGGCACTCTCCTTTCCAGTGATACCTCTTCCTAGTGGTACCCTGTTAGAGAATCACTGATGTATAGACTCCACCACCCCTGAAGCCCTAATAATTGTTTTCTCTTGCTGGAGGCCAGATTAGGGGATTTACCCCTGAACCACTCTCCCTATATGGGCTGAAGGCACAATAGACACCTCAGTTAGTTTTGTGAAAGAAAAGCGGGCTAGTAGGGTAGCTTGCCTTGGCATCCGGTCACACCCCTCAACCCTGCAACCAAAACACCCTTGGTGATCTACCCTCAGTCTTGGGGTTTCACCCTCATCATCTTCTAGGGAAAACTGGGGGTGTGGTTCATGGGAGAATGTGCTGTGCACTAGTCACGGCCATCCACTTTGGTATTACAGAAGAAGCTGCAGATACCATCCTGTATCAACGCAGTCACGGAGGGATGTTCCTTCATTGCCATACAGTCATGGCCTCATGTAACTGAGGCATCACTTTGCTTTTGCGCTTCCATCGTATTAGATGCAAGCACAGAGACAAAAAAACTGTTGGGGCACATGGGCTCTGTGCCACATTGAGGTGGTGTATAGCCAGTGGGCCCTTTGGGAGGTGAGCACCGGATTCCCCTGGCCTACCCATGTAAGCAGGTGCAGTAATTCACTGCACATGCCTTCAGGGGATGCCTTTTGTTCTCTTCAAAGGAAGACAGAGCTGCAGTTTCATCTTTACCTTTTTGTTGCAGGTGAGCTCATGATCTCAATCTGTGCCAGGCACCCCCTAACTGAAGGTCAGCTGCTGCGCACTGAAAGTGCATCCAATATGTAATTTATGCCCTGGATTTTTTTTTAAATACAGGTGTCCTGAGAAAAGGAATGGAATTAGTTGCTTGACCGTCTTGGTGTTGGCCCTACCCACCTGACACCATAGGGAATTTCTGCCCTCAAGGGAAGGCAAAATGGGTTATTTAGCCCCTCTGGGCTAGCCCAGATGTCAAACCTACCCCAAGAAACATTAAAAGCAGTATTCAGGCTTGGGCCAGCTGTCACCCAGGGAATCCTACCAACCAAGGGCACTTCTGAGACTTGGAGGCGTCCAGGGTTGTGGACTTTTGTGGATCCTGTATACCAGCCATACCCGAGCCCAAATACCCCAGGTACCCACATTCCCAGAAAAAATGAAATTCCACTGGAAAATCTTTAAGTATCCTGGTAGACCTGGCATCCTTAGGGTGATCGGACCCTAGACGTCTTGCCTTTTACCTTCTGTGGTATCTTATTGTTGGCCTTAGGGCTCTGAGATTTTTACCACTGCTAACCAGTGCGTAAGTGTATGTTCTTCTCCCCTAAAGATGGTGACATTGGTGTGTCAACAATTTAGATATTTGATTTACCTGCAAGTCCCTTGTAAAATGGTATACTATTTACCCAGGACATTTAAATTAAATGCTACTAGTGGACTTTCAGCACTGTTTGTGCCACCCACTTAAGTAGCTATGTAAACATGTATTGGGCCTGCCACTGCAGAGGCTTCATGTGCAGTTTCACTGCCACATTGACTTGGCATTTAAAGCCTCTTGCCAAGCCTTGTACTCCAATTTTCTTACATAAAAATCACCCCTAAGGTAGGCCCTGGGTAACCCGTAGGGCAGGGTGCCATGAAAGAAGAAGGCAGGACATGTACTTTTAAATTTTAAATGCCCTGGGAATGATAAACTTCCAGAGTCGTTTTTCATCACTGTGAGACCTGCCCCTATCATAGGCTAGCATTGGGAATTCCTCAAAATACCTTTAGGCTATAGTTCTTGATCAGAGGGGAGTAGCGGCTTCATTTTTAGTATCATTGAAATCGTAATGATGAAACCTGAACTGGCAAAGTCAGATTTATTATTACTATTTTAGAAATGCAACTTTTAGAAAGTGGGTATTTCTCTGCTTTCACTGCCCTGTGTACCCACAGCCAGTCTCCAATACACATCTTGCCTGGGCTAGGTGACAGCTACACATTTGCGTTCCCGTCAAACAGCCTCAACACAGGATACTCAGTTGCATCTGCATTCATCTGCATACTGATGGACGTTCCTGGGGATGAGGTTGAGAAGGGCTCCCACTTACATTTCAAAGGGTAGTGGCCAGCGCCCACACAGAGGGGCTGATTACCCCCACTGATAGTCTGAAGCTGGGGTTGGGCTGAAAGGGGGACCTCTGTACTTCAGAGAGATCTTTTGAAGTCATCCCCCACATCAACAGCACTTTTTGGTATAAGTACTGGGTCTCTGACCCCCTAAAATCAGTACACTTCTGGAACCAAGACAGAACTCTGCAGGAGTGAAGGCTGCGGTGCTGGATGATCGCCAGTTTGCTTTGCCTGACAAATTCAAGGAACTGCTGTCCTGCTTTGCTGAGCTGCTGTTCTGCTTGCAGACATCTGCCCTGCAGATAAAGAACAAATAACTTCTTCCAGAGTGACTCCAGGGGCTTGCTGAGTAGCCCTTGGTTCGGCTAAAGGTCTCAGGGACGTCAAGACCTCATAGTTGCTTCCATTCATCCCGCATCTTGCTTTCCAAGAAATTCAGAGTGGCTTTATTTCAATATACTGCCTATTTTGCCAGGACTTTGGAGCAGCTCCATTGCAGCCTACTGCCCGCTTTGCCAGGACATCAGAGCAGCTCCATTGCAGCCTACTGCCCGCTTTGCCAGGACATCAGAGGGGCTTCGTTCCAGCCCTCCACTTTTTTTGCAAGAACTTTGGAGTGGCTTCCTTTCAGCCTGCCACCTGTGTTGCCAGGTAACAAAGACCAGCTGCACACTTCACCGGCTGGTGAATCCCGCTCGGGGGAAAACAGTGCTTCCAGCCACAGCGCTGGTCTGCCTTGATAAGCCTCACCTTTAACCCACGGCTGTGGCAGTGCATTTCCTGACAATGGAGGCCCGAGTGGCCTTAAAGCTTCTGCTGCACTCCCTGCATTAAAAAAACAAACACCTTCTGAATTTGAATTCAGTGCTCGGGTCGGTCCTGAATGGCTCCGACAGGTGTTCGCTGTGCTCTTCACAGAGGGATACACATACTCTTCCAAAATACGATAAAGGCTCTAAAACGAGCCCTGTACAAAGTGCTCTTACTCTTGACATCTTTTTAAGGTGAGTGTTCATTGGATTATTGTTTTGGTATTGATCGACTCAGATAAATAATCTCTATTTTTCATACAACTGTGTGGAGTCTTTTTGTGGTGTTTACATTGTGGTTGCTACAGGTGTGGCACACAAATACTTTACACATTGCCTTCTGACTGCCAGCTCTGTGCCAATCTATCAGAGAGTAAGCACAGGTTGATTTAGGCTATGTATTTGACTTACTCTGACTAGGATTGTGTTCCCTACTTGGCCAGAGTGCATACTGTCGCCAGCTAGAGACCCAATTTCTAACATATCCTCATTGTGTTTTGGGGCTTTGCCTGCTGTGAGTGATAGGCCTTCCCACACATTGTAATATTTTTATTGCTAGAAGTGTTGGACTTTTAGTGACCCCTGCAAATTCCTAAATGTTCCGTCAGAAAAGTGCAGAAAATCTGTGATTTCTGCTAAACGTTGGTGGTTGCAGGGCATACTGGATAAGTAAAAGTGGGAGTATTCATCTAAGCCACTCCACCCTGGACTCCTCTGGGTCTGTAGTTTTCAGAAACGTCTAGTGTGGTAGATGTCTGTGGACGTTGGCTGAAACTGTGCCCAAATATAGCTGTTACTTACATTATCAAAAGATTGAAATTTGAGGATAAAATCTTGTTGTCTCCATGTTGCATTCTGGGGTCTTTCCTGTCAACTGGGCTGTTATTATCAGGAGAAGTGTAAAAACAAAATCTGTTTCCATTTCGTCCCTACTTACTTTCATTGACTTTTGATTTCAACACCTAGATTCTGTAGGAAAACCTTGATCTACCTACACTAATCACCCCCTGGATTACTTCAGGATTGTCTACTTCTCAAAATATACAGCTTTCAAAGTTCACCCATTAGTTCCACATCTCTTTTTCCCAAAAGCTATAAGGGTGCAGAAATTGCAAAAATAGGAAATATTGAGTTCCACTTCAAAACAACAGTGGTGGACAAAATATTTTTCCAGCACTGCCTATTCCAGAAAGCTGGGAATAGGTTGATCTTACAAAAGCAGACCTTTTGTTGAAGTGGTTTTTAGACAAAAACCTGGACACTTTCTTGCACTACACCATTTTCTTATTTTTCAGTTAAAAAAATGTTGCTGCATTTTGCAAATTTTCTTGGTTCCGTCCAAGGGAATCCACAAATTCTGGATACTTTTAGAATCCCAACATGTGGGGAACAAAGGGCACACATTTGACCTGGATATCTTTTTTAATATTTTTTTTTATTGATTTCATTACTGAACAAAAAGCCAACATGGCAGAACACCACTGGCCACAGTACACATCCTCTGAATGAGCACTACACGGATAAATCAATTGCACTGGACTTACAATCCCCATATATTCTGCATAAAGTCTTGGGTGTGCCACACCTGCTCGTATTTAGCCGGACAGCCTCGTGCTTCGTACACCAGTTTTTCTTGAGAGGCACACCAGTCCATCCCTCGGCGCCACTTCGCCAGCGTTGGGGCCAACGCCGCTCTCCAGCCTGAGGCTATGTCCCTTTTGGCCACCAAGCAAGCCATCCCTACAAAAGTGCGTTCAGCCCTGCTGAAGCCCACTCCCTTGAGAACCCCCAGCAGGACAGGTATGGGAGCAGGCTCCATCTCCTCCCGCGACACCCTGGACACCTCTGCTAACACTGCGCGCCAGTAGGCAATGATCTCGGGCCATGTCCACACCATATGAAAAAAGTCTGCACACTGGCTCGTACACCGTGGGCACTCCGCTTGCTGCCTAAGGCCGGCCGCGTGCAGCCTTCCAGGCGAGAGATATGCTGCATGAAGAAAATAAGTCTGCACCAATCTCAATCGTGAAGACATAGTCAGCAGTCTCAGAGCCATCAGGGCATCTCTCCAATCCTCCTCCCTCATCGGACCCACCCAGTGTTCCCATCTGGCACGAAGCGTGTCAAGTGGCTGCGATATATTAGTAGTCAACATGCGGTATATACACGCAACCCCCCCCTTTGCCAAGGCGTCCCATAAGTGTCTTGGTTTCCACAGGACTAAATTCTGGGAGAACCGACCCTGCCTGAAGGTGTACTTGAAGGGCATGACGGAGCTGCAAGTATTTATAGAAATTGGTCTGGCTGAGCGATTATTGCTGTTGAAGTTCCTGGAAGGACAGCATGTGCGTGCCCGTCCAGATGTCTCCGTGTACTGATATGCCGATAAGATCCCACCTATGGAACCCCCGGAGCGCTGAGACCTCCCTCAGCCAAGCACCCTGCCACAATGGGGTTTGTTGGGTAAGCCGACGCCACCACCACGACGTGCGCTGCGCCGCCCACCACCCTATAAGCACCACCCTTGTCACCTCGGGAATCCCACGGGATACAGGGGCCCCATAGAGCAACCCGAACAAGGCCGGGAAACCAATGGACATGAGCTCCAGCTGATAGGCGGGGTCCAACCATCCACCCCCCATCCAGTCGTTAATTACCAGCAGGTGCATTGCCAAGTGATAAAGGTGAAGGTTGGACATCCCCATTCCACCCTCGTAGACATCCCGCTGGCAGACCTGAAGCGCCAAGCGTGGATGGGAACTGTGCCACAAAAACTGTCATGCCGCTGCATCCATGTCGGCGAATCACCGGGTACGTGATAGGGGAAGTTTTGAAGTAGGTAAAGAAACCGGGGGAGGAACATCATCTTATAAAGCGCGATCCGCCCAAGGGTATTGAGCGGAAGGGATCTCCATCTCTGGAGGTCCTACCTGACCCGCCTGAACAGAGGCTTGACATTCAGAGCCCATGCCAACTCCGACAACAGAGCTATATGGATCCCCAAGTACCGAAAGCTATTTTGTTTGATAGGAATGGTGTGCTGCCAGTCGTAATAATTCTTAGAGTGGTTTAGCGGGATCAATAAAGATTTACTAGGAATAACCACTACACCTGACGCTTCTGCTAACAGTCCCAGAAGCCTCATCACCCTGGGACCACTGCTGGCCGGGTTAGCCATGTACAAAATGACATCATCCGCATACAACGCTGTATGGTCCTCCCTCCCGGTGGGCCACGATCATCCCTCGACCTGGGGGTCCTCCTGAATTAGTTTCGCCAGCAGCTCCATCGCCAAACCAGAGAGGAGCGGGGAGAGGGGACAACCCTGGCGGGTCCCCCTGCAAATAGGGATCCGATCCGAGACTGCCCCATTGACCTGCACCCAGGCTGACGGGGTACAATAAAGGAGGCCTACTAACGCACGGAACCACGGCCCGAGCCCATCCTCGCGAGGACACAACGTAGGTACGACCAATCAACTGTGTTGAATGCTTTTTCAAAGCCCACCAGCAGAAGTACCAGTGGAAGGCTAAGAAGAGCCCTGTGGGCCAGGGCACCGTGCAAACGCCTGATACAGTGACGGGTACTTCTGGCTGGCATGAAACCGCACTGATCCTGGTGAACCAACGCGGGCTGCACCCTTTTCAATCTCCGGGCCAGTACTGTAGAGAAAATTTTGAGCTCTGTGTTGAGGAGCGATATGGGGCGGTAAGCTGAGCAGTCCCGCGAGGGAGGCCTAGTCTTTGGGATCACCACATTAGTGGCCTTATCCAATTCCAAAGGGAAGCCCCCTGTATCCTCGGCCTCCTCATGCATTGCCAGAAGGTGGGGGGCCAACGTCTCTCGGAACCTCAGGTAAAACTCAGCGGGGAACCCGGCCGGGCGTCTTCCCTGTCGCCAGCTCTGTCATTGCTGCCTCAACCTCCTCTAGACTGAGGGGCTCATCAAGCTCACACCTCTCCACATCGGAAACAGTGGGGAGGGTCACCTCCATCAACAATGGGGCCTCTCAGCAAGAGGTCTGGGCCTTACCTCGTAGAGTCTCTGGTAATAGGCAGCGAAGCTCTGTGCAGTCGCCCTCGGGTCCGCAAGACAGTGCCCGATTCGTCGACTATCTCCGGGTCCACCCTGTCAACCATCGGTCTGGTGGCGATCCAATGCAGGAGCTTGCCATTCTTGTCCCCCCCACCCGTACACACGGGCTATGGAGGCCCGCCACATATGCTTCGCGGTCTCAAGCGTTACATGCTTGATCTGCACCCGGACCAACTGCCGGGCCACCTCCGTCCCCGCAGACCCGTCAAGTTTGCCTTCCAAGCGCACCGCCCACGCCTCAAGTATCGATATTTTATGGTTACATGCGCGCTCTCTTCCTCTGAGGAGCTGCCTGGCGTGCCCCCTAACTGTGGCCTTACAGGCCCCCCAAAAGGATACCCGGTGAGGCCACAGATCCCAGGTTATGCTTAAAAAACTCTGAAAGTCGGTCGCCCAATTCCTGGGCATACTCGCCGTCCTGCAGACACCAGGTGTTGAGTCGCCACTCCGGTCGACTTCCAGGGCTACCTCCGTCCAGACGAAGGAGGAGCAGTGCGTGACCTGATACCCCATGCGGAAGGATCTCTACTCCTGTGAATCAGGGTATGTCGAGGGTGGGTGCTAGAAAGAGATCAATTAGCGCGTGCGTGTGGTGCGCTGCAGACGTATGTGTATACTGCCGCAAAAGGGGGTGCCACACCCGCCACACATCCCAAAGACCCAGACCATCCATCCATCTACGCAAACCTGATGCCCCCACTCTACGACTGAAAGGACGGGGGCCCCGTGACATCGACCTCAGGGTCCACGACAGAGTTAAAGTCCCCACCCAGCACAGTCAGACCCGGGGGAAGTCCTGCCACCACCTCCCAAGGGACACAAAAAACTTCTCTTGCGCCCCCGGAGGGGTGTAAACACTTAAGAGATTAATCTGGCACCCTCCAAGCAGACCGGGCACCACCAGGTATCGCCCCTGCGGGTCAGACTCAGAAACCGCCACCACCAGCGGCAAGGAATGATGCAGCAAGATCGCCACTCCTCTCGAGCCCCTGGAAAATCCGGCATGATAGACTCTATCATACCCCCCTCATAAGCACCGGGCACCTAGTACCCAACAGATGGGTTTCCTGGAGCGTAACCATGGACGGGGTAGACCTACGGATAGAGGAAAACACTGCAGACCGTTTAATTTTATCTAAGAGCCCATTCACATTCCATGAGAGGACCTGTTTAGACTGTTCCAGCGTAGATACTTGTGTAATAACTTCCCGTGTAGTGCCCCTACTTAACCTCCCTTTGTGACCAGTGGACCAAACATAGAAAAACGTAATATGCGCCCAACTGTAGGCAACAATGTAGGAACAGTCCCACCTTGCCCCCCAAGTGCCCCCCACCCCATACTTCCAACCCCGAAGCATCTTTCGCCCAAAACTGTAAATACAGATTGTCAATCGTAAGCGTGGAGTGGTGGACCCCTCCTGTATGTCAGAGACTTGCAATACAGCCCTCTGCTGCCCCAAGTCCAATGTTGTACAAACATCGACGCCCAGACTCTCTCCGCCGGCGCGGAGCCCCAAGAGATCAGCCACAGGAAATCCGAGGAGACTGGCTGAGGCACTCGCCCTCCTGGGCCGGCACCCGACCCTCGCTTCCAAAGACCTCTGGCGTTGCCCCCTCCAATGGCTGGTTCAGGCCCATCCGGTCTTCCTCTGTCGACCCTCTACGCAGGCTGCTCCTCCTACTCCTGCGGGACCGGGTCTGCCTGCGCCCCTCTGGTCCCCGGGGGAGCCACTGGGACCGGGCGCCCGCCTCTCCCCGTTCGGCCCTTAGGAGACCTTCCAGGCCACTCGGTGCTCCTCCGTAAGCCAGTCCCAGGCCGCCTCCGGGGACTCAAAGAAGAAGGATTTTCCGCTGGTGAGAATCTTGAGACGAGCGGGCAAAAGGAGCATATACGTCAGTTGCATCGTCCGAAGCTTCTGTTTGACACCTTCATATGAACGCCTTCTGGCCTGCACCTTCCGGGTGTAGTCGGGGAATATGAGGATCTTATGATTGTCCCAATGAAGGTCCGGTTGCGCCTTCGCCTCTCGAAGGATGGCGCCTCGATCTCTGAAGTTGAGGAACCGCGCAATAATTGGCCTCTGGGTCCGCCCAGCGGGGGCCGGGGCACCAGGGCCCTGTGCGCACGTACAATGGCGAACCAGGGGGAGAGTTTCTGAGCAGGGACCCACGACTTTATCCAACTCTCCTACCTCTGCATCTTCGGGACAGCCCACAAAACGCAGGTTGTTGCGTCTGGCCCGATTTTCCACGTCTTCCGCTCTGTGATCTCATCTTCGGCCTGGGAAACACGCCTTCCACCTCCTTGATACCACCCACCGTGGCTCACAGATCTTGCCACAGCAGGCACACGTCCTGCGAGGATTGGATGGTTGCAGGATGGCCCCCCCCCACCGTCGTCTCGGGGGTCGCAGCGCCCACCTCCCGCGAGGGGATCTGCTTGGCAAAATGGTCTATACGCTGCTGGGACGCCGGAGGCTGTTTACTTGCTTTGTCCTTCCCCATTGTCGTCTCCAGGTAAGTGGCTGCTAAACACGCCAAGCTCTATCCCAGACCCCGAGACAGAGCCCCGGGACCTCCACCGAGTCAGGCCCGACTCACCAGAGGCCACCAACGTTGTTCGCCCAGCCGATGGCCGCTTGCTCCCGGGAGCAGGGACCAACTCCAGGTCAGTCCTGGCTGCTGTGGCCCCCTCGGGGTCCTACCCCTCCCCGCTCTGGCGGTAATCCAGCAGGCGCAGGTCCCGACCCAAATCACGATCAACCTCTGTGTCTCTCCTCTCGCAGCACCAGCAGCCCCACTCACTCCTGCGCCTCACTCCACGCCGGTGTCTTCAGGGCGCAGCCCCCGATCCGCTGCCCGATTGTGCCGCCACTACACCAGCCTTCCGGCTCGACTGTGGGTCAGAAAGCCCTTGGACCCGGCCCAAACCTGCCGTTGCCACTGCCTCACTTCGCCTGTCCTTCACTGGTGCCGTGGCGAGGCCTTCCTCTGCCCAGGCTGTGCCGGAAGTTAGAATGCCTGGGGCCGACCGTGCCCTGTGGCGCGGGCCCCCACTCCTCAGGTCTCACGCAGCCCCCAGCCCCTGTCTATGCTCCGGGGGGAGAGAGGAGGAGGAGGATGGCGGGGGCAGAGGGGGCCCTGGCGCCCCCGGGTCCGCTGCTGCCTCTCTCCGCTGAGTGGGGGACGCCCGGGAGCAGGCACTGTCCTCTGCGCCCCTCCCCCAGGCTGCCATGTTCAAAGAGCCCCACACTCCCTGGGGGGCTGCCTGCCCAACTAATCGGGCGCGGCCGCCAGGTCCAGCAAGCCAACCAGAGGGGTCCGACCACACACGTGGCGCGGGCCGTGGCACGGACCGCTTCCCGCGGCCCTGGCAGATCTCTTTGCCACCTCCCCCAGCGGGGGAAGGTGAGCAGCAGCCACGGATTCCTCTCTCGTGTCGCCCCGCTGACACGGGACGCCGCGCGAAGGTGCCTCCGCACCGCCCGAGGGCCGCCGCCCCCCTACAGGAGCGCCGCCGCCCCCCTACAGGAGCGCCGCATTCCCCCGTGCCTCCCCGGCAGGCCCTGGGTGCCGACCCCAGGCTGCAAGCAAGACACGCACCCAGGCCCCCCGCAAGGGACCCTGGCCTGCCGTTCACCTCCGCCGCTCCTCGACGCACGGAGCGCCGATCAGGGCAAAAGAACATCTTGGGGCGGCCAGCCTGACAGGGCGGATGGCGGAGGGGTCCGGAGCACTTCTAGAGTGCGTCCGCCATCTTGACGCCCTTAGCCACTCCTCCCTGGATATCTTATATATGAAAAATGTCAGAAAGAAAAAACTGCACCAAATATAAAAGGGTTCTGCTGAGGACACCTCCGCACCTAGGGGGTTAAACAAAGCAGGAGGGACAAGGTAGGTTAAGGAACCTGTTGATTAAATTCAAAGCTGACACTGATTTGTAGCATGGAAGCTGTTCACTGTGCAGTGTGTAAAAAGTGGAAGCAGAACCTTTCAAGATAACCATGGTTTGGTTCAAAATAACAGTCCCGCACAACATTTCTCGAGAGTGCTCTGTTCCCCAGCCGAACTAATTGGCAAATGAAGATAACAAAAAATTGCCATACTTTGCTCCCTGTTCCCACAAAACTGTGTCGAGAGGGAGTGCTCTTTTTAAGAGCTGGCCTTTGAGTCCCTAATCCCACCCCTAAAATTTCCAGAACAAGGATGTTTCTGATCACTCAAAAATAGCCAAGCATGGGTGGTTCCTGGATCTCTTTCCAGATTTAAAAGAGGCCTAACATAAAGGTACTGTGCAGTCCTGATCTCTTCTCCAGGCTTCAAGACTGGATTCTCCACCACAACCTTCCATCGTTGTACATGAAACCCTAGTGTCAAAGTTCCTTTGATATGGGGATCTGATCTGTTTGAAGACTGTATCAGCATTTCTTTTGGCTTTAAATGTTTTATTGAAAATAAGCACAATTTACTTACACAAATAAGCAGTTGCAACCCCTCAAATCCTAACCTCTAACCCAAAGGTTAGTGCCAATTGTAATACTTAAAGAATAGTATTGATTCAATCATAACTCCAGTGCTCACCTGACACATTCAATTTGCTGGTTATGTCAGGAAGTCAGAGGGCTATGGGAAAGGGTTCCATTAAGCGTAGAAAAAACACCTATTTTGATTTGCTCCAAATTAAAATCTCAATTGTCATAGGAGCTGATTTAACTCTGGCTACTAGCTTTTCTTGTTTAAATGGTGCCAACTCATTACGCTCCCTGAGCCTTTTTCATTTTGCTTCTGCTTCAGGCCTCTCATGAAGCTTGAGTTCCTCAACCCGTATTTAAAAAAAAATTATTGTGGTCTCTTGTTGTCGTGATAAGACCTCAAACCCTAATTAGCTCAATAATAAACTTTGTAAGACACTATCCTAATTCCCATGGCCTCTTTTGGCACAGTCTTCCAGGACAGAAATCAACATAGCATTTTAGGATAGTGACAATATGTTTATATCTTAAAGGTAAAGGGATCACTGCTTATGGAGCAAAGCACCACCCATCACTTAAAAATATTTATTGTTTTTCCAACTTGGCACAGTATATATCACCATTTTTATATTTAATTAACCAATTTCTACATAACATCTGTGCCACGTAGTCATCAAAAGGATAACACTTCTCAAAAATATAACCAATTCCTTTTCACCTTCCAAGAGGCCTGGAGACCTCTCCCTTCTACATGGTTTATCCTTTATTGTCTTTCTGCTCATATGTGTATAACCCCTGTAAAGCAAGACTGCTGTTCCCTGGTAGCCCTGTGCCAGGCCATAATGTGTTTCCAGTGTCACCACACTGTCAAATTTCCTTAGGTACCCCTCCCTCCATAAACTGCTCATTCTGCTTCCATGCACACACCCCATCACCCTGAAATGTGGATCTAAAAATGTATGCCCAGGTTTTTTCAGCCACACTGAATTGATGCCTGCTTGATTTTCTCTGTACAGCGGAGAGTAATTCTGCCTAATTAGCAAGTTTCTAATCCTCTATATCTAATCTTGCTTATTTGGGCTATTAATTACATGGTTGGAAATAGCCTTCAGTTTCCAAACAAATTGCCACTATACTGATTAATTCCAATGGTTGTGGTCCTTTCTGGAATTGATTCCTAGGTCCTGATAATTGTTTACACACTATACTAAACAATGCATGCACTAGGATGGAGTTGTTGATGGGTCAAAATACAGATATGGACCTATGAACCAAAGTCTAAAATGTCTCCAGCAGGCTACTGTTGATTCACTATTCTTCTAGAAATAGAGGTAGAACTATACAAGGAAACATACGGATGCTAACGAAAGGTCCAACCTCCTGAAGATCATTATGTAGTTGCACTGGCTGATGTGGTTTAATCCGTGCAGCAGACCTAAATCAAATTGGATGCGGTAATACCAGTAAGGGGAGAACAGTGGCAGCACAGAGGATAAAAGATGCATGAATTTAAATAAAAAATCTAAGTAATCCGAAATAGAGTTAACTTGGATAGACACTTGCCTAGTAGATACCAAGAGAAGAGGCCCCCTCCAGCATACTTGAAACAGAGGGTGAAGATATTTGGAATTTCCATGGCATATATGCCATTTTTATAGCATGGTGCTCACTGAAACCACTTCACTGAAGGGTAAACCAAAAATGAGGGAGAGAATAGCCAAATGCAGACTTCCTTGACAAATGGTGAAAGAGATCCATTCTTCTGTAGGAGGTAGCATATAGCTGGCTACACGTTTTGAAAAGCTTTTCTGATAAGTACTAGAAGGGTGGATTTTTCTGATCACACCAATCCAGGCACTCACAACAAAGTTGACTTGCCATCAAGGTTCTTAATGAATGTGCGACTAATGTCACCAATAAACCAGAGCACTGCATTTCAGATAAAGAACCTTCAAATATCCTGGTCACCCTGCCAGTCTTAATAGCCTTTATATATTTTTCAAAACATTGTACTTTGTATATCACCTAATATGGAATACCTAAGATATGGGTGAGGGAAGGCTGCATCTAGCGCTGACATCAGGAAATCAGCTTGTCAGTGGTGATACTGCTGGAAATTGCGTTAACCTGGTCCCTCAATAGGAACATTATGATTCAACAGTTTAAATACTGTCGCCATTGTGGAAAACCACTGTTAGAAATGGGGTCTTTGGTTGGCCGTCATGTTGCCCCCTGTCCAAACAAGAACCCTCACTCTAGTCAGGGTAAAGGTGAATCGCCCTTAGTAAACCCCCGCTCAGCCCCTTGGTAGCTTGCCAAGAGTAGGTGGCTTAACTCAGAGACAATGTGTTAAGGATTTGTATCAACACACAGTAATACAGTGGACCACTACAAAATGACACAGCATAGGTTTGGAAAAATATTTAATCTAAATAAACAAAACCAAATACGATAAACTTCCACAATACACCATTAGAAATATGATCTTAGCACTTAAATGCACAAAAAATAGTGCCTAGAGGCACAAATGCTGCAACCTTATGTAAAGCAGCGTTGTGACGGAGTCGTTTCATACAATGCGACTCCACTGGTGGTGTTTACGGAGTCGTACAGACCCCAAGGTACAGTACCTTAGTAAAACAAGTAGAAAACAGGCCAGTGCCCAGAGTCGGGGAGTGAGGCGTAGCTGGATCCAATGCGGCATCGGTTCCGGTGCTACAGGCTAGAGGAGCAGAGGCAGCGTGCAGCGGCTTAGAGTTCTTACTGCAGAGCGGTGGAGGTGAGGCTGCGTCGGTTGCAAGGTGGCGGTCCCTTGGTTCCGGAAGAGATGAAATCCGGCAGAGTCATAATGCTGCAGGGCGACCTCACGGGGTCGTGATGATGTCACACGGCCGCAGGTGCTGCGATGGCATCGGATGTCACGGACCTCAGACTTGCGGCACTCCGATCTCAGCGAGGTCGTGCGGGATCAGCGGTTGCGGTGATGCGAGGCCTGCAGAGTTGTTGGGGTCATCACACTTCTGCGAGGTCCACAGCTTCGGGGCAGGCGGCGTCCTTAGAGAAGTCGCACGCCGTCGTCTAGCATTGTTAGACGGGTTTTTCTCCAGAAATTCACTTTCAGAGGCCAAGGAACTGGAATGGCACCCTCTGACAAGCTAGAATCCACAGCATGAAGACTCAAAACTGAATGGTGAAGGCTTTGCTGTCCCTGAGGCTTCAAAACAGAAGGCAAGTTCTACTCCAAGGCCTTGGAGATTCTTCATCCAGCAGGAATGCACAAAAAAGTCCAGTCTTTGTCCTCTTTCACAGGCAGAAGCAGCAACTGCAGGATAGCCCAGCAAAGCACAGTGACAGGCAGGAAAAGCACTTTTCCACAACTCTTCAACTCTTCTCCTTGGCAGAGGTCCCTCTTGATTCCAGGAGTGATCTTGAAAAATCTGGAATTTTGAGTCCACTACTCATACCCTTTGCTGCCTTTGAAGTAGGCAAACTTCAAAGGAAAGTCTGTGTTGTTTACAGGAGCATGCCTTGCCCAGGCCTGGCCCCAGACACATACCAAGGGGTTAGAGACTGCATTGTGTGAGGGCAGGCACAGCCCATTAAGGTGTAAGTGACCACTCCTCCCTCAACTCCAGCTCGCAGGGCTCATCAGGATATGCAGGCTACACCCAGGACCCTTTGTGTCACTGTCTAGAGGAGATGCACAAACAGCCCAACTGTCAAACCGATCCAGTCGGGGAATCCACAAACAGGCATAGTCACAGAATAGTTTATGCAAGAAAATGCCTACTTTCTAAAAATGACATTTTCAAAATAACAATCTAAAATGCAACGTCACTAAAAGATGTATTTTTAAATTGTGAGTTCAGACACACCAAACTCCATATTTCTATCTGCTCCCAAAGGGAAGCTGCACTTTAGAAATATTTAAAGGTAGCCCCCATGTTAACCTATGAGAGAGATAGGCCTTGCAACAGTGAAAAACGAATTTGGCAGTATTTCACTGTTAGGACATGTCAAACGCATCAGTACATTTCCCACCTTTAACATACACTGCACCCTGCCTATGGGGCTACCTAGGGCCTACTTGGCTAGGGGTGCCTCACATGAATAAAAAGGGAAGGTTTAGACCTGGCAAGTGGGTGCACTTGCCAAGTCAAAGTAGCAGGTTAAAACTGCAGACACTGTAGTGGCAGGTCTGAGCCATATTTACAGGGCTACTAATGTGGGTGGCACAACCAGTGTTGCAGTCCCAGTAGTAGCATTTAATTTACATGCTC
Source organism: Pleurodeles waltl (assembly GCF_031143425.1). Classification (NCBI taxonomy): domain Eukaryota; kingdom Metazoa; phylum Chordata; class Amphibia; order Caudata; family Salamandridae; genus Pleurodeles; species Pleurodeles waltl. The sequence goes on along the minus strand of NC_090447.1, from coordinate 1,007,444,496 downwards.
TGGGCACCTCTAGTGCACATTACTAGGGACTTACTAGTACATCAAATGTGCCAATCATGGAAAAGGCAATTACATGTACATTTTACGTAGGGAGGACTTGCACTTTAGCACTGGTCAGCAGTGGTAAAGTGCCCAGACTAACAAAAACAGAGTCCAGCACACAGAAAACAACCTGGGAAGCAGAGGCAAGACATTAGGGGATACCACCACAAGGATGCCAGTTCTAACAACCACCATGTAGAATATTCAGTGGAATTGTGCCCGATATGCTGAGAGAAAATCTGCAGCAGGGGATGGAGCTTTAAATGTGAGTGGTAGAAATGTACTCTTTAGTTTTGGGGGTTGATTTCCGGTGTCCTAATTTCTGCTGACAATTCCACCAATGTTAATTGGTCTTGGTAGACTTTCCATTACATATTTATTTCTTAAGGTTGCTTCTGTCACACCAGCAGCAGGTGTCTTCTGAGGAAATGAGAAGAAGCCTGTTTTCATGGCATGGATCCTGGAGCCATGGATCTATAAATATATCTGTCAGTATGGTAAAAGTGTATCCTTTGCCATGCTAGTGATAACGCGTTCCAATCTAGTTAAATTATTCACTCTGGGACTCGTTTTAGGCCAATGAATCTTTTGACCCTGATTGAAGACACCTTAGGACGAGATAACTAATCAACATGTCAATCAACAATTCAATAACGTTATCAATCAGACTCGGAAACCACCATGACCTTTCAGTCATGAATAACCACACCAGTTTAGTACGATTTTGTGATGTTTATTCCCTATTGATTACAATTCTACTAGTAAGTTGATTAGTCTCAAAACCATGAAACACAAGAGCATTGTCATAATATAGCAACTCAAATAAGATTTCATCAAAGCAAAGATCACGAACATTAGAACATAACACGACTTCAACATAAATTAACCTTAGCAGAGTATCATTAGTGCATCATTCAACAAAGCACTGATTCAGTCATTTGTCTATTTGCGTCTGTTTAGTGAACCCCTTAACTAACCTCGAATTAGCATGAATTAGCATGTTGGGCTTCATGCAAAACAATTTGGCAACATGAATTTGGAAAACATCTATCTATTGTCTCTGCCAAAAGAATCAGTTGGTACCTAGAAAGGAAAGGCAAACAGACAATCACAATTTCATCATCATATAGTTACCCTTCGTAATGGGTCAGCGTACAGAGTCAGTCTTCGTCCTCAGGACATCAATTGATTCGCCATCAGCCAGGGAATTCAGCAAGACGGGTAAGAAAGGACACTTCCCTCATAAGGAGGAGAAGTATAGAACAGGCAATATAAGGGCGAGGATGGTTTGAAGAACCAAACAGCAAAGTCTCTAGGCAGAGTGACAAAGTGTATGGGTCATAGCAAATGTTTGCAATGGCATCTCCCCATGGCTTCTCATGTCAGAGGTTTTTATCCCTTTTCTGTTGTACAGTCCCCTAATTTCTAATTGTGTAGGTTTGGCATCCCACTATCTCCATCCAATGGGTTTCCAGTGGTACTATCAAATTTGTCACCCCATAACAGTTCTCACGTAGTTTATTGGTTCTTGTGATTGACGTCTCCAGCGGGTAGAATGTCCGGTATGATTTCATACTCTTGTGGTCCTCTCGCATCCTCAGTCAGTAGGTCCATTGTCTGTACCGGTTTAGGCGACCTTGTACCTGTAACTAGTCTACACTGTTGCATTTAGCAAAAATGTCTCCTTGAGCAAGTCGAATTTCATGAGAACGGATCTACTATGGTTACACTCATCTTTTAGCTTTGGAAAAGTACAAGTACATGTCCTTCAACAAGTCAGCACACTGCACGTTAGAAAAACACATTTAATATGAAACCGGGCAGCTATGCTTCGACTCATGCTAACTAAGGCCTAATGATTTATTAACAAATCCTTAACATATAACTCTTAATATTAGTGTAAAATCATACATTAACGTATCATTATTTCATTATTAGTCAGCTTCATTAATCATTGTATATATTAACGGCCACTCCCCCTGGGCACATTTCAAGTGCATGTTTAGTAATAACACATTAATACATTTTCTATGCGGTATTATTATGCATTAGTTCATAAACATATTTCATGTTAATTTTGAGTATAAGAGCTACGCTCCCTCACTAGCAGTTAAAACGTCTGCAAGTTCATCTCAGGATTAGCTCCCAGGTCTAATGTTAAAATGTATTGTAGTATATTGATGGACTACCCCTGGGACCTGACCCTGTACAACTCACCCATGTTCCCTTGCCACTGCAGTCCAGAAGATCTACCATCCAGAAGATCTACTATCAATACAAACACAAAGACAAGCCCTTCAAGATACAGTTCTGCATACTTTGAAACTTGTTGGTCACACAGTTGAGAGCTTTCCACAACTTGGCCACTCTAAGAAGAACCTAAAAGCAGTTCTTCTGAGGAAAGAGTTTCATGGCGCATATATTCTCCCTAGACTAATCCAGCCAGTGTCATCGGAGACCTGATGAAACACTAGTCCTAAATAATCCGGTTGGCGTCTTCACCACAAGTGATCAGACACTGCCTATCCTAAAGTCAACACCCTTACTTAGAAATACCAGTGGGGACGCACACAATCCAGCAAAGTAGCCAGAAAGTGACATGCTTGGACTTTATAAAACAGAAAAATACAATTACTTGAATACCTTCTTTCATGCACAAGAGGGACTGAAAGACGTTTGTCATGTAACGGGGATAACCTTGTTGGGGTCTGGTTGTTGATATGTCTGATAAAAATATCAAAAATTAAGTTTGCAACTTCTGCATTGGTTCTTTGATGTGAACACTTCTTCAAAATAAACATTTTTGTCATTTGTAGCTTGACAAGGCGAACTCTTTGTTGAATGAAGCACAGCAGCCATACAGGTATCTTATTGAATCTGTTCGTCAGCGGGATACTCAGATCAGTTCCCTGAATGAACGAATTTCGCAGCTTGAAAAGCAAGTCAGGTAAGTGCATTCCACTCTTGCAGTAATTTACAAACACAGTTGAAGTGTCACGTTGGTTAGCTAGTGCATTAGCCTGAGACTGGGGTATTTCAGGCCAACTATTGACTTTAATCAGTCCCTTGCACAGTTACTTGCTTTTTATTGGTTAACTGTAGCATGTGTTGCAAAACCAATTCATTTTGAAAGTATGGAGCAACTCGGAGCAATGTAGAAGTTAGAACACCAGGCATATATCGCAACAGGATAGCAAAGGAATCAGGAGTGAAAAAACAATTCCAAGGTTATAGGTGTCTCTCAGTTTATTTCATTTGCAAAATGTGTTTTTGGACTGCATTATGGCACGTGAACATAACGGTTTGAGAGCTTGATGTCTCGTAGGAGAGAGTTACCTAGTGTTGGAGAGCTTATGAAGCTGTTTGGGTTTTGACTCTGGAGTTTTCGTTTCATCCAGCCTGAACCTCATGCCAAAGCTAGTTGTTAATAAAGTGCACTCACTGGTGAGGACGGATCACTTGTAGGACTCTGAAGTTATTCTTATTATTAGAATTGGTGTAATATAATTGTATTTCCTCGCCACGCTTAGTTTAGTTAAGTTCCAGAATAAAGAGCCTCTGTGAATTTAGTTAAAATACTATCACTATCACCAGTATTCAGCAGCACTCCTCAGGAAACCCCATGGGCTGGGGCATGGGCACCACCTGCTGCCGCTGAGCATGGTGCCCAGATATCTGTCAAATGAGTGCCTGCCGCTGCTTCAGGAGTTCACTCAGGGCAGCCCCTGGAGTACCAAGGGAATGTGCCACAGGATCAAGACCCTGATGGTAATGCTCATCTGTTTGAATGAAGAGCACAATGGTTTTCCACTCTTCTGGAAAATGAACGTCCCTAACTTTTTTGATAGGTGGGTGTGGGTCTCAGCTAAGAAAAAAACAAGGAGTCCTGGGTGACCACAATGCTACACTTTCCTCTAAAGCACTGTAACAGTCATTCTGCTAGGAGACTGCATATAGAGCTGCTTTTAAGTCCTCGTACTTCAGCATGTGGATGGTGCTAACGCCCTGCTCCTGGCCTTCCAGATTCCACACTGGTACCCCTTGAGGGCATCCTACGTGCTCCATCGCACATCATTCATAAATATATATATATATATATATATATATATATATATATATCTCTCTCTCTCTCTCTCTCTCTCTCTCTCTCTCTCTCTCTCTCTCTCTCTCTCTCTCTCTCTCTCTCTCTCTCTCTTCCCCCCCCTTCCTCCCCCCCCCCTCACACACACACACACCTGCTTAGCTCCAGGAAACTGTTGCAGGTGATAGTGCGCTCTACAAATACACATAACATCCAATGGAAATCCATTGGCGTACTTTGCCAGCCTGCACCATCTTCAAAACTAGGTGAATCATTTACAAAGCCATCAAGACCAGCACCCCTGGTTATCATGCAGACAAGCTCACCATCTTTGGTGGTTGTCTGCACATCTGCAACCATCAGGCTGCAGACTAAGAAGTGTAAAAAGGAAAAAAAGAAGGCAGCAGCAGGACCTGTCCAGTTATGCATCAAGGATCTTGAACAGCATCACGTATCCATCAGGATGGCACCATTGTTGCTCCAATTTAGGAAAGAGTTGAGATGCACTTCTTTAAAGAATAGCCAACACAATGCAATAGTAATCCACAGACCAGCTACCTCTGCTATCACTCGTTGACTTTATTCTCATCATTGACTTGTACAGTGCGTGCGTGTGTTGCATTTTGGACAGGTACATTACATGCTTTACAAGTACCACATACTTAAATGCATACCAACTTAAACCCTAGGGAGAAAGTGTGTGTGTGTGTCAGGTTTGTCCCTCGAAAGGCAGATGCTGCCTCAAACACAAAAAAAGTATGCCCCCACCCCATATATTTTTGGGAAGTCACGAAAACAATTGAAAAAACAAAAATCACTGTGCAACACTGCACAGCCAACCACAATACACTGTGAGCACTTTGTGGCCATACCTTGCTGTGCCCAAAGCGTGCTATGCATGTCCAAAGGTGTAGAGGATGATTTTTTAGTGGCAGGAGCTAATGACTCTAAAGAGGTTTTTGGTCACTGTAAGTGGGTATTTTTCATTCATTTTCATAACTTTTTTTCTCCATAGAAATGTTAGTGTTTGTACCACCTGATACTTCATTTTCTTTTTGATAATGACTATTTATGGTCAGGACAGACCTTTAATTGAAAATGCCGGATTTTTTCTTAATAACTTGTAATTTGATAGATCTGCATGTAAGTTTCCCAAAGAAAGTGTATCTGATTTGTGGTCAGCATACTGTTTAGGACAGAACTATCAAGGGGAAAGGGTGTGGTCAAAAGTGACTTTTCCCATTTTATCTCCCATATAATTATTTGCTCCATACAGAAGAAATCCTAAACGCTATTACATCAAACTTGCCATGAAAGTAGAATTTTACTCAAGGCCAAGCCTTTTCTGGATCTGATGTAAATCCGTTAAGCAGATTTTGAAAAATGTAAATAAAAATGTTCAGTATGGATTGAAAAGGATTAAAAAAGTAGAGCTTTCTAGACTGTTAGTAGATGACAGAGGTTTTCACCCTGGGCCCTCACATTCCATTTCTGATTGGCTGTCTGCAACAGCCAAAAATGGTTTTGGCCACCATTATAGGGTAAGGGGCTCAGTCTCTATGTCCTGAAAAAAGTAAAGAGAGCCATTAAGGGTCAGGGATTGCATTAGCTGACCATCTACATCAGGCAGATTGAGGGGCACTAACTGAACCCTCTCTTAGATTAATTTTTTTTTTTTTTAAAACAAGTATGTTGGAGGTGGCACATTCTGGTTGGCTGAGGTGAGACCTTAGCCAGGAAGAAGTTAACACTCTCATCAGGGGTGGGTGATTACACTCACTGTGTAACCTGCACTACCCTTTGATAGCTTGGCAAAGAGTAGTCATCATAAGCTTGGCTTATCAGTGTGGTAATTTGTAAAGCATTGGCACAGCACTACCACACAACAAATACACTGATTTCACAAAAGAGACTTCACACAAGGTGTAAGTAAATAAAGTATGTATTCAACACACACATTAGTTAACACGTGAACATCATGTAAAACTGGGCATCAACCATATTTAGAAATATCACGAGCAGTACTAGGCCTAACTGTATTAGAACGACCCTCCCAGCACCCTCATGTGGTGCTAAAACGTCAGCCCAAAACCCACCCCAGCGATTACCCCATTGCAATATCACACAGTTATAGGGTGCAGTCTGATCCACAACAATAGCAGCAATGTTTACATACAGAGAATTGCAGCACTATTAAATAGCTTTGAGGTCTAGGCTGCAGAGGTAAAAGTCAATATCAACCGTTAGTCCTCTGGCAAAGAAACAACATGTATGGCAACACGCTTTGCGGTGTGGTCAGTCCCAGGCAATCATTCCCACTCACTCGCTCTGCACTTCTATGCGGAGCCACTGAGATAAGGGAGGCTAGTATAACATGCACTTGCACACACTCGCTCCCAGCACCCTAATGTGGTGCACTGATATCTGGCAGGTTAGTGGTTACTGTGCTCACAGACCCCTATGGGTCAAAACCTTCCTCCACCCTTCAATCAATTTCTGCTACCCCCTGCCCCCCCCCCCTCCCCCCCCCCCCCCCCCCCCCCACATCCTGGAGATGAAAGCACCCTTTCCCTGGATACTAGGCTGCTCGCGGCCAGAGTCACACTTATACAAGAACCCGGGGCAAAGGTGAGGGGAAGAAAGAGATAATGGCTTATCAGGCACCATCGACAAATGGATGTTTGGCCACAGCTAGGCACTCCAATGCACAAATAGTTATCAATTCCGGCACCTTCCTGGAAGGGGGCATTATATCTGGGGAGCAATGACTTGTCGCCCTGGACAGTCCCTGTTGTGCACGGAGAGTTAACAAATCTGCACCTTCCTGGAATGAGGCACAACGCCTGGTGCACGATGGCTTGAGTCGCACCAGGCAATTCTGAACACACACAGAAAATTACCAATTGTGTACATCTGGTACTTGATGACTTGAAGCCGCACAAATCAAATCCGATCTCACACACACACAGATGGAAGTTCAGCGGTGCCGCACAAGGTAGAATGTGACACTAGTCCGGGTGCGCCCCCACCTCCAAGGGTCCCAACCAGTGAAACGGACACCACACACAATGAACATGCAGTTGGGTGTCACATGAGAGAAATGCGGCACGCTTGACAAAAGTTATCCATGCAGGGTCCCGCAACTGGGGAATCTGCTCACTACCAACAAGATGCTTATGTATGTCGTGGCCCTACAATGAAGATCTGCACTCATTGAATGCGGGCAGTATGTTGAAGGCTCTGCACCAGGCAAATTGGGACTCCAGGGCAGTCTTTAGTTCCACGTTCACACCACCGATACCAGGTTACATCAAGCAGACAATGTAGGCACTTAAGAGGGCACTCGTGGGAGGTCTTCGATGTCACTGAGACCTCCACCGAGTGCAGGTGGCAAGCCAAAAAGGCCTTGGAGAGCACACACTTTAGAGTGCCACACCGCAGCAACCAGTTTGCCCCTGCGAATCACAATGCAGGAAAGGTGTGCGGTCTCTTCCTAGGGAGGTAATTTCCCCTTGTGGACAACAGATTCTTTTGGTAATGCACCACATGGTCCAGGGTCTCCGTCCCACGTTCCTGCAAGTGTATCTCTACTTTGCTGCAGTTTGGCACCTATAGTTATACTGTTGTGTGCATTTAAAGTTGTTAGGTTCAGTGGCTTCCCCTTTGAACCACAGATATTTCTCTTAAATTGTAGTCCTGTGTGTCATGGGGTTGTGGAATGCAGATCCTAATCTTTAGTGGGGCCATGTTTTTGCTCCTAGAGGCCAAGTGTCAAAACCTCTTCCTCCAATCTACCCAGCCAGGCCCACAAATGTCAGAGGTCTTAATTCCAATTGTGTGCCCAAGTTTTATAGCTGTCTCTGGGGAATGCACAGGTGTGCTCCTCCATGCCCCATTGTGGATTGGAGTCAGATTGAAAGGCACAGGCAGCATTTGAGGGCAGAGGAATGTCCACTTTCTAGAAGTGGCATTTCTCCATGATTATTGACATTTCACCTTTACCATAGAAAGGGGTTTGTAAGGACAAATCCATTGATAGTAAACATTATGAGACTGCTTTGCTGCAAGCCACTGTTGCAGCTAGGAGTCATTTTAACACTCCCCCCATGTTAAGAGATGAGCAGAGCAGCTCTCATATATAGTGAAAACACATATATGCCCTTGCACACACACAAGCCTGCATTGGGAGGCCGAACACATGTTTAAAAGCACCATAAGTGCAAGTGCGGACACAGGCCTGCTAAGCCAGGTGAGTTACATATCAAAAACACAGGCCAGTGCCACCTCCCAACATATGTGGGAAGGCGCACAAGCACTTTCACACTGTACTTAAAGTGGGAAAGTGCCCAGGTCTTAAGGCCACTAAGGGGGAATCAACATGCATTTGGACCATCAGTGGGCACGTGCACATGCACTGGCCAGTGTCACTTCCTCATATATGTAGGAGGGCGTGCCCACTTTCACACTGCATTCATAGTGGGAAAGTGCTGAGGGCCCTAAGGTCACCGGATAGGGAACTGTCAAAAACGTACGGGAAGAGCTGACCCCTTGAGTAAGGGCAACCTATGTGGGCTTCTTCACTATCGGGTATGGGACACCTGTGTGTACCTGCCCAGCCTTCCTTCTACCACCTGCTCCACCCTTCGGGGGGTGCTCTTTGCGTAATGGAGGGTCCTCTAAGGATTGGCTACTAAATAAGTACTACCAACCTAAGCCCAGACGCAACTGCCCCTCCACAGCCTGATGCTTACTTAACAGGCTGTTCTAGTGGGTGGTACACTCAGTGCAATGTCCCACTAGCGGCCAGGGCTGTACCTGCCCTGGGTATGTGGTGTACCTTTTTACACGGCAGTCCAGGCTACAGCACCTGAACCAATCACGTAAGCACCCCTTCAAAGCAAATGTAGGAAGAGAACGCCACTTTCCCACTGCAGTAAAGGGTAGGGAAAGGGCCCAGGGTCCTAAGGCCACGCAGAGAGAGTCCGCAAAAGACCAAGAGGAAAAAGCAAAACATTTCAGGGAAATCCTCACAAAAGGGCCATCTCCAACAAAGTACATTTTGCTGCAAGTTTTGTGAACCCCAGCAAGTGCTCTGGGTTCCATGTTGAACTCCTGTTTTGGATTTGTGGGCCATTGTTGGACCTCCAGCAGGGCCTGTGAGCCCTTGTGTGTTTGGAGTATGCCCTCTGCTTGGCCTCCTCAAGGCCCTGTGGAATGAGGGTTTCCTGCCTGTTGAGGGTTGGCCAGATTTCAATCCCTACAGCCGATTTCCTCTGCACAAGTCTGTGGGCATCCTAGATTGTCAGCCTGTGGCATGTTGGGCCTATGGACCTGTGTCCAGTCCCTGTTGAGTACAGCCCAAGGCACAGCACTTTCTTATGACCTCACAATATTTATACCTATAAGTGGTAACTAAAGGCACAACATAGATGAAAAAACGACACATACTTAAATCACCAAATTGTATTACACTACTATTTGCTCCTCACATTCTGTTAAGGGTAGTGCAATATTTAATCTGTAATATTGTTTTATGACATCTGTAATTACATCTTCAGTATTGCATTTAGTGTGCTTGTTATGATTTTCGTGGCTTTTGTGCAAGTTATGGATTGCAAAGATGACCATAATTTTGGAATTTGATTGTCTTTATTTGTTTTTCATTTGTAACTATAACAGTAATTAAATCAATTTCTCATGTGTTTAAAACATATTTGTAATAAAGACTTCTGGCTGCATATTCGTCACCTTTTGAATATTCCCTAGGTGTCAGAATGGATCTGAAAACATTCCAGCAGCATCTTTGCATGCTGGTAGGTGGTGCCGTGCAGGTCTGCACTGACACTATTCCGCTCCAGAATTGATGTGCAGAACCTTATATAGGTGGAACTTTCACACACTGAGGTAGGCTCCTTTCTTTCCACACCACCAGACACAGATCCGAAGATACCTCTTAGAGACCCCTAACTCGATCAAAATTAATTTTCATTGTGCAAGGGAGATGTCCCCTCCCAGAACAACAGGTTTATGCCCTATAAGGACTAAAAAACACAAACAAATGTCTGTAACAGATCCTCATCAATTAGCCTGTAGTACCTGGGATCCAGCCGTGATTCTAAGGCCTACAGTGACTGCACATCAATAAACCGAAAGGCCAAACAAGCCAGCCAAGCGAAACACTACATTGGCAAGCACAAGAAGACTTTGCGACAAGACCAGTCCAAGTTAAACGTTTGATCCCGGTCCCTTTTGAGGTCCAGAAGTTGCAGGATTTGGTCCAGAGGTGGGTTTTCATTTCAATCTAAGTCCTCCGGTAAGTCAAAGAAAAAAACACAAGAGATCTAAGCAGGGCTCTGCCACTCACACTCCCCTGAGAAAAGGGTGGAGGTTGACACCATTTGTCTCAATCCCGCTCCAGAAGTTGTTCAACTTCAGAGCAGATCCAGTCATTTGTTCCAGCGCAACCAACGTTTTTGGGCCATTGGCCTCTCCTAAATAGATCAAAGAGTTTCTCGAAGCAGTATTCCAGTTCATTGGAGTTTTGCACATTCCCTCTGGTGCCCTGCCGAACCATGTTGAGCTGAGAAGTTCTCCACCTCAACTTCTGCCGCCGGCACCTGCTCGACCCTCCAAGTCCACAACAGGGCAGCTTCCTGCTCCAGTCTTGATTCTACCTCTGGCACCACGGTCCACTTTGGTTTCCTGTGCCTCCACGCCCTTACTGATTCCATCATTGTCCAATAACGAGACTCCATTTGTCTGATTGCAAGTAGGTGAAGGTTCGACCTTAACTGAGGCCGTGCCCAGAAACTATAGAGGCTCCAATTGATGCACCTCCACAAAGATGAACAGACGCCATGGGTTCCCTGTTTGGCACAGATAGAGGGCAATGACTATGATGCAGGTGATGAGTTTGATCAAACATATGAGGAGAATTGGTATGACGACCTGCAGAAGTCTAGTTGCCTTGATAACTCCTGTGAGTGGGGGCACCTCTCACCCCTCTGACAGAGGAGAGTGATTCCTATGCCATGATAATGCATGGGGTGTCTGAAGTCCTTGACCCTCATTTCCCCACCTTGAATATCAATACCAATGTTCTTACAGAAGTCCATCATCCAGGGCTAGCATCCACTGAGCCCCTCTTAACTTTTAACAAGGGCCATAGAGATACTTTGTTGGGGGCCTGACCCATACGTTACTCTGCCCTCCCCTCCCCAAGTCAACTGTCAGATCACATACCACCACCGTCCTGCCTAGGGCAATTCTGCGTTTGTATCTCAGCACCCCTCAACTGAAAGCTTGGTGGTGCAGGCTTCTGCAAGCAAAACTAACCCAACACATTCCCAACTATTCCTCTTGATAGTGACTCAAAACGAATGGAGAAATTAGGGAAAAGTCTTCTCATCCAACAGCTTGACGCTTTGGTCAGTAAATGCCAGCTGCCTGCAATGGTGCTATTACCACAGCATTTGGGATTTGGTGGCTCAAGTCTTCCCAGATATCCCTGAAGATCCTTAACCTATTCTTGCCCAAGTCACCATGTCATACAGGACAATCGTGATGCAGCCAAGTTTGCAATTTGGTGTGGCTTGGACACCACCATTTCCACTGGGCAAGTCATTGGCACTAGTGTCGCCATTCTCTGCCCTACTTAGCTGCAGTCCATTGTTTTTTCAGGCGCTGTCCAGTCGTCCCTCATGGACTAGCCATTCAACATGACTCCTCTCTTTGGGGTCAATGTGGCTCTGCTCTTGAGCAGTTCAAGGAGAGCAGGTCCTGTCTGCCCCACCTTGTCAGCCACATGACCCCTACTGCTCCTTTTGCTGCTTCAGCAAAGGTATCCAGTACCCCCGCCAATCCAACCCCCAAAAGGCATCCAGCAATTTGGCAGTTGAGAAAGTGATGTCCACTGCCCCCATGGTCAAGGTTAATGGGCCACATAGTACACCATCCCCCTTTGTAGCCCCACCTGCCAAACCCCTTTACTATTCCCTTGATGGAAACAGACACCTGGTGGGAGGCAGGATTTAATTATTCTTGCCAGATTGGCATGCCATAACATCATACAAGAAGGTTCTGCAAACTGTAATGTTCCTTTTTGCAACCCGCACCTACCTTGCCCCTTCAACGATTGTCGGAAGACCATCTAGCCTTTTTGTGGCAGGAAGTGCAAGCCCTTTTGGCAAAAGAGGCTGTTGAGCAGGTGTCCACACCAGAAGTAGGTTGTGGTTGTTATTTCCACTTTTTTCTGGTCCTGAAGAAGGGCGGAGGGCTTCATCCTATTTTAGACCTGTACCCTCTCAATGCCTTCCTTCGAAAGGAAAAATTAAAAATGCTTACACTGGCCCAGGTCTTGTCTGCCCTCAACCATGTGGACTGGGTGGTGGACCTACAGGATGCCTAATTCCATATACCCATCCTGCAGGTCCATGGGTGCCACCTGCAGATAGTGATGGGACAGGAGCACTTTCAGTTTGGTATTCTCCCCTTTGGTCTAACTAGTGCCTTTCGGGTGGTCACATAAGTGATGGCAGTGGTAGAAGAACACTTTCGGAGGTTAGGGGGTACTAGTCTCTTGCTTTCTCAACAACTGGCTGTTGAAGGTGTGCTCGCCGTAGGCAGTTGTCAACCACCTCCAGACTGACAGTGAAGCTCAAAGTTGACTGCCGATCCAGTGTAAAGTGTTGAAGTCACACGTGACATCTTCTAAGATGCTCCCCATAATCGGAGCCTTTCTAGACACGGTTCGGTGTCAGGCATTTCATGTGTGCAAAAGAGTCCAGGGCATACAGGCTATGATCCCGACCTTTCCGTCTCAGTCTTGAATTTTAGTGAGGTAGACTCTGAGGCTGCTGGGAATGATGACCTCCTACATCCTGTTGTTCGAGCACACCAGGTGGCCTATGTGGGCTCTGCAGTGGTATCTGCGGTCTGAGTTGACCTAAGATCAATGGGACTTCTGACCATGTTCAAATTTTTGGGGAGTCTGGAAAAGGCCTTAGTGGTGGTTGCTGGTCTGCAGCAGGGTAAGTGGCAGACCCCTCTTTCTTCCCAACCCAGAGCTTACAGTAAGGACCAGTGCATTCCTTCTGGGTTAGGATGGCCATCTGTAAGAGGTGACTGAAGATCCAGAAGCCTCCGGTCTCCAGTGAAGCCCTGGCTCCATTTCAACCTTCTGTAGCTGAGGGCAGTCAGCTTGGTATTGGATCCATCAAGTGGAGGCTGGTACAGCTGCTCATGAACAACACCACTGCCATGTGATACTACATAAAACCAGGTGGAGCGGGGTCATGGACCCTCTGCCAGGAAGACCTTCTGGAAATGACTGGCCAGTCAAGGGGTCTTCCTGCTGGTGAACAGCCTGGCAGGATCATTGAATTTCAGTGTGTACAAGCTCAGCAGTAGGCGCCTAGCAGATCACAAGTGGCAAAAACTCCCGGAGGTGGCGCAAGGTCTCTTATGTGAATGGGTATAACCACAGCTTGATCTGTTTGCCATGGCAGAGATTTCGAGATGCCAGCACTTCTTCGCATTGGAGTTTGAAAGGCATCTCTCTTGGGGACTTGTTTCTCCATGAGTGGATCTCTGGACTCCTGTATGCCTTCCTGCCGACAACACTCCTGCCTTGAGTTCTCAAGAGGATCAGGACCTACCGTGCCCAAGTCATCTTAATGTCCCTGAACTGGGCACAGAGAGGATGGTATTCAGGATTCCTGGGCTTGAGCATCTGTTCTCTGATCAGGCTGCCCCCTCTGGCAGAACCTACTGTTGAATTAACAGGTCAGGGTTCTGCGCATGTCCCTTTGCCATCACCACCTTCATGCTTGGACATTGAGCAGCACCATCTGAACACCTTTGATGTCCTGAAGTCCTTGACAGAAACTGTATATGCCTGTCATTTGGACACATTTGTCGCTTGTTGTGGTGCTCGAAACATAGACCACCCCCCCTCACGCCCTTTGACAAATTTATTGTTTATCCATAACTCGGCATGATTTACTCTGGGTACAGTTAAAGTGTACCTTTCTGCTCTTTTGGCCTTTTTGGGGTTGACTGATCAGCTTGCATTGTTTAAATATCCAGTTGTTTTGTATTTTTTGAAAGGTGTACAACATTTGTTTCCTCACTCTAAATTCGTGATGCCACATTTGGTCTCGCTGTCAATTAGCGCTATCAATCTGTAACTGGCTGAGTTTGCTCTACAATATACAAAGGGGGTTGTAGAGCAAACCCAGCCAGTTACAGATTGATAGCGCTAATTGACAGCGAGGCCAAATAATTTGCCACCTTAGTCCTGGCCGACCTGCTCAATTGGTCAAACTCAAATAACCTGGTTCCTCTGAATCAAACTGGTTTTCGGAAGGGATATGGTACAGTGATTAACATTCTTACACTAGGAGACATTGCCAACCGAGCAAAATGCTAAAAGAAAAAACTATATTTATGTTTCGTGGACTTCAAAAGTGCTTTTGATCGAGTGGCTAGAGCACTTCTCTGGAGCAAATTGCGAAGATGGGGCCTGCAAGAGTGAACTCTTAGATGCATAGATATGCTATACGACAAAACTTGGGTGCAGGTCAAGGTAGCAGATGGATCAAAAATTTCTAGGAGGATACCGAAAAATATAGGACTAAAACAGGGCTGTGTTTTGGCCCGCACCTTTTCACTGCAGATCTTTCCTTGAAGCTGGGCGCAACCGACTCACACTCTCCAAGGATGGGAAGTCTGTCCCTATCACACCTTTCATACGCTGATGATATTGTTCTGCTAAGCCACACGAAAATAGGGCTGCAGCGGTTGGTCAGTACCTTAGGTGAATATGCAATGACAAACAAATTAGAAGTTAACACCTCAAAGACAAAAAACATGTCCATGGGATGTCCTCTGAATCTAGCAAACAATATAAAGTTGAACGGGATTACTCTTGAAACAACTCGCTGCTACAAATACCTTGGCTTCACTATAGACAATAAGGTCAATCTCGCGCCGCAGAAGCACTACATTGCACAGAAGTGCAAAGCTTTAACGTTTGCTTTCTGTACCCTAGCAAAAAGATTAAAAGGCCCATCTTATAAACAGTTACTGTCTGTTATGTTGGCCAAATTCCTCCCAGCCACTACATATGGAAGCGCAGCTCTATATGGGAAAGACGCCCTGCTACTGGACCAGCAACAAATAAAAACCTACAAGCAGATCTTTAAACTTCCTCGCTCCGCTTCTCCCGCACAGGTCAGTTTAGAATTTGGCCTAATACAACAGCAGTTGGGCAGGAAAGCGCATACAATAAAGTCCTGGTACAAAATAAGTAAAAACACGACTAGCCCCGTAGTAGTGGCTTTATGGTATTCAGTGAGCAACAATTCAAAATGAGTATACAATAGGTATCTGTATAATTCTCTGCAAGAGACAGAAATGATGCACCTGTGGGACTCCAACATCTCATATCCACTGTTGTGTCGAGCGCTAAAAAAAGGAAATAGGATTGCAGTACTTTCTGGCTGACAAATCTAAATTTGCACAACGCTCGCACTCCTGGCTTCTTATGCACACTTATACCACCTTGGCGCCATCACAATATCTGATCTCAACTTTCGCACTACATATCAAACGTCGTTTGCTGGCTCTTCGTCTAGGAGCTCTACCATCTAGAGCGGACCAACCGTCTTGGAAGAATGGAGGAGAAACTTCCTGTAGGTTATGTCAAGGTCCCAAGGAAGACATGGTCCACCTGATTTGTATTTGCCCGGCCTTAAAAGAAGCACGACAACAACTGTTAAAACCAGTTTTTGAGAGGAATGGGACTCGTTCTTGTCTGCCAGCAGTGATGTCAATGTTTGACCCTCACGATCTGCAGTCAGTCTGCAGATTCATCAAAATTTTGACTGTCCACACCATAAACGTAAACTTGCTATTTAGGACACACCTTAGCTGACAGATGGCTCACTTTAAGCGTTCAGTTATTTTATTAGTCGCGTTTCAAAGTTTTGACAATGTTATAGCACGTGGAAGGACATATTTTAAGATGACTCAGTTAATAAGGTAAAAGAGGCGCACTTCTAACATGGTAGAGAAGCCCGTAGGCGTAACAGCAGGTCCCTGGGCTGTACACATTGAGTTAGTGTTAGACCTGACAGCCTTAGGGTGGTCACCCCTAACTTTTTGCCTGCCTCCCTCCACTTTTTGGACACTGTTTTTGCTGGCTTTTAGACTCTGTGCACTTTACCACTGCTAACCAGTGCTAAAGTGCATATTCTCTCTCCCTTTAAACATGGTAACCTTGGATCATACCTGATTGGACTATTTCATTTACTTATAAGTCCCTAGTAATGTGCACTATAGGTGCCTAGGGCCTGTAGATTAAATGCTACTAGTGGGCCTGCAGCACTAGTTGTGCCACCCACTTAAGTAGCCCCTTTACCTTGTCTCAGGCCTGCCATTGCAAGGCTTGTGTGTGCAGTTTCACTGTCACCTTGACTTGGCATTTAAAAGTACTTGCCAAGCCTAAACCTCTCCTTTCTCCACATATAAGTCACCTCTAATGTGTGCCCTAGGTAACCCCTAGAGCAGGGTGCTGTGTGGGTGAAAGGCAGGACATGTACCTGTGTAGTTTACATGTCCTGGTAGTGTAAAACTCCTAAATTCGTTTTTACACTACTGTGAGGCCTGCTCCCTTCATAGGCTAACATTGGGGCTGCCCTCATACAGTATTGAAGTGATAGCTGCTGATCTGAAGGGAGTAGGAAGGTCATATTTAGTATGGCCAGAATGGTAATACCAAATCCTGCTGACTGGTGAAGTTGGATTTAATATTACTATTTTAGAAATGCCACTTTTAGAAAGTGAGCATTTCTTTGCACTTAAATCTTTCTGTGCCTTACAATCCACGTCTGGCTGGGCTTAGCTGACAGCTCCTTGTGCATTCACTCAGACACACCCCAAACACAGGGCACTCAGCCTCACTTGCACACATCTGCATTTTGAATGGGTCTTCCTGGGCTGGGAGGACTGCCACACCCCCTACTGGGACCCTGGCAGACAGGATTGAACTGGGTCACTTCTTAGCCACTCTTTGAAGTCTCCCCCACTTCAAAGGCACATTTGGGTATAAAACAGGGCCTCTGCCCTACCTCATCAGATACTTGCTGGAGAAGAAACCTGAACCAGAACCTGCATCCTGCCAAGAAGAACTGCCTGGCTGCCTAAAGGACTCACCTGACTGCTTTCTACAAAGGACTGCTGCCTTGCTGTTGCCCTGCTGCCTTGCTGAACTCTTGTGTGGCTGTAGAAGTGCTCTCCAAGGGCTTGGATAGAGCTTGCCTCCAGTTCCCTGAAGTCTCAGGACCAAAAAGACTTCTGTTTTTCATTTGGACTCTTTGTGCGCCGAAAATTACGACGCACAGCTTGCTCCGCGGCGAGAAAATCTCCGCACACCATGCTGATCGACGCGACACCTTCGGGCGACCGGAACTTCGACACATGGCCTCGCAGGGACAACGCCGCCTGACTTCCAGAGGGGAAATCGACGCGACGCCTGCCGTGAGACCGAGAATTCCACGCACAGCCTCCCGGAACGACGCGCAGCCGGAAAACAAGCCGAAGAATCCACGCACAGACCCTGGCACATCTGGTAATCCCGCGACCCACAGAAAGAGACTGTTCGTGCGTCGGAAAACGACGCACAACTTCTCCAAGTGAAAAATAATGACACAAGTCCGTGTGTGCAGGGGAGAAATCGACGCACACACCATTTTTCCACGTATCTCTTCTTCTGCGGCCCTTTGCAGAGATTTTCCACTTTAAACCAGGTACTTTGTGCTTGAAAGAGACTTTGTTTGCTTTTTAAAGACTTAAGACACTTTATATCACTTTTCAGTGATAACTCTACAATTTCACATTGCATCTTTATTCGTTTTGACCTACGATTATCCAGATAAATATTATATATTTTTCTAAACACTGTGTGGTGTATTTTTGTGGTGCTATATTGTGTTATTGTATGATTTATTGCACAAATACTTTACACATTGCCTTCTAAGTTAAGCCTGACTGCTCGTGCCAAGCTACCAGAGGGTGGGCACAGGATAATTTTGGATTGTGTGTGGCTTACCCTGACTAGAGTGAGGGTTCTTGCTTGGACAGAGGGTAACCTGACTGCCAACCAAAAACCCCATTTCTAACAGTTAGTATGTAACATCAACCGCACCACGGACATTAAGTGTTTGCAAAGTTAGTTTAATGGTCAGTCCAGTCCCTCGACTGCTTTAGAATTGTAGCTATCAAAAAATCCGGCACATTGCTCTTTAGTTGTATATATATGGTAACAGATTCATGTATGAAAGGTTTTTTTATTTCAAAGATTTTACAGAGTTCTCTCTTTTTGTTTGGCCTTCTTTTTACAGAATTTTATATATTGTATACAATGCGTTGATTGTTATGGTTTTTTATTAACTAAACAATAAAGATTACTACTACATTTGTGATGCCACCGGGGGACTTCAGCTTGGTCCTCACATTTCTGTTGTGCGCTCCTTCCGAGCTGCTTCACAGCTGTTTCTTCTGCCTCTCAAGATGATGTTCCTGATCGCCATAACATTGGCTTGGCATAGTGTGTGTGTGTGTGTGAGATTCAAGTTCTTTATGTCAGTCCACCCTAAATCACCACCTTCCAAAACCAACTGGTTTTACGGTCACAGGCGTATTTCTTGCCTAAAATTGTGACGACGATCCACGTCGGTCAAAACGGCACCTTGATGACATTCCTTTGCTCCGCCTCACCCCTCTTAAGATGAGGAGAGACTCCATCACTTGGACCCCAAGGCAGCTCTGTTGCACCAGGTAGACGATCAACTCTTTGTGGGGTTCTCTACAGTGAAAAAAGCAAGGCTGTGCAAAGCCCATTGTGTGACTGGACTCTATCCATTAATAAGATTCCAAATCTAGGAAGCAGCACACTGGTCACACCAATTTGGTTTTGGGGCTGTGCATCTTGGACAGCGGACACTCTTGAACCCAACTGATATCAGCTTGTAGGAGAAGCACTTGCATAGGTTCTGCACGTCCTTTCTGAGCGGAATGGCATTTGTGTGCAGCCACACGGCACCACCAAAAGGCACACAGAAGCACTGCTGAAAAGTTTCCGGTTCCAATTTGATGTCTGGGAAATAAATAAAAGTTGAGGAATCTGCGGGTAGATAGTCTCTACCAGAAAGAGCATTACTATAGGTAAGTAACATGTTGCCTTGTTTTTGTCAGTGATATAGATGTGTGTGGGAGGGGTTGGGGGGGTGGGAGTGGGTGTATGTGATGTGTAAAAGCTGCCATTGTTTACTTACAGTTTACGCCTGGTGTTAAGGCTGCTAACTATGGGCACCATTTTAGGTGTGGCAAATCCACTATCTTCTGAAATTGTTTGCTGACTAATATGCACAGTCATTTTTTATAATTGTTTTTTTTCTTGTAGTGTCCCAGTGTGGCATTGGTGTCACCCTGCCCCTTATTTAACTTTTTTATCATTTATTGGATGACCCACATCCTGTAAAGGTAGCCACAATACAATTTTCTCTTGTGGTTAGACTGTTGGAGCCTTCAAGTCCACTGCCTGTAGTTTTGGTGTACAGACTTGAAATGGATGACTGAAACTAAAAACTGCCTTGTTGAATGTCTGCTGGTGGTTTCTGGACCCGGTAGTAGAAAAGAGGAAGTACAAAAGTGTTACCATTCAAAGCCCATCATGCACCTTTTTCAAATATTATTGTCTTAAACAAATTGCTTACTGAAGTGTTGTTTTGAGTAATTTTGTACTTACATGTCAAGTTTAGTTTGAATCTGTTTAACAAAATGGGGAAAATGCATCTTTTTTTGAACAGCCACCACCTTTAAACTTTTTGTCCCCTGTTTGGAACAGAAGGAAAATTTGGGCTGTCAGACCTCAGTGGACTATGTTCTGTAAACGCCAAATTTGTTGCAGATCTGTCCATGGATGCCAAAGTTACTGGCAAAGGAAGAAATGGCATTCAATGGCAAATGTGGTTGAAAAATAACTACACATTGTAGACTGCCACTGTGAATGAACGAATATACATATAGATTTATTCATAAAAAATATTAATATTATATATGCACACACTCTCTCTAGTAAGAACACAGTGGAGACTTCCACTGTGAGAAAAAAAATATATATGTGTGTGTGTGTGTATATATATATATATATATATTTCCACACACACTGAAAAAAACGAAGGTTACAGGGACGTTATAGTTAGGCTCACATTTCAAATGTACAAAACCATAGAAATTCAGCAGTTATAGTTAGTTATTTCAAGTAACTATAACTCGTTCCCTAAGGTAACTTGAACTTGCACCCTCACCATGCACTACTAATCCAAATATTACAGTACTGATGACATCTTTTTTAACATCATTAAAAATTTCGATATAACATTAGCAGTAAAATTATTAAAGAGGAAACTGTGCATGGCGGGGAAGCGAGTTATTGTTACTTTAGCGCATGAGTCAGTTACTTGTGATAACTCTAACTTTAACTGCTGAATTTGTATAGTTTTGTATGTTTGAAATGTGAGCCTAACTATAATGTCCCTGTAACCTTTCTTTTTTCGTGAATGTCTTTTTTTTTATTTTTATTTTTACGTTAAGTAATTTTAATTGTTAGTCCAACCATAGCAGCACACAGCCCTTGGCCCTGCGCTGCGGGGTTGGTCGCAGGCTCCCACACACGACCTTAGGCCGCATGTGGTGGGGATTGACCGCAGGGCCTGGCCTACCTTCTATAACTTCCCATGCCACTCATGAAGTGTTTCTTTGTTTGGGGGTTATCAGATCACATTCATGTGCATCAAGAACGTGTCTCCAAAATCAGTGGGAAACACGCTCGGGGGTGGAGGGATTTTAGTAAGCTGTCCATCATCCTGGGAAAAGGGTGGAATGATATTGCATAACACTAATGTAAGTGGTGCAGGGCCAAATGGGAGGGGCTTCAACACCATTTTATATACTTGTAGTTTTTAAAGTGGAGAACATGATCTCTGGTCTCAGAAGCAGATTACAAGAAATAACCCACTAGTCACACCTCCATCAAGGATTACAGAAAACTTTTCAAGGTGGAAATGCAGAGAAATACACACTTGCTTTCCCGTGGCCATGCGCAAGAAGTTAGTATGATTAGTACTTCACAGAAGTAGAACTTCAACTTGGGCACCTGCTTTGTTTAGATCTGTAAGTGCTTCCCATTGAGGTTTAATTTCTGTGAAATGACCAATGTGCCAGAATGAATACTGACCTGCTTATTTATCCATTTTAAGGGCACTGTTTACTTAAAAAGTGCAAGGGACCGCAGGGGTAGCCTCAAGGGCCCCATGGTCACAGCCCGCTCCCAGCCCCCTGTGGGAGGCAGCAATGCTCCCGCACACAGGGAGCTGCTAAATATGCACTTCCCTGCATGCATGGCAATATTTCTTCTGTTTCCCTGCACGCATGTCAGCGGGCAGGGAAACTGATGAAAACTTCGCTCCCACCAAGCGGGAGCAGTTTTCATACTCCTGCTTGCTGGGAGTGGAGTTAGTGTTTGCTTTTGCTTGGCGGGAGCTGTCACTGCTCCTGCAGAGCAAAAGCAAACAGCGAACTCCCACTAGCAGGAGCCAGCCCTTGGAAAACTGTGCATGGCAGGTTGTGAGTTATAGTTACCTTAGAGCACGAGTTATAGTGTCTTGAGATGAGTATAACTATAACTGTTGAATTTCTATAGTGTTGTGCGTGTAAAATCTGAACCTAACTATAACGTCCCACTAACCTTTGGTTTAACATCCCTGTAACCTTTGTTTTTTCTGTGAATTTCTGAGTTTTTTTTTTTTTAACATTAAGTAAGTTAAATTACCTTATGTTAATTCAAAGATACTTTGTGGCAGAGGTTGGCCGCTGGGCATGGCCTGCGGCCAACCCCTACCCCAAACCTCCCCTCCCCGGCACTCAGGTCACACACAGCCTTTGCCTGTGCTCAGCTGGGGTTGGCCGCAGGTTTTTTTCAACATAGAAATGCAGAGAAAGCACCCTTCATTTGTGCTGGATAAGTTCAATAAGTTGGGAGGATTTGTCCTTGGGCACCTGCTATGTTTGTATTTGTAAGTGCTTCCCATTGAGGTTTATTTTCTGTTAAATGAGCATCGGTGCCAGAAAGGATCATCACCTGCTTATTTATTCAAGAAGAGTCCACAGTTTTGTGCAAAATGTCTACATGACTGGAGTACTTTCTACTGCCTAATTAGTAAGTGCTACCTCATTGGGTAAATGCATAGTTCACATTCTACTCTACCACTGTGTAAAGGAGCACAAAGTAATTCCTTCAGTGACCATGTCTGGTGTAATTTTGGCAATGTGACTGTTCCTCAAGGGTCTTCCTCCTGAAACCTGTGCTAACAAGAATGCTGGTATAGAGAAGATAGCAAGTCTACAAAGAATTGAATCTCCACCGAACAAAGATACTGCCTCTTACAGATATCAAATAAGTGATTCTTTGTTTGGTGCAGATGTGCTAATATTCCTCTGCATGACGAATGCTCGCGGGCCTTTTGGTAAGCTGTCCATCATGCTGTAAATAGGCGGGAGGACCAATGCATACCACTAAGCAGTACGGGGTGGAGCCAGACAGAGCTTCTAAGCCATTTTGCGCATTTACATGCTTGTAATATTTGAAAGAATGAAGGATAGACTCTCACTCTCACCAGGTCAGGTAAGATCCCTCTTGTGAGAGTCACTGCAGAAAAGGTTGTGCTCCAATCCAGCACTGATACATAAGCATTGGTGCCAGATTCGATGTACACCGAGGGGACAGACAGAATTCCCCCATAATCTCATTGCTCCCGCATGCAGGGAGGAGCAAGAAATGCTGTTCCCTGCGTGCGGGAGCAATGGTTTCATTTGTTTTCATGCTCACTTGACTGTGGTCAGGAAAACAGATGAAAAGTCCACTTCCAGCGAGTGAGAGCAGTTTCCCTGCTCCTGCCTGCTGGGATGAACGTATAGTTTGCTCTCACTTGGCAGGACCTGTATCCTCCTGCCAAGAACCAGCAAACTACTATGTCTTGAGGATGGGGGCACCTCAGGACATAGGGTGCCACTCTTGGGGGGTAGCCATCCTCAGGGCAATAAATGGCTCCAGGAGGGAGGCTACACGGACCCCCTCCTTTCTTTTTTAGGGCCAGCCCCGGGGAGGTGATGGTCCCTGGGACCATATATGGCTCAAGAAGGGGGGGGTGGCCCCACTCCCCCTTTTATTTGATATTTGTGACTCTGGGAGGTGATGGCTCCCGGGGCCCTACAGGGCCCAGAAGGGGTGTCGCACACCAATCCTCCAATTTAGTAAAGAAGCCCCAGGGAGGTGGTGGTCCCTGGGTCTCTAACAAGCCTCGAGATGCACGCCTCCTCTCCAATTCATAAATAAAACCCTGCAAGGGTGGTGGTCCCCAGGGCTTTCAAAAGCCTCGGGGGGCTCCATGTGCCCCTCTCAACACAAATATTAGCTTTGCATGCCCCCAGGACCTGGCCCTCCCAGGGACTAAGCTTTAAACAAGCGTGAGAAATGGCATTAGTTATTTAAAAAAATAATAATAATTTTTATCCATGGGTCCTCTGTGGTTTTGTGGGGGGAAACATTTATTTGGCCCTGGCGGAGCCCCTGGGGTCCCCCAGCACCAGGCCTAGGGAGTCAGGATATTCCTACCTTGCCTTCATTTCTTTATTTTGTACTTTATTTGGGGGATTTGGCTGAGTCTAAATCCCACAATTGCTGCAACCCTTCCTCGTTGAAGAGATGGCAGCCAATCAGATATCAGTACAGGGAATCTCGGATGTGCAGAGAGTCTACATTGCTAGATATCTATATTTTTAAACTTGAAATATCTCCAAAACTACTAAACAGATTCTGGAGCTAACTTTCTGCTAAATTTGATGTAATTCCGTCCTTGATAAGTTATCTGATGATGATGCTCGAGGAACAGTCACATTGGCAAAGGTACAGACACACAGGGTCACTGGAGACTGCCTTGGCGTCCTTTATCCATCTGTAGTGTAGGAGATGCACTATACATTTACCCAACAAGGTAGCACTTACTAATTAGCCAGAAGAAAATACTTTGATTGAGTAGACATCCTGCACAAAATAGCAGCCTCTTGGATAAATACACAAGGCAAGATTCATTCTGGCATGATGATTGTCACAGAAATGATACCTCAATGGGAAGCACTTATAGATATAATTAAACAAGGCAGGTGCCCAACGTGAAGCTTGACTTCTGTAAAGCACTAATAATCCTAATTTCTTGCGCATGGTCAAGGCAAAGCAAGTGTCTTTTCCTGCATTTCCACGTTGCAAAATTGAGTAAACCTTGATGGAGGTGTTTGCATACTTGCTTTTTTGGACTGCAATATCTCATGTAATGAATGTGATGAGTTGGTTCTTGTCACCTAATGTCATCTGATGCTGAGACCAGATGTTGTGTTCTTTCTTTTAAAAACTGCAAGTATGAAAAATGGCCTAGAAGCCACACCTTTTTGGCCACAACCCATATATATTAGTGCTATGCAACATCTTATTGCTGAATTTCTATAGTTTTGTGCGAGTAAATTCAGAACCTAACTATAACGTCTGAGTAACTTTGGTTTTTTAAGTGAATTTCTATGTTTAAAAAAAAAAATTAAGGTTCTATTTCTTAACTATAATGTCCCTGTCACCATTGTTTTTTTTTGTTGTTGAAAATATACACCGATATCAAAGTTTAGGGATTATTGCCATTTGATATAGCACAAAATGACTCACACCCAGAGGTGTATCTCGACCTTGGCAACCAGACAATGGCAAGTGCAGGTAGACCCATTAAAATAACCACTTTTTTAGAAGTTATTTAAATGTAGCTAAATCTTGGCTTCTTCGAATTTGCAAAGGAAGCTTGTTACAGTGGAGAGGGGCAAGATAAGAAAAGGATCTGGCACCAAATCTGGAAGTGCAGATTTAGTGAATTTTTAGAAAAGCTTGATTCTAAGATCTAAGCAGGTGCATGGGCTGGTACAGCCTGAGTCTGTTATGCAAGTATAAGGGAAGTTGTGTGGTTAATGCCTGTGGGTCAGGCAACACAGTTTAAAAATGGCTCATTTTCTGATCGGGATCCTGTGAAGGGCTTTCAAGTTAGGAGCAGCAGGTGAACAAGAGAGGAGATTAGTCAGGCTGCAGTATTCTGTACAACTTGAAGCTTGGCCAAGTTGTAGTCTTGTTTTCTGCTACTTGCAGTGCATTGCCATAGTCCAGGCGGCTCATGATCAAGTCTTAGACAAGGGTTTTCCTTGATGAAATGGGTAGCCATGGGGAGATTTTCATAAGTAGCTGCATGGTGGAAAAACAGATGCCACCAATAGTGCCGATGTGGTCCTTAATATAAAGTGCCTGGCCTAACTTGACACTGAGTTTAACAAAAAAAAATTACTAACTGTTTTGGGCAAGGGATGGGGAGATAAGTTATCGATAGGAAAACTTTGTTTATTCTTTCCATAAAAACAATACTTAAACTACACAAACATTGGAAATTCTAAAGTTACAGTTATAATTTAAATTTAGAATTTACACACCACCTTCAAATTATTATAACTTGCAACTGACTGTTTAAAGCGGGGTCGCCCCAGATTGTCGTCTCTCACCTCCAGACTACGCTGGGGTTCACTATAAACATGCCAAAGACACCCCTGACTCTCTCTCATTTGCTCCCTTTCATTGGAGCTGTTCTGGACACTGTGCGATTTTGTGCTGATCCTTCCGAACGACGAGTCAAAGATATTCAGGCTTTGATACCGAGGTTTCAGCCTCTATTCTGGATTTCGGTGAGAATGACTAAAGCTGCTGGGCCTCACGGCCTCCTGCATTCTTCTGGTGATGCATGCCAGATGGCATATGTGGGCTCTGCAGTGGGACCTGAAGGTTCATTGGGCGCAGCATCAGGAGAATCTCTCCAACATGGTCCAGATCTCGGAGGAACTGTGACAGATCTGGAGTGGTGGTTAACAAACTGCGATTGAGCCATAGGCAGATCCCTCTCCCTTCACCAACCAGATCTATCAGTAGTGACAGATGTGTCACTCCTGGGATGGGGTGGTCATCTGGAAGAGGTGGCCATCAGAGGCTTCTGGTCTCCGGTGGAAACAGGACTCCACAGCAACATACTGGACTCTGTGATCTAGCTGTCATTGAAAGCCTTTCTTCCTCTATCAAGGGAATGATGGTGCAAGGTTTCACAGACAACACCACCGCCATGTTGTAGTGCAACAGTCTGGGCAGGGTGGGGTTGTAGACTCTATGTTGGGAGGCTCTGCACCTCTGGTAATGGCTGGAACCATTTACATGGTGGTTCAAAATCTGGCAGGTTCTCTGAATGCCAGAGAGGACAAACTCAGATAAAAATGCCCAGTGGATCATGAATTGCGTCTCCATCCAGATGTGATGCAAGGTCTGTTTCAGCAGTGGGGAGAGCCTTGGTTAGATGTGTTCGTTTCTGCTGAGAACGCTCAATGTCAGCAGTTTTGTGTGTTGGAGTTTCCAAGGCGGTAGTCGCTCGGAGACACTTTTTTGTCTTAAATGGAGTTCAGGTCTCCTGTACACCTTTCCGGCGGGGCCAGAATTCTCAAGAAGATCAGGAACGACTGAGCCCAAGTAATCCTTGTGGCTCCAGATTGGGCATGGAGAGTCTGGTATCCTGAGCTTCTGAGCATGTCCATCGATCCTCTGATCAGACTGCCCCTTCGGGGGGATCTTCTGTTGCAGTAGCAGGGGAGGGTTCTTCACACAAACCTGTCTACTCTCCACCTTCTTGCTTGGAGATTGAGCAGTGGCAGGTGACATCTTTTGAGCTTCCTCCCGAAGTCTGTAACAAAATCTTGAAAGCCAGGCTTCCGTCCACCAAACAGTTTAAGCCTGTCATTGGAAGAAATTTGTGGCATGGTGCACAGGCAAGACTGTTGACCCCCTTTCTGCCCCCCTCTCTGTGGTCTGGTGGCTCATCCTTTTTATCTTACCAGCAGGGCTCTGCTCTGGGCATTCTTAATGGATATTTGCCTGCTATTTTTGCTTTTTTGAGGTTGCCTGATCAACCTTCTTTGTCTAAGTCTCCTGTCGTACATCCTCAAAGGTGGTACTCCTCTTTTTTCTCAGTCCCCATCTATTATGCCCCAATAGGATCTGAATTTGGTTTTGATGTGCGCTTCTTTTGAGCCTCTTCACAACTGTCCTCTCGGGCTTCTCACATTGAAAAACAGCCTTTTTTGTGGCGATTACATCTGCCCGCAGAGTGAGTGAGCTTGCAGGCCTTATCATCTAAGCCACCCTACCATTCTGTCGATTCTGAGAAAGTGTGGCTTCACACTAGGGCCTCTTTTCTGCCAAAAGTGGCTACGCTCTTTCATCAAGGCCAATCCATCAGCTTGCCTACTTTTTACGCACCCCTGCATCCTTCTAAGGAAGAGGAGATACTCCACTGCCTGGACCCAAAAAGAGCATTTCTGTTCTTCTTTGGACATACAAAAGTGTTCCTGATGGATGACAAACACTTTGTAGGGTATGTAGGTACCAAGAAAGGTTGGTCAGAGCAGAAGCGGACCATCCCCATTATGGGTCGTACTTCTTCTCTGCATTAAGATCTGCTTTACACTGTCCAAAAAGCAACACCTGAGTTTTGCTTGCTCATTATACCCAAACTAAAGCTGCGACCGCTCCGTTAGCAGGAGGAGTTCCAGTCCTTGCCATCTGTCAGGTGGCAATGTGGGCATCTCTGCACATATTTACCTAACTACTACCTGGACAGTCAGGTCTGTAGGAACGGGCACTTTGCTTGTTTTGTCCTGCAGGAATTTCTTTGTTGAAAGTGGTTCGCAGCCCACTGCTGGTGATGTTATTGCTTGGGAATCTATTCAAAGGTAAGGAATTTGCAGCTAGAAGACTCTATCATGTGGACACCTTACTTACCTTTGG
Source organism: Pleurodeles waltl (assembly GCF_031143425.1). Classification (NCBI taxonomy): domain Eukaryota; kingdom Metazoa; phylum Chordata; class Amphibia; order Caudata; family Salamandridae; genus Pleurodeles; species Pleurodeles waltl. The sequence continues at coordinate 1,007,416,351 of NC_090447.1, read as the reverse complement.
TAATGGCTTAATAATTTTTTATTTTTTTATTTTTTTTAAGACTGCAACCATGTATTTCCAATCTGCTCAAGGAGCAAAAAGTATCCTCTTCATTCCAGTTATATCTTGACTGTCATTTATGCAGGGTATGGCAACTGCTAAGTGAACATGGTGGGAGCATAGTCCATTTTGTGCATATCCATAGCTTTTGTCTTTGCCGCTCTTCCCTTAGACTTCCACGCAGCTGTCATTTTTTTTAACTAGCTAGTCCAACTTCACAAAGCCGATATCTTTGGCATACTGCCTGAAACACTTGCAGCACATATTCAAACCATACTTCAAAATCAGTCCGTGCGTGTTCGAGCATATGTGGCATGATCGGGATCCCTGTCCAAACTTCCTCGGGTGGCTCAAGTAAAGCTGCTGATGACCCATCTTGTTCTTTAACAGATCGAAAAGAAAAAGAAAAAGCTTTGGTGATGCCATATGTGGTAGAGACTATATCTAGCTGCAGATTCCTTACTGAGCCTCCTGTCCTTCCCACTCTGCAAACTGATTTCTAGGGGCATGGGCTCCCCTTTCAGGGCCTTAGTTCTTTCTACAGCTGTAATCAATGTTCTTCATAGCTCTGCTTTTCAGACGTGGAAAGTTGTGAAAAGAAACTGATGTTGGCCTGTCTGGGTGGTGCCTATATAGGACCTGCAATGCCATTTCTGGGGTGGACAATGCTGATGACGGATGCAGAGCCGATCGATGCCACCTACCGGCATGCATGGATACTGCTCACGAAGATCTTCTAGATCCAGTCTGTTGCTTGGGGTGAATTATAAGGTAAGGAACCTACAACTAGATATAGGGCCTAATTACGGAGGCATACAGCCTGAAACTTGCAATACTACTGACGGGATATCTGTCAAGTTTATGATGGAGTAATCCCCTCCACCAAGGTCGTAATGAGGCCCATAGTCTTTGCCAGATAATGCATTACCTAAGGTAAGTAACAGGTCCATTTATTCAGTACCTAGTAGGTACTGTGCTGTTTTTTATTTATTTACAAAATGTACCTTTTTTGTAAAAAAAAATTAAGTAACACAGTAATTTGCAGATATTGCCGCAGTGATGCATGGACTTTTTTGACATAATTAAATATGTAAAAAAATGTAAAGACACTGTAGTACACTGTGGCCCTCATTACAACATTGGCGGACGGCATCCGCCGCCCGCCAAGTTGTAACCGCCGTGCGGCCGCACTCCCGCGGTGCCCATTATGACATCCCCGCTGGGCCGCAACATGGGACCCGGCTCCAAATGGAGCCGGCGGTGTTGCGGCCGTGCGACGGGTGCAATTGCACCCGTCGCGCTTTTCACTGTCTGCAGAGCAGACAGTGAAAAGCCGCATGGGGCCCTGTCAGGGGCCCCCTGCACTGCCCATGCCCATGCCCAAGGGGCCCCGCGACTCCCCGTACCGCCAGCCTTTTCCTGGCCGTTCAAACCGCCAGGAAAAGGCTGGCGGTAGGGGGACTCGTAATCCCCTGGGCAGCGCTGCTATCAGCGCTGCCCTGGCGGATTACTACCGCCGGGCCATTGTGGCGGGAAACCGCCGGCCCTGGTGGTGCGACCGCGGCGCTTCCGCTGCGGTCGTAATGACCAGGGGAGCACCGCCAGCCTGTTGGCGGTGCTTCTGTCATTTCAGCCCTGGCGGTCCTGTACCGCCAGGGTTGTAATGACCCCCTAAATTTGTAAAATATTGTGTATTCGTGTGTTCTCAACGTTTGTACAATTGTTGTTGTTTTAAGGTAATGTGGTACTAACTAGGTAATACCTATGTAGTACCTTGGTGCTCGGTAATATATTTTTTTTAAATATAGAAAGTTAAAATTATATTTCCCCACCTTTTACCACTTAAATTAAGTGATAATAGGCAGGGCAAGCACATGAAACCTAATACTTACCTATATGTATTGCCCTAAAATAGAACACCATCAAAGCGGCCATAAAACAACATGGCTACTTGCAATTTTTGTAAAGACAGTTATTATCCATTCAGATAATGATTCGTCATTGCTACGTACTGCAGTACTGCTTTGCAACTACCTCAAATCTACAGCACCCACAGACATCACTAGTTTAACAAGCTGATAACTCTAAAAATACTTATGCTTTTTAATTGCAACCTCAACAGATCCTCTGCACATCATATCTTAAATACTGTCAAATGTAATCAAAATCTGACTGAAGATTTTTGTGCTACGTCCAATACAAAAATTCTATGTTAAATGCATTGAGATCCAAACCTGTTTTGGGACCTCCGGTTTTTCTTTGCGCCCCCTTGATCAAACACGGCAAAACTTTCCATCCTCTACCAATGTAACATGGGCAATAGGACTGCAAATTTTGGTGAAGATTCGTTAAATGGGTGCAAAGTTATTATATTGGAGGAATTCCTATCTGGTAACTAACTATATCTGCAGATGGCCACCACTCTGTTATTGATATACATATAAATATATATGTGTGTGTGTGTGTACACAGACACACACACTTTTTCTCTCTCGGTCTCTCTCTCTGTTCCATTAAACATGTATTTATTCATTTGCCTATAACTTTTGACCCAACCCAGTGGGCAGTTTTTCATAAAACTATGTAATCTCACAAAAAAAAAGGTAAATGGGCGGACAAAAAAGTGAGTGATGTCCCATTTTAGCTCTCTTAGGAAAAAAGTAAATGTGCCAAAAGACATAGGAACACCACTCAATGGATTGACAACAGACTTGACATGAAAATAGAAATTCAATTAGAAAGTGTGTTTTTTTTTTTTTTTAGTTTCTTCAGCGGTTACTGATTAAAGGTTTCTGAGTGGGCTTCAAAGGGTTAGCATATGTCTATTTCTGTGCCGTTTAGACTTTGTTAGACCTGTCAGCCTTGGGGTGATCTGCCCCCAAACGTTTTCGCCTTCCTCCTCCATTTTTACTGACCTTGCTTTTGCTAGCCTTCTCTAAACATGGTAACATTAGCTTATACCTGATTGGCATATTTAATTTACTTATAAGTCCCTAGTAAGGTGGCACTACGTGTGCCCAGCCTGTAAATTAAATGCTACTAGTGGATTTGCAGCACTGTTTCTGTCACCCACTTAAGTAGCCCTTTAAACATGTCCCATGCCTGCCATTGCAACCTGTATGTGTACAGTTTTAACTGCCACTTTGACCTGGCAAAATAAACCTTTTCACCAGGCCCAAACCTTCATTTGGAATACATATGAGTCACCCCGAGGGTAGGCCCTGGACTACCCAGATGGCAGGGTGCAATGTATATAAAATGTAGGATGTGTTCTTTTAAGTTTTACATGTCCAAGGGCTTGTGGCTTGCCTCCTGTTCTGCAGTATCAGGGACTTCAAAGACTGCCTGCATCTTCTTTACAAAACCTGGTCTCTGCTACCTGTGAGTTCAGCCCTGCCAAGTGGTAGCAATCCAGTCCTCGGCTACTGGAAGTGGGTTCTTCTGTGCTGCAACTCTTGACGTTGACGCATCGCTGCCACTGCGCTGGTGGTAACCTCCCTGTCCTTCCGTGACGCAGACACATCTCTGCTGACAATGAGGACTCCGCATCACTGAGTGCGCTGCTCCAAATCGACACACCTCCATCGGCCCAGCACCTTTCACATCACCGGCTACGTGGCAAAACAACAACGCATTCCCTGACTGCATGGCTGGGATCCAACGCATCGTCTTCGCATCGCATCCTCTGCTCCTCGCATCAGATCCTCAACATTTACGCAACCCTCCACACAAGGTACTGTTTCAGCAGGACAAAGTTGGTCCCTGTATCTGGCCCTCAGTCCATCCCAGTCGGCGTGAACTTTGAATTTACCCAGGTCTAGTGCGACCAGATAGCCCCAATCGGTGCTTTAAGTTTCTAAGCACTACAACTGCAGATATTCTTTTTTTTAAAATGGATCTCGACTTCTACTTATTGGATTTGTGTCTTTTTGGTCTTGTTTTGTTCATTACATTAAGATCTACTTTTCTAACTTGGTGTGGAGCCTGCATTTCATGTGCCAAGCTACCAGAGTGTGATCACGGTTTAATTTAAGGTGTGTATATGATTTACCCTGAATAGGAGTGTGGTCCCTACTTGGACAGGGTGCATACCTTTGCCAAATAGAGACCCAATTTCTAACACAACTCAAGCTCTTTCAATCCCCCAAACTCAAGTTACATATCACATTAACCAAATCCAAAATTAAATTTCACATATCAATATGTTATAGACAGAATGCCTTGAAAATATTAGTCTTTTTATTTCTTTAATTGTGCTCAGCGATATAAAAAAATATTTTTCAGAAAAATACAAAAATGTATAGACTCATTTTTGCATTTTATGTCAGTTCATTAAATCCCAGGAATAGATGAGTGCTGCACTACAACTTAGGTGGGAAAGGACATTAATGTCACCTGGTTAATACTGTCACGGAGCATTTAGGGGGCGCTTCATATGACCAAAAAAAAATACTTTAGCAAAGCAAAAGGATGATGGACGGAGTGCTGAACAAGGCAGACATTCACCCCCAGTCACAGATCTGGGTTTAATCCATCGTTCTTTTGCTCGCATGCCACCCCAGTTTGGACCTAGCCATATGCAAATCAGTCTTGACCCTGTTCCTCATGGGAACAGTCCAGCCCGAACTGCCAAGCCAGGTCCTCCCTGGCCCGGAAACAAGCATCCTGGGACCGGTTTCAGGGTATCACCCTTCATCAGCCAGGCTAGCTTGAATCCAGTGGCACAGTGAGCAAGGAACCCACTTCTGGGCATACCCTTCCCACTTAGGGCAACTTTAGCAACACAAAAGGGTGATTGACTGATTGCTGAACAATGCAGACACTCACCCCCTAGTCACAGATCTGGGTTTAATCCATTGTTCTTTTGCTCACCATGCCACCCCAGTTTGGACCCAGCAATATTCAAATCAGTCTTGACCCTGTTCCTCACGGGAACAGTCCAACCCGAACTGCCAAGCCAGGTCCTCCCTGGACCGGAAACAAGCATACTGAGACCGGTTTCAGGGTATCATCCTTCATCAGCCAGGCTAGCTTGAATCCAGTGGCACAGTGAGCAAGGGACCCACGTCTGGGCATACCCTTCCCATTTATGGCAACTTTAGCAACACAAAAGGATGATTGACGGAGTGCTGAACAATGCAGACACTCACCCCCGTCATATATATTTAGTGGTTCCCACTCTGTAGCTAAAGTTCGTTTTTACAGGTATAAGAATTAATTGGAATGGTCACTAATAACTTTGCACCCATTTGACGAATCTTCCCAAGTCTTTGCAGACTTATTCCTTTTTCTACTTTTGGCGAGTATGCAAAGTTTCACGGAGATTCATCAAGGAGGTGCAAAGAAAAAAGGGGGGTACCAAAACGTGTTTTGTCAAAGATTAATTTCTCATAGACTTTGGATTTATGCATAGTTCGAAAACGGCTGGATGGAGTTGAATGAAATTCAGCAGTATAGATTATGGTGTGTACATGATCCTTTTGAGTACTGCAGGTAAGAAGGGTAAGTATTTTTTAAGGTATACACTATTTTAACTTAGCGATATCAGGTGTTGGTGTAATTTAACAGTATTTCACGAAAGTACAGAGGCATCTAGTGATGGCAGGTCATTACATTATCGGCTAATGACTGCCTTTAGAAAAGCTAAAAGTAGCCATGTTTTTAAGCCCAATTTTTATGTGTTCTGGGTTAGGGGCTTAGATACAGGTAAGTATTAGGTTTACTAATATTCCATTACCTATTACTACTTAATTAAAATGGTAATAGGAAGGGAAAATTATATATAGTTTCCATATAGTTTTGAAAGAATTGTCATGGAGTGCTGCAGTACTTCCAAGGAGGTACCACGGTATTTCCAAGGAGGTACTGCATTACTTAAATATATTAAGACATATGTAAAAAAAAAAAAGACTAATCTACTATATTTCGCAAATGCAGTGTAGTAAATATTTTTTTTTTTTTAACATATTTAATTAATTATTTTTAAAAAGTGGCTGGAGTACAGCATAAATACAGAGAAAGTATAGCACAACTTCAAAGCACAAATTAGTTACATTTCTTTAAATAAATTGTACTTCCTAGGTACCAGCGCAGTACTTCGTAAACGTTATTAAAAATAAAATACAGAAAAATATAAATTGTTTTCCTACTTATTACCACATTAATAAAGTGGCAATAGGTAGGAATTAACAACAAAACCTACTTCTTAGCCATATTTAAGGTCCTAACCCAGAACAAAGATAAGGGGCATTAAAATAATACATCCCTCCCTTTTAATTTTGTCAATACAGTCATTAACCAGTTATATACTGCCTTTTCATCGTCAAGTATCGCCATATGCTGCAAACCTACCATGGTATATCATGGCACAATATATAACTAAGGGACATGTATTATTGCACTGTGTTACCCTTGCATCACACATGGTTTCACATGGGCAAGACAATACTTAAGTCACATTACAAAGCAACAGAGGGCCACTATGCTTAGCTCTGCGTTGCTTTATAAATTGGGAGAAATGCAAGGCAGCTGAAATCGCAGTCTTACGTTAATCTGCACACCATATTCTACATTCCTGGCAAAATTAATCTACATCTGTATGCCATTCCACTTTATGCCACCCCCACTCTATGTCACTCTACTCCACTGAATGCCACTCCATGGCACTCCACTCTATGCGACTCCAGTGTATGCTACCCCACTATACGCCAATCTATTCTACTCCACTGTATGCCACTCCACTCTATTCTATTTGACTACACACTACACTGTAGGCCACTTCACTCAATGATATTTCACTCACCCCACTATACACTGTATGAAAATCCACTCTACGCTATTCCACTGTGGCCAAATCCACTCTATGCTATGCCACTCTACTGTACACCACTACACTCTACACTATTCCATTGTATACCACTCCACTGTATGCTACTCAGCTGTATGGTATTCCACTCTACCCCCTACTCCACAGTACACATTTCAGTTTAGGCCACTCCAATATACACCTTTGCACTGGCACTTGAATGTACACTACTCCACTCTATGCCATTCCACTGTACACCACAACAGTCTATGCTATACCACTACAGTCTATGCCATTCCACTCTCTGCTATTCCACTGTATGCTACTCCAGTCCATGCCACTCCACTGGACGCCATTACCCTGTTCCCAACTCCACTGTACGCAACTACAATTAACGTTACGCTACTATACGCTATTGCACGGTGCCACACTCCATTGTACACCACTCCCCACTTTTCTACTGTATGCGACTCCACTGTACAACACTGCACACTATGCAGTTCTACTGTATGCTACTCACTCAACGCTGTTCCACTGTATGCCACACCATGCTACTCTAGTCGAAGCCTCTCCACATTATTACACTGTGTGCCCCTCCACTGAATGCAATTCCAGTCTATGGCACGCCATTGTACACTAGTTCACTCTGCGCTATTCCACTGCATGAACTCCGTTCCATGCTGCTCCACTCCATGCTACTTCACTCTACCCTATTCTACTGTATTTCATTCCAGTGTATGTCACTCCGCTGCATGCTACTCCACTTTACAACTCTGCACTGTACACCACTCCACTCTACAACACTACAATGTTCGCCACTCCAATCTATGCTATGCCACTGTATGTCACTCTACACTATGGCACTCCACTGTACGTTATTCCACTTTACGACATTGCACTGCATGCTGGTCTGCTGTACCCCACCCCACTCTTCCAACCAATCATGTTTAGGAAAAATAAATATGTGACTGATAGACATAAGAAATTGGCTTTCTGGTTGACTGATGTGTAAGCTCTGGTCAAGCAGCAAACACAAGCCTTATCAGGCTAAGGCACAAGCCAACCCCAAATTAACCTCTGCTCAACCCCCATGCCCCCCAGGTAGCTTGGCAAAGAGCAGTCAGGCTTAACTTAGTCAACGTGTGAATTATTCATGCAAACACTTCAAACAGTAAAATGGTAAAAATACCATACAAAAAAGATCCCACTATTGGTTAGAAAAATAGGGAAAAATGTAATAAATAAATCAAAAAACAAAGTGACAAAAATCCAACCAGCAGAACCGGAGATATTAAATTTAAAGACTTAAGTAGAGCTAAAGGGCGCAAAGCGCAAACTGTGGATATCTGGTCGTACAAGGCTGAGACAAAGTCGTGAGTTCAGGTCGACCACGAAGGAGCGCAGGCTGGCTACAGGGACCCAGTTAGGTCCCTCTAACAAAGTCCCCTGAATCAGAGTTTGTGAAGTGTTGTGTGCATTTGCATCGAAGATGCGTTGTGCAGCTGAAACAATACATCAGTTCCGAGATGTGGCAAGGCTGTGATGCAAGGGCCTGCATCATCATGGATAATCTGTCAATGGGGCTTGCAAGGTGAAGCCAGCGTCAAGGAGTTGGCACGGTCAGGGCAATGCGTAATTTACCAAGAGCTGCAAGGGTACGAGGCAGAGTCCGGCGTTGCTGTCGAGGCTGCCATCGCCTATGGTTGCAAGGGCCTTCACTGAGAATGCATCATACAGTCGGGACGATGCAATCGTTCTAAAGAGCTGCGATGTGATGTGGGTCTTTGAGACAGTTCTAATCCACTAAGCAGAGGAGATGTTCTGCTCAGGGTTGCACCAGTAGATGAGTCTGTTCTGCTGGATCCACACAGGCTGGCAGAGCAACATAAAAGCTTTCAAGGGTCTGGGACTGGGGTGTCACCACGTGGCAGGGTAGACATACAGATCGTGCAATTCAGGTGTAGATGTAAGGTTGATGGAAGCCTGTTATATCACTGAGTAAATCCATAGGTACAGAAGTGTACTGAGAAACTGGGTCTTTAGGTCTAGTGTATATGCCCAGTTGTGCATTTGAAGTGGGGAAGAAGCTTCTAGAGGTTTCCCTGCCTTCCCCACCCTGGCTCCAGACTAAAGGGGGCATGCAGCCCTTTCTGTGGAGACAGAACACAGCCTATTTAAGTGTATGTGGTGCTGTGCCCAGCTCCTCTGTCCCATCCTGCCATTTATGGTCCATCCAGGCACATCTAAGCTTCCTATTGTGTGTGGTTGTCTAGGAGGGCTACAAAAAGCTCAAATGTCATCTAAACCCAGCCATGCGACCAGAGACAGGCAATAAATGGCTAAGGCAAGTGAATGCCAGCTCTCTAAAAGTGGTGTTTTCAGGCTTGCAATATAAAATTCTACTTAACCATAAGTTAGGATTTTAAAATTTGATTCCAGAGACACCAAACACATCTGATTATCTAATCCTATTTATAAATTACACTTTAAAATGTAATAAAGCAACTTCAGGGTTATCCTATGGGAGAGATAAGCCTTGCATTAGTGAAAAACACATTTAAGAGTTTTCTTTTTACCTGGGATGTAGAGATTCAGCTCCAGTCATTCTCACTCTCAGGCAGGGAGGCAGCAGACAGCAGGGCAGACACTACAAAGCAGAAGTCCTGCCAAGTCCAACAGTTCCAGCAGAGTGGCAGTACCTTCAGCGGCACAGCGTTCGTCCTTCCTGGCAGAGTATCCTCAGGTCCAGAAATTTAGTGATTTGGTAGGGTCAAAAGTCCAGTTCTATCCATTGGTGCCTTTGAAGTAGGGATGACTTCAAAGATGGACTTTGAAGTGCACACATGTCCTCCCTTTCCTGCCCTGGCTTCAGACACACTACAGTGGGGTGTGCAGCTCTTTGTGTGGAGACAGGCACAGTCCTATTCAGGTGCAAGTGTCAACTACACCCTCCCATCTAGCTCAGGCAGACCCATCAGCCTGGTAATGGGCCATCCGAATTTGAATGGCCCATCAAGCACACCTCAGTTCCCCTTGTGTGCGACTTTCTAGAGGGAATGCACAGAGCCTGCTGTCATCCAACCCAGACGTGTATTGGAGGCAGGTAGCAGGCAACTCTGCTTTAAGATCAGAAAAAGTCCAACTTTCTAAAAGTAGCCTTTTTAAAGTTGTACTCGTAAATCAAACTTATAACATTGAGGAGGATTTATTATTACAAGTCCATATGTACCAAACATGACAATCCTACTCCTTCTCAATCAGGGATTACACTTAATAAATGCATTACACAATCCCCAGTGAGAGGAGTAGGCCTCAAGTAGTGAAAAACCAATGTGGGTGTTTTTCACTACCAAGACATGTAAAAATAAAAAGTGTTTGTCCTGCCTTTTACTTACACCATATTCTGCCTTGTGTGCTACCAAGGTCCTATTTTACGGGTGTCTTATGTGTGATAAAAGGGGAGCTTATGGCTTGGGAAGAGGTTTTAAGTGCCAGCTCGGCATGGCAAGGAAAATGCACATGTAAGCTCGGCAGTTGGCAGGTCTGAGACATGTTTGAAGGGCTACGTAAGGGGATGGCACAATTAGTGCTGCAAGCCCAATAGTAGCATTCAATTTACAGACCCTGGGCACATATAGTACACTTTACTATAGACTTATAGGTAAATTAAATATGCCAATTGTGGCTGCACCAATGTTTTAAGGAAAGAGCACATGCACTTGAACACTGGTTAGCAGTTGTAAATTGCCCAGAGTCCTAAAGCCAACAAAAACAGATCAGCAAAAAGTGGAGGAAAAAGGCAAATGGTTTGTGGGTGGCCATGCAGGGACGGTCATTTCCAAAAGTTGTGTAAAATTTTGTATGGCGGACAGAAAAACGAAGTCCTGTTTTTGTCACTCCTACAAGCATTGAGCAGATGTTTTACCGGCTGTTACAGAAAGTAGTGCGCTGTTTTTAACCCTTGAAAACGGAAGCTTCCTCTGCTACCTAGATTCCCCTCCAGAAGTCCAGAGCTTATGCCATCTCTTTCAAAGTGACTTGCTGGTGGTACCTGTGAAATTAACTAAAATTCCGTGAATAGGGGGAGAGAGCTACAGTTGAGGGAGAGGCTTGTTAATTACGTGTAGAGCAGACACAATATTTCCTAGTCATTCAAGTTTGGCAGCTCCTGTCCAGGTAAAATAACAAAAAATGCACGTTGAAACGAAGAAACTAAGCTGTGGTTGTAAGTCCTTATGTCTTGACTATAAACACACATTGCCTTAACAACTGCAGCAAATACGGTTTCGAAAATGATTGTAGATAATATGAATGCATTAAAAGAACGGTCAATTTGAGGGTACACGTCTTATTCCGCCTTTCCAGTTCGAGAAACATATACAATAAATACCACTGCAGTTGTAGACGACGGAATAAATTATCCTTTTGTTTAGCAAGGTACAGTTCTTGTTCTAACATTTTATTTCCTAGTTACCTAATCCCATGAATATTGCTAATCCTGTATAAAGAAGTTGCCGCAGCTACAGGTACTGTTGCGTCAGTGCATTAGATAAGGAGCAGTTGGTGTATGTGAGAGTGGGCGGGATATCCGGATAACGTGCGTGGAAGTTAAACAATGAAATAGTTAAATGGAATCATAAAATGTGCTTAACTGCCAATACAGGTATCTCTGCACGCAGGTTGAGTGAATGTGCGGCTTTTGTGGGAACCCCGTGAGTCATGCGGTGGAACTTGAGAAGAAAAGGTTTCTGCTATTGTGAAACACGTTCATTCAAACAAAAAGTCGATCTTTGACTAACTGCCTAAACCACGTGTAGACACAGGAAGGGCACTGAATGTGTCATACATCCGTCATTGAACACATTGACAGCTCAGACATATTGTACCAATAAAAGTGTTGAAAAGGACTGCTTTACTAGTATCATAAGATAGCGTGAGAAGGACCCAGAAAGGCACGTCAATTTTTTTGGGGTGGGAAAGAAGGATTATGTATTGCATTGTGGTTACAGTAGTTCAGTTTGGTTGCGAACACCAGCAACCTCCTTTCAATGTTTTCTTTGTTCAACTATTTGTTTTATATATGTCTGTCCATCGGAATATTCCAAAAGGTATGATAGTCTAGAAAGCAATTATGGTAAATTATGTTGTTTGGGATACTGTTGTGTGCCAGTAGGCTTTCCCTCGGAGGTATTATGCCATTGTGGCACAGTATATATAATTTTTCTTGTGAGCATTATCACCAACCACTTGAATGTACTGTTTTCTATCTGAAATAAAGATACACAGGGCCTACATGCTATTTCTTCCTCCTGTTTGTGAGCCTGCACTTTAAAGTGTCGCTGCCCTTCTGCTGTGGGCATTAATATCCGCTAACGACCTCTACTGAACGTCTCTCACTCAGTGACCACAGAATGGCCCATAATGGAAGCAAAATGTAATTAAAAGCGCCCAGTGCGCGGCAGTATGTGGACATTAAGATGGTTTGCCCCAGTCACACAAATCTCTCCTCTTTAGTCAGAATAAAAAGGCAGCTTGCTGCCTCCTACTTGATTGATCACAAAAATGTGTTCTGCCAAGGGTTGCTGTGGAAATATAATTCATTGAATGTATTTTTGCATCATATAAATAATGATTTGGATTACTGTTTTTCGACAAAACTACGAATGTATCACAAAATGTGTACAAAATCTTTACACAATAATTTACTAAGCAATAACAAAAATGCTTTTTTATTATTGTTTTCCGAAACTAAGTGATCTTTCGATTGTATAGCTGTGAGAGAGTTTGCTTTCTGTTGAGAGACCTTTCAAGCTAAATTGTTTGGGATTTATAGCTCTTAATACCCCCACCGGATTATTAGTACTGTGCAATTTAAAGATTAATGGAGAGACACTCTCTAATTAGGGTTTACAAGAATACATGATCATTATACCCTGGGACACCCTTTAATCTATTTTGTGACAAGCAATACTTTATTATGAGTATTCTCATTGTATTGGTATTTACTTACTAGAGAATCCTTATATCGCACAAAAGACCAAGTGGTTGATGGTGCACTTAACATAAGACAACAAACAACATAAAAGTAAGATAAATATAAAATATAATACAATAATTTTCGGGTGTATATGTGTGAAGCCCTCACCGATGTCCTTTCAAGTACTTGGTCCAAACCCAACACAGGGGGTCCTGTGAACAGGACAATCGCACACTGCCATCAGCCCACCCCGAACGACCCTAAATTCCTGTCCTAACACCCTATGCGTGAGAGTCTTGTCATCCAGGCTTCCTCTTCCTCAGGTGCATTCCTTTCCATACCCCCGGATAGGGAATCAAAAAGGCTAGAACAATTTGGGAAGAAGATGTTTTCTTCCTCCAGTCTGCGGTCCGTGAACATCGCATAACTTTTGGGCACCCTCTGTGGGATACGGTCGTGCAAGTCCTGCCACAGATACCGGAGGAGGGCCTTGCTATCATCTCCCAAGCTGTCAACGATGGGAGAGATGCAGTGAAGTTCACGATCGGATGTGGGATGGACACAACCGACTCTCTGGGCAGATCGGTTGCTACGACGGTGGCCCTGAGACGCCATGCCCGTTTGCGTACATCTGTTTTTATGGGGGATGTCCAGCAGTCTCTTATTGACATGCCCTTTGATGGCTCCTGCACCTTTGGAGACAAGGCGGACTCGGCCTTGGAGAGATTCAAGGACTCCTGGGCTATGGCTTGGTCCCTTGGCATTTCCGCTTCCCCTTGCCCCCAACAGTCTGCCTTTTGCCCCTTTCGTGGCCACGGAAGGGACTCCCTGTCGCGTCCCCCACCCAGCCACTATGCCACCCATGCTGTTCAGCTGCTGCGTGGCCGGGGACGTGTAATCCAATGTGGGCATGGGACAGGAAAGACGTCTGCCCAGTCTACCCCTGCCACCGCTACAGCCTCCAAACCTTTCTAGTATATCCCCTCACTCCGGTCCAGTTGGTGGCTGGATTCGCCATCACCTGTGCCCCACTGGGAAACCATCACTATGGATAGGTGGGTTTTGCAGATAGTTCGAAAGGGATATTCCCTCCCCTTCGAATCTGCCCCATCAGCCATGCCGCCGTCAGTCAGCCAACTTCCAGGGGATCATTTGGCAGTTCTCCGCCAAGAAGCCGCGGCTCACTTGGCCAAGGAAGCCATAGAGAAGGTCCCTGTGCCAGAAGTAGGTCATGGTTGTTATTCCCGCTACTTTCTAGTGCCAAAAAAGGACAAGGGCTTACGTCCTATCCTAGACTTTTGGGACCTCAACTACTTCCTCAAGGAGAAATTCAAAATGCTCACCCTGGCTCAGGTCCTGTCTCCCTTATACCCAGATGACTGGCTGGTAGCATTGGACTTGCAGGATGCTCATTTCCACATTCCTATCCTGCCTGTCCACAGACTTTATTTGCAGTTCGTGGTAGGTCACGAGCACTATCAGTTTACCGTACTCCCCTTTAGCCTACCAGCTCCCCTCGGCTGTTCATGAACGTGATGGCGGTGGTTGCAGCTCATCTGCGCAGGTTAGGGGTCTCAGTCTTCTGCTACCTCAACAACTGGCTGCTGAAGGCGAACTCACCCCAGAAAGTTGTCTCCCACCTTCAGACTACGGTGAGCCTCCTGTACACGCTGGGGTACACTATCAATGTGCCGAAGTCACACCTGACTTCCTCTCAGACACGCCCTCTCATCGGAGCTGTTCTGGATACATTGCAGTTTCGGGCTTATCCTCCTGAAAAGTGAGTCGAAGATATTCAGGCTATGATTCTGATCTTTCAGCCTGTGTCCTGGGTTTCGCTGAGACTGACTCTGAGGCTGCTAGTGAAATATGCCAGATAGCATATGCGGGCTCTGCAGTGGGACTTGAAGTTCCAGTAGGTGCAGCATCAGGGGAATCTCTCCGACATGGTCCAGATCTCGGAGGGGACTGCAAAAGATCTGCAGTGGTGGCTTTCAAATCCACATCGGGTCCACAGCAGATCCCTCTCCCTTCCCCAGGCAGATCTATTCATAGTGACAGATGTGTCGGGCGGCCACCTGGGAGAGACGGTGATCAGAGGCCTCTGGTCTCCGGCAGAGTCTGGGCTCCATATCCGTCTTCTGGAGCTCTGGGCGATCAGGCTTGTGTTGAAAGCATTTCTTTCCTCTCTCAAAGGGAAAGTAGTCCAGGTGTTCATGGACAATACTACCGCCATGTGGTACTGCAACAAACAGGGCGAGGTAGGGTCCTGGACCCTTTGTCAGGAGGCACTTTGCCTCTGGACATGGCTGGAACATCAGGGCATTACCCTGGTGGTTCAACATCTGTTGGGTTCTCAACTCCAGAGCGGACGAACTCAGCCGTCGATGCACAGCCGATCATGAATTTCGTCTCCATCCGGAGGTGGCGAAAGGTCTCTTTCAGCATTGGGGAGAGCCTTGGTTAGATCTGTTTGCCTCCGCAGAGAATGTGCAATGTCAGCTGTTTTGTGCGTTGGAGTCTCCAAGGTGGCACTCGCTCAGAGACGCTTTTCGTCTCGAGTGGAACTCCGGCCTCCTTTATGCCTATCCCACTCTGGACTGGGCGCAGAGAGTATGGTATCCAGAACTATTCAGCATGGCCACCGATCCTCCACTCAGACTGCCTCTTCGGGAGGATCTTCTGACGCAGCAACAGGGGACGGTTCTCCACCTGGATCTGTCCAATCTCTGCCTTCATACATGGAGCTTGAGCGGTGGCAGTTCACGACTTTTGATCTTCTGCCTGAAGTCTGCAATGTCATCTTGGCTGCCAGGCGTCCCTCCACCAAAACTGTATACGCCTGTCGTTGGCATGGTGTACCAACAAATCTGTTGATCCCCTCTCTGCTCCGCTATCTGAGGGTTCTTTTTTTTCATTCTTTCTTTGGTCCAGCAGGGCTCTGCTTTGGGCACCCTTTAAGGGTATTTATCCTCCACTTAGGCTACCTGATCAGCCCTCACTCTTTAAATCTCCTATTCTGAATAGATTCCTTAAAGGTCTCACCTATTTATTGCCTACCGCTCCCTTTATCATGCCTCAGTGGGACCTTAAACTTGTCCTTACTTACTTAATGTGTACTCCCTTTGAGCCGATGCACAATTGCCCTTTACGGCGCCTCACTTTAAAGACTGTCTTTCTTGTTGCCATCACTTCTGCTCGCAGAGTGAGTGAGCTTCAAGCTCTTTCTTCAAAGCCTGCATTCTTGTCTGTGCACCCTGACAAAGTGGTGCTGCGCACTAAGGCTTCCTTCCTTCCCAAGGTCGTGACGCCTTTTCATGTAGGCTAGTCCATCACCTTACCTACTTTTTATGCACCCCCAC
Organism: Pleurodeles waltl; assembly: GCF_031143425.1. Lineage (NCBI taxonomy): Eukaryota > Metazoa > Chordata > Amphibia > Caudata > Salamandridae > Pleurodeles > Pleurodeles waltl. The sequence goes on along the minus strand of NC_090447.1, from coordinate 1,007,400,168 downwards.
GTCCTTCCCATGTGGAGGAGAGACTCTACTGTCTGAACTCAAAAAGAGCGTTGGTGTTCTATCTTAATTGTACTAAAGATTTCCAGGTGGGCGATCAACTCTTTGTCAGGTATGTGGGTGTAAAGAAAGGTAAGACAGTGCAAAAACGTACCATCTCTTGATGGGTGCTTCTTTGCATCAGGATGTACTACGCTTTGGCCAAGAAGCAACCCCCTGAGGGCTTGCGTGCTCATTCCACCAGAACAACTACTGCTTCCACTGTGTTAGCACGCAGAGTTCCTGTCCTGGATATCTGCCAGGCAGCTACGTGGGCATCCCTGCACAGGTTTACTAAACATTATTGCCTGGGCCGTCAGGTCTGTTGGGTCGGCTACTTTGGTTGTTCGGTCCTGCAGGACTTTCTAGTATGATCTTGGTTCGCAGCCCACCTCCAAGGATGGCATTGCTTGGGTATCCATTCTAAGGTAAGGAATCTGCAACTAGAAGTCTCTATCAGATGTACAAGTTACTTACCTTCGGTAACAAAATATCTGGTAGAGACATATTCTAGTTGCAGATTCCTTACCAATCCTCCCCGCCTGCGAACTGATTTCTAGGGACAGGGATTCCCCCTTCAGGTCCTTAGCTCTGGTGCACCAATCCCAGTGTTCTTAGCAGCTCTGTGCTTTGGCGTGGAAACTTGTTAAAAGAAACTGATGTCCCTGTGCTAAGGCGACGTCTATGTACTACTCCTGACGTCATCACGGCGACTACAACGCCCACAGAGTCAACCGACGCACAAGGGTATTGCTCGAACAAAAAATCTCCGAAAACCAGTCTGACGCCTGGGGGAAAATTCTAAGGTAAGGACTCTGCAACTAGAATATGTCTATACCAGATAATTTGTTACTGAAGGTAATTAACTTGTACATTTACATTTATGTGATAATATATGAGTAATAATATAGGGTGAAGAGACTGTTGCTAGGGTGGATGAGGAATCAACTATCACACTACCTATTCTAAACATTACTGCTTTCTTTGACAAAGTAGAATGGAATTGGCCTAATACATGGAGGGGTTGGAGTTAAAATACTTTAGGTTAATTTTCATAGAAGGGTTGCTGTTGAGTTTTTGACATTTTGACCATCCAAAACAGTTAGTTTCCAGGCAAAGTGCTTGGGTACTGCCCTCAATATTGCCGTGGAATAATGGAAGCCAGATTAGAAATGTACCATGCTACTGTGGGGAGCCATTGCAGAGTGACTGGAGTATGTGAGATGAGGTTGAACTCATGATCACTCGAAGCGCCAGTGGGGTTTCTGCTTGCAGGGCTGCATTGAGGGTTCCAAGATACAATTTTAGAATACCTGAAAGAAGAGAATTTTCAGAGTCCAGTCTTGACAGCACAAGAGATTTTATTACCATTTTAAAGTCGGACTGAGGGCTAAAAAATGTGAGCCCTTATTGGCCAAGCTTTCTGCGGTTCTTTATTGGCCACTCTTGAGTTTTTGTGACTGCACATTTCATTTTTTTTCTCACACCTTCCCCCAGTCCACTTTCTTCGTTGTGCTTACTGTCAGCCCCACTTTTATTTACACTCATATGTTAAAACCTCACGGCTGATCTGTCGACTAACTGGTAAGTGGTATTGTGTATCTATTTGTAGCAGGAACTTTAGGCCTTTATCTCTTCTCGATAGAGCAGGTGGGCCTGCAGTATGCCTTTGTCTACACCCTGGTCTATATCTCTTTCTCATTTGTGTGTCCCTACTCAAGCACATGTGTACACCCAAACTATATTATGTAGTTCCAGCTTCTCTGTCTCACATTCATGTGGGGAATGCACGGGGGCTATCTTGGACCAGGGGATCCAGTCCTTCCTATGTTATGTATGCCCTGTAATGTTGCCTTCCATTCCACTCTATTGGAAGTGTTCAAATGGTCTGACACTGTTCTGAGGTGGTGGACCTAGGCAAGTTTGGCTTAGCAAATTACATCACTGAAGAACATCACATTGTTACAAAGCCTTCGGGGTGGCACACTTGCACTGGCTCAAATAATGAGTTACTGGAACTAAATGCATGGATACTCAGCAGTCTATTCAAAATGCTCCACTTCTCTGACTTAGATGTTCTTTCAGAGCGGTACTGTTTCCCAAGATGTGCCACTGTGTATATGTAACAAATTATAGCCTGTTAAAGACTTGTTTCAATTGAGTGCTTAACTATCGCATATGTTTGGTGCCTTATTTGGAACTCATCAGCCAGTGATGGAAGGTAAAATGTTGGAGCCCCCCTACAGAACGTGACCAGGAGCTCACATATCTCCGGCATATTAATTGCCCTTGGCTGGAATGGGGCCCTTCTGAAGGGTTTGGCGGTACCTGAAGGCTTGTGAAGGGTGGGGGGGGGGGGGGCTGCTCTGTAGGGGGCCTGTGTTACGCCTCTGTAAGCAGCATAACGTAGTATATATGTTTGAGAAGCGTGAACCTGAGACAGATGATAATTGATTAGTCTTTACGGTTTCTAAAAATATACCTTGGAATAAGGTACCCACCCTAGCGATACAGTAGAAGTAAATCAATTTGTATCAGTTTTCAATCCGCATAAACAACTTGCCAGTGGTTTTCAACCAGTAATACTGGCTCTAATTTTTGTACGAAAGCTTAAACAGTCGTTAATGAACCGTGTGAGAGCGAACACACCTACGTTTAGCCTGTAATCTTTTAGCATTACACTGGCCATGTAATTAAGATCAAAGCTTAGAGGGTAAACATATGTAATCATTAACTGTAATCTTGAACTACAATTGAAACTGTTGTGCATTATTTCATCAAAAATGTCTACTCCTAGACTTTGAGTTTAAATGTATACCATAATGAAATCTTGCATGGCTCCTGCCACCCTAATCTTCCACGCGAGTCAATTGATAGTTTTCAAACTATATTGTAAAAATATTCAGACGTATACAAGCTTTAACGTGCTCAAGTGATGTGTGAAGAATAGATTTCTGAAACGCCAGTAATTTTGTATAATTTAGGTCGCAGTGGATAGCCTTATCTTTCTGATATATAGTGAAAGTAGTTCTGAACATCATCCTCTACTCGGTCAGCACTGAAAGCGTTTCAGGTTATTTAAAAACTATTTAAATGAAGCAAATGAACATTTAAAATGATTTCAAAACAGTTCTTGAACAGTGCACAGCGTATTTGAAAGTCAGATTTTTTTTTTTTTTTTAAAGCTGCTAATGTTGGCACCATTGCGTTGACATAAACCGGTATTTTCTGTGCTTGAAGTTGTCAGCATTTCAAACATACCCGATTGGCATTCCGACGTAGTGACATTCAATACAGAAATACTACTTAAAACCTGATTTTTATTTTCTATAACCCCGCTGGCTTCTCTAACCTTTACTCCCACTCAACTCTGTATTATCATGCTACTCTTCTTCATCTTACCCAGACGTGAAGATTCCTAGCTGAGAACAGCCTTAGAGGCAAGAGGCAAAGCCATGTTGTCTAACCTGAGTTACAGATGGAATTCTGGAACTAGCAGAAGCGGGGGGTGGCTCTACACCATGCGGGCACCTGCTCTCTGATGATCTTGTATCCTATAAAGACACTCTTTTGGAGCAGCACATATTTCAATTCACCCACATTGTTTTGAATTTAATTTAAATATGATCACTGTAGCTACTCTCAAGGATAAACAACCTGGTGAAGGGGCGCGGTAGCTTAAGACCGAGATAGCAATCTTGAAACGGATGACACAGTTGGAGGTCTTGCTCGACTTCTGTTAAATCAACAGCTTTTAATTACCATATCCCTGGCAAAGACTCATAGAATAGAGTTTGGAAAGTAGAACATCAAAAGAGGAAGTGTGATATAAAGAATTCTATGGGCCTGATTTACTGTTTGACAAATAGTCCGTCAGGGTGGTGGAAGACTACAATCTGTCAACTTTAAATATGGCTGCCGGACCAGCGGTCATCTCTGCAAATTGGGAATGACCTCAGTCATGACAGTTCCTTTCAGTGTATAAGACATTTGGTGGATGGCCTCAGTCTTTATTGTCGACCATTCCTCAAAAACATGTACATTTTTGTTTTTCCGAAAGAAACTCCCAAAGTGGGAGTGTGTTTATGGAAAGCAATCTAATCACACCCACACCATTGTGGTTTTTTCCATTACCTGGGATCATTATTATTTTTGTCTCTCCCTGCTCGTTTTTTCCAGCTGATGACAGCCAAGAAAAGGACATTACACTGTCAACCCTAAAAAAGGAGTGTGGTGTCTGAGGAAGGGCATTACAACCCCGTACTCTATCAGGCTTTTTAAATAAATTTTAGTTAACGGAGCCAATGTGTGCTCCATTGACAGAAAACGTAAGGTCTGCCTGTCTCAAAATTAGGTAGGTGGACTACGGATTGGGAGGATAGTTTACTCATTCACCAAACCCTCAGTTCAGTACCTTATGTGCGAAACTCTAAATTGGGCCCTAAGTTTTAAAGGACCTCAACATGAATGTTAACCTTGCAGAAGCAATAGTCAAATTTAAATATGCCTCGAAGTTGATGGATTCAGAAACCTTCTTGGCTTGGGAGAACCCAAAGAAGAATCCATAAAGCAAACTTAAGGGATATTGTTTATGCAATGCATGCTCCAAAATATTGAGAGCACAGTTTAATGTTTCTGAGGCTCTCTACAAATTCCTTCAGGGTTTCAGGCTTAGCAATCATTCATTAACCTTTGAGGAATGCAAATAAAGGCGTCTCTGCGTCCTGCAGCCAAAAATTACCTTTATTCCTTCCCCTTTTACTACTGTTTAAGTCCACCTTCTGTGAAGTATTCCTTCCTATCTGCCTTGCAATAGAGTGACAGAGTTGTGGCATTCCCTAGTGCTTGTCCCAGTTCTTTTTGAAACCTACCAGTCTATTGAGGACCCCCCTCTGAGTCTGTTTCTTTCACAGAGGACAAGAACAGGCCATGTGTCATGGAGCAAAACCTTAGGTTGAAAGAAAGTTTGCACTGCCTGTCTGTGGGCAATGCAGAGGTGTAGGACAAGGTCTCTGACACAGAGGAATGGGAGAGCAAAACTGCTCTCCCATTCCTCTCTGATACTCTAGTAAAGAGTATCCTGTTCATTTTGTGGAGTGGGGGGGCTTACTATTGACAGTCAACTTGCTTGGTTAGGGTAGAGGCCAGTGCTGTGGTAGCTGTAAGAGGGTGGTCTAGAGACCAGCCTATGCTGCAGCATTTGTGAGAGTCTAAGTCTTTTTTTTTGGGGGGGGGGGTGATTGATTTAGCTGTAAGAGGTGTGATGTTTCAGGGAAAGCCTATTATAGTAAGCATGAGCAGCATAAGACTCTTGCTTTGAGATATTTTCCATCGCCACCTTGGCTTAATTGGTGAAGGCTCTGAAGAACCTCTTCACCCTTAGTGGAATACTTCCACAGGGGATGTTGCAATTGGAGGATTCTAGAATTCCATGTGGCTTAAGTTATAATCTGTGTCTGGCAAAATGTTTTAGTGAACTCTGATCAAGCAGATCTCCTAACTTAGAGAGAGAAAATTTCCCCTCTCAAAAAAAAGAAAAAAAAGTCTTGGGATCAGCATTGACTCGGATCTATCCATGAAACCTCAAATTGGAGCAGTTATTTCCTCTTCTTTCCTTAAGCTCTGTAAAAATTAAGAACATTGCCAAATTCCTCACTTTTTTATGCTCTTGTGCAGGCTGTTATCGCCCTAGTGTTGTCAAGGCTGAATAACGCTAAATCCTTCCATACGGGCCTTCTGAAAGGCCTCAACGAAAGGCTGCAAGTAGTCCAGAGTGAGGCAGCCCGCCTGATCCATAAACAACCTAAACACAGTAACATCACCCCTCTGATGGAAAATCTACATTGGCTGCCCATAGAACAAAGAATAACCTTCAAGGTTGGATGCATCATTTTTCAATCTCTTCACAGCAACAGTCCTTTTTTTTATCGGTTCCCTAATCCAGAAATCCCCAGTGTCCTTTACGCTCTGTCCAATTGAGCTTGCTGTCAGTCCCCAATTTTAAGGAAAATCGATTGGGCGGTGCTAGATTCTCAGAAGTCACTCCCAAACTATGAAATGCTTTCCCTTTGAGATAAGATCTGCCAATGTTACTCAACATTTAGGAAAGCTTTGAAAACCTGGCATTTCAGGCAAGTCTTTTCATAATTAACAATGTTGCCCAGTGCCTCTTTTTGGCTTCCCTCAGCTCCATGAAACCGTTGGGTGTAGAAGTGCTTTATTAAACGGAGTAACATAACATAACAAGCATATCTCCTAACTTAGAGATGCATATTAAGTCTCATTTCCTGTATCCATCGGTTTTCCCACTTCTACAGTTTTCCCCGTCCGCATTTGATTTTCTCTGGTAAGTTTGCTCTTCTGTCTTGAGTACTGCTGTTTCCAGGCCCCAAACGCTGATGTGTTATAACCAGCTGGAAGGTAGATTGGGTTGAAAGTGAAGGTGAGGTTCTGAGAAGAGAGTGAGGAATACGTAGAAGTGAGCTATTTAAAGCAAGGAGGGTGTTAGCTTGTGAAGGACTGTGAACTGAAGTGTGGATTTATTAGTGATGGCTAGTCTAACACTGCCTGGTAGTGTGAGATAGTGTACCCATCAGGGATATGTTGTGTGAACATAGCACAGCAATGGGTTTGAGTCTGGTCTTAAACAAAGTGAATGTCAGGGTTGTGCGTAATGCATTAATATAAGTTGATTAACATGGCTGTGAGTATGGCGTTGATGAGCATGAGTGAGAGAAATGGACCAGTAATGGATGAGTGGCATTGGGACGGTAGGTCATTATTCTTGATTTAAATTAGGTCTATGGAATGACTTTTGTACTTTAAAGTGTGGTTGTATGTGGGAGTGCATTTAGGAGGGTGATTTGTTTAGGATACATATGGGATAGAGATGAGGGGACAGAGTTTGACCTACATTCTGATAGGGTGTGTAATGCCTTTTTCCACCCCCAAAAGATTTCAAGGTCCACTGATTTAGCAGGTTTTCTTAAGCAGACGAATTTTCTAGCATTAAATCTAGGAACAAGTGAGTAATTACCAGGTAAATCGGACACGGAATTACTGATTGCCCTTGAAACCCAGTAATTCCACGTTCCTCAGAATAAATCTCAAGGTTTCACTTGTTATTCCCTGGTAATCTTAGTGCCCTGGAGTTGTTTGTGAGCCCTTTATTGGTAAACTCTCTGGTGTGGATTTACCAGTGGATTTCTGAGCCTCTCTTAACGAGGGGGATAGTGTCTCATTTCCTAATACACTTGCAGAGTTAAAGGTCAGTCGCCATTTTTGATTCAAATAGGTCGAAACAAAGAAGTCTCCCCAGGGAATCACACTTTGCCCTGGATGCTTCTTGCTGGAGGGCATCCGGATGAGTATGCTATGGTAGAGGTGATAATAATGTGACTTACCGTGACATGAGTAGATTCTCGCCACAGTGAAATTTGCAGTGGGATAACCTAGTGGGGATGTGGGGGATAAGCCCTTTTTTGGCTAAATAACTATACACAAAAAAGGCAGCATTTGAAATTCTGCAGCAAGAATTAGATGCTCAGGGAGCTCATATGTGGTATACAGGCTAGACTCTTTATTAGGCGACAGGGGCAATTGGGAGCTGGGTAACAAACTACCTAGAGTTGCCCCAAATAAGATACTGGATAACCATAGGTCTTCGTTTTTTAAATCACATCAGTATGTAGTATGCTGTGACAGCCAAAATGCTATGTCATGAAAACCACTCATGGCTTTTTAGCCAACAGCACCCTTGCTCTCTGGGAACTGTAGTTTTACTTTTTCTTTACAAGTAAAGGCCTGAAAGGCCTCTACTGCATACTGCTGTTGCATTAAAAGCCACGTCTAGCTAAAAGTGGTCCTTGTGACACGGACCACTAGATAGAGTCTCAAATCTAACATGGATCAACTTGAAATCTAAGGTAAAATGCAGTTTACTGTTTTCCCCAGGGATCTAAGCAGGCAATTATTTGTAATAGCCACTAAAATGAAGGAATTTGCAATGTAAAACAAAATGTTGCAAGTATTCACATTTGCTAATCTTTGATTTCAATGCAGTTTTTTTTTTTTTTTTTACAACTCATAGTTGGACATTCCCATCTGTTAATACACAACCATCCAACAATACTATAATCTCACTTCCAACACTCTTCCCCCTTCACAGCCCACCCATGTTTCAGCAACCCCCACCAATTAGGCTGCCTACACATTTCCCATAGTAAAGTCCAGAAGAGATCCATTTGAATACCCTACCCCTTGTGCTGGAGCAGGGTGTCTGGCTTTGCCCTGGGATTTACACAATTGATATTGGCACTGCAGCTTCCTGTAGTCCTTGGCCAAATGCCTTATAAATAGGAATCCCAGTTCTATGGTAGTTTATCTTTTTAACATTTCCGTTTGCATTTATCCATATTTATTTATTGGACATATTATTGGTATTTATCCATGTTTACTTTGTATTTTGAGAGTAAATGAAGTCTTAAAATCGAATATTTCTACATTTATTTAAATCTTAGATGTGTACTCATACGTGGATGCCTGTCACGCTTTAGCAAATTAAGCATCCACATATAACAAAACACTTCACCCACAGGTGCATATTAGAGTTGTACTACAAATGTATGTTAACATATGCCTGTATTTAAGGAAGCCTTATCCTGTTTTTTTTTTTTTAACTCCTGAAGCTATCTACCTATTCAGCTTTTGCCTGGTATTCATAAAATACATCGCAGGGAGTCTCTCACAAAAAGTCAAATTTTAAGTATTTTTCTGCTTTTAAAAATAAATACAGGCAGTAAACACAGTGTTATCTGTCTGTATTCATCTGTAAAAACGGAAAACGGTGAGCCTTACCTATAAACTAGACCCACAGTTTATGGAAGGCTCATGCCTGCTTATGTGCACACTTAGGGCCAGATGTATCAAAGGGTTTTTCCCATTCTGTGTCAATGGGAAAATGTGTTCTTACATATGGCCCTTAGTGTTAGACCTGGCATCTTTGGCGTGGTTTCCCCCGACTTTTTTCCTTTTGACCTCCTGTTCTGCTGACTTCATTTTTGCTGATTTTAGGATCCTTAGCACTTTACCTCTGCTAACCAGTGCTAAAGTGCAGGTGCTCTGTACTCTACACATGATGTTATTGGGATTTACACAATTGATATATTTGATTTATTTGTAATTTCCTAGTATCTGATAGAGACTTCTAGTTGCAGATTCCTTCCCTTAGAATTTTTCCCCAGGCGTCAGAATGGATCAGGAGATTTTGTCTTCGAGTAATACCCTTGCACGTTGGTAGGTGGTGTCGGTCGACTCTGTTTGCGTCGGTGGTGTCGTAGTCGCCGTGATGACTACAGGAGTAGTACATAGATGGCCCCTCAGTCACATTTTGACTTGTCCTTTTTCAGCTTTTGTCAAAGCTGCTTTGAGTAATTACTACTCCTGGTGCATTGAGGGGTTCAAGCCTGCGGATCCTGCCATTGGCGATGTCCGTAACGGATCTGCACCTCGGGTGCCTTTGGTGTTTGGATCACGACCCAAAGTTGTGCTCCGAATGCTGGGCCACGAATCCAAAAACTTTGGGAGAGTGGTCCCTAAAGCTGATGGCGGCCCGGCGCTCAGCGTATGTCCTAATCTCGGTTGAGGGGAAGGTCCCTAGATCGGTCAAGAAGTCCCCCCGCTTCGTGGTCCCACTCCAAGCCCTTGGGATGATCGGGGAAGTCGAGGCATAAGAAAAAAATCGAAGAAAGCATTCTTCGACTTAATCTTGCCCGTCAGCTGATGAAGTAGTATGAGCATTGTCGTTCTAGGCCTCTGTTTGCAGAGCCTGCATCTGGACTGACTCTGTGCCTCCACAAGTTTCCGGGAGCCAGAGCAAACCCGGTCCAACTCAAGTTTTATGAGGTTGTGTGCCTCATTTTTGGGCAGTCTGACTCCGCTGGTGTCCCTTCGGGCCCTGCGGAGTCAGAAGGGGCCCTATCGGGTTCCGCACCGGCTGCTTCATCCTCAGCTCCGTGTGGCACCCATAGATCCCTTATTGGATCTGGACCAATGTTGGTCGTACCCATTCCACCTCTCCCTGCCCTGGCCCCAATGTCGATGCTCCCAGCACCGCTTGTGACCCCGGGAGGTGCACCCACATCCTCATTGCTGACTCTGACATGGAGTCAAATGGGCATCGTGCAACTCCGGCGCTGGCAGGGTCCCTGCCCCATATGGGGCTTCTCTGAAAGAAAGTTATGCTCTCTTGGCCAAGGGAGCCATAGAGAGGGTTCCTGTGCCAGAAGTAGGCCGTGGTTGCTATTCATGCTACTTTCTGGTTCCCACAAAGGACAAGGGCCTCCGTCCTATCGTAGACCTTCGGTCTCTCAATCTATTTCTCAAGAAGAAGATCAAAATGCTCACTCTGGCCCAGGTTCTATCTGCCCTGGACCAGGAGACTGAATGGTAAAGTTGGACTTGCAGGATGCGTATGCCATATCTCTGTTCTGCCTGCCCCTAAATGTTACGCATGGTTCACGGTAGTCCACACGCACTTTCAGTTCACTGTGCTCCCCTTTGGCCTTAACAGCACCCCTGGGGTGTTCACTAAGGTGTTGCAGTTTTTTTGCAGCTCATCTGCACAGATCAGGAGTTTGTCATCCCCTACCACGACGACTGGCTGTTGAAGGTGAGCTCACCCCAGGCTGTCATCTCCCACCTCCAGACTACGGTGGACATCCTGCATTTTTGGGGTTCACTATAAACGTGCCAAAGTCACATCCAAAGAAAGAGCTGTCCCCTCAGTCACTTTTTGACTAGTCTTATTTTTTACTTTTGTCAAAACTGCTTTGAGTAATTACTACTCCTGGTGCCTCGAGGATTTCTTCGCATAAGACCGGCTTCAAGCCCCGCGGATCCTGGCATCGGGCGATGTCCGTAACAGATTTGCACCTCTGATGCTTGTGGTGTCTAGAGCGCGACCACGAACCAAAGTCGTGCTCCGAGTGCCGGGCCATGAGTCCGAAAGCTTTGAGGTAATGGCCCCTAAAGCTGATGGCGACCTGGCGCTCGACTTAGCATAAGTCCTGATCTCTGTCGAGAGGAAGGTCTTGAGATCGGTCAAGGAATCCCACCTTTTCGTCATCCCACTCCATTGACCTTTTATGAAGAGGCTCTGCACCACCGGACGTGGCTGGAACAACAGGGCATTTCCCTGGTGGTTCAACATCTGGCTGGCTCTCTGAATGTCAGAGCGAACAAACTCGGCCAACAATGCTTAGTCGATCACAGATCTGGAGGTGGTGCAAGGTATCTTTCAGCAGTGGGGACAGACATGGTTGGATCTGTTCACTTCCACAGAGAACGTGCAATATCAGCAGTATTGAACATTGGAATTTCCAAGGCGACAATTAGTCGGTGATGCTTTTTGTCTCATGTGGAACTCAGGCCTCCTGTGCGCCTTTCCGCACATACCACTTGTGCTCAGAGTTCTCAAGAAGATCTAGAATGATCGGGCCCAAAGTAATCCTTGTGGCTCCGGACTCGGCATGAAGAGTGGTATCCCAGGGTACTGATCATGGCCATCGATCCTCCGGTCAGATTGTCCCTTTGAGAGGAACTTCTGTCACAGTCCAGTCTCTGCCTTCTTGTGCGGGGTTTGAGCAGTGACAATTGACAGCTTTTCACATTCCTCCTGAAGTCTGTAATGTAATCTTGACAACTAGACGTCCCTCCAGCAAAACGGTTTCCAACTGTTGTTGGAAGACATTTGTGGCATGGTGTACAGACAAGTCTGTTGACCCCCTTTCTGCCCCTCTTTCTGAGGCTCTCTTGTTTACTCTTTCTGTGGCCTAGCAGGGTTGTGCTATGGGCACTCTCAAAGGTTATCTGTCTGCCATTTCTGCTTTTTTATGGTTGCCTGATCAAACTTCCTAGTTTAAGTCTCACATTGAAAATAGGTTCCTTAAACGCCTTACTCATTTTTCCTCCATCTCCATTCATTATGCCCCAATGGGATTTGAATTTAGTTGTGACATTTCTGATGTGCAATCCTTTCAAGCCTCTCCACAATTGTCCTCTCAAGTTTCTCACTTTGAAAACAGCCTTCCGTGTGGCTATTACATCTGCCTGCAGGGTGAGTGATCTGCAGGCATTTTCATCTAAGCCACCCTACCCTTCCATCTAACCTGACAAAGTGGTGCTTCGCACTAGGGCCTCCTTTCTGCCGAAAGTGGTTACTCCCTTCAATGTAAGCCAATGCATCACCTTTCCTGCTTCTTACACACACCTGCACTCTTCAGAGGAAGAGGAGAGACTCCACCACCTGGCCCCAAAAAAAGCGTTGGCGTTCTACCTTGATCACACTGAAGACTTCTGGGTGTATGATCAACTCTTTGTTGGTTATGTAGGTGCGACGGGCAGTGCAGAAGAGAACCATCTCTAGATGGGTCGTACTCTGCATTCGAATGTGCTACGCACTGGCTAAGAAGCAACCCTCAGGTTTGTGTGCTCATTCTACCAGAGCTGAAGCTGCGACCACTGCATTAGCACATAGAGTGCCATTCCTTGACATCTCTCAGGTGGCAACGTGGGCATCTCTGCACATGTTTACCAAACACTACTGCCTTAACGGTCAGGTCCGAAAGGCTGGGCACTTTGCCTGTTTGGTTCTGCAGGACTTTCTAATATGATCTTAGTTAGCAGATCCACCTGCGGTAGTGGTATTGCTTGGTATCTATTCTAAGGTAAGGAATCTGCAACTAGATGTCTCGATCAGATGGATAAGTTACTTACCTTTGATAACACGTTATCTGGTAGAGACCATATCTAGTTGCAGATTCCTTACTGACCCACCCATCTGCTCTGCAAACTGATTCCTATAGACAAGGACTCCTCTTTCAGGACCCTAGTTTTGACGCACCTGTGGTTGGTGTTTTTCATGGCTTGCACTTCTGTCAAAAATGACTTAGGGGTAGCTCTTTTTTTGGATCAGCAGTGTCTGGCATGGAAAGAAAAGAACAGACTTCAGTGTGCCGAGGTGGTGCCTATATAGAACCTGTTCTGAAGTCTCAGGGCCATCAAAGACTTCATATAACTCTGCTCAGCTGCTGGACTCTGCCAACTGTGACTCCTGCCCTATCAAGAGGTGTACCAATCCAGTCCTGGGCCTTGAAAGGGGATTCTGCAGCTGCATCCTGGCTCCACCTCGATGCATTGCTGCTGCTGCTCAGGTTGAGGACTTTGCATCGCTGACTGCATGGCTCAGGATCGATGCATCACCACCAGCTCTGGAGCATCACCTTTGCATCACTGGCTGCGCGGCTCAACAATGAGGAATTGTCTTCATCATACGGGATTCAACGCCACACCTCGAGGACATCACATCGACTGTGCAGCTCAATGACGATACATCCATAAAAATATATTTTTTTTCCCCAAAATTGGTGTGGGGTCTTTTTGCGGTGTTTTCACTGTTACTGTAATTTAAGTGTTGCACAAATACTTTACACATGGCCTCTCAAGTTAAGCCTGCCTACTGTGTGCCAAGCTACCAGAGGATGAGAACAAGCTCCTTTAGAGAGTGTTACGGACTTAGCCTGACTAGGATTGTGGTCCCCTCTTGGACAGTTAGGCAGGGTGCATACCTCTGCCAACTAGAAACCCAATTTCTATAATTTTTACGTTTTGTTCAAATCCAAAATCCATTACAATTTCTGCATCCATGTAGCGCTTGAGTCCCTTGTAGAGACAATATGATCTGCTTTGCTACTGTTATCAAAATGCAAGACCATCTTGTCCTTATTAAAGTGTAGCATGTACATACTTTCTTAGTGGCTCCCAGTAGAAGTACCTTCAGGCAGGCTGTCAAGGCTAACCCAGCATGTTATTAATCTTATATAGTCACTTTTTGGTTGCATGGAACTTAATCTGGCGAATACCCAGAATAAAAAAAGACTATAATATTCATAACAGTGCATCCATGTTCAGTACTACACAGATGCGCTCTATAGTTGGGTAAGAATGTGCGTACAACAATATGCATTAGAAACCACTCATAACAGGCATTACGTCTACATAATACATAAAAGATATTCTAAATTATTGGGCATTATCATGCTCAGAAAAGGCACTGACCACAAAGACATACTATAAGACCACCTAACATACTAACACATTAAGGCAGAACTCTGAAAGTAAATCGAACACTTTTTACTGTACAATTGACAGGCTATTACGGCATTTAACAGCATTTGTTATAGTCTCGCCACTGGAAACGTGGCAAGAGAGCACCAAATTATGCGGCAAGGTTGACTAAGTTATGCACCAAGCAAGGCAAATTTATGCAGCATAATGCAACTTTCTTAATATTAGCTCATTATTTTGTAATGTGCACACATGATTATACTGCCTGGGCAAAGATTTCACCTCACTAGTACCAGTACACAATTACACTTGTTGCCACACAGTGGAAGGCTCTTTACAAATGTTGACTGGTCCCCTTTCTGTTGCTCATACTGTTTTTGTGTTAAATTGGTACTAAATAGTTGAAAGGTTTGCCCAGACTGTGTTAAACTGTGTAGAAGTGACAATATAAGAAAGTAATGCTATCACAAAATGGCCTCATTGCACCACATAATTTTCCTTTTCTTGCCACATATTTTAGTCAGCCCTCCTACATAATTTCTTGCTATATAAATTGGTCGTCCGCTGCTCAATTATTCTAGTGGTCCTGTCTATGTTGCTGGTGCTGGTACCACCCTCCATAATATTAACTCTAGTGTTTAGTCATGGGCATCACATATTAAGTTTTGACCTGGTTTCGAGAAACTGGAGTAGTGTGCCGCATTGACTCCTGACTGGCTTTGAAGTATTTAGACATGGCTGGCTCAATTGTAGTGATTTTAAAGTTGGGGTTTAACATACTAACGAATAACGCAATTTAAAATGAAAGTGCGAAGATACCGTTTTCTTGTAAGCACTACGTTCCAGATGATATCAGTAAGACAGATGAAGCACACATCTTACAGTTCAGTAGGGAATGTTTTAGTTGCGTAGGAGGAAAAATGTAAACGTTTTACACAATCTTCAAAACACTACAGCAGAGGCCACAATGGACAAAGCAAACTATCGTCTGTAGGCCTGCGGACCGATGGGTGATTTATTTTCCAAACCTCTTTTATTACAGAGAAAAAAACAAATACAGAACACGTAGTGAAGGTACACTAAAGGTTAAATTAGGTGACCTTATAAGACCTCGTACGTAAGCATCTGGGATATTTGGTTTTAGATAAGTGCATTTGTGTAATAGTGGATATATTATTTATTACCAAGCATGGTGGCGCTTTGAAAACATATCTAGTGTGGTAGAGAGCTGAGTTTAAGATCCCTGCAATGATGGTAGTCGGGGTCCCTGAGTGTGCAGAAGGCAAATGAACAGAGGATAGAAAGGGGAAAAGAGAAAATGAGAGAGAGGAAGAGGAAAGAGTAAGAAGAGAGAGAGGCAAGAGGAGACTGGATCAGAAGGGATTGCAGTGAGTGCAGGTCTACTAAGCATATATTGGTGGTATACGCCTGACTTGGTGCTTTAAATGGTGCGAGCAGGAGGGGTGTTGGGCTTACCGAGATCTGTTTTTTGTAGATATAAATCAAGTATGTTCCATTGGCAGCGAATGTGTGATGTTATGTAATTAATTGTACATAACGATGCCTGCACTCCAGGTGGTACATAAGGTATTCCACCATTTGTTAAAGGGAATTACTGAAGTTGATTTCCACTCTAACAGGACTGTTTTAGAGCCCAGGGCAAGCATTCGGTCCAATCATAGTGAATCATGTATAGGGAGATCCATGTTAGATGGGTGTGCCACAAGGCCCAAGCACGAAGGTTAGGAAGGATGGTGTGAGCTGAATCTTAAAGATGTCACAAATCGTTTGATGAATTCTAGTCCAGAGTGGATGACCATTTTACATGTGAAAAACATATGTTCAAGGGTTCCGGTGGATTCCACACAACGCCAGCAGATATCTGATTGTAGGTACCCTAGTTTGTGCAGTCTGGAGGGGATCCAGTGTGTTTTGTTTATCGTCTAAAACCTAGTCTGCACCGTTGAAGGTTTAAGTTTTGCCAGGGAGGGTGAATGCCGGTTCTATTCCAGATAGTGTCCATAAAGTGTAATGTGAGATCCTCTGAGATGTGTGGTGGGACCATTTATTTTTCATGTTCTTGAAAAGATGTGTTCTTGGGGGGGGGTTAAAAATGTGGTTTTGGAGGCGGTCTAGTGGCTGTTTTGAGTTTTAGAAAGTTATAGAATTAGAATTCAATCAGGTTCGGGGGAGGAGTCTTGTCAAGAGCTCAAGTCAGCAAACGGAATGGGGTTCACAGGTGTGCCTCGGTCTCCTACTGAGTTTATACCCCTTTTGGCCATTGTTCCCAGAACATGGTTCTTCCATCTAATCTAATTTTGTGATTATGCCAAAGGGTGAGTAGAGTGGAATCAGTGAGGCAATTCTTCAGAATTTCATTGACTTGCAGGAGAGCAGAGGCTATGTTGATTATTATGCAGAGCGAGGGGGGCAGTGGAAGTTTATGGAGTCCTCTGATGGTAAGTGTGGAGTTCAGAGGAAACGAAGATAGCAAATGGGACTCTATTTTGAGCCACAGTGGGGAGAGGTCATCTATCTTTCCAAACCACCAGCTGCCCTGTGCCGCTAAGAAAGCGTGTTGGCATCTGTGGAAGTTGGGCATATTCAGGCCGCCCCTTTTCTTGTTCAGTTTAGGGATGGGACCGGCGATCCTGGCCCTTTTCCCTTTCCAAAGAAAATCCAAGATATGTTTGCACACTGCTTTGAAGAAGGAGGTGGATAAGTTTATGGGGGGCATACACGAGAGGAAGTTGGTCAGCGGTGCAACCATCATTTTCAAGGTCTCTGATCTACGCCACCAAGTTATATGTGTGGGAGACCATAAGCTTAGAAGGTCTTTGATTTTTGTTAGTGTCTTCTTTTCGTTGATTATGAGGGAAAATTGTAGGTTCTTTCTGAACTAAATGCCAAGGTATTGGAGTGCAACAGGTTGCTGTTTTGGGCCGGAGTTGCCCTAAATCGAAGGTGTACAAGAGATGTTCAAGGGAATACTTTGTTTTGGAACCGTTAAGTGTGTAGCCAGAAACCCCGGAGTATATTCAAATGTTTGACATGATGTGGGGGATTGCTGTATCTGCATTTTCTGTAAAGATTAGCACTTTGTCGGCATAGGCCACGACTAGTTGTTTGCCCGATTGAAATTGAACACCTTTGATATTACAGTTTTGTTTCAGGGAAAAGAGAAACTGCTCAATCACAAGATGGAGTAAGAGTGAGGAGAATGGGCATCCCCGTCTGGTGCCCTGTTTCAATAGAATGAGTCTGACAGGTTGACATTTATTCTGACCTTCACTACTGGTTCCGCATTAATGGCCATAACCATGCGAGTTAAGTCCTTGCCTAGGCAGAATTTGTCGAACATCTTCTGCAAGAAAAGCCAGGAGACTTTGTCAAGGGCCTTTTCCACGTTGAGTGGTATTGCGGCAGTTGGTGAGTGTGAGGACTGAGCCTTATCAAGTGAATGGCAGAAGACCCAGATGTTATCTGCGGCTAGACGGCCTTTCAGGAAGCCAGTTTGGGGTGGAATGATGAGTTTTGGGATCACCTTTTCTAATCATCATTCTAGAACGTTGGCGTATAATTTGAAGTAGTTATTGATTAATGATATTGGTCTATAGTTTTTAACATCCGTAGTATCCTTATCCTCTTTCGGTATGACCACTATAGTGGCTTCAGAGCCCGTGCCGATGACACAACCCCATGGAGGTGTATGATTGAAAGAGGGCTAGGAGTGGGTCAGATAGGAGGTCAGAGAATGTTTTGTAAAACTCCACAGAATACCCATCTGGACCAGATGACTTTCCTTATGTAAGAGACTTTGACTAAACAGATTTCACCCACTGTGATTTGGGCGTTGAGGAGGGATCTGTCTTCTGGGGATGCTGGTGGGCATGAGCAAGAGTTCAGATATGATATGCAGGCTTCCGGGTTTATCGTGAGTTTAAAGTGTATAGGTTGGAGTAGAATTTGTGAAAAACCTCCAGAATCTCCTGTGGGGTGGTGAGAGTGAGACGCGCTTTGTTTTTGATAGATGAGATGGTAGGTCTGTTTTTGGAGTATTTCGAGTAGTTTGCTAGGGCCTTTCCAGCTCTGTGTCTGTTGGTCGATTTTTCATGTTGGAGATCTCCACCCATTTTTGCGTTTTTTTGTTTAATATTTGATTATATTCGTATTGTAGTTTGCACAGTTTTGTGAGGTCGTGAGAGCCCGTGGAGTGTTCGATGGATTCGTTTAAGGTTTTAATTTCAAATTCTGTTAAGTTAAGACGTTTGTTTAATGATTTATTTCTGGCAGTCGAAATATTAATCAAACCATGCTTTCATGGGTTAGAGGTGTTTTCAGCACTGCCTAGCCCCAAAAGCAGCAATCTGCTTCTTTTTAACATGCACCTAGGTGACTTGCTGCTGCAGAGAATTAGTACTCCTGAGTACCGTGCCAGACCACAAAGAATTGAAATACGTCCCTTCAAAGTCACCGTAAAACTTATGGCTATAGTATATCAGCCACATGTTTATTTAAAACTCACCGTTTTATTCCATTAAAAAAAATCCTAGCCAAACGTTAACATGGAAAGTGACTTAGTCAGCTGATTAGCATACAAACATCAGTAAATTCAAATGCTAAATAATGACAGATCGTAGAGCAAAAAATAATTTACGGCCAAAGTACTAATCTGACAACAAACTGTGTTTGAGGTCATCCACAAACTTCAGTATTTATTAGAAAGAAGGCAAGAGGGTGCAGTGAACAAAAGCTCAAAGTTATCAAACCATATTCCATCAACTGCTACAAGTTCTCTTGCTTGAAAAACTTAGAAAAGTTAGAAAGGGCATCGATCGTATGGAACTAACTATAATAGTCGTTGCATATTCAGAAAACACGTATTTTACTGAAATCAAAACTATTTGTATCGAATATTTGTTTAATTACTATGTTGGGAGTGAAGAAAATTTAGAATAATTGTTTTCTTAATTATACTTTTCTTGGGACATGTCCTTCTCTTTGTGCTCTGGCATTTGAATCGATTGCTCATTTTGGGTGTTAACCAGAAGATAAATGCCATTTTAATTGCATCACCGTACAGCCTTTAAACAGAACATAATTCACCATGTGAGTACATTCCACAGGTTTCTCCAAGTTGGCAGTTGTGCTGCTTTTGTGGACACATGAGAAGATTAAACTATTTGTAAAATGAGAATTAAGCCTGAAGGTTCTGCAAATTTTTATGAGAAATCAGTAACATTGTAGAAGAGCATTTTTGGCTTGTTAAACCCCACAGCATTCGCCAAAGAAAACATTGACTTTGTAGCCTTATCTTTATTTCATTTTGTAACTACTGTGAACTGCTATTCTCAGACTGTACATGATGACTCCTCAGATGGATTGAGAAGTTTGGACTTCCGTAGCTTACCCAAAATCCAACTTTGAAGGAAGCTGTTACACATAGAACAGTTAAGGTTAGAGATTGGATTTTTTAGGGTTTTCTGAAGAAATACACAATTTGGAGCTGTTTTAGAGTATCCTGTTAGAGGCAGTGAATGCATGACCTAAATATTGTCAGATCTGTTGATACCTGCCTTTAGGTTTCTGAAAGGTATTTTTGATGTGAATTCAATTCCTATCCACAACGATTTAAAAAAAAAAAAAAACATTTTACCAGTGGGCGCACCATGTACTACAATATAGCTCACAGTTGTAGAAGACTCTCCCAGGAGCTCCTCCACAGTTTGTCATCAGCAGTCAATATTCAAAGACCAACATTCCATTCACATTATATCATAAGACTGTAGTATAGATTCTTCACACGGTACCACTCCATGAACAGGAAAAGACATAAAGAGTACTGCACATAAGGTACTACAGGCTCATAAGATTATTGCTCATTACCGTATTTATCGGCGTATAACACGCACTTTTTCTCCCTGAAAATAGGGGGCAAATGATGTGTGCGTGTTATACGCCGATAAAATTTAATGTTTTTTTTTTCTGAAATTTCCTCTTAAAAAGAGGTGCGTGTTATACGCCGGTGCGTGTTATACGCCGATAAATACGGTATATGCTCTGTCTTCATGGGATGAAGGACGGCCTTCCCTCGTGCACCCATAAACATAGTTTCTGTTAAATTGTTGCCACTATCACAGCGCTGGAATGCATGGCAGTTTGTGACTCAAAATGGTTATTTGGTGTTTTTTTCGCGTTTTAAGAAGTTGGTGTGTTTATTGCTTTTTTGATTAATTAAGAAATGCTAAACAACTCATTTCCCCTTTTAGGCAGATTCTGTTCCACAGAACCAACTAGGAGGCATTAGACCCTCTTGTTTCAGTCAAAATAGATATACCGCCGCTTATAAAATCCTTCACTGACAAGAATTTGTTGAGTAGTTCTGTTCCTCACATTGATTTCATAATCATTAATGTCAAAGGAGTTTTCTTTCATTTTGGGGGTGGTCATTCATGAGCCATTGTGTGTGTGTGTGTGTGTGTGTGTGTGTGTGGTGCTACTATCTCACAGTTAGGACTCTTTTGTTTTACTCTTGTCCCTCCCCTTGGGATGCAGAGACTTTAGATTTGTGATGTGAAAACTGCAATTTCCTCAAACAGTCCAGTTTAATTGTTTAAAAGTACATCCTAGTACAGAAAATAAAAATCAGCTTGTCTAAAGCATCTTAGTCATCAGACATCTCCCAAGTTCAGGCCATTCCCATCAATAAAAGAATTCACTGAAAGCAATTTTCCTCATGCACTCAGCGTTTGTGGCTTGTATAAAGGCTTTATGGAAAGAACATGACTCAGCAGAATCCTTGTCCTGAGCTGCAGTGATTCACTTGTGTACGATCAAGAGAGAATGATTTTTACCATGTCCTATTAGTAGGAAAACAATAAATATATAAATATTCTGTGAAATGCTGAGCGGGTGCTGATTACAGCCGAGGGGGATGAACATACACAGCTATCGTGGGTAGTACAAAGAGGACAAATTAATAATTTTTATTTGATGAATAAGAACATTGAAGAAAAAAAATGCTTGATCAAGTAAAGCACTTAGCCCTAGCCTTGAAAGAATTTCACTCACTGCTGGCACATTGACAAATGATATCTGTGTACGCTAGCCACGCTTGGGACATTTGGTCCAGCCTATCCTTCTGGATTCAAAACCTAGAAACATAGTGTAAAGATCCCCTTAATATTTTGGAATCCTTGCTAGAGGGAACGAACCAGACCAGTCCCAGAGGTCTCAACAGAGCCCATAATGACTGAGGAAGGCATTACAACCATCTTCAAAGAGTTCTTTGACTGTAAACAGGATCGCAACAGCACCCTTTTCAGTCAAACGACGTTGAAGAGACCACTCTGTATCATCCAATGTGCAGGCGTCACTCCATCCTTCAGATACCACTTGTAGCCAAAGCAGCCCATAATGGAGCTTCTATGGCACACTCTTACAGCTTGCATCTTCCTAAAAGATTCAGTGTGATACCTTGGGTGTGATTAAAAAATCGCCATCGCCTGTTTCTGAACAGTGTTGCTCCAAAAGCAGTGAAACAACATCAAGGCTGCATGTCCATCTTCACACAGCACCAAAATAATAAATACATCTAAGAGTGGGCTCTCTCACTTGACCAGAGGAGAGTAGAAGGAGGAATTTATATCTGCAGGTGCAGGAGACCTTGAGTGCTGACTGAATGGTGCATACATTTTCAATCACAAAGGGGGAGGTAGAAGCTTAAACGTGGGTTCGCTCTGCCTCCACTGTATCATTTACATCAAGAAGGAGAAACAATGTCTTAATGGGACATGTTTTCTTCTTGAGACCCACTTTGGCAACCCTGTTGGTTTTGTTTTAAGGGCTCTTACCAACGGCTTTTTAACTCAGTGGCATGCCTAATCATCGAGTCCTCGCTACAAATATAAAAAGTGTATCTGGGTGGGCTCAACCTCGTTAGTTCAAGGGAGCTCTTGAGTGGTACTTTAATGAAAAGGGGTGGAGGATCTTGATCTTAAAATTATCTCAGGATGCCCCAATCCACGTATTATGCATTTTAGTCTGGGGCCCCATGCCAAGGTTAGAAACAGAGCTTTGATGCTACTAGAGTTATTTTATGTACTCTGCTTCAAGGATTTGGTCTTTCTACAGAGTACATAACATAACTCTGAGACAGTAACTCATTTGCCCTCTCTATCAGACTGCCAACTTGTCCTCCTTCACCGAGTTGAGTTCCCATTGATAGACACATATTTAATTTTAAAGGACAGACAAACACTAACCCGAGTGCCAGAGATCAAATCTTCCAGGTTAGGGCTGGATTGGAAACCAGAATCAGACTTGGTATAAGTGTTCACACCTTAGGAGGCCCCCCAAATAGTATGGAACCATGAGGGCATGGTTGGGTCATGGCAGCCCCTCCTGCCTTTCAAACTGTCCCCTAGCTTGTAGCCTACCTGGATAATGCCAGACTGGCTGAATGGCGAGTCTGACCATGTTTTCCAGATTCATTATTTCGAAGACTGAATTCTGAGAAATGTACCCATTGTACTGAGCTATTGGGTCTTTTCCTTAGCAGTTTTCACTGTGTTTATTTTGTTTCTTACAGTTTTCTAGTGTTAATGATTAGGACAACAAACAGTAAAGGTATGCCATAAACACAAAATAACAGGATTTTGTCAAGTGCATTGCTACCCCCATTTTTTTTACAGTATCTTGTTCATGATTGGTTAGTGAACAAAAAACATTATGTTGGCAAATATTCTTGTTTTCAGTCCTCTAGCCTTTGTGAAATAAAATACAGTATTATATTATATTTAATTCAGGATATCTGTGGTACTCGTGTTGTGCTGTACCCCATCTCAATCAGAGGATCCTGGGATATCATTAATGTCTGTGAGGCGTGGGATGCCGTCTTTTCATTGAAAAATGTATTCCTGGCTTTCTGGTTATTGGGCTTTCGCAAAGTAAATAACTCACTCTCTGCTATCTCTCCTGACATGAAGGCTTAGGATTATCAGGCACGTTAAAACCTGGCAGCAGTATTTACAAAGGCAGTAACTTCCTCACTCAGAATGGAAGTCTGCTGTCCCTGCAGTCCTCAGTGTCTTCGTTGACTGTGACATAAAATGAAGATTCACTTTCTGGAAGAGATGGAGCAGAGACCAGGCATCAGAATGTTACTGTGAACCGAGGAAGAAGATAAGGAGGAAGATACCATGAAGGGCATCCTCAGTCAGCAGTGGGACAAAGGCTTCCCAGAGAGCAGTAAGGATGAGGGTGCCATCATAACCAACATGGAAGAGAGGAAAGACACAGAGGACTGACTACTCCTGGGGACCAGAGAAGAACCAAGCTGACTGACGCAGAGATTTACTCTGATAGTTACTGACTCCGGTGAGATATTCAACAAAGCCAGTTTATGAGTGGAACCCTAAAAAATACATTTAGATGATAAGCCTCACTTGACACTCTCCTCCATTTTGACTTTCTCTGGCATCTTTTCTGCAACCTTGGAAAAACCTCTGATATTAGTAGGTAGTCCCTGCACCTGTTAGTATCAGGAATAAATCTTTACCAGGAAAGGGTGTTATCCCTCCTATTTAGCCCTTAGTGTGACTAGCTCCCAGCCTTGATACCAGAACCCCAAGAATAACTTCAGCGTGACCTTTGCTCCTATTCCCGGAGTTAAAGAAATCAGGCTTCCAAAATAAGTACTAGTTTGTTCAAGTTGTTTGAGAGGCAGCGAGAATACTGGGCTCCTTAAGGAACTTCAGAATAAGGATAAAGTTTGAAATCAGATTAGCCTCAAGGGACACACCACTGTTGCTGTGGCATACTTAGGTGCTGCTGTTTCGTGTTTCACAAGCCATTCTACAAGCATTTTCAATTAGCTCTCTTGGCCAAGGGAGTCATAGAGATGGTCCCTCGGCCAGAAGAAGGTTGTGGTTGTTATTTCTGCTATTTTTTGGTGCCCAAAAAGGACAGAGGCCTACGCCCTCAATCTTTCCCTCAAGAAAAAGTTGTTCCAAATGCTCACTGTGGCTCAGGTCCTGTCTGTCTGGGACCAAGGAGACTGGATGGTAGCTTTGGACTTGCAGGACGCTCATTTCCATATACCCATCTTGCCTGCTGACAAGCGCTACTTGTGATTTGTGGTAGGTCACGAGCACTTTCGATTTACCGTACTCCCCTTTGGCCTTACCAGCGTCCCTCAGTGTTCACGAAAGTGATGGCAGTGGTTGCAGCTCATCTGCGCAGGTTAGGGGTTTCAGTCTTCCCCTACCTCAACGACTGGCTGTTGAAAGCAAACTTGCCCCAGAAAGTTGTATTCCACCTTCAGACTACAGCAAACCTTCTGCACTCGCTGGGGTTCACTATAAATGTGTCAAAGTCACATCTGACTCCTTCTCAGATACTCCCTTTTATAGGAGCTGTTCTGGACACAGTGCAATTTCGGGCCTATCCTCCCCAAAAGCGAGTCCAGGATATTCAGGCTATGATTCCGATGTTTCATCCTCTATCCTGGATTTCGGTGAGAGTGACTTTGAGGCTGGTGGGCCTCATGGCCTCCTGGCCTCCTGCATCCTGTGGTGACAGATGCCAAATGGCATATGCAGGCTCTGCAGTGGGACCTGAAGTTCCAGTGGGCTCTGCTTCAGGGTAATCTCTCCGACATGGCCCAGATCTCAGAAGGAACTGCAAAAGTCCTACAGTAATGGCTTTGAATTGCAATTGGATCAACAGCAGATCCCTCTCCCTTCCCCTGGTAGATCTGATAGTAGTGATAGATGCGTCACTCCTGGGATGGGGCGGCCACATAGAAGAGGTGGAGATCAGAGGTCTCTGGTCTCTGGCGATGTCCGGACTCCACATCAGTAGTTTGGCGCTCCGGGCAATCAGTCTTGCATTGAAAGCAAGGTGCAAGGGTTCACGGACAACACTATCACCATGTTGTATTGCAGCAAGCAGGGCAGAGTTGGTTCGCAGACCCAGTCTAGAGGCTGTGCACCTCTAGACATGGGCGGCACTTGCTCTGCAATGCTTTTTGTCTCAAGTGGAACTTGGGTCTCCTTTACGCCCTCCCACCAATACCACTTCTGTCCAGCGTTCTGAAAATCAAGAGCGACCGGCCCAAGTAATCCTTGTGGCTCTGGACTGGGCACGAAGAGTATGGTATCCAGAGCTACCTAGCATGGCTAAGGATCCTCTAATCAGACTGCCATGCGGAAGTATCTTCTGGCACAGCAGGAGGGGACGGTTCTCCGGCGAACCTGTCCAGTCTTCGCTTTCTTGCATGGAGATTGAGTAGTGGCAGTTAACTTTTGACCTTCCGTCCAAAGTCTGTGATGTTATTCTGGCAGCCAGGCATCCCTCCACCAAAATGGTATTGGCCTGTCGTTGGCATACATTTGTGGCATGGTGTACCAACAAGTCTATTGATTCGCTATTCTGCACCTCTAGCTGAGGTTCTCTTGTTCATTCTTTCTTTGGCCCAGCAGGTTTCTGCTTTGGACACCCTTAAAGGTTACTTATCGGCCATTTCAGCCTTTCTTAGATTGACAGGCCAACCTTCCTTATTCAAGTCTCCCATTGTTGGAAGGTTCCTTAAGGGACTCACCCATTTGTTTCCTCCGGCCATGTTCATTATGCCCTGGTGGGACTTGAACCTGGTCCTGACTTAACTTATGTGTGCACCTTTTGAGCCACTGCGCAGTTGTCCCCTGCGGCTCCTAACAATCAAGACTGCTTTTCTTATTGCCATCACCTCTGCTCGCAGAGTGAGTGAGCTTCAAGCTCTTCCTTCCAAGCCACCATTTCTGTCTGTCCATCCTGACAAAGTGGTGCTCCATACAAGAGCCTTCTTCCTCCCTAAGGTTGTTACGCTTTCTTATGTAGGCCAATCTATCACTTTCCCTACTTTTTCTGCACCCATCACATCCCTCTCGTAAAGGGGAGAGACTTCACCATCTGGATCCAAAAAGAGCGTTGGCATTCCACCTCAATAGTTCTAAAGATTTGTGGGTGGAAGATCAACTCGTTGTGGATATGTGGGTGCGAAGAAAGGGAAGACAGTGCAGAAGCCTACCATCTTGCGATAGCTACTGCTCTGCATCAAAATGTGATACGCTTTGGCAAAGAAGCAACTCCCTGAGGGCTTGCGTGCTCACTCCACCAGAGCAACTGCTGCTACCACTGCTTTAGCACGTGGAGTTCCTGTCCTGGACACCTGCCAGGCAGCAACGTGGGCATCCCTGAACACGTTCAAAAGACCTTACTGCCTGGAGAGTCAGGTCCGCAGACACAGCTACTTTGGTCGTTCGACCCTGCAGGACTTTTTAGTATGATCTTGGTTATGGCCCACCACTGAGGACGGTATTGCTTGGTTATCTGTTCTAAAGTAATGAATCTGCAACTAGAAGTCTCTATCAGATGAACAGGTTACTTACCTTCGGTAACAATCTATCTGGAAGAGACATGTTCTAGTTGCAGATTCTTTACCGATCCACCCATCGGCCCCGTTTGCAAACTGATTTCTAGGGACAGGGATTCCTCCTTCAGGCCCTTATTTCTTGCACACAAATTTTAGTGTTCTTCGTGGCTCCTGCTGGCTTGGAAAGTCGTGAAAAGAAACTGATATCAGTGCACCTGGGTGGCGCCTATGTATGACTGCGATGTCATATCGGTGGCCACAACACCAACGATGCATATGGAGTCGACCGACGCCACCTGATGGCGCGCAAGGGTACTGCTCAAAGAAAAATCTCCGGTTTCAGTCTGACGCCTGGGGGAAATTCTAAGGTAAGGGATCTGCAACTTGAACATGTCTATAGCGGATTAATCGTTACCGAAGGTAAGTAACTTGTTCGTCAGGAAGCTCATAAGCATGAGCGATAGACAGTTATTAGAATATGGACATGTCATTCCCAGTTGAAGGCGGTCCAGCAGGCATGATTATAGATGTAAGCTTAGTATGTATGATTTTAGGGGTCCACGCGTATCACTGAGTCTGGACGTGGGTGGCATATGCTCTGCATATACTTCAATCTGCACCTTAAAATGTGTGAGGGATTCTTATCAATTTTTTTGACCAACAACTACTCAAGAGCAGTTAATCGTTTGTGAGTATTGGACATTCCCCTAAACTAGTTCAGTAGAGCAGTCCTAGGGTCCATTTATATCTCACATCCAGTCATAGTAGCTATAGCAGAAGCAACTGCTAAATAGTAAGTTTGTACAGTGTGACATGACCAGGCCAAGTAAAGGAAGTCTGTCTCCAGGGTACCACATCTGGTACAATTTCAGTCTGCTCTAAGATCAAATTTCCCTAGTTTCATGGGGGTTTAGTAGGTTAGGTGCAGCAATTCAAAGAGGATTATGTGGAGCCTACTACTTGGGGGAGTGCAGGCCAGTCTGTGTGCAGCAAAACATCAACACCTTATCTGCTGTCCCCTCCCCCAGCTGTGTAATCACCTTTGCTTTGTGTGTCCTGCAGTCATGGGTGATGAGGCAGGGAAAGCACAGGGCAGTATATAACGTCTAGATAAACCCTCCCTCGCATACCATCCCAGGCCTTGAATGCATGCATTATTGTCTATAGATGTCACCCATCATGGGTGCAGGTTCCCCATCAGTGATTGTAGTGTTATAGGGTCTGCACTATCATATCAAATAGTGATGTGAGGCAGTTAGGGAGGTGGAACCAGAGGTAAGCAAATTGTTCTTGTGCGCATTCTACCCTAATCAATAGCATCCTGAGTGTATGGTTTAAGGATCTGTTAAGTAGGATAGACATATTCACAGATGGCTAAAGGAGTTTCAGGAGAATAATTGTTTCCTTAAGGGCTATCTGCCTTGCCAATGACAGCAGAAGGGGTTACCATCAGGTGATCTGGTTTGTTTATCCATGGTGACACCTTAGTTTTCCCTGAGTATTAGTTCAGTGTTCCGGTTATTCAATATCCCTAGATAATTAAGGGAGCCCTCATACCATTCCAGTGTGACTCTGACTATATTGGCTGTAATTGGGAAGATTTGTGATTTAGTCCAATTAATAGTTACACCTGATATGGCTCCAAATCTTATGAGTTCCAGCATTATTAAGTTAAGGCAATCTTCTGGATTTCTCAGAAAGAAGGTCATGTAATCTCCATAAATAGAGAGCTGAACGAGACAGCTATGAAATCCGTAACCATCCTTTTCGCAGCTCTAATTGCGCTCACATGAGAGCAAGTATGAGCCTCAACCTTCCCTGAAAAAAAGCATACTAAAACTAAAACAATTATAGGAGCAACATTTAGACATTTGGATGAAGTCCATCTGGATGTGGACAAATGAGCCCGAAGGGGTGGGTAGGCAGTGGGATGGTTTTTGTTACCTTCATGATTTTGTGAGCTTGACATGTAGCTCAAGAGTGGCCATACCGTTTAATAGAAGAGGAAAAATTAAGCAAACCACTGCCTATTTGCAGCATTGGCCCATGACATCTCTGCTGATGTGGGCAATGTAGCAGTAAAGTCGGGTGAAAATTTGTGAGGACAAACTTTAGGGCAACCATTCTCCTGCTGCTATCCATCCAAACTCCATTATGGTCGTTTTTTATAGTTATGTTTCACCCAAATCTGTTTCTCCACCCCAAAGGCAGTTTCCTGCAATTCAGGCAGCTCTTTGACAGTGTGCAGGGAAGACTCAACAGTTTGAGAAACATAGAGAGTGATTAATGAACCTGGTGATAAAGCATCCTTTTTGGCAGTTTGATCAACAAAAGCATTCCCCCTAGAACAGATAGTCTGACAAGACTGATGTGCAGCACATTTTATAAATGTGATTTTCAATGTTACGCGCATCAAGCAAACCTTTAACATAAATAACACTTTTGATTGGGGCCCGGACTGACTAGGAAATCCTGTTGTATCCAGAGGAGTCCAAAATCATGGGCTACTTCAAAGGTATATTTCAAATCAATGGATATGGTAACGATCTTTTGAGCAGCAAGAATACAAGCACTGTTAAAAGTGAGCAATTCAACATCTTGAGCGGAATGTGCCTGATGATACACGTCGACCTAACACTGAGTACATATGGCATAACCAGTCACTAATGACATACATTCATTTTTGAGACATGATCCATCAACATAATACAAGGTCACAATTGAGTATTGGTGCATCAGAGAGATCAATACAGTGCTTAGACAGGTGGGTGTTAACAGTGAGCCAATCATGTTTCACCATCCTGAGCATTGTGAAACAAGTTAAGACAAGGTACCCCATTTAAGTAATGTGGGAAGCAAGAGGCAAGATAATTTCATATCACAGCTGTTTCACCATGGACAATTGTTGGGTGCTAGTGGTGAGCAAAAGGGTAGCGAGAGCATGAGGTACAACTATGAGAGTGGAGCCAAGGACCATATTTTCAGAGGTTTTTATGAGAATGGCAGCTGCTCCCACATTTAAAAAACAGGGCAGAATCCTACCGCCACTGCATCGAGGGCAGTGGAGTAACAGGTAACAGGTTTTGTGTGATCTCTGTAATCTTGTAACAACACCCCTGACACAAAGCCATTTTTTCATGGCAGTATTAGGTAAATGGCTTATTATAATCGAGCTGTCCTAATGTAGGAACAGATGATAATGCTCTTCTCTGACTCCACGGTCCAATGCAAAGGCTCTAGGGCATTTGTCACTGTCTAGTCTTGGAGGGGTTTAAAACAATAATTGTATATCACAGTATCCATTGTCTTCAATAGCCCAACATTCCCAACAAAGGATGTACCTGAGGGACAGTGACCGGTTTGACCAACTCACTGATGGCTCCAATTTGGTCAGCAGACAGGTGCCTACCCCTCTGTCATGACCTAACTAGCAAATATAGGAACGGCACAAATGTAATTCCTTTCTAGAAGCTGTGTGCCCCATGTTCGCTAATTCAGTAAGGAGGTACAGTGAGTCAGTTTTGCATACGTCGAATGAGTCAGTTGCCGCCAATAACTCATCGAGTTATTCATCCAAAATAGATCCTTGAGGGCTAAAGAGAAAAGGTATGGTGACTCATTAAACCCCTGGGGGAGTCAACTCAACGTTAATTAGACCCAAAAATCAAAATGGGAAAACAAATTATCTGAATTTATATGAATAGTAAGGTAGCATCCACAACTGTAAACCTTTTGTCAGTGACTGGGATACAAGATGACGCACAGCAGGAAAACTAGTTATCTCAGCAGCATTAGTAGATATCAGGTCTTTCAAAATCTGCATGTCTTTACCAGGTTTTTTGACTGGCCTGACAGACAGACAGACAGACAGACAGACAGACAGACAGACAGACCACCACCACCACCACCACCACCCCCCCTCCTTACCTACCTACTAACAGGTCTTATTCCCACCTTTGCTTTAGAGCAAAGCGGGTATTTGGGAGTACCGTGCAATTTCTTTATTGGTTTGACCGTTCCCTTTACCGGCTCTCCTGACAGTACACCTGACATCATTTGTATGTTCATAAAGTAGAAGGTGATAGTGAGCGCTCCTACAAGATTATATTTTAATTTTTGTACATGTTAACCCTTACAGCGACATTTTAATTTTGGGGGGCTGATCATTATTTGTTTTGACTTGCACAAACCGCGCCGTTAATATTTGCACTTGTTCATTTTTTCTCGGGGGCTAAGGTACTTTGTAGCCTGTCTGCAAGAAGACTTTTTCATGGCAGAATAATGGAGTCTGTTAGGGTTCCACTTCTGCCCACTCTAGTTGTTGAAGTGGGCAGGGCCTTTTTCCAACCTCCTTCTATAAGATCGGCATACAAGCGCGGATGCTACAGTGACAGTAAGTGCTCCTACAAGATTGTATTTTTAAATTTGTACACAGTTTAATGTTGCAGCATTATTTTAGTTTTGGGGGCCTGAGACTTTTGAATGTTAACAAACGTTCTGTTACTTGTTTTTTTTCGGGGGACTGAGATACTTTATATCCTATCCACAAGCTGACTTTTTCGTAGTGGAAAAACTGAGTCTAATATAGCTCTGCTTTTCCTTCTGCTAACTCTAGTTGTTGAAAGTGGGCACACCTATGGCAAGCCTGTCTGCACCCATCCATGCCTAGGCTGCAACCAGCATCAGACATGCTGTCTGTTCACCTCCTGATCAGGTATGATTGATCTCTTATAAAAAAAAGATGTCCTCCATCATGGTTGGCAGGCAACCATCCAGGTGTGTACAGCGCCCTGCCTGGTTTCCGGAATTAGGCAGTTTTTTTTTCATGCTATGCTGGCAGCTTTTCCTTCTCTAGCGATCCTTCCCCGTTTCCTGAGAGCATCAAAGACCTAAACTTTGACCAGTCTCTTAATCCTAAGGTGCCCAAAAATAGAACTTTAAAAGTATGCCTAATTAATGTAAGATCACGTCTCAAACATAAAATCAAGATATGGAGCATCCTACAGCATAATTACTTGGAAGTGGCCTTTATTTCAGAAACCTCACTTAATTCATGCTCATGCCACAACCTTGTTCTTGCTATTCCCAATGGATACCTTATCTCTATCTAGATAGCGTAGTCATGGGGTGTGGGTTAGCCAATACTTACTGGTCCAAGTTCCTCTTCACCAGTAAGCCCCTGGACTTATCACAAAGTGCGTAGGCTCTCTTTTTTACTATTACAATCTCAGATACCTTCTCCTGTTTTTCATCTATCGTCCCCCTAACCCCAACACCAAGTTACGCAATCTGCTGTCCATGGCAGTCATGCCCCTCCATCTCCAACATAAATGTTGATGATCATAATGTAAAGCTGCAGGACCACTTATTGAAACCTTGTCTTACCTTAACCTTGTACAACTACTCAAGGGTCCTACGCATAAGAGGAGGTGCACACTTGATGTTATTTTTTCTAGAATCCCCGCTCTAGAAGTTGGCTTTTTAATCCCTTTAGCTTGGACTGACCCCTCTCCAGTCCTTTTTAGTCTTCTAGATCTACCTCTCTCTCATACCCCTAAACCATTGAAGCCATCGTTTTACCGCCGGTGGCACTCTATTGATGATTCCATCTTAAGCATGGTATGCTTCCAAATAGTGGTTAACCAACGCATAGACAGAGCCAACAGTATCCTCCTTCAATTTGAATCACAAGACCACTTTCGACGACTTCATACCTCTTAGAGTTAGCAAAAACAGAAGGACTTCTACATCTGTGCTCTGGTTCTCTGCTTCACTTAAAGCTGAAAAGCAAAAGAAAGATAAACTTAGGTATAAAAGTGCTCTCAAACAGTTCCTGACAAAATATTTAAAAAGACAAAACTTCTTTCTTCACCAAGAAATCAACGAGGCAGAACATGTACCATGTACAGTTTTGAAAACTGTCAGTTCCTTGGTAAAACATTTGGTTTAAAATCAATCTGCACCTGCCTCACAGGACTTTGTTGACAACTTATCAGGTTTCTTTCACGACAAGGCGTTTAATATTTATTCAGAATTTATTGAGAGCTTCCTAATACCGAAGACACCCCCCCTAATCACCCTGGGACCAATCTCTCACACGTCGAATAGTAAAAAAATTTTTTTTTAATGATCTCCTTCGAGTACTAGTAGAGATTGATACTGAAAGCTCATTCTGTCTTGCCACTTGACCTGTGCCTGCCTTAGAGTCTCACAAGGGCGTCTCTGGCATTAAATCCACAGATTAATGCTCTTTTTAGCTTCTTTTAAAACTGGATCAGTGCCTATGTGCTGGTCCTTCCTCTCTTTAAAAAATAATAATAATAATAATAATAATCTGGTCCCCTCATGCTCTGCCAGGTACAGACTGACCTCACTTCTTCCTGTTTGTGGGAAGATGTTGGAATCTGCTTTTAATGGCCAGAGCACAAATTTTATGTAGCCGAAAAATGTGCTCCATCCCTCGCAGTCTGGATTTAGATGGGGTTTTAGCACATAGACAGCACTCATAGAGGTGACAGAGCTTATCAAAACCTGCCTTGACCTGGGCACTAATAGCATTGTGATTCTATTAGATTTATCAGCGGCTTTTGACATGATGACACATGACATTCTTCTGCAAAAAGTGGAAAAAGTAGGAATTGTCGGCACTGGGTGGAAATAGATTAGATCCTTTCTTTCCAACCGCAAGCAAGCAGCCTTAGGACTTGGTGCATGTTACCACTGCCAACCAATGTTAAAGTGCTAGTGCTCACTCCATGGTAAAATTGGCATAGACCCAATAGCCACATTTAATTTACTTTAAAATCCCTAGTAAAGTGGTACAACTTGTATCAAGTGACTGTAAATTAAATGCTACTAATTGACCTCCAGCACATATTGTGCCACCCACTTTAGCATAGCCCTTTTAAACATGTCTTGGACCTTCCATTGCAGCCTGTCTGCAGTTTAAACTGCCATTCAATCTGGCAAAACAAACCTTTTTTCAGGCCTAAACCTTCATTTTTAATGCTTATAAGTCACCCTCAAGGTATCCATAGGGCAGGGTGAATTTTATTTAAAAGGTTGACATATACTTTTAAGTTTTACATGTTCCGATGGTAGTAAACTCTTAAATTAGTTTTCGCTATTACAAGGCCTATATCTTCCATAGGATAACGCGGATTACCCTATAACAGTTAATACACGATAACCTTTGCTTGCGAACAGGTAGAAATATCATCTTTTGGTCTCTAGGGAATTGTAATGTAAATTACTCTTTAATGGTAAAGTTGAATTCTAAGTCACAGTTCTGAAAATGCCACTTGTTGCCTGCAGCCTATGCCCTGGGTCACATGACTAGATATAGTTGGTAGTTGGCCTTTGTCTATTTCTCCTGACAGTGTCACAAAGGGAGACTGGATGTGGGCAGGGTGAGCAATCCTGACAAGATTGGCTGGAGACTGGACCTGTCACCTACCACACTTATACTTCAGTAGGGTCTGGCTCCTGAATTAACTTCAGACTAGCCTTTTGTGGCCCCACACTATGTGTAGCCAGGGACAAAGGTGGGAAATTCCAGAACTTTCTGGGGCAGAGGGGGGTGGGGAGAGACTTTTTTCCACTTCAAAGATGTCAGCAGGTATAAAAATAGGACCCCCAGACCATCCCTTCAGTACATTCTTGGACCTGCGGATACTACAGAGAAAGGGCTGCCCTGCTGCCAGAGGACTGCCCTGCTGCTTGAGCCCTGCCTTGCTGTCTGAGAAGGAAGACTAGACCTGTTCCATTCATCCAAGACAGTGACTCCAAGGGTCAGGTGGCTGACCTTGTGTTCTGCGCTACAGGGATACAACACACTCCAGGGAGCTCCCTGCAACTGCTCAGCTAACCTGCTGCAGGGGACCTGCCTGGAGCTGCAACTATACCTGTCTGAGCCCTGCTGGAGTGAGTTCCTAATCCCCAGCAGGTGCCTGCCCAGGTCCTGGACCCTTGGCTGGCATCAGTTGATCTCCTCTTGAGAAGAAAAGAACAAGTAATTAAGCTTTGGGTGCCAGCACAAAGTTCTGGTGGACCAAACTCTTCATGCTACAGCGACCGCCAGCAACATGAGATCTGCACTTCATGCTCCAGCATTGACAGTCCGCAGTGACTGCCATTGCGAAGCCACAGCAACAACCATCCACAATGCCTGACAGGATCTTCGTGCTACAGCAACACCTGGCCTGCTCTCAACCACCAGCTATGCTTTCCTTGCTTCTCACAACCTCTCCCCATCACGAACTGGACACTTTGGACTGGATTTTGAGAAGGCAACATTTTCAGCAGGACTAAACTGGTCCATGGATCCGTCCAGCACTGTGTTGCGGTCAGCCTGATCTTTTCACTTTCCCCCGGTCTAACATGACCAGATGACTACAAGTATGCGCTGTATTCCTTTAAACAATATTCTTACCTAAATCTTTAAAATTGCATATCTCAAGTTCTACTGATTGTTTTTTAATCATTTTGGTGTCAAATAATTTGTTACATTTTACACTAGTTTTCTTGATTGGTGTGCGTTTTTTTATGTTGTGTTTTTTCACTTTATTACTGTTGGTGTGCTGCATAAATACTTAACGCATTGCCTCTAAGTTGAGCCTGGCTGCCTTTGTGTGAAGCTACCCGAGTGTTAAGCCGGGTTAATATCATGACTTGTGGTTCACTCTGACAAGGATTGTGGTTGTTGCTTGAACAGGGTTATCACCCCTGCAACCAATAACCCATTTCTCACAATCAGCTAATCATATAAGAAATACAACCCTAAAAATATTCATTATCCATTTACTACCATTTTCTTCAGCAATCACAATTTTTATCATGCATAAAACTCCGTTAGTGCGTTGACCAGCCATACTATATATTTAGCAGTTGAACTAAAAATAAAAGAATACACTGCCCCACAGAAATGATATCAGGAGAGTCTTCCCAATAGTGTCATGAACATTCACTAAGCCAAATAGCAGTTTTTAAACGAGTACAAAGAAAGTAGTTCTTAATGTATCATGTTTTCGGACACAGAATAATTTGTATTAAACAACTGAACATTCAAAAAATGTGTATTAGTATGCTGGTTTCAGCATGTAGTAATACTGTTCTAATCTGTGCAAACTTTCTGCAAACATGTATAGATATTAAAGATCCGGGTAGTAAGATCTTGAGTTGCCCTAGTCTTTGTTTGAATTATATACGTATGTTAATGATGGGAAGCTGTCAAATTTCAGCTGCAAGGCTTTGGAAATCATTGCTTTTTACAATTATGACTGAATTTAACATACTGACAGTAACTGATCATGCCTCACAAAATTCAGCTTTGAGGCTGCTTATATTTATATTTTTTTCTTGGTTAGGATGGTGATCTAAACGTGCATCACCTCTTAACCTCCATCTTCTCAGCTGTAATTTGGAGTCTTTTGATTGATCAGGTTATGAGTGAAGATATAATCCCCTTTTTTGCCACTTTCGTGGTGGGTGGGTGGTGTCTATGTGTGTCGGGTGGGCAGTGAGGGTCCTTTTTGAAACCTTGAAGACGTACAGGGAACATTGCCCTGTTAACTGGGCATGTTTACGTTTTTGTCTAAGCTACAAACTCCTTAACTCAGGAGCATATAAATCAGTACCTTCTTATGTGTACTATCCAGAGTGCAGAAATAGCTTGACAATTCAGTTGAACTTCGCTTATACAGTTGTAAATAAATATACTGGATTTTCTCATTTGTGCCTCAACCTTATATGAAGAATTATAGTGAGTGATGAAGAACTCAGAAACCATGTACGACAAAGTCCAATAAAGTGGGTACATTCTAAATGCCATATGTATATAAAAACGTGAAAACTTGCTGCATAATTAAATAAAGACATACTCAAATATTTGTTATTTCTGAGATATTAAGTTGAAAACAGTACTTAAATAATTTGATTGAGAACATCCTTCTGCTGTTGGAATAATATAAAATGTATATATATGAATGTTTGTCAAAAATAACTGACAAAGGGTGCCTTATAATATATGTAGGATATAGTATTATACTGAAACAATCATATCTCAAGTCCCTTGATATTTATGCATTCAACAGCCAGTTGCGTTAAAGCAATAATTTCTGTAAATAATCATTTTATTGCACGAGCTTCCATCTGCTTAATGTTGACCTCTAGAGAAACTAAAAATAAACACCATCCACTTCTGTTAGAGTGCAGACTGTGCTCAATTTAATTGAAAGCTTTCCTTCTTTTTGTTTACCATGTAAAGTGATGAGACACTTTTACGGTTTTGGTTAACTAACCCTGCCTAGTGAACAGTCTGAAAAGCAGGTAGAAATACTCTGTGCATATCAGCTGAAACGCTTTACCTCAGGGTCGGCGCCAGCTCCAAATGCAAATTTTCTTACAGCTGCCCATGGCATGTACTGGGTACTCCCGTGTCAATAGCTGTAAAATCATTCCAGTCTAAGGATGTTTTTTTAATCATGGTTATGCCTCAGATGACTTTCATGTTAGGAATCATGGAATCTGAGCCCACTCCACTGAGGACAGTAGAAAGACCCTTCCATTTCAGTATAAACATTACTGTATATTTAAATGACAGTTCGATTATTGTAAACTACAATAAATGCATCCCTTTCGACAACAGATGGAACCCGAAAACGTATTAATGAGATAATTCAAAAATATTTTTTAAATTACATTTGAAATACTTGGATGATTACATAGCCCTACCTAGGTCATTCCAGCGTCCAAGTATAGTGATAAATGCTTGTTGAGTTCGCTGGAAGAATTGTTTGACAGCAGGAAGAGGATCTGCTGTGACAGCAGCTGAACTATTCCATATCTTTTGCCAGCTAATGGAAGTCCCGCCTAGGATAGGATGGACAGGACTTTTAACCTTTACCACTCTGCAAATTTTGTTTTAACCGTTGCATGAAAAATATAGTAATAATATCCCTATTCTGTAATCCAGACAAAAAACGTGTTTGTTCTTGATTTTATTACATAAAATTGTACTTTTCTTACAGCGATTTAAATCAGGAAAAATCCGCCCTGCTGCGCATGAAAAATCAAATGGCGGCTGACTTGGAAAGACTGTTAAATCACCGTGAGGTAGATTTGTTTTAATGTCGCCATTTAACGTCACTTTATGCTATTAATTCTTTTATATAACTAAGCATGTTTCCATGTGTTAACTAGATTATATATTGCTTTATAAATCAATCAGCAAATTATGAGGCGTTAAACTGCATTTTGAGGGTAGCCAAACTTTTTTTTAGTCAGTTGGCTGCTAAAAGTTTTTTTTGAAGTTTTGAAGAATGTTTTTGTGTGTGGAATTTAGAGCTTCATAGCTTGGAACACATAAATAAGACGAGCTCCCCAACTAATCTACATTGTAAGTAGGCGCAGGTTTGCTAAGGTGGTCTATGTCCATCTACTGGTATTTGTGTGTAGATTTTCCTAAATGCTGGAAATCCAAACATAATTCTTGAAGGTTATTTATTTATCTGCTCTGTGTTCCTTTTACAGATACATTGACTG
This sequence comes from Pleurodeles waltl, assembly GCF_031143425.1. Taxonomy (NCBI): domain Eukaryota; kingdom Metazoa; phylum Chordata; class Amphibia; order Caudata; family Salamandridae; genus Pleurodeles; species Pleurodeles waltl. The sequence goes on along the minus strand of NC_090447.1, from coordinate 1,007,362,052 downwards.
AATAATTAAAATGTGTATTATATCATAGATATAATACAAAGAAAGAAAGAACAGGTTCTTAGTACCATTGGTATTTGTTTCCATACAGTGCGGCTGTTGAGAAGAATCTTCTCACTCCTTTCACTCTCAGTGATAAAAACTCTGCCGCAAGTCATGGTCATAAGCCGATTGGATTATGGAAATGCACTACTGATTTCTGCAAATGAGACACTTATCTAAATTACAAGTTGTTCACAATACTGTTGCGTGTCTCGTTTGCAGTCTTCCTGCGGGGACAGCATCTTTTACACACTTTTCATTGGCTGCCTCTCTGGAAGAGTATTATTTTTAAAATCTGCTGCCTGACACACAACTCAGTGATCAAGAAAGAGCACAGTTATCTAACTTCGAAGCTCACTCATTATTGCCCAGTTAGATCTTTAAGCTCCAGCGCTAAAACTTTGCTAATTGTTCCATGGATCAGAAGGTCTTGATTGAGGTAAGGACCATTTCATACCTAGCCCCTCTTTAATGGGATGCAGAAGTACTCTATATCAGTGTGTGCACTGACCACATAAAATTTTGGAAATTTCTCAAGACTGTGTTCTGCAGTCTTCCTTATTTGTGTGGCAAAATGGCCCCAAGCTATCCCTTCTGGGGTGATTTGTGTGCAATATAAATTATATAATCATAACATACGGAGTTGGTCTACTTATACTGAAATGTTGCATCAGAGCAATATTTCTTGTATTAAAGACCTCTAAAATAATTTGCCACATTGTTACTAGTCTGAAAAATCAGACCTAGTCTGTTTTTTTGTAAATATCTTTATTGCATTCTGTATTTTATAGGCATATGGAACAGAATCATATTTGGCATACTTTAACACCACTCTGTGTTAGCGGGACCTGTTAAATTTAAGGTCAAATGACATTTAAAGACTGTCATTAGATCACTGTTTTTCCTTTAGTTTACCCAGGCCGTAAACGAGTCCATGTGGTGTCTAACGAGAGAAAGTCTGCCTGGTTTCCACGCGAGGTAGCCATTGTCATGGAATACACAAGTAACAGTGGCAAAAACACCACTCTAAATCATAACTGATAAGGCCTAACTAAAAAAGTATTATTATAGAACATAGCTCCTAGTTTGTATCACTTTTTGTAAACATGTTCAAGTAGATCCAATGTCTATGTACTAGAGGCTCTTTGCATGGCCACGTTTGCAGTATTTATTGTAAAAACTCTCTAAGATGTAAGGAGTAACAAGTAGCTAGCCAACATTTGAAGTTTCATAGCAATAATTACCAGTCCTCTGTCTTACAGTGTTATTATAAAAGTCCCCAGTAGTTAGTGGATGCATAAACCGAATGGCTGTTGTAGGGTTGGGTAGGAGCAGTGTGTGAATTATTGGCATGTGAACATAAATCCTGTAAATGTCCTCAGTGACATGCTAAAAGAAGGATCCGTTTACTGGATTATTGCTAATGGATTAGGTGACTGGCCCTTAAAGCAATTTTTCCAGGAACAATATGAAAGACCCAAGAGCCTTTTTTAATATTCAACTGAAGGTGGGTGCACTTTCAAAAGGATAGAGCATTGTGGAACTGAGAAGCTTGCAACTTTTGCACGCTCGTGGAAGGTAGGGGATGGCTTAAGGAGATAAACATTTGAAAAGCACATATATAAAAGGAGTCTAGATCTGTGCTGAAGCTTATTGCAATAATTTGTTAAGAATTGCTCACAAAACATATGAGAGGCTTGCAGTAAGAACAGTACATTCTGATTTCATGATGCTCCACGTTGGGGCAGCTACGAGAGTAAAAGCATTTCAGAAACAAATGCGTATTCAGCTATTCCATACTACTGAAAATTGCGTTTGGCTCACTTTCCTGACTTGTTGGTAAACATAGCCACACTCATGTTCTTCAAGGAAATAAAGCCACCCTAAACTGTGCCTGTCTAGTTTTCACCTGTTAAATCTAGCAAAGACGATCCGATCTACTGGCTCCTCAAAGGCGTCCTGGAGTCTATCATGCCCAGCTTCAAAGTGTAAAGAGTGAAGTTGAGATGCCTTTTGAATGCCTACACTTAAACTAATGCAGGGCGCTAACTCACTTCAGATATCTTAGACATAGAAAACTAGGTTTGTTTTGAGGAGACAAATTTGCTGCCACAGTGTCTGCTCCACACTGTCACCTCTACAATGCTACAAAAGCAAGTCACATAATCCTAGAACTCATCTCTACCGTGTATAAAGTGCCATACTGCTGGAGAATGAAAATACTTTGCGGGCAGGGCTAGTGCCATTGCAATGAAAGCCGAACACATTCCCCTGGGCAGCTACCTATTAGGACAGCTATGACAGATGGCACTGGAACAGTGACTAACCAAGAATGTTAACTAGCAATATAACCACCCTCACACTAATATTTATATCATGTTTATTAAATGCAAGAAGTCCATAAAACTTCTGTTCATCTTCTTCTGCATGAACCAGGAGGTAAAGTGTGATATTATTTCTTCCAAAGATCCCACAGCCAACATGCTTTTCATCATTTGGGCCAATATCCCTAACACCTCCTCAGGGCTAAACCATTAGCCTCACTGTCCTCTTCATATTCATAATCTCATTTGGTATATTAATCACTCTTATGGAGGTATTTCATCTATTTTAAGATACTTTCTCCACCTGGGCATAGTGGATCCAGTATTCCTATTAGTGTTGGAGGTGCATTATCCTCTATGCCATGTCAGCTGTCCTCAGTGCGTTATCAGCATTACAATATGAAGAGGACTGAGACTAATGGTTTAGCTCTGAGGCAGTCTTAGATATATCCATCCAACAGAGATAACATTTGTTAGTCGGAGGATTGTATTAAGAAATGACAACCCCACACTGGACTTTTTGGTTTATGTATAAGGACAGGAACTTCATTTTTATGACTTCTTGTGTTTAATAAATGTGATATAAATATTGGTGTACTGGACTACATATTATATGTTCTTTGGAACTTTATTGATTCCTGTTTTAGAGATCCTCCTGGTAATCTGGTTTCTACAAGATTTAGCACTTAAGACATTTAAGATTCTGGAAATATAAATATGGAAATTCAAATATACTCTCTGGGAAAGGGTGAAAAAGGGCAAACATCATTGCCCCTTATTAGTCTGTATTGTATAGTGTAAAACTTAACTAGGCTAGAAGAATCACAATTACCACTAAATAATTAGACTGGTGCTAAAGGGAAACAAGGCTGACATTATGTAATCTGTAACCACTGTTGAACCGGAAAATCCTAGATTTAGAAAGGTGCAAACTAAAGGCATATGCTGATATTATGGGCAGCAAGGCTATGTCCCTCCCTACTTGCTGCTCTGAGAGTTGTCTTTCTTCAGTTTAACTACGTATTTAAAGGTTTTACACTTTAAAAGAATGATTGTTGGGAGTGGAGCGGAGAATTGTTTAATTCTTACTTCGACCCACCGAGCTTGTTAGGTTCCAGAATGATAGACCCATGCCTTGGGTGTATGGCATACAAAAGTAGGGACCATAAGGCGATAGAGCTGAAAATACAAATGTAGTTGAAACAAATGTATGTATATCTTACATTTAAGTTTCCTGTCTCTCACATTTCTTAACTCAGCCAGAGAATATACAAGGCACAATTCCTACAGACTAGATGGTAGGAAGCTGTTAATAAATACAGGAAGATAAAATACATTTATACTACCTGGGCTCAGAGAGATAGGGGCCCTCCTTACGACTTCGGCGATCTTTTTAAAAGACCGCTGAAGCCGCTGCAGCCAGCATACCGCCAGTGCTGGCGGTATGCTGCCCGCCCTATTAGGAGTTTTCCGCTGGGCCATTGTGTGAAAATAGCATTTCCTCCTGCTGGCCCACCTGAAAACCCACCAAAACATTGATGCTGCCTCGTGAAAGAGCCGGCGGCAATGTTGTGTTGCATCGGGTTGCCCGTAATTTGGGCAGTGAGATGCGCGACGGGGCTGTCCATGGCACCCATTGCAAATTTCACTGCCCGTAATTTGGGCAGTGAGATGCCCGACAGGGCTGGGCATGGGGGCCCTTGCACTGACCATGCCAAGTACATGGGCAGTAGAGGGGTCCCCATGCGGCCCGACATCTGCTTTCCACCCACCTATGCATGGCGGTAAGACCACCATGCAAAGGCTGGCGGAAAGGGGACTCGTAATCCTGGATTGCAACTGCCAAAACCGCCATGCTGTTGATAGGTGGCAACCTGGCGGTGCCGGTGGTTGGACCGCCCTGTCTGTGGCGGTCCAACCGCAATCCATGAGTGCAGCGGTCTTGATACCGGCACACTCATAATGAGGGCCATTTTCTGTGTTCTTCTGCCTTGATGCATTTTTCAGAAAAACTGTTTGTGACTGTGTAATTCAAGACTTCAGGTCATCAACATAAATACCTATATCATTCTTGAATGACAAAAGGGATGCTGAATTAATCAAGGTATTAACTTGATGGGGCAGAAAGATAATTGAATAGCCAAAACATAATTTCCCATGTGTTATAATGGAAACTCTGGGCCTGATTACAACCTTTACGGAGGGAATTACTCCGTCCCAAATGTGACGGATATCACGCCTGCCTAATACAAGTTCCATTATATCATCATTATATCCTATGGAACTTGTAACACGACGGATGGAATATCCGTCACATTTGGAACAGAGTAATCCCCTTTGCCAAGGTCGTAATCAAGGCCTATGTCTTTAAATGTGAAACTTGCAGTAGAATTGCGGACAAATTTGTTGCTTGAACAATTTGATAAAGGCTTTTTCATTACTATCACTGAACTCTGTCCGTAATTTATGCCTGTGATTACAGGTGACCTCTACTGGCACTTGTTTCTCAGGACTGTTAAATGTACGAAAATTCTGCCTGTGTCTGTCTTGACGATCAAGGGAAACATGTCCCTGGCTTTTGTTTCCATCTCTCCAGGCTTTGGCATGACTGCCATGTGCGGTAGATGACAGTGTGATGTCCTGATCCCATGAAAAAATGGAGTGCGACCCCAAGTTATGGCTGCCCACACTAGTTCCAAGATTTAGCTCCATTACTTTGTCTCTCTTGCATTCTATCTTGATTTTGTCAGCTGGTGCATTATTTGGGTCATGGGCCCTGTGCAGAGCATGAGTACTTGCTTTGCAGGTATCGCTCTGCTTTTTCCTGCCTCGTACATGTCCAGTAGGTTGCTTGTGCCAGTTTTCCCACATACCCTACCTGTGTAAGCTGAGCCAGTTACTGGCTGTTCCCTCATGAGAAATAACAGTCACTAGTCTTTCCTGTCCTTCAAGCAACTGTCTCCAGCATGATGGACATTGTGTGATAGTCCCCTTAGGCTCACTGCACGACTGCAGCCTGAGATGTAGGAATCGTAAAAATGGAGATGCAGCGCTGGCTGCGTTTGCATTCGTACAGTTCCCGGCTCTGCCATTTGACTGCCTTATGCTTGGTGCTGGCAGTGGCTCCTCCCTTGGGCATGGTGGGGTTGCTTGCAAACACTCAGATATGCGTGGCAGGCAGAATGAAATAGGTACATTTAGAGCTCAGGCAGGCCTTCAGCTGCATCTTGTAGGGCCTATGCATGGACGAGAAGGATTTGCTAAAAGTGTGTTTATTTATGAATTTTCAGTATTTTGTTTATAAAGAAACTTACCAACATTGTTGCTATATTGTACAAGGCTGATTAATAAGCTTTCCTTCACAAACTATCGCTTTTCAGTAATCTTTCTTATTGGGCCTGGCTCTTTCTGCAGGGCCATCCCTATAGCTTTTGCCTTCACTCCACAAATTTTTGATGAATTCATTTTTGTTGACCTTCGAACTCTGTGCTGTCCTTAAAACATTGTAGACTTGGTTTATACCCAATTAGCATATTTAATTTACTTAAAGTAAAGTGCACACTTGTTCCCAGGGCCTGTAAATGAAATGCTACTAGTGGACTAGCAGCACTGATTGTGCCACCCACTTAAGTAGCACCTTAAACATGTCTCGGGCCTGCCGTTATAGCCTGTCTATGTGCAGTTTAAAACTGCCATTTCGACATGGCAAAGTAAACCTTTTGCAATGCCCAATCCTTCCTTTTCACCCCTAGGGTAGGCTGTGGACAGCCTATAGGGCAGGATGCAATGTATTTAAAAAGGTGGACATGTACTTTTAAGTAGTGAAAAACACTTACATTTGTTTCTCACTACAACAAGGCCTACCTCTCCCATAGGATAACATTAGAATTTCCTTATTACATTTTTAAAAGTGTAATTTCCAAATGGGAAAAGCTAACATTTTCGTGTTTGGTTTCCTTGAAATCCTAATTTAAAATCCTAACTCACGGTGAAGTCTGATTACAAAATTGTAATTCCCTATAATATAGTACCCTATTTAGAAATTTGACATTTTCTTGCCTTAGTCATTTCGTGCCTGCACCCTGTTTCTGGGTCACTTGACTGGATGTGGGTGACATTTGAGCTTTGTGTATTTTTCTTAGACAGCCACAATCAGTAAGAGCCTAGTGTGTGACTGAATGGGCCATCACTGGCAGGATGAGAGGGAGGAGCTGAGCACAGCCCCACTTACACTTCAATAGACCGTGTCCTGCCTCCACACAAAGCTCTGCATACCCCCTGTGGATACTTTGCTAGGAAGAAGGACTGATGTGCTGCTACAAGGGCTGCCACTCTGCAGCGCTGACCTGCTGCCCTCTTGCCTGGAGAAGAAGAACTGGACCTGCAACTTCATCTTGAATTCAGGACCCCAAAGTGACTCGAAAGGCTAGTTTACTGGCCTCCTGACCTGAGCCTCAAGGAGGTAAAAGGCTCGGCAAATAGCTCCTGGACCCAGCTACAGCGAGTTCCGGTGGTGCCTCTTAGGTCCTGGACCCTTGGTGTGGTTCACAGGCTCTTAAAAGCAAGCTTTTGGGCTCTTTGTCACTGCAAATGGGTCAGTTTGCACTGAGACCATGCTGCTCGCACCAACATTCCGCACAAGCTGCCACCAGCACATCTCCTCTCACAGCGGCATCAACCACTTGTGAGATACTTCCAACGCAAAGCACCCACCATTCAGCAACCCCCAGCCTGATATTTGCCGCACGCCTACAGCTGCCCACAACACTTTTCTTGCCTCGCGTGACCCTCTGCAGCGCCAACAAGATTCTTGACAGAAAACATGAGAAGATAAAACGTCAGATGAACTAATCGGGGATTGTATATGACCCGTACTCTGCTGCGGTCTGTCTGAACCTTTGACAGTGACGCGGCCCAGCACGCCCAGATAGCTGCAATTGGTGCTTTTTAGTGCTATTTTTATTTTTATTCTTTAAAAATTCATAACTCCGGTTCTACTGATTGGATTTTTGCGGGTTTGATCTTGTTTTATGTATTCGATTTTATCCGTTTTTTTTTAACTTGGTGTGGGAGCTTTTTTTGTGGTGTAATCACTGTTTTCCTGTTTGAAGTGTTAAGAGGCACTGTGTAAAGTATTTGGTTAAGTTAAGCCTGACTGCTCTGTACCAGGGGCTTGATCACAGATTAATTTGGGGTATGCTTGTGCCTTACCCTGACAAGGATTGTGGTTCCTGCCTGACCAACGCTCACACCCCAGTCAACCAGTAACCCAGTTTCTCATATTTCTCAATACTGTGGGGACGTAGACAAACCCTCAACAATTTGATTAACAAGCATAGTTTCAGCTAGTAGGTCCTGGCATTAAAAGGATAAGTTATTAGCTTTGCCAGTGCCTTCCTGCGTTGGCATTAACTAACTCCACAAAGGTCATTAGTGCGTTGCAGTAGTTGTTTACCTTGAAAAATGTTTTGTATTAAAGAAAAGTCATTCCAAAATGGCTAATTATGTATACACATGTGATGCAACACACCGGATGCCACTTATAATTTACCATTCCAACATGGCTGACTAATTTTATAGCAGTAATGTAAAAGTAAACAAAGGAAGTTCACAGTAGTGTGAAAAAGATAGTGAGCAGCCCAGCAGCATTTTGCAGCTGCACAACCCTCTTAAAAATAAACACATAAACAGTTCAAAAGGGGCAGCAGGACAGGAAACTGGATCACAGAGCCCTATGGAGCAACAAATGAGCTTTGGAGTGTAAAAAAAAAGAAAATGGAGCACCTTCAGGATCACTGGATAATAAAAAGAGGAATGAGGTAGCAATGGTTGTGGGTTTTAAAAAGCAGAAAGAGCAGGGACGCATGAAGAACAAGGAAACGGGCGACTCTTGGAATGCTGAAAGGGAAAGAGAGAGAGTCCCCTAGGGGTTATCTTGTGAAAAAGAAAGAGTACTGGTGCCCAGGGCTCTGCTCAGTAGCTTGTGGCCTGTTCAATTGAATGTCAATGCACTGAGCACCAAAGCTGTGTAGTTCTAAATCCACCTCATATCTCTTTAATCCACTACTAAAGGGGAAGCGCTAACTTTTGCTAAGAGGGACTACATATCCCAAACTGGTTTGTGGCCCCAGGAGGCGGCCATTTTCTGCATCATCTGCTCCCACTTGCCTTTCCGATGAGCGCTATAAAGCGCAAGGGGGCACACCGCAGCACGGGACATGGCCGGAGCACGCCTGGTCAAAGCCCGGGCCAAGGGCGGGCCAGTTCACACTGTCTGAGCACAAAGGAGGCCGGGCCACCTCCCTAACATCTATTTTCAAGTAGGCTTTGTTGGTGCATCTGTATTATTGCAGCCTCTTTGTGCAGCTCCTTTGATTTATCTCACCTTTAAGGGACCATCTTTTTGTCAAAACATTTGTGATGGGCAAAAGTAAAGTGACCGAGGGTGGGGCTGGGGTGGTACACAGAAAAAAGGCTGAAGCATGCAGGAAGCAACTGTGTAATGGATAGGATTGACAATCTCCTGGTTGATTGTGAGGACATTTTAACTTCCTCCCCGGATAGAGCCTCCAGAGGTATCCAGAGCGAGCCAGTTAGGCAAAGTGAAGGCCATAAGAAAATCCCAGACATGTTAAAAAAAAAAATTAAACAAAAAATGCGGGACATAGGTTCTAGTTCCTACAGGGCAGGGAGAAGCGAGAAAAGCTATTATTCACATTCCCTTAGCATCAGTGAGTGAGCTACCATCTGCTGATAGTGATACTCTTCAATGCAGCAATTGCTTCAGCCCTCTAAACGATCCATCAGACCTACACGATGATCCTGACCTAAGTGCCCTGATGGGTGGGATAGTAGACACAAATGTAAATCCAGACCTACCTAATGCTCAGTATATCTCTTGTATACATGATCTAAAGAAAGAGGTGACTGAGCTTCAATCCATGGTCAATTCTTTAATTGCAATGGTCAAACAGTTAAAATTTTTAGATGTGACGTCCATTATGGACCACAACTGTAGTTCCACGTTTAATCCCTCAGGTCCTCCAACACAGTTGCCCAAATTGCCTTTGAACACCAGTAATAAGAACAGTAATTGCGCCCCTTCCCCTGTCTCTGCCAGTCTTGTGCCCTGTGCTGGCTACCTTCCAGTAGGCGGTTGGTCTGAGAACTCTTGTCAGGCTCCTACACATAATAGTCTAAACCTGGGCGAGAAACCAAGACTTCACCACCAACTTTCTAGAATAATGAAAAATAATGTCCCAAATTGTGCTGGACAGTCTGTTGCCAACCGGTCACATCTAACAACACTGTCTTAATGGTTAACGTCCCTAAATTACATCTCTTGATCCAAAGGGAAGGGGTAGACTCTGTTAGAAACAAGGCAATCCATTGGATCCGCCACGTGAGGGGCTGTTATTCCGTAATACGCAAGGACATAATTGATGCAGTTAGAAGGCCAGACCCCGACACATGCTATGATACGATTGAGCCGACTCTTGGAGACAGGAGCTTGGTTGATAATCTGGTGGCCCTAGATGCAGAAACAAGCGCCCCAGGGTACTCCCGTATTCAGTGTAAGTATCCCAGGCTTTATCTGTGTCATGGGGCCAGGTTTTCCAACTATTCAGCAGGCAACCCTTCTGCCTTAACTGAGAGCGACTGACTCGGAGTGCCATCTGAAACCCCTGTTGATCTACCACTCCACCCAAACGATATAACTATCCTGGGTTTGGGTGTTTCTTTTACTGCTGACCCTAAAAATACCCTCTCCCCCCAATAGACAGACTCCACCAACCCACTCAGGACCAACTGGCCAATTCTGAAAATATTGTTCCTGAGGGGAAGATAAGGTTAGCATTCTGGAATGTGGAACTAGGGGTTCAGAGAAGATTTGTGGTCTAAGTGAAAGCTGGAATGCTGGGCACTCACACTTTGCACACTCCATCCTTGGGAAGCAGTTGAATGAGCTTATATTTAGTACTGACCATGCATTCTGCAATAAGATTTGCTGCCCACCTAACCCAATTTCAACCACATTCAATGGTCAAGGAAAAAGACTCCGTGATAGATAACATATTGATCACAAATAGACATGCCGCAAGGGTTGGAAACTTTATCACCCATACAATTGCATGCAGTGACCACTACTCACTGAGTATAGATTTGGATGTAGCGTCAAGGTTTTTTTTGATCCCATGCACCACTTCCCAACTATTGCACGGTGGGTGATATGGACATTAAAAGGCTTAAGGGGTATATTGATCCCCAAAAGTTCCTGAAAAGGCTGGTCTGTGGATGTATGCATGCTTTCGAAAATTGTTTAGACTTGGGTACTAATCCTGAGTATATCATCAAGAGTTTTCAAAAGATTGCTGGAGACATTAAGGAGGGACTGGTGATTACAGGTAGGGGCAGCAGCAATATCTGGATGATGGGATGGCTTGATGAATCTTGTACCAAGGCCCATAGCTTGTTGAAACTAGCCCTACACAAACGTCCACGCTGTGTAAATGAAGTCAGGCCTGCCAGGAAAACTACAAGTATGTTTTAATGCAGTGGGGCAAACTGCAAGAAGCCAGCAATAGTAAGGATTCTGCAGCTTTCTGGCGGGTAATTAATACGCTCCATCTCCAGTCAGACACCGGACGACTCCTTGAAATGGTCATTAGTTAGGGAGACTGCCTCTCTCACTTCTCAACCATTTATTCAAATCCAACTGATAGGTTAAGCCTGGCAGAAGATGAGAAGCCTGACAGTGACTTTCTTTCCCCCGTTAACCTCCCAATCAAGCTTGGATTTACCCTGGAGAGGTCATTATTTCCCTAAACGCAAGTAAAACCGGCAAGGCGCTGGGCCCAGATTTTATCCCTGTAGATCTGTTTAAAGCCAACACTACCCTTTGGGAGCCATTGCTTACTCAATTCCTGAATGCATGCTGTCAAGTTGGCCTATTGAGGTCTTGGAGGGAATCAATTATTGTGCCAGTTTTTAAAAAGGGAGAGAGACATAGCCCTACTTGTTATCGTCCTATCTCTCTCCTAGATCGATGCTGAAAGTGGCAGGTCGTGTTGTCTTGAACAGATTGCAGAAATGGGCCCAGGAGAAGAATGTTTTATCAGACTTACAGTATGGGTTCTGGGAGGGAGTAGGGACCGTGGAGGAGGGCCTGAACTTAAGCATGCTGACTGAGAGATTTTCCACTGTCAAACAAGGTAGATTGTACTTGGTCTTTGTTGATTTAACTGCTGCATTTGATTGCGTAATCCATAGTAAATTGAGGGATACTATGGGCACCATTGGTGTGGATCCACAGACCGTACAATTCCTTTGTCAAACATATTTTGAGTGCAGGGCCAGAGTGTATCATGGCTTAATGGGCGTATGTTCCCAGCCATTTAGCATAGAGAGGGGAGTAAGGCAGGGTTGTGTTCTGGCACCCTTCCTTTTCTCCTTATACATTAATAGCTTGGATAATGTACTATCTGCTGACTGTAACAACCTGCCCCAAATTGGGTCCCGGCCCATTCCTACCCTACTGTATGCTGATGACGCTGTTCTTATGGCACAAACTCCCCTTGCACTGCAACAGTTACTAACGCTCTTTGTGTCCTACATGGAGGAACTGGGCTAATACAAAAGTAAGACATTTGCCATGAGGTGTGGGAAAGTGATATTGAAAACTCTCAGCTTCATGATAAGACACTAGAATTTACTACGTCACATCCTTCACCTACCTGGGATCATGTTCGATTAAAAAGGGTCATGGAGGATGTCAACTAGAACTAGAGGGCTACACTTTCAGAAAACTGTTACAGCCTTGCACAATTTTGCTTGCAAGGAGGGAAAGAAACACCCTAGGGAGTTACTAACACTATACAAAGGCCAAATGTATGTCAATGGCCCTGTTTGGGTCAGGCCTTTGGGGGCATGTAAACCATGACTTCCTACAGCTTATAGAGAACGCCTTCTTGACGTATCTTCTTTCTCTCCCACAGAGCAGCCCATCACACGTATGTCAATCCGAACTAGGAGTCCCGCTCATTTCAAACCTAGTTAAAATACAACCGATCCCACTATGGCACAAGATATGGACTTCCGAGTACAAAAAAGCTGAACCAAGAAATTATAGGGGACTGTCTTAGGTCCTCCCATACAGGAAGTGTGCAATGGTTAGGATATGTAAAAATGTTATGAGTGATCTGGGGCATCAAGATTATTAATATAAACCAGAAACTCTACAAGTTGTTACAAGAAAAACCCTGAAAAAAGTGTTTGCCACTGTTAGAAGAACTAAGTCTATCTGCTGAACTGCTTAAGCCAAATGTTGTTAAAAATCAGTTGATCTTAATCCTCATTCGGCATGCAACTATATATAAAGGAGGTGAGCAATGAACAGCATAGATTTGTTTTAACCAGGTCTAGGCTAGACCTCTTACACCATTGGGTGAGCTTTCCAACCACAAATGATTGGTCGAGGTCTGTGGCTAAATGACTGTGCAACAAAGTTACTGAGCAAAGTACTTTTCATACAGTTTTATTCTGTACACTTTATAGCTTGTCAAGAAAGACCTTTTTGCTGCCAATGAGATCTATGGACTTGGTACAGTGTTGACCAGCTTATTTTTATTTATTTTTTTACAGTCTCTGCCAGCCATATATACCTGTAATATCATGTCTAAATTTTTATGGGCCATTTTTAGACATAGGAAGTTAAATTCTTTCAAAGACTGAGAGGTAGATTTTATACTTATAAGCTGTATGAGACCTGTTGTTTTTTAAAAATATTTAATTGTCTTTTTTGTGTGCTTTTATGATTTAAAAAAAATTGAATAAATCTAATTTGATTTGATTTAATCCACCATTAGCCAATTGCTGTCTAACTCACTCCAGCACATTCCTGCTCTATTACTTTATGAAGTTTTCTTCTGTTGTTCTCTTGCTCAGACTTTCATTTTTGTGTTTGATAGACTTCTAACTGCATATACCTCACCTTAGAATATTTCCCTGGCGTAAGACTGGATTCGGAAAATCTCAAACAGTATCTCTGCATAAGTGGCGTTGATTGGCTTGGCACTGGTGTCATCCGCAGTGGAAATTATGTTATGATGCCCATACAAGCGCCACCCTTTCACCTTGACATCAGTTCCTTTTTCTGTGCCAGCTGCACAAATCTGGAGAGCTACCTCAGGCATTTTTACCACTTTTTTCAAATTTTTCACACTTTTTTGAGCATTTGCTCCCAGTGTGCTTAGGGACTTGTTACTTCAAATACCTAGTGGGTTTAAACCTTGTAGGGACTGCCACAGACAAATGTCAGTGTTGGATTCTCACCTGGTTTGACTCTCGTGCCTGGGCTAAAGTCACAACCCTGAGTCCTGCATCGAGTGAAAGTGTTTGCACCCCAAGACAATCTGCGAGCAGTCAGTGAAGCTCCTGTTAGCATGGCAAAAAAAAGACCCCTCACTGTTCCTGAGGGACTTATCTGTGATGTTCCAGGAGCCGGTAGATGCTTGTCTTCCTGCTTAAAAACATCCTCTTTGAAATCCAGTAAGTTTAAAAAAAAAAAAAAAAAAAAAATGGTGTTGAAGCGTTCTTCTGCTTCCCCCCGACTGACACAATTCTTCGAGGCCCCACTCCACTTGCAGAGCCAGTGCTTGGCCATGCTCCTCTCTGAGTTTCATTGAACTGGAGCTATTCTTGTTCAGTTGAATGAGTTTCACAAAGCCATGCTATCTTTGGGCCGTCGACTCCCTCTGATCCGTCTTCAGGCCTCATGGAGCTGAGAGGTGACCCTACTGAATTACCGCCAGCAAGTCTGCCGCCAACACCAGCCAGGCCCTTTGAATGCATCCCCAGATATGGACTGATGCTGCAACAGGTGTTTTCTTCCACCTTGCTTCCTTTCCATCCGGAACCATCCCCTGTGCCACTGGCGCCGCTCGACAAGAAGCCCATCATTATCCCTGAGCCAGCTACGTTCAACATTGATGGGGGCTCTGTCCATGCCCTACCTAACCCCTGGTCTTATAGTGCCTAGATAGATCCTTCTTACCTGAATGGGAGATTGGGAAAAAGTGTTAGATCCCCTAGAGTAGGACCCTGAGCCAGAAGACAACTCATATGAGAAGCAGAGGGCACTGGAGTTCCTTGACCTACAGCTGCCGGCAGTGGAGATCAAAAGCAATGCCTTTTCAGAAGTGCTTCAACTGGGAGCTGGCTCGGCTAAACAATTGCTCCCTTTCAATGAAGCCCTCACAGACTTTCATCTGGAGGCCAGGGTAAAACCTTGTATTGGGGCTCTTGTGCATTGCATGATTGCCCGACACCACTGTCCTCCCCCAGGAGACCCAGCATTCCTGTCCCAGCACCCCTCCCCTGAGAGCCTGGTTATGCAAGCCTCAAAGCCAAGGTCAGTACACAGCACATGGAAATATTGGCCCCTTCCATTCCACCGGGCAGGAAATGCAAGAGGCTGGACACCTTTGGGTACTTCCACCAGCCTACCCTTGCCATCAGTGAATAAAGCATGCTTCTTGGGCCAATACTCTCATGTGTTGTGGGAACTGATTGTGCAGCTGCTTCAAATGCTTCCTGAGAAGAGCCAAGCCATCCTAGTGGATGGTTGGGGTGCATCAAATTTCACGATCAGGTGTGGGCTGGATACCACAGGCTCCCTTGGTGGAGCCACCAGCTCTATGGTGGCACTGTGTCACCACACCCATTTGCAATCCTCTGGGTTTTCTGTGGGATATCCAAGCAACCTTGATTGACATGCACTTCAGTGACTCTTGTCTATTTGGTAATAAAGATGAGATCGCTCTCAATTTCTTTTGGGAGAGCTGGGTCACCGTTGAGTCTCTCGAGCTCTCTCTAGCTATCTATCCCAGGAAGTCATTTTACCCCCTGTCACAGCTGTGGTCAGGGCACGTATAGGCGTCTGCAGTACCAGCCGTACCAGCAGCCTGCCCATTCCTTTCATGGACGAGCAGACAAATCCCAAAGAGGAATCAGGAGCCAGACCTAGCATGTTGTCAAGTCTCCCACCCCTTTGGCTTGCACAGCGTCTACGCCTTGTTAATCCACCCTCCATTCAGCACAGCCATCATGTTGGTGGCAGGAACAGGCACTAGATGCCTGAAGGTCTGCAGTTAGCTGTGACAAGTGGGTTTTCCAAATTGTGCAGAAGATGAATGCCCCTCCGTTCGTGGAAACTGCTCTTCCTTTGCACCATCCCAAGAATTGTAACGGAGGACCATCTCTCCTTACTCCATCAGGACTTGCAGGCAAAAACAGTCATCAAGAGGGTGCCTGCGCAAGAAGTAGGACGTGGTTGCCATTCCCACTACTTTCTGGGGCTGAAAAGGGAAGGAGTACGTGATTCTATACTAAATCCACACCTTCTCAACGCCTTTTTTTACTGAAACAGAAATTCAAGATGCTCAACTGGGCTCAGGTCTTGTCTGCCATGGATCGAAGACTGGATGGTAGTGCTGGACTTGCAGGACTCTTATTTTCACATCCCCATCTTGCATCCCTCCAGGCGTTAGCTGAGGTTCACGGTGGGCCATGAGCATTTCAGCTTGCTGTTGTCCCCTTCAGCCTCTCCAGTGCCTTTGGGTGTTCATGAAAGTGATGGCAGTGATTGCAGCTCATTTCAGAGGTTGGGTGTTCCAGTTTTCCCCTTTCTCGAAGACTGCCTGCGGAAGGCTGGCTACCCCCTGGTATTTATCACCCCATTCCAGACTACAGCAAACATTTTGCTCTCATTTTGGTTCACTATCAACATGTGGACGTCACACCTGATTCCTACTCAGAGCTCCATTTCATTGGAGCTTTTCTGGAAACAGTGCAGATCCGTGCCTGTCCTACAGAGCAGAGAGTCAAGGATATTCAGGCAATGATCCTGATGTTTCAGCTTCAATCTTGGATTTCTGTTAGGCAGACTTTGAGGCTGTTATGTTTGATGGCTTCCTGCATCCTTGTGGTGAACCATGACAGATGGTTAATGGGGACTCTGCAGTGGGATCTGAAACTCAGTTAGTGTAGCACAAGGGTAATATCTCCAACCTGGTACGGATTTCAAAGGAGACTGCAGAAGATCTGCGGTGTTGGCTGACTGCAATTGGGTCCTTTGCAGACCCCTCTCTCTTTCCCACCTAGAGATGACCAAGGAAGACTGATGCGTCACTTCTGGGATAGGGCGCCCACCTGTGAGAAGTGGAGGTCAGAGGACTATGGTCTCAGGCAGGATCTCAGCTCCAACTTTTCTCAACTTTCTAGAGCTGAGAGTAATTCGCTCTGCATTGAAAGCCTTCCTCCTATCAATCAAGGATAGGCTGGTTGTTGTATTCACAGACAACCCAACTGCCCTGCGGCATTGCAGTGAAGAGTGTGGGGTAGGGTTTTGGACCCTGTGCCAGGAGGTTCTGCGGCTCTGGACTTAACTGGAGTTCCAGGACATCTTGCTGGTTGTGCAGCACGTGGCAGGCTCATTGAATTCCAAGGTAGATTAATTCAGCTGATGATGCCTTGCGCATAGAGGTGGCATGAAGTCTCTTTCACAAAGGGGGAGAACCTTAGCTCGATCTGTTTGCCAACTTCGAGAACTTGCAGTGTCAGTACTTCTGCACATTGGAGCTTCCTAAGAGGCTCTCAGTCAGAGATGTATGCCGCCTTGAGTGGAAGTCAGAATCTGTTTGTTCTGTCTTTAGCCCGGCAAAGCCTTGCATTGGGCATTGTTAAAGGCTACCTATCAGCTATTTTGACTTTCCTGCGGTTGCCAGATCAAATTCTCTATGTTCAAGTCACCAGTTGTGGCTCGTTTTCTGCAAGGTTTGCAACAAATGCTCCCCCCTACCACTTTTGTGATGCCCCAATGGGACCTCAGTCTGGTTCTCATAATACTCAAGTGTTCCCCTACATAGATCTTCTCAGCTGCTCTTGACTATCAAAACGGTCTGTTTAGTGGCCATTACATTGGCCTGGAGAGTCCGCTTCAAGCTCTCAGTTCATCCTACATACACAAGCTTTTTCCCTCACACCCTGGTCCTTTGGACGCATGCCGCCATTGTGTTGGCATGCGGGGTACCTGCCCTGGACACCTGAAAAGCCGCTGAGTGGGCGTTCCTCCACATGTTCACAAGGCACTACTGCTTGAATTGTCAGGTCTGTCAAGATTGGCATTTTGCTCATTCTGTCCTTTGGATTTTTGCGGTCTGTGCCAGTTTGCAGACCCACCTCCAGGGAAGTACTGCTTGGGTATCTGTCCTAAGGTGAGGAATCTACGCTTAGAAGTCTGTCAGAAGAACAAGTTACTTACCTTTGCTAACACTTTTTCTATGAGAGATTCTATCTACCAACAGATTCCTCATCGACCCTCCCATCCTCCACGCTCTACAAACTGGGCTCTTTGCCCTAAAGATCCCGTTAGGCAATGTACACTGGTCAAGCTTTGGTTTTTATGTGGTTCTGCGTTTTTGGTACAGAAGTAGTTCCGAAAGAAACTGATGTCAGTTCAGCGGTGGTCATATGGTCACTGGAACAACACTTCTGACACGGATGATGCCAAGATAGAGCTGATCAATGCCACCTACCAACATGCAGAGCTAATGCTAAAGATTTTCCAGATCCAGTCTGATGCCTGGGGAATATACTAAGGTGCGGAATCTGCTATTAGAGTCTCTAACAAGAAAGTGTTACCGAAGCTTGTTTGTTTTTCCCTCTCTTGCTCCTGTAAATGACTGATGTGGAAAAATAACTGCTGGTCCTCAAAAATGTGTGGGCCCCTACCGACAACCTCCAGCTCAAATTAAGCACTGAAGTCCCCTCAAGTCAGCAGTGGAAGGATACGTCCCTTCCAATCAGAATACAGAGATCGAAATGCTTATGCAAGGAATAAGCGCAAGAATAAGAAGGAAAGCCATAAAGTTAAGAGCAGAGACCCAATTCTAAAACTATGTTATGTATTAAAACATACAGGCCCTCATTACGACCTCGGGCGGCCACCAATGCGGCCGCACTCCCGCCACGGCCATCAGGAGTTTGCGCCCAGCGGGGATCTTGGCCGCAACACAGGAGCCGGCTCCAAATGGCGGTTTTGCGGACGTGCGACGGGTGCAGTTGCACCAGTTGCGCTTTTCACTGTCTGTATGGCAGACAGTGAAAAGCTGCATGGGGTCGTAGCAGGGGGCCAGTGCAGGGGCCCCACGACTCTCCTTACCCCCAGCCTTTTCATGGCGGTTCAAACCGCCATGAAAAGGCTGGCGGTAAGGTGAGTCTTGATCCCCTGGGCAGATTAAAACCGCCTGGACCACTGTGGCGGGAAACCGCCGGTCCCGGGTCGTAATTCCCTGTGAAGCACCGCCAGCCTGTTGTCGGTGCTTCCTCCAGCACAGCCCTGGCGGTCTTTGACCGCCAGGGTTGTAATGACCCCCACAGTCTGTAACCTAGACTTAAAAAAGTGTTAATGCCATTTGTATTGTATACATTCTTTTAAAGAATGTTTTAAACAGTTAGAAAGTTAGGAACCTTTTACAGCTAACAAACTTTGCAATGTGTTGAAGAGCTTAATAGACACTCCCAGAGACATCGTTGGTGGAGCTGAAGCCATGTCCTAATGGGTTTTCTCTTTTTTTATTTTCTATTCCTAAAGCATAGGGGAAAGAATCACTAATGCTTCGGTATTTCATTCTGAACAATACATTTGTCTTCTTCCTGCCTTGTACATAAGGACACTAGAAGGGGATTCCTTTTGAGGATGACAGTGCGAAAAATGCAAGGTGTACCTATTGTTACTGTGAAAAGGTTTGAAGAATACCCAAACGTGGACATAATAAGTGAGGAATTGGCTTAAAATGGTTTGCTATCTCCCAATCTATTCACATGGGACATACAGCACTGCTACTGTAACAATGTTTCATTGGGGTCGGAAGAGAGAACTCTGCCATATCGCCTAAGGTCAGTCAGTAGGGATTGGAGGAAGGCTAAAACTGCCTGGCATTGTTATCACGTGTTAACATACAGAGTAAAGACAGGTATACATCTGGGTACCTCGACAAAATTGTGAATTCTGGGTATGCATTAAGCCGCAATACAGTCACCGACCGTGGTCAAATGTAAGTAAGCTACACACCCCAAATGAAATTTCAAGAACACATTTATACGTTCCACACACCTAGCATTTGCCAGAGTCATTTTCCTGTCACAGAGCTGACATTGTCCACACTGCTTTTTGTTATATTTCTTTTCACATACAAAATAAACTCAACTTTCTTATGTATGCAATAAGATGATGCTTTGTAAACCAAATGGACTACGAGTGCAGGCAGAAGAGATGCTAAAATGTTTGATTGTCCTGAATGAGTAAAACATGTCCTTTGTGGATTATAGAACCTATGAAAGTGTTCTTTGAGTTAAATTTGTAGTGTTTCTTACTAAGGGCGACCGACTTAAGTGATTTTCCACCACTTTTTGCGATTCATGTTTTTGGGTTTGTTGTACAACCTACAATGACCTATAGTTTGAAGAGAGATGCTTTTATATAAAAGGATGTAAGGGAAGGGTACAAATTGACAATGTTCCTAGGCTAGTTTGCAGTAGTCAAATGGTTTCTTTTCTACCTCAATGGCACACCATGAAGAATAAGTCTACGTAAGTAAGTGACCACATTGATTACTCTGTCCTTCCTCATAACTTTAGGCCATGCAATCACCCTTCATGCTTTGGAGACCTGAGTGTATCTATTGCCCATTTTGGCTCACTAAGCACCCATTCAGTGCAATGGGTGCACTTTGATTCTCTTTATACAAATATCTGCTTGCTATCTTGTAATGAGAGGCCAACTGAACTGAAACACAGGAGATGTGAGGAATGTATTTGCCCTTTTCTGCCCCATCTCCTCAGCCCGTTCATTGTTGTGTCCCTTTGACTTCTAATTTCAGAGTCTGGCCCCTTCCGTCTTGATGCCATGCATGAGTACTGCTCTTCACTTTCTTACTGCTGGAGCACGATCTCAGTTTATATAGCGGTTTATGTGGTAAGGCTTACCAACTCAGGAGGCCATGGTCAAGATGGTGGCAGGAGCAGTAATCCTGTGATTTCATGCTTTTATTGCCCTCTCCAACCATGCTGAATATACAAAAGCATGGGGCCCCTGCATACCAGGTCTGCAGAGGGACTGGGGCCGCCAGTGTAGGTGTCCTGAACATATCGGAGACTGCTGAGCTGGGCCATGCTGAACACGCAGAAGGCTGCGCCGTGATTGATCGCTGCAGGCATGCCTGAGCTCTGAGGACGGAGCAGAGAACCGGCCCGCAGATCGGGGAGAGCTACCTTGCCAAGGCAGGAGCCCGCACTGCGCTGGAGAAAAAGGAAAGGCTTCATCGTAGAATGGTGCATCCTCCCTCCCACCACTGACATTACCACAAGGCCTGTTGACTGTGACAACCGGCTAGAGAACACCCGCATGGGGAGCTGCCAAGCATGCAGATCGGGGGAGAACTGCAGCTAGGCCGCAATTGGGGGCGGTGAATTGCCCCCCCCCCCTGCTGACAATACCACACCTGGCTGCCTGCTGTGGCCAACGGGGAAGTGCCCACCAGGAGAACGGCCTGCCGGCCCTGGGAGAAATCATAGCAGAGGGCGCGATTGGAAGTGTCAGTTGACCCTTCCCCCGCTATTGCTACCACACAGCTCGGTTGTGTGCGGAGGCCTCCTGAAACAGCCCACAATTAGTGAGGCCTGCGGACCCTGTGGGACAGCATCACTGAGGCCACGGTGGAGAACAGGGAGACAGCCCCCTCCCCTTTTATCGACACCACCAGGCCAGGTTGTATACAGGGATTAATGAGAGCTCATCCACACTGAGGGAGGTCAGCTGACCCTGGGGTTAGGAAGCCTGCAGCTCAGCTTCAGGAGCAAGAGCACATACCTCCAGAAGACCCCTAGAGGGGCACACAGACACTTGGGCTGTAATGGGATCGGGTAGGTCTCCCTGTTCCTTATATCAGTGACTTCTCTCAATTGAGGAGTCTTGGAAGAGGACTTACAGGAACACCAACAACCACATCAAGTTGGGCCCTAATCCTGCAGAGGGGAGGTGATGAGGACAGGGACCCCCCACATCCCTTCCCACCAACCTCCTTGGTTTATTTGCACACATCTGCCCCCACATATGAAGCGCAAACTGCTGCATTGACTGTGATTTGAATGGAGGTGCCAACCCCAAATGGGTGATATCTACCATTTCTAAAGAGTATTGAGAGGACATTGCTGATTGCCTCTGTGGAGCACTGAATATTTGTGATCCCCTCTGACCTTCATATTCATACACAGATGCTGGCACACAAGTGAGGTCTGAGACTCATCCCTAATGGAGCGATTGTTCTCTCCTCTGCAAGTGCACCTAGACATCTGACGGGGCCTATAAGGTGTTTTAGGGGCTGGCACAAGCCTTACAGAAGACTCACTTGCTGAGGATGTAGGGAGCACATGAGGATGGGGATCTCACTGCAACTCAGCCAACTCCATGATGATGAGACAGAAGGACTCTAAAACAGGGGACATCCTCCAGAACATCTCCTTGGCCGATGTTTGGGCAGTTCCGGCGAGGTGGGGAGGGCTTCGCATTGGAAGAGGCGCTGGTGAAACATTGGCCTCCTCAGTTTACGTAAAAGTTACCATGCACTACCCCCACATAATCCATGGGACTTTTATTTTCTGTTGCATACGCTTTGTAAGATTTGTGGCTCTATGCAGCACCACTACATGGTGGCCTGGGAAAGGGAATGCAGGGTAGTGTTTGTGTTTGAATAAATGTGTGTGTTATGTGTAACAGCTCATCTCCCCCCACCCCAACCCCTGTCCCCCCCTGCACCTCCACCTGGGGCCTCCACCACTAAAGGTGTTAGAGGAATATAGGCTTCTCACATCGAACGTCAGCACAAACAAGGGATAAAGCCGGCTTATTATCGGCTTGGTTACTGAGATTAAAGCCACCCAGCTGCTCAATAGCTGCTCTGCCACTCCGAACGGGGAGGGTGGTGAACATACAGACTGAGATTAAGGGGGAGTTTGAGGAATACTATAGGGGACTGTACAGTGAGTCTACAGAGGTGATGGTAGATTAGCACGTATATGTACCCCCATGGTCAGCCCCATCCAAAGGCAAGAATTGGATAGCCCTGTAACCTTGGAGGAAGTGAAAGAGGTAGTAGCACGTGGGAAGGTACCAGGCACAAATGAATTCCCAATTGAATTCTATGCTCACTATTGAGGCCAGTTGGCATCTAGGTTACTGAAGGTATATGAGGAGGCGGTGGACTGTGGGTCACTCAAGAACTCCATGATAGAAGCAGTGTTAGTTGTGCTCCCTAAACCTGCTTGTGACTCTCTGAACATAATATCCTATCACCCTTTATCCCTTTTAAATCTGGATTACAAGATTCTTTGCAGGATCCTAGCCAATCAATTGACTGAAGTAGTTCCCTCATTAGTGCACTCAGACAAGAATGGTTTAAATCCAATCAAATCCAGATGCATTTATAAAGCAAGCCTAATCACTTTTGAGGGTATCCAGGCGCTGATGCCTGTTGCTGCCTGGGCTCACTCGAACAACCAGGACTTGAGTCCTTTTCTGAATTCCAACAGGGGGGTGAGGTCCATAAGTGAAGTGAGGGGTTGTTCCAAGATTTGGTGGTGAGGTAGATGAAAGTGCGTCCTCCCCTGTTGTTGCGACATATGCGGGGGGTTTGCGTGTGAGGAAGAGGGAGGTGGAGCGTGGGTGTCGGGAGGGGAGGTGGAAATTCATTTGGTGGTTAATGTACTCAGGTCCTTGGTTGTGTAGGGCTTTGAAGCCGTGGATCAACATCTTGAACTGGCATTTCTTCTACCCAGAACGCCAGTGGAGCTTTCTGAGGTGGGGGTAAGTGGATCTGCTTGGAGAGGTCGACGATGAGTCTGGCTGCCGAGTTCTGTATAGTATGCACTCTTTTTAGGAGTTGTGCCGTGATCCCTACATAGAGTGCGTTGCTGTAGTCCAGTTGGCTGGTGATCAGGGCTTGAGTGACTGTGCGTCTGGAGTCAACGGGAAGCCACTTAAAAATCTTGTGGAGCATGCCAAGTGTGAGGAGGCGACTGCATTAATCTGTTTCCTCATGGTAAGTCTATCATCTAGGAAGATGCTGAGGTTGTAGGCGTTGCTGGTTGGTGTTGGTGAAGTTCATAGTTCGGGGGGCCACCATTTGTTGTTCCACTGGGAGGTGTGTCTGAGGATTAGTAGTTCCGTCTGGTCTGTTTTGAGTTGGAGGCAGTTGGTTTTCATCCAGTCAGCAATGTTCATCATGCACTTGTGGAAGTATTTTAACATGGTGTCGGGGTCTTCAGATAGTAAGAGGATGAGTTGGGTGTAGTCAGCGTAGGAAACAATGTTCAGTCCATGAGATCTAAAAATGTTGGCTAATGGGGTCATGTAGGTATGCCAGGGCATAACATATTGCTCAGCCTGAGGGGATTATTTCACACTAGGGACTGTGCAAGACATACAGAGATGCGAGGTTAGCTTCAACCCTTGACACAGAAAAGCCGTTTGACACCCTAGGATGGCCATATCTTATAGCAATGAAAGATAACCTAACTGAAAGGGGATATTCCTTTTAAAGGACAAATTCCCTCACCCACCAGAGGTGGCATGCTTCATCATTGGGAATTTCTTCACACCTTGACAGCTGATCACGGTTCCCCAAGTTGTTGCATCACACCCAACAAATGTGGGTTGCTTGATAGTGAATCCTTCTTGACCTTGACAGTGGGCCACTTTTGGTTTTGTATTTTCTCACATGAGTATTTTCTGAGCAGAAGCAAATCCTTATTGGTCCTGATGAATGCCGATACACCTCTTTCGAGGGAGAAGTGGCAGAAACATGTTCACCCCTTATTTCTGTGACACACATAGGAAGGGTTAATAGACAGCTGAACTGTTTTTAGTCCTGACCTGTGTGCGCACTTATAATCATTTGTGCACCGGTACTCAGTTTTCACCATCACTTTTTGCATGCTCTACATCTATACCGAGCTTACCACAGAGTGTCTACGTTATCTCAGAAAACATCCGCAGTGCTCCTCCTTCTCGATGAGGGAGTTTTAGCCCACACCGTGATCAGCTATTACAGTGTGAGAGATTCCCAATGATGAAGCATGGCACCTTTGGTGAGTGAGGGAATTCATCCTTTAAAAGGAATATCCCCTATCAGTTAGGTTATATTTCATTGCTTTCTCAGGACCCTCAGGTGTTGGTGAATGAACGTCATAGACTTGGAACAACACACCAGGTGATCTATAAATCTCCACTGGCCCTCTTCTTGTGCTTTGACATATCTTAATGGTGACCTTGAGACACCTGGGGTTTGAACCGCCTTTCCGTAGTTGAGTGACACTTTTGTACACTAAGCCCATCATCCTGGTACATGCCGGGGGAGTAATCTCTGACATATTCCCTGTGGCTAGAGGTACTAGACAGGGATGCCCTCTGTCATTGCTGCGGTTTGCCCTGGCCATGGAACCAATGGCATGCTTTCTGCGGGACCATGCAGCTCAATGGGATCTCGCAATACAGGGTCATCTGCAGATCATATCGTATGTGGATGACACGCTGGTTTACCTGTAAGCAGACTCTACTGTACTGCTGCTGAGAGATATGACAGTGTTAGACAATTTTGGAACAGTTTCAGAACTCCATATTAACTGGGATAGGTTCTGCCTGTTTCCCTTGATGCCACTGACTGATGACCAGAGGGAGGCACTGCAGAATAGAGGGTTGACCTGGCAGTTTGCTCCATCAAGTATCTTGGAGTGCGAATATATTATGAGGAAAATGCCCTGGTGGAGGGAAACATAGGGAGGGCGATGGTCTCCATACATCGTTTACTCCCCTTCCAGATTGGGTTGCTGCTGTCACCGATGGGCACGATCGCCATCTCCAAAAGGTTGGTATTGCCCAGATTGTTGTACTTCTTCATGGCCATTCCTGTGGTCATAATGACGTCATTCTTTAGGGAGCTGCAGGATATATTGATGAACCTGATACGGGGTACCGGTCAGCAACAGGTGGCCCTCAACAAGTTAAATGCTCCCTTGGAAGAGGAAAGATTAGGTGCTTCCAAAGCCGCACCTTTGATGAGCTGGCTCTGTACTCAGCCATTAGAAGGGCAATGCGGCGGACATGAGGGGGTCTGACCGTGAACCTCTGGCCTTGGGGTCCCCTTTAGAAGCTGTTTTAATTGGCGAGAACTCCACTAGGACCATCACCCACCTAAACTCCACACTGCCGTGGCACACCGCAGGGGTGGACTGAGAAACAGAAAGACTGGTGGAAGACAGCCATGTAACCCACATCCCAGCCAAAGTATGGAACCAGTGCCTTCATTTGGTAAGGCAGGTGACATTCAATGCTCAGTTCAGTTCATTTAGTTTCAGTATCTACACCATGCATATCTGACCATGCAGAGGATTGGGACAATGTTCGCAGAAGCAAATAGTAAGTGCCCCAGGTGCGGAACAGAGGAGGCAGACTTCATACACATTGTGTGGTGATATCCCCCTTTTGGTTGCAGGTCATGCAGA
Organism: Pleurodeles waltl; assembly: GCF_031143425.1. Classification (NCBI taxonomy): domain Eukaryota; kingdom Metazoa; phylum Chordata; class Amphibia; order Caudata; family Salamandridae; genus Pleurodeles; species Pleurodeles waltl. Next base: position 1,007,336,073 of record NC_090447.1, on the reverse strand, counting down.
TGGTGTCTAAGGTGACGGGATGCCTGTTCCCACTACACCCTGTTCGGTGGATACTAGATGTTGGGCAGGTTACTCGGAAAATGAAGGGCCTGATGAGATTTCAAAACCTAGCTTTGATTTTAGCTAAGCACTGCATCAATATACATGGAAATCGGCCACAGAACCTCCTCTGCAATGATGGCGGACCAAAATGCGCAAATGGGCGCTGGCTGCATAGTTGGGAGGGGAGGTGGATCCACTAGAATGCTGGGAGACCTACTTGGAGAAATTGGAGGCAAGCACAAATGACCCTGTACTGTCACTCACTGTGCGATTTTGGGAGCCGCAGGGACAACACTTAGCTTGCCCAGTCGTTTGCTGCTTGGAATAGGCATGGTGCCCAATAGACGTGTGTGCTGACCATGACTTGAGGGGCACCACAATGTCACTGGCTAAAAGAACACTCTGACATGTGATTGGGTAATGCATGGGGCATTAGGGGATGCAGGGTGAGGGATGGAGGAAACCACACATGTGATTCTGGGCTGTGTTTGACGTTTGTTTCTTTCCTTTTGTATTGTTGATATTGAAAAGTGAATGTGTGTTGCAGTAACCTTTACTCCTGCAATACGGGGTTATATCCAGTTGTCACAGGCTACTTATTGTTATCCCAGCTGGGTATGCTTGCCCCCCTCATGTTTTTGGAATCTTTGTGGTGGGAGCAGGAAACCCATGCATGTTGTATTGGGTGATGGTATGAGCAAATATGATCGAAATGTAACTGACTTCCTTCCTCCATTGTGGAGTGTTGTTACTGTATGCAAGATGTGGATATGTTACCTATACACATTTGCAATAAACATATATATTTTTTTAAAGGCTTACCTATTCATTAGGGAGAAATTATCACTTTCTGGGCCGCATGGGTCTTTGGCGATAAATGAGATTAACCAGAAGCTATACATAAGTTAATTTATCATCACAATTACAATTTCTTCTCAGTCAATAATGAGAGTGGATGTGAGTTTAAAAGCTTCATTCACCAGATCTTTTAGTAGCTCATCTTTATTGAGTCAGTTTATTCAGTGATCAAAAAATAAGCAATCAATAATTAATAATAAACGCCTAAAGCGTATCCCTAAAGGAAAGAATTCCTGCTCTAAAAATTAGGCTTTTTAGGGGATCAGAGGAAAAAGGTGTCAGGACCCATAAAGAGCTCCAATCAGAAAGATCAAAGCATAAACATTCATTATCAAAAGTCAAAATCAATCAAAGCAGAACTTCCCATAAAAAAAGTTCCAAGAAACTCAGAGTCTCAGTATGAGTAGCATAAATGCGGGCGGGGGAAAGTGGCAAATGCAATAGAGCAAGTGTTGGCCTACTCTAGGAACACCCACTATTATAGACTGTATAATCTAAGCTTTTGCAACATGCTGATTCTTCTTTCTTCAGTCAGCCAATCACCTTTCAGTGTCTTTTTGGGAACAAGAACACTCCTTTGTCTTCTCACCAGGAATACAATAGTCCTCTGACAGCAACGTTAAATGAAACAGTTTTAGGAAATACATTGTACAGGCTTCAGCTTGTTATCACAATTTATTTGCCTTTATGAAATTTCATTTTAAAGTATCATTATTTACATTACCTCACTAAAATGCACGCTACCTATTCATTAATTATACAGTGTTTTTTGTGTAAGCAGAAACATTTGCAGGGTTAAATGACATTTTAATTCAACAACTCTATTTTATGTAAAATATGCCGATGTGAAGGTCAGAAAACATAACATTTCACATTCTTGAACTAGATCAGTTTGTCATTAAAACACTGCTATTTAATCCTAATATACGTTACTATGCCTGTCTTGTACATACCTTTGCAATTTAAAGAAAAAAATCTCTTGAGGCCTACATGTTAATTCTGCATGTTATTGCACTAATTTTCCCAACATTAAAAACGTGTTTGCATTACCTGTGTCCCTCTTCGGTTTATAAGTAATATGTGCTGTAAAATGCACCATCTGGCACTGTCCTTTTCAAACATTTCTCGTGGGAGTTGAAATCTCTCATGAAAAATGCTTATAGAAAAAATTGACAAAATCTATAGGTCTCGTGTTTGAGACCCCTTGACTCTACCAGTGCCTTTTGTTTATGCTGTACATCTCAAATGGCTTTTCATGTTACACCTAAAATGTTTCTTTTAATAACTTTGTTCCTGAATTTAAACTTTACTTCACACCTACAATAATTTATTAACTTTCCAGTTTTCTTACTTTTCCTGAAATCACTTTGTGAGTAGTAAACTGCAGAAATGTGATGTATATTGCATTCTCTAACAATCTATTCTAGAAAGACTTGATGCATTGTACTCGGTAGTTAGTGACTTTTTAAGTGCACGTACCCCACAGTAGAAGTATTTGTGCCTTTCTGCCATATTGTATCCCATTTCCCAGTGTATTTACACCCTTTTACCCTAATGTCATTGCCTGAAACCAAAACATTTTGTGAACTCATTTGTTGCTTGAGTTGTTAACCTAGTAGTCTGTACACAGTGAATCTGCCATGTATGTATGTTTCATATTATTTCCTACATATGGCCTCTCTGGCACTGTACAGTGGTTGGAGACACCGTGTTTGTAAAGAATGTTAAGAAAACCTAGTTCAAAAACCTCACTTGCAGGGCATTCAAATAAGGGAGCGCATCACTGTGCTCTTGTGTACCCTTTAAATGCTAATTGTTATGCTGCTGAAAAACCTACTAAGCCTACTATATGTATTTTGACCATTTTTCCTAAGTACTGTAGTACGAGGAAACGCTTCTTAATCTGTAGCTTAAAGTTGTGTGCCCCCCAAATCATTCTGCCATTTTTGAATCATAGGCTTTTTTAAATTAATTTTTTCGTTTTTTGTACTTTACTCCCACATTTTAAACTTAACCTTTATTCTGTAACTTTTTTTTAAATTGTTCTTTATTGGGTCATTTATATTCTTCAGAGCAATCAGAACTACAGTGATACATTTTTCCAACACTTATTAAATGAACAGATAGTCATACAGATTAGAATAGTTGCCAGATGGACAGGACCACTTTAACATCAAATCCCATGTCAGAGCTTTGACAAATACGTCTATCTAGTGGAGCTGCTGTGCAGCCACATTAATGTTGTAATGGTTGGGTCCGCAAAACAGCAAGTACCAGTGGCAAGTTGATTAGCTAGGCTAGGTGAATCGCAATACATGATATCCTTTGGTATGTATAAGTTTGTGATCATGTACTGAATGACTTTATGATTGCTTATTGTCAGACATTAGGGCTAGTGCCAGCAGGATAAAGTCCCACACCATTCTTTCTCTAGAATTCTCGGCCTTGTAGCTCAAGCGCCTTTTGGGATCATTGTCAGACTGTGGCAACATATGCAACTCCTCTTTCTGATAGGGACTTCTAATGGGAGAGTCCTCACTTTTTGATTATTCCCCAGGTGTCAGACTGGATTCGGAAACTTTTGAACAGAACCTCTATGCGCTTATATGTGGCACCGCATGATTCCGCACTGACGCCGTTCCACTCTTTGAAGCTATGAGCAGGGAGCATAGGCACAACTCCTGCTCTGACGTTGGTTCCTTTATTTCTGTGCCACCAGTCGTGTATCCAGAGCTACCGCTCATCTCTGAGACAGTTTTTCAACCAAACATTTTACAATGTACAAGGGAAATGTCACCTTCCAAAACAAGATGATTCGAACTCTGTAAGGACTGTCGCAAAAAAAAAAAAAATGGAACAGATCTTCATCAGGTTTGCCTCTGGTGCCTGGGGTCGAACCACGACTAACGCCTGCAGTGACTGTGCATCAATGAACGTGAAGTCCATACAGAGCCACGACATGAAGTTGTGCATCGCCAAGCATTTGAAGACTTAGGGCCTGATTATGACCCTGGCGGACGGCGGAGGCCGTCCGCCAAGGTACCGCCGCTGAATGACCGCACTGCGGTCAAAAGACCGCGGCGGCCATTTAGACATTTCCTCTGGGCCGGCGGGCGCTCTCCAAACAGCGCCCGCCGGCCCAGAGGAAATGCCCCTGCAACGAGGACGCCGGCTCAGAATTGAGCCGGCGGAGTTGCAGGGGTGCGACGGGTGCAGTTGCACCCGTCGCGTATTTCAGTGTCTGCTTAGCAGACACTGAAATACTTTGCGGGGCCCTCTTACGAGGGCCCCTGCCGTGCCCATGCCATTGGCATGGGCACGGCAGGGGCCCCCAGGGGCCCGCGGCACCCCCTACCGCCATCCTGTTCCTGGCGGGCGAACCGCCAGGAACAGGATGGCGGTAGGGGGTGTCAGAATCCCCCATGGCGGCGCAGCAAGCTGCGCCGCCATGGGGGATTCTAAGGGCAGCGGTAAACCGGCGGGAGACCGCCGGTTTGCCTCTTCTGACCGCGGCCGAACCGCCGCGGTCAGAATGGTCTTGTACCGCCGGGGTCAGAATCACCCCCTTAATACCTTGACCAGACCAAGTTCCAAGGTGGGTCTCGGTCACTTTTCGCAGTCTAAGCCATTTCTTAATTTGATCATCTTTGTGCACCAAATCTTCTCATACTTTAAAGAATGAAATTCCAAACAGGATTTGTACCCGTCATGCTACTCTTGCACACCTGGGAAGGCATATGAGTGGTCCCAAGCCTCTCGCTCTAGCTCCTAAGTCGGTCAGCATCCAAGACCATCCTGAACTTGTACCAGCACAGCCTGAGCTTCTGGGGCCATCTGCGCAAATCCAACAGTTTTGCAAGGCCATGATCCGACTCTGTATCATTTCCTACTCCTTCTGGCTCGCTTATGAGACCCCTGGAGCCGAGAGGCCATCCATCTGGGATGCCACCAACTAGTTCATCCTCTGTGGCAGTTGGACTCTCCGAACACTTCATCGGGCATTCTCTGGCACTTGCCTCTTACTCCACAACCCATTCTGGAATGTCAGCGCCAGTGCAGACTCCATCGAAGCCGAAGGTGCCCATTATGATCTCCAGTTTTGAGACTGCGCTGCTGCAACCTTGACTAAAACCGTGCTTGGTTTCTGCCGAACCACAGTCTTCTACCTTGTAACCATTTAGTGTCCCCCTCCACAAGGCAGGACCCACACGCTAAATTCCCTGTTTGGGTCAGATTCCGCTAATGACTATGATGCAAGTGATGAAACTAGCCAACTGTACCATGAAAATAAATAGTATGATGACCTCCAGGATGCCAGTGTTCTCGACACCTCTCCTGAATATAACCTCATATCACCTCCATCCTACAATCTCAGTTAGGCAAGCAGTTGGCACTACCGTTGCCATCAGCCGCCATGCCTGGCTGCGGTCAGCAGACTTTTCGGACAATGTGCAATCGTCCCTTTTAGACATGCCC